>NC_079156.1:21739981-22384902 GCF_947563725.1 Argiope bruennichi | reverse complement strand
TCAATTCCAATTTTCTTGAATTCCTATTATGCAGTTCCAAGATAAGACTTTGAAAACTATTCTAAACCATGGTAGTGCGTATATTATTTTTAACCATTCATAATATACTAAAACGATTTTCGCATGCGCATATTAACGCTAATATGGTGCATGCAATTATTTTCAATCTAACTTGCTTCTTAAAATATGCCAACAACGCGAGAAATATATTATTGTTGGCAATCATGATGCGCTGCTGTAGTTTGAAAGTAACAAATAAGTAGTAAGTATGTATATCAAGTAACTGAATCCCAATTTCGCTAATACTTGAATATTCAAGAAGTTATTGTATATATAATAAAATACAATTAATTTAATGCAGTTAATGATTTTGAAATTATATTCTGATATTTAAAACAAGTTTACAAATTTTTAGATATTATAATTTGTAAAAGTGAGGTTAAAGTCATAAAATAGCTGTTATAAAGTATACAAAAAGTCGTTAAAGAATATGTATAAGGTGGTTCTTACAAGGGAGATATAATTAAAAATGATATAAGTTCAAAAACACCAAGCGATATTCGCGCGATTCCTTGTTAAGTGAGATTTTTTAATTAAAAGTAAAAAAATGATAAATCAGTTATGCCATTTGAAAATCGTAGTTAACTAAAAATAAGAAACAAAACGATGAATTAATAACACCATCTGAATGTGACGTCACTTCATACAGAGGCTGAACAGTTGCAATTGCAACAATGTTTTCGGCTTAGGTACATCTTGCTTTCTTGTAAAACATGGTGCATATTGTTCAGTTATATTTTTACTTTTTCATATGCATAATATAAAGCAAGTATAGCAATTGACAAAAATTCAAACTCGATATTTTTCTTTCAGTATATTTCATACGAAAAATTTAAATAAAAAAAAATGGTTTGAGGAAGGTCTAAATATTAACAAAATCGCTATCAAATTTTTTTGAGGGTTGCATCATTTTCTTTTTGTTTATCAGAATGTAAAAATATGTATCAGAACTAAACGGATGACGAAACTCGTATATAACGGAATGAACCGACTGGAAAAACTTCATTTTGCCCCATTGCATATTGAATGTCCAATAAACCGCCATCTGTCTTGAAAGTGAAGAGACAATGCTCATTGAAGGGAAGACAGAGGCATGCATTTGCCAAGTAATTGGACATTGTTTTATGGGCTCTTTTACGAGCTACGGAAGGCCGAGTTAAACGACGGAGGGTAGTTTTATGTTGACTTTTAATATCGGTACGACTGCAGAATCGCTCTTCAAATAAGCAATCGGAAAAGATCAGAGGCAGAGGGTCACGATTCCAAGAGAAGAGGTGGAAGGGGGGGGGGTCTTTGCCCAACGCCTCTTCCTATTCAACGGAATATTCGCAAAAGGAAATCAATGGCACGTATTTGAAACGTCACTGGTTCATTGTGACGGAGGAAAATTTATTTAAAACATCTGTGTGTCTTGGAATTCGTTATAGATCAGAAAAGAAAAATAATAGTTCGCAGCAGAGCTTTCATCTTAGAATCACTGGTCTAGAATTCCGCCTTATATTTAACGAAAGCAATCATAAGTGAAAACATTCGCTATAATCCCGCAATTGTAAATATTCTTTCATGGAAGATGTTCGGTATTTTAATCTAACGAAATAACCTGCTCAACGATAAAATTCAATTTAAAATCTCCATTTAAAAGTTCGTTGTCGCGCATAAGGAACTCAATATTACAATATGTAACATTAAAAAATAACCTAGCATTGAATGAAAATGTGTTCGTTGTAATTGGGTGCAATCTAAAAAAAAAATTGTTTTACATCAAAGCAATTTATGCTAATGATAATATCAATTCAGGAATTTATCCATAATACTGGAGTATTAAAATTCTAAAATATATTATTTATAACACATGTGATATTTCTTTAAGTTAAATTCAGGTCGTAGGGTATATACTTTATTCAAAACCTGCATTTGTAGATTTGTAGGAAAGTTTAACACAAAGCATTTTAGCAAAAGATATGCCAGTCGGTCTGATTTTAACTGCTATTATGAACATACAATATAAAACTATTAAAATAATGTGATTTTAATATTTCACAGTTTGTAGGAAATGTTAGCATGCAATTAAGTTTAAAAGATTTAAATGATCTTAAATATAACCAAAAAAAAATCCTAGAAAAGCAGCTGGTCGTCTAAGACGGCTAGTATCGTGAAACATCATCCATATAAAAATTTATTTTAAAAAATGTTCTACAAGTATGCTTATTTTTGTGTATAATATTTGCCATGTTTTTGAAATATTAATAAGTAAATATTAAATAAGTAATATTAATTTGAAATATATAGAATATTCAAAAATGATCCATTCTCGATGCTTTGCTTAAAAAATCTATTAGCATATTATAATTCAATAATCTGAGTTCAGTTTAGAATATTCTTGAGGACAAAAAGAGGAAAATAACCCTGTAAAGAAATTCTTAATAAATTTTTTCCTTTTTATTTTCTCGTATGTGAAGTATACAGGAATTATAGCAATTGTCAAAAAAATTCGACTCCGACGTTTTCACGAATCTTTACGTTTTAGGCCTCCCTAAATTGGAAAAACATATTTTTGGAAAATGTCCATTTGTCTGCGACAAAGAAAACCCAAAAATGCGTTGAGTTAGACGAATGAAATTTGGTATAGAGGCTTAAAACAACATTCAAAGATTTCTACCAAATTTTGAACAAACTCCGTTCATAGAAAGTCTGTCTGTTCTACTGTTCGATTAACAAACGTGTTGAATTATATATTTAACACGTTAACTACAAACCGAAGAGAGCTAGATGTATAAAATTAGATTCACATATTTAAAATCTATAGTGTAGGTACCGATAAAAGTTTGAGCCAAATTCTATAAAAGGTTGTCCGTCTGTACTTTCAGAAATACGTAAACATGATAATTAAATAAAGCAGTTACTTAAATATTTAACATTTAGTAGGAAATTGTGTGACTGCAAATGCAGTTTTCGGCCTAATTCTTTTTCATTCGAGTCGAAACAACTCGTTTAAAACTCGGATTGTAATTCTGTTACTATCAACTGCATGCTAGGGATGAATCACCAGAAAGATTATATTCCATTATTAGTAAATCTATAGAATCATACGATAGATTTGATAATAACGTTAAATTCCTTCCAAAGATTAATATGCTTTGGCCACTTTTGTAAGCCAATATTGTGCAAGCCGTTTTTTGGGTTGGGCCTTTATTAGCGAGTATGCGAAAAAGTTTTTGGGAGACCATCTAGCCCTATCGATATGAACGCACGCGCAAATACTCAACGACACCATGAACAAGACGGATGAAATTTGACTTAATAGTTTTGCACAAAAATCTAATGAAACTTGTATCCAAATCCATAAACGAGGAAAAAATTATTTAAAATATATATTTTGTTTTATACATTATATTTATAGTTTATTTTACGGATCGCAAATGGAAGAATTGGTAACTCGATGCGTAACCATAATTTTTGACCACTTGTTGCAATTTCCTTATGCGGAAGTAACGAATGGAGATGAAAAAAAATATCTTGACAGATTGTTTGGGAACGTTATTCGCATTTCAAATTTCATTAAATGTAATCCATTCTTATGGGAAATCTTGTTTGTGATGTATGTGTCATCTATCTCTAATGCAAACTATTATATTATTCTTCAAGATTGAATTGAACATCTGGTCTATCTAAAATCTTTGCTTTATTTAACATTTTAGAGTTTGCAACAACCATGTTATTGTAGAATTTTGTTGAACGATCAATACTGCGATGTATCAATTCTTTACATCTAACGTATATTAACTTTTTTGTAAATATCAGCTAATATTATATATGTGCGTGCTAAACGTGAATAAATAATGTTATTAAAATTACGACTATTTATCTATTCAAAATACGCGGGCTGACACATTAAATTAACAAATTAATCTTTCCTTAAAAACAAATACAGAAAAAGACAAACCATTTATTAAAAAAAAATCAATTTTCGTATTTGCCAATGTTTATTTAAAGGCATGTCATTGTCATATTGAATAATAGAACTGGAAAACAAATTAAGTCATCAATATGTTTTGCAAACTATTTTGAGCAAACGGTGAATACATTAATGATTAATTAACTTTATTTTTACTGAGAAAATAATTTTTCCTTATGGTAAATCTTCATTGTTGAGACATAAATTACTTATATTTCAATTAAGGGTCGTTTGAAATATTTAAATTGTTTATTTAGGAAAATTCTAATGAAAATTTTTGTGACAGAGAATTATTGTCTTCTTTAGAGAATAACCATCAGATGTCAGAGTAAATTTATCTCGAACAAGACTGGTAAAATAAGACTTCCAAACAAAAGCTTTCATAACCGACAATAATGGTATTGATCTTTTGTATAAGAAGAAAAAACATATAGAAAGTTCGAATAAACAAATTTAATAGATATGAACTACTTCCTTGAATTAAAAGAAAGCAGTACCGCGGGAAAAGGAACACATGTGTTTTTAATCCTTAATCACAAAATCTGGTTATGAAAGAAATTTAGAGCTGTCTAGGAAATATATATTTGTTGAAAAAGTTAGTTGAAAAAAATAATCAGTTGAGAAAATGGACGGACAAAAAGAAATCTTTGATATTTTATACTATTTCAAACTTTTTATAACTAATGCTTTCTGTGTGGATTTTTACATTTTGTATTTATTTTATGGTGAAAGTGTTTAGCTCGAGAATATATATTTAATTTACATTTTGCATCATAATGTACGAAATATAAAGAAATTATTAGTATTTTCAAAGTGTTCAGCTCTTTGACTTCAATGAATTCTAATACTTTGTATCTCTCTCATTTTGAAAACTAAAAAGTTTGGTATTATGGAAAGAAACATCTTTATTAATAAGTAGAATTTGAGCCAATATAGGTGTACCACATCTCGGCTTGATTAACGAAAGTTGCAGTAAAAAAAATCTTATGTTGACAAAGTGTTTAAGAAACAAACAAAAAAAAAAAAAACATTATTTGTAATACGTTTTGGATGTAAATATATAGTAACATTAAAAATTTTGTTTGCCAATATTGAGGTTTTCAGGATATATAATGTTTACAAATGATCAAATCTGGGAAATTGGATTGAAAATAATAGTGATCCACTAATAGGAAAAATGCCCCACCCCCCCAAAAAAAATGACGAAAGAAAATATTAGCCATAACATTCAATGAATCAATCTGAATATATAATTATAAAAAATGCAGATTTCACCTCATTGACCTTTGCTACCAACCGGTATAAAATATGTAAATAAAATATCAAGCTTATGATTCCATGATTTTTATTTATGCATAATTTTATTCGCTAATAAATCAGTCAGTTTAAAAACCCGTCTCGGTTTCAAATGGCAAAACAAAAGTCAAGATTTCAAGTCCAATATTGACGTAGATTCAAAGAGTGGGATTTTTTTACTTCCGTCTAGCATTACAGACGACGATGGAAGATTATATACTGGTAATATATGATCATACACATCAACAACAAAATTAATTTTTCTTCTTATATACTTTAGTGATTTTAAATATTTTATCATATTAAGAATGTTTTAATGTTATGCAAATACTTCAAATTAATCTTATATGCCAAACATTTAATGGATTTTTTATGATGTATATTTAAAGAGCAAATAAATATAATGGATTATCAAATATAACGTCAAGAAATTAAACTGCTTACGAAAACTAATCCTTATCAGGTGATTTCCTGTTTATTAACATGGTAATTGGGAGCGAATTTTTCAGACATATCATTTATTAAATTTAAAATGAGATGAGATGAAGAGTTATGCATTCTCAGCTAGTGCATAATCATCGTCTGCAGAGCTCTTTAAACAATACCTTTCATTCCAATATAATTTAATTATACAACCTCCCTCACAATAATATTCTTATAAGCCCCGGATAGTTATCTCTATTTTACCGTTCTTTATACCAAATATGTAATTTCTATCAAATTTTGAACATCCATCCAGAAGCAATCTGACTATTTGAATATATGTTAATACTATTACTACAAAACGAAGAGAGCTAAGTGGATAAGATTCGGCATTCAGATTTAGCAACTATATCATAGACATAAGTGAAATTTTTAAACAAATCAAACAAGGAGTTGAACATCTGTTGGTTTGTACTTTCAGAATCATGTAAAGGCGGTAACTCAAATACCAATGATTTAAATGTATTTTAAATTTGGTACGTTATTTAGTGATTTCAGTTACTGTTCTGTCAAATTTTGGTTTCGGTTTTGAAAAAAGCGTCTAAAACACAAACACGCCATTATTGGAGAGTTTCTCACTAGTTTGTATTAGTATGTCCCAGGGCACGCGTAATGCTACAACCATGGGAGTGTCATATACATATTTGAGATTCGTCTAATTTAAATTTTTATTGAATAAGATCTGCGCGCAATCGTAATGTATCTGATGAGGTTACTATGGCAACCACATGAAGTCATTCGAGTAACGCTATTAACCAGTAAACCCATCTTGTAAAACATTCTCTGTTGAAACCAAACGCTATTTAAACGTGCACTTCACTTTTCATCGGCAGACATCGCCCGGATCTTAGGATAAGACTTCTACTTTAGCGTGAGAGGCTCTACACGATTCCCAGATGAAGAATGATAAGGAACGTCAGTCTATTAAAAGCATCCACCAATCTTTTCTTATCAGAATGAAAGGTCCCGTTTGTCCTTGACTTAGTGGACTACAAAGAAGTGCGTTCGAGTCGAAGACGTTCTTTAAATTTAGACAAAATAAACGCGCCGTCTGAAAGCAAAAATAAACCTTAACGGGGAAATAATCGCGTCTAATGGATTTTTGGAGTCGCGAATTGGGGGTTAATTTGCAACAAAGAAATACTTATTTTGAATCAAAATGCTCAGGGTTTCGTTCTAATGGGTTTCAGATTTTCTGATTTGGAACCATTATGAGCTGAGATAATAACATTTTAGGGACATTAGAGATGTGAATACCTCCGTTGGATTTTATGCAGTTTTGTGCTAATATAGTAAAAACTGTTAAAGAAAGTTTTTATTTTTAATCTTTTTCGTTAGGAAATTGTTTTAATTCTTGTCTACTTTGATTTCACTATAAAACATTTTGAGAAAAACATTGGAAGAAATATTTTTAAAATTTTTCTGGAAGACCGATGCCATTAATTTTATTTTAAATATTAATCCGGTGTTCTTTTTTAAGTTTTCTTACATTGTGACAATTAAGTAATAGCAATAAGATGTTTGCTTTTTACATAATGATTTTTTAATAAATATTAGTAAATATTGGCATTAGTAAGTGCTTCAAATTTATATGCAGTGCCTATTTTTTTTATTTCAATGCTTAATTTGTGCACCGCAATATTTTTTTAACTGATACAGCAGATGGTATGAACATTTAAAAATGCTGGGTTAGGTTATATTAACGTCCATGTTTAAATAATCACTAGGGCTATTTTAGGACAAACCCCGTAATTCTGAACCGCTGTCAGATGGCAAGGGCGACACCAGATCTGACACCTCACTCTCCAAACTTTCGCATAACACCAAAGGGAGAACGTTTGGCTCCGAAGGATTTAACAAGCATCAGACTCTCTTACATAGTGATTCTTCGGTAGAATAGGGTCTCGAACCTGAAAGCCTCCGGTTCCAAAGCCGAGATCTTAGAACCAGACTGCCACGGGCATCAAAAAAGTTGGTAACAACTGCTCTTATATTACGAAACAAAATGCAATGCAAATGCATCAAAATATGATAGCATATGATTGAAGGAAGAACAATCTATTCTTTTATATCTTCGATTTCCCATTTTATGCTACTTGAGAGACGTTCTCACCGTACACGTTATAAGAAATCAAGGAGTCTTATCCATTCTATAAGAGAAACATTTATCTTGAAGTTTATTAGGAAAATGTTTTTTCTGACTTAATAAATGGCACGAACTGCACGCACGGACTTTCTTTTGCCAAGCCGGAAGTTTGCGTGTGTCTAAAATTTGATATAAACAATGACTTTTTCCTTCGATAATATTTGAAAAATCTTTATCTTAAATTTTTCTTTTAAATTTCAAACGTGCTTCCTTTTGTAATATTTATTACCTCTTTGCAGTCGGATTTCTCCTCTCAAGCGCCACTCAAGACGGTGCATCATTTTGATGTTTTATTTTATTTTGATTGTTAAAAATACCTATAAATTGATAAGATGTACATTAATTTTTAGGAGAAATTCAACTTAAAATTAATATCTTACATATAATATTGTAATTATAAACAAGATCTTGTATTAGGTGAATAATTATGCATAAATTACATTTAAAGAATTACATTTATGCATGGAATGACATTAAAGTATAAAAAAGTAATTTATTTTGTGATATTTTCAATCGTTTCCCTCTAAATGAACTCTTTTGGTACATTTGGCATATTAGATCTTCATGCCTTTGCTTTAATTTGTTTCAATTCTTTTTAATAATTGCAATATTTCAATATCATTTAGAAGCATATATCATTAGTAATACGGATTAAATAAATTCTTACATAAAATATACTGCTTTAACATATCCCCCTCCAGGTAGAAAGAAAGATGCAACAAATGCAATAAAAAAATTCAAATATATTTTTTCAAAGGGTTAAATAAGGTTTCAGATATTTTGTGTGGGAAAGATTCATGAATTGGAAAAAAAAATAATGTTGTTATGCTTATTGAAGGCTTAATATTAACTATTTGTGCCAAAAAGACATGCCAGGCTCATTAATGGAATTGCAGAATTTTTGGTATTTGAATCTGTGTTTATGTTAAAGTCGTAGTTTAAATTAAAGACAAAATATTATGGCATAATAGTCGTAGTTAATATAAAAGACAAAATATCTGGCCATCCTGATATATCTAGTACTAAGATGCTCATTCTTTCATATTCTTTCTGTTTATTCATAATGAAAGACAATAAATGTCCAACATAAAATGTTGCAAGTAGTAGCTTTAATAAAATCGCTGTATTGACCCGAATATAAAATTTATATTGTGGTGGGCTTTTAAATTATAAAAAAACACTGAAGAGACTTTCGTGTATTATAAATGAAAATTAGTAATAACGGTTTAAATAACGAAAGGTAGGTTTATCATCGATTTTCCACTTTCCAATTATTTATTCATTTATTAGATTGAAATATTGATTACTGACCATTCTGCACCAAACAATAAATATTGTATTTGTGAAAGTATTGACAGCAAAAGACACGAAAGACAATCAATTAGGCACAAATATTAGGAAAAGAAAGGTAAGATGGAGTCATGTATGATCACCAAAACCAATTTCAGAAAGAAAATGAAATAATTTGATATTCAGAGTCTATTTCACAATAAATCTGTCAGATTTAGATAAGCATTGTTATTTCTTTCTTAAATTGGTAGAATTTATGCATTGACTTGAAATCTGTTTAATAGATAAATGTGTTTGTTACATGACAGACACATTGGACACAACTTTTATGCAGAAAATTCTTATTTAAAAATTAATTCAAATTTTTGCATTTTTGACCTCAATTCAAAAGAAATTGTCTGCAAATTCTATTATTGCATCATTTTTAAAATGCCAAAATTTATTTTTCTTATAATAAGGATTTTAAATGGTTTACATGTTTAATCTCAAGGTTATAGACATTTCATGTATCACGATCTGTCAACAGGGTGCATAAGAAAACAGTTTTGCATACTTCTAATTTGAAAAGAAGGAGACTAAACAAACATGATTTGAAGATGAGTAATAAAGCGAAATAGAAAATATTTCATAGTTTACTATCAGGAAAGAATTTCTTACCCCATTGCCCTCAAATCGTAATGCTTTTATATAATTTTTAATTAAATCATTTAAAAACATTTTAGAATGTGACAGGTAATCCTTCCCTTTGATATTCAACTGAAAGCCATATCCTATTTTTTGAGATGTTTTTAAAAAATCTCTTAATATCTTTCAAGTTGTATGCCGTATCATTCTTAATCGAAATCAAATAATCTGTTTTAAAAAACGCGCGTTAATTCTAAAATAAAAAATGAATTTGTATTGGTGGAAAACGATTTATTCATTTCTCTAGCTAAATTATCATTTTAAAATGTTTTAGGATTTTTTTCACCCATTACTAGTTTTATAAATTCGATTGGTCAGAAACTTGAAATCCGAAGAACACATATTGAGGAGTTATTTGTTGACATTTTACCATTAGATGTTCCTAGATGTCTAATCACGTTATGTGTATTAAGACCTTAGAGATCTAATCTCCCTAGATATCTTAAGGCCCTAGGTACTTAAATGACACCAGGCGTCTAATGACACTAGAGCGTCTGAACGACCCTAGGCTCCTAACGAAAATTTATTGCAGGGCACATACTAAAGGGTTTTCTGGTTGATATGGGTAGGGTTAAGTAGTAGACCTTGTGGCGACGCAACAATGGGCGTTTAGCTATTAAACTAAAGCGCGATTTGTACACAAGACATCTATCTATTACAATAAATACTTCATTGCAGTATGCATTTAGCAATAATTTTTATTTTATTATTAAATGCATTATTGTTGCTGAAATACAAGTTACTTAATAATACGGATTTCGTTTTTCTTACAGTTATAATTTTTTTCCATTAGAAAAATATTTTATCTACTTTGTGTATATTCAGATTTGTTGCATTTAAAATTGCAAGTGACTATACAGAGTGATCGGTAAAGACCTTTTAAGTCGTTTAAATTCAAAAGGACGTCTATTATAGCCAAGTAAATAACGTGCACCTATATTGAAGTGACTATGCTGAATTTATTGACGGATTACAGAGCTCCACGTAGTGAAATAAGGAAGTAAAAATAAAGTATATTGTATAATAATATAGTAAGAAAAATTTCCGGTACCCCATAATAAAAACACATCAAAAATCTTCATGGAGTGGAATATCTGTGATTAAAATTAAGACGAAGCCTTTTTGTGTGACTTTAAAAAAATGGCTTCGTCCCCACGTAGAAACACGTACTCTCTGGTATTCCCTCCCTCTTTCCTTAGTGCATCTTATCGACCCTATGATCATGCCGGAGAATACAATTTCAATTTAGATCGAACCTTTTTTCAAGTTAGGGAAAGTTCATAATTTGAATTTTAAATATGACTCCCAATTTTATAAATAACTCCATGAAAAGTTTTTCTGTGTTTTTATTATGATGTAGCGTACATATTTCTAATTGTACTTTTTGGTCAATATCCTTTTCAAAAAGTAACTAAAACAATAACGTCCTTATTTCACCGCTAAGTGCGTTGTAATCTACTTCAAAGACTTCAGCATAGTCATTTTCTTATTGGTAAAAGTTACTTCCCTAGCTATCTGAGAAGCAATTTTTGAATTTAAAAAGCTGAAAAGGGTTTTTCCGAACTCTGGACTTTATTAAATGGCACCATTCCTAAATTTAATCACTTCATCATAATGATTAATACAACTTATTGTTAAATCCAAATGTTATTAAAATAAAAATTCTTGATTCCACTATAATCACAATTTATTTGTTGATATACATTGTTTTCAATTCTTCTAAAAACTACCATGCATTTCATTTCAAAATAGTATAAATACTAACAATCACACCCTAACTATATATTCTCTGATGCCCGTTAATTTTGCAGTTTATGTATAACAAAAGTGACCAAATTATTCATCCAAAATCCTTTTCTATCAGAAATCCAACAAATCATTCAAACTTCAAACTTTGTCCCATAATAAGGCAACTACACCTCAATAGATACATAAATAACCCTGTATTCATTTTGTATAGTAAGTGCTCTCGGGCATTAAATTAACACCACCAGCAAACACGTTTCCTTCTAATTGGAGATATTTAGCGATTCTGATTCGCTGGCTTTGCATCCACCAGAGAATAACAGATAACCGATACACAATTCCGCTTTCAAAATAATAAACGTTTAATTTATATATTTCTTGTTCTAGCTTCAGAATCTAGGTTGTTTGAATATCAGCCTCGGTCTGCAGATTATTGGATTTTCTGTAATGCAAAGTTTTGCGCAAGAGTGCGAATTCTGCTTTTGTTAGCTAATTAGGTGCATGTTCCACTTGTCCTGATAGTTAATGGAAAATGTTTTACTTTAATATGAATGTATTTTAGCAGAAGGTCTTCTAAAGTTCTTGAAAGTTAACAATAATATGTTTAGATTCAATACATTTTGCTATAGCTTACTTACTCTTTAGAATTCTTTGAAGATTCCCTGCTTCCTTTGTCTTTATAGTTTATATTCTTTTGTTTATATTCATTATTAAACTATTAAAAAATAATTTTCATTATTAAACTAATATAATAACTTAAAAGCTCTAGCAAATTATTGTAATAAATAGTGTATTTTTGCTTACGTTTCTTGCTGAAGAAAAATTTGTATTGTTTTGTATTGATATACTATTTTTTGTTGTAAATCATACTTTAATAGGAGAAGTATTAATGGGGAAAATTCTGATTTGTAACAAGAGTTAAAAAATCTTTTCATCAAAGGTAAGCATCTCTCACAAAGTTTAGCTTGTTTATCTTTTCGAATAGTTTCATTTTATCGCATACGAGGAAGAGAAAGAGAAAACATTGTAATTTTCAAAAAATTCGTCTTCGCCATTTTATTCAATCTTCACATTTGAAACATCACCAGAATCTGAAAAGCTAATTTTCAAAATTAATGCACATCTATGAAACCTATAATTCAAAGACACAAGGAAATATATAGATAAGACCATATGGTTTCAATACTCATTTTGCAGACATGTACAACGGAGCCTCGCTTAACGAATATAATTCGTTTCTGAATCTTATTCACAATGCAAAACACTCGTTAAGTAAAATAATTTTTCGCATAGGATATCTATAAAACAGCATACTGCATTCCATCCTGAAAAAAAAATCAGATTTATAATTATGTGATTTACTATTTATAATGCATATGATTGATTTTTTTAGAAGAAAGTTCTAAAAACATTTGTATTTTGCTACGCTTCAAAACTTTGGTGAAAAGGAGATACAGCATTATTATTACATGAATTTTTAGCTGGCATAATGCCAGTGCCTTATTGCGGTGTTTGCATAATTTCGCATGTTTCAACATCTTCCTTATTTCACTGAAAAGTTTTTACTCTGTGTCTATTATTTCCTCTTCATCTGACCAGATTTCCTGCTATTAGCTGTGGCATTGCAGCTGTCCACGTTCTTCTGTGGGCATTATTACATTCTTCCTGCAACTCATCGACGTCGTAGTTATCCATATATAATCTTAACCGAGGAGATTTTGTCTATGGTCATGCTTCCACAGGCACTTGCTCAAACTCCTCAGAGTCCCATTCGACAATGCTAACCGGCCTAACAATCTTCAATTTAGATATAATCATTTAGATATATAGCTCTCTTCAAACAAATGTTCAACTCAGACTGATCCAGCTCAATGGTAGATGAAACATCACGGTGTCTCTTCGCCAGTCATTCTGCGAAACATCGCTCTTTAAAAGAGTCTTTTTTTTATATTTTTTACACCTTATGCGAAATGCTCTTTAAGTGAGGTTTAACTGTAAGTTTATCCTCAAATTTATCAGTAGGTGAGTCATGCATGTATTCATGTATATATCAGTAAATAACTAAAAAATACGGAATTATCTTGATGGAATTACTAATATTAAAATTTCTTCATCGCTAAAATTTTAGGCTACATGCATCAACGTATTAATTGTTCTTCATTCCGCCTATTTGTGCGTTTTTGAATATGATGATTCCAAAATGAACAAGCCTGATGAAGCTTCTTAAATGGGCAATGACAGGCTTCCCAGTAGTGGGTAGCGACAAGAAATAATATATATATAACTGACTGTAATTTGTCAAAAAAGTATTGTGGGCTTAAATTTGTGTTTGAAAACAAACATCCATTTTTTTTTTTTTTTATCCTGAGAGCATGATGTTATTTTGGTTTAAAGTTTTTGGAGCCTCAAAATGCACGGGCAGAAAATTGGCGAAATAACGCTTTTGAGGCATCCATTTTTCGCTTTTAAAGTTATTAAAAAAAATGACAAAGAAGGTTGTCACATTCGGCGAACAAAAAGTCATAACTTGGCGTAAATGCACCCGATTCTCTTGTCTGGCTAATAAAAGGCAGGGTCGTAAGAAGTTATCACCCGAGGAAGCACAAAGAAGAAAATGGGAATGAATGCGAAACAGCGGTGAGGGATATTTAAAGTTATATATATTACACATAACTTTTTTTCGAAATGACCGTATTGTAATTATTTGAGAAAAACTTCAATGCACTGAAGATGAAATGCGTCGTTGTACATTCGGTTTTCAAGTTTGAGGATCCCTGCCCTTGATATTAAATTTAATACTTACTCTTTGATTCCAAAACTGAAAATTAGTCTGTCATAAAATAGCACTTACCATAAATGTAAACTTGATTTTTTTCACTATATTGAGAAATACTAGCAAAAAATAGGGGAAATTCGGGGTTATGCTCTTCAATATTTTTTATTCTTTTTTCACCATTATATGGGTAGAACTAACTGTATGTTGTAGATAAATCTACAATTTTTCGCTGTTACGAAATATATATAATGCTTCGCATTTATGATTTTCCCACATTTCGGTGCTGACATTGTTTGAAAATTTAGTGTAGATTGAAGCTTCAAGTTGTTAATCCTTATTGGATGCAAAAATTTTATCAATGACATAGCTTTTGTTACATGAAATATTTATAAATATTTGCATGATCTTTTTAATAAAATATTATTATAAATGCCTTAAGTCTTACAAAATTCAGCTGGGAAAACCTTAATCCTCTGATATAATCCGAGTCAAAAGCCCCTACCTAATTCAGTCGACACAGTAACTCTTTGTTATTAACAGTTAACTCCAGTATCAGTTTTGCTTATCACTCTGTTCAGCCTCTAAATCCTCCTGAAAGCTCTTAACATCCGCTTTAATGAAGCTACTTTTCTTACGCATACTTTAACTATAACCGTTCGTTAAATGTGGCTAATAAAAAGAGGATCTTCCCTGACCACAATTATGAAATACTTTGTAAAAAAAATGTGAAATTTGCATACCGAGGTTAATTAGAAAAATGGGACTAGTGTTTGGAACATGGCTTGTATTAATATGAGCTGACATTAAATTTAATTAAGTTTTCAAGTTAAAACATTTGCGCATGGAATAAAGTTAATTGCGCCTTCGAAACTTATTAAATACAATGGAGTGTGAAATTTTTTTACAGCGTTTTATAACAGACAAAGCTGACTAATTGAAGTTACTGGTGGGATTAGTTCATTAAATAAATTCTTTTATTAGTCTAGCGTTATGTCTATATTGTGGTTATTTCTCTTGGTTAAACATATTCTCGTTTTCTTTTATTTTTTTTATAAATTGGAAATACTCTCAGTGATAAGTTTTATATTTAGATTTCATTTAATTTGCTGAAGGGAAATTTTTAGAGTAAAGGATTAAATTCATTTTTGTTTTCTCTGTGAATTACTTGAAAAATATTTTAGTATTATATTTTCTCAGAAAATATATTCTGATTTTTGTTCGGGAAAAAATAATTGCTCTTTAACTATAGTTTGCAAGTGCCTTCAATTTCAAAATGCTGTGTAAAATATTGAGAGACAATATATAGTAAAAATAGAATAAAATAAATTTTTAACGAATAATTACAATAAAAAATTATAACGAATTAGTTCGAGAAAATAGTAGCCTTTTAAGTATAATCAGTTCCTCAACTTTATTGGTATATCTAGAATGCAGACTAAAATTCTTTTCGAATAAAATTCCTTAGCTTACCTCACCAATCTTACAGAAAAGGGTCATTAATACACCTGCTACCATAAATCTAGTTTGCAAAACACAACTGCTGTCTTATTAGATGTATATTATTATCAATATATGTAATGGGAAAAGGCTCATCAAATTAGATATGCATTAGTAACAGTTGTGAGTCAAATGGTGACAATGTCATCCAATATAATTAAGAAAAAATAAATAGATCCCGAACAAAAATTTTAGATGACAAAATAAAAACAAATAATCCCACGGAAATAAATATTTACCACATGCATTAACCCTTTCGTTCCTTGCATTATTTTAGTTCAAGTCCCTCAGAATACTTGAATGAGTTTAGCGCAGCTTAGCCAAAAATAGTTTTTGTGCCATAAAGCACAAACTCCAAACTCTTGTGTACTAGAACGCAAGAGTTTTTCCAATAAAAAATTTCCCAAGAAACGCAATGATAAGCAGTGTCTTTAGGGATAGATATACGAAAGAAGTCATAGCTTAGCTGACAGTTACTAAGCGAATGTATGAGAGGATATCTTTTGAGTGTTTGCAAAAAAATCTTCCTATCCGAGGACCTCTAACGAACAAAGTACGCGCCAAGAGTATTCAGCCAGTCATGATTAAGAAAAAGAGAGGAATATGGCAGTGATATTCAGGTGATACGGTCGGCCACCCGTGCTTCGTTGAACGGGCATTTATGGCTTTCCCGTACTGATAGATTTAAGAATGAAAGTTTTCTTAACTTTTGATATATGTTAATGAGTTGTTTTTAAATATTCTCTGATTAATAAATTATATGAATAAGATACCATATTTGTTAAATAAGAAGTAATATTTTATTGATAGCTTAAAGAAGATAATCCTCTTAAAAATGCCAATGTATGTTAGTGCCAAGTTAAGTCACCGATGGCGTGATTATTCTTTGGCTGTATTCGCGATAAAAAATTTTTGAGAAGTCTTATTGGTTATTTATTTAATGATTATTTATCGAGAACTACTTTTAAATAATGTCGGGGAGCCTATGAATTATTTTTATGGTTTTAGATTTCAATAGCATTTTGTATAAAAGCTTCAATTCAACGTTTATAACATGATAGGGATTTTTCAAGAAGGATCTCGCATCTTGGTTCTTAATTGGGATATCAACATAATTCTTGTAATTTCTAGAGAATCCAATTTTGGTAGCCAAGTTTATTGCCGAACCTGGAGTCATTGACATGACATAAACTCAACTTTCATTAAAAATAATTGTACATCTCTTTTACTATACGACTAACTGTGCGAGGGAAAAATATTACAGATTTGTCAATATTTTAAAGCAAGCTAATTGAGTACTTTTGTTTTCATAATAGATAAAAAAGGAATTTCTCAATTCTATCAACGATTCTATTCTTAATGTCCTTCAGGCATTTTGAGTAATACTACTAATAGGTATTATTTATATTCCATGCTATGCAAATAAATTAGGACTTTATATTTAACGGCAGCTATAATTTAATGGGAGCAAATATTTTCTTAAGGCTCTTATCAATTTGTAGATCGATCTTATTTATTTTCCTCTAGGATATATTAAATAAAGTTCCATCGTTTCCAAAGATATTTGTCTTTTGCAAACCCTTTAATGGAAATATTTATTTTACGAACTATTTTAAGATGTACATGGTTTTTAAAGTGAATATTATGCAAATACGCATTATCAATAAACAAAATGGAAATCTTATGTCTTAACTTACAGATTGACAAAGAATAAATATATTTCTACGGAAATATATGCCATATTTAAATTCTTTCTCAAAAAAAAAAAAAAAAATAGGAAATAGATTCTGGTTTTGAAGTAAATTTCTTGGAGCATGAAGCCGCTTATCTCCTGTTTGGCGGCTTAAGAAGTAGGAATCTGTGTAGAGAAGCGTAGAAAAGTAGTCCCTCACAAAATATTATTTATTCTCATACCGCACAGCTTATATGTATTCAGCCCTCGGGCATTTTTTTTTATTTTTATTTTGAGAGCTTGAAGGCTTGTAAACCAGCACTGGAAACTGGCAAGGTGGAAAAGTGGAGTTGGAGTTCTCCAAAACTTGTTCGAATCAAATTTTCCGAGTCAGATAACAAGGCAGAAGAGAATTTAGATATATTCAACAAAAGTTTTCTTTTTCGTCCTTTTTCCATTTCTTCAGCTGTTTTCATAGATAAAAATCTATTGCTCATTCCATCTTAACAAGGTAAATATTTTTATAAAAGCTATAGATGGATGCAATTTTTCAATTTTTTTTTCAAGCCTGTAATTAATCATGGGGAAAGCATTTTACACTTTTCTTGTAATCTGCAGTAAATACATAGTTTTTTTAAAAATGAAAATAATATTGATAAAATAAGTCTACTTCAAGAAAAATAGAGAATCTAATACTTATATTGAATACATTTTCTGGTATTTAACTCTTTCCTTACTAAGCCGGACCAACACGGCCGTGAAAGTACTGTACTAATGGGTCGCTTTTATTCCTGTTTCAAAAGGGAGGTACAGGATGCAAAGTAAATTATCACTATAGATGCCTCGCTTTACATCCTGAATTCCTCGTATGAATAGGAAACTGATCTCAAAAGGGCTGACTAGTATGGAATTCGCACGGTCGGATTGTGCTTAGTGGGGAGAGGGTTAAATGTTATTACGAATTTATAACATAGTTTTTTCTGCCAAGTTACTGACATGATGGAAAAAAATATATTTACGGAGATTCATAAGGGATGGCATGACCCGGGACCTTCCCGACTATTTGGAGTCTTGATGAAAAATTTGGAAAAAAAATAGAAGGTTCTTGAAAATTCAAGTAATATTATTGCATTGCAACAAGATCAGGAGATTCTTCAAAAACGTTCCATGTCCTATTGGAACCTTCTAAATTCGATAGGTTGATGTGATTCAGTGAATTCTTATTGGAGATATGACTCCGAATTTTGTTGATTGTGGAGGGATTTTATTGTATGCTTATGTTATTAACTCTTTATTATGTTATTAATGTCTACAAGTGCTGTTCTGTCCTTACATCTCGGCTGTAAATTCATGTTTTCAGTATTTTCTAGAATATTTGATGAATAAAGGGCCATTTTCCACTATCCGACGTGTCGAACCTCTTTCACTGTACACCTGCCGAGTATTTTTTGTAACAATATATATGCCAAAGCAACAATTTAATAGACAAGAATCAATTAAACATGCATATATCGAGTATCCTATACGCTTTCAAAATAATTTAATTTCTTATTAGAAGAAAACAATAATTAAAACAAATAAATGCTTCTCAAATAAATGCGCAAGTTCAGTGGTAGGTTTCTATGAAAATAAAATGAATCGTTCTCACATGAATTATTCATATTACAATACCATTATATTGGCGTCTATAAGATTGCGAATATTCTTTATGAACTGTGCTTCGTTTGTGGAGAGAGTCGGGCAAATCTCCACATTTCAGACTTCGGTTGACATAATTCAAAAACACACATTTTGGAATTATGTCAGTTCGGCTGCTCCATTGCAGGAAAATACGATAGCTACCAAACATAAATATCTAAATGATAAAATTTAATATACAAATTTAACATCTAAAATATCGTGTTCAAATTTCGAATAAACCCATCGGGGGGGGGGGGGGGAGTTGTCAATCTGCATTTTTGCAGAGATGTCTATTCTATATCTCAAAAACGCTGTGACTTAAATAAAGGAAACTGTATTTGTAATGTTGTAACCACAATTGTAGTTCTTCTCGAATTTTGTTTCAAATCGGTTAGAAAAATTGTGTCGAAAATACAAAAGGATCAGAAAATATCCACTGTAATGAAAATATCGCCATTTATTTTTATATCTTCAAATTTAGTTTAGTTATATTAACGTCCCTTTTAAAAACAACACTAAGGATATTTTGGGACGGACCTTGTAATTTTGAACCGCGGTCAGATGACGAGGACGACACTGAGGTGGCACACCTCTCTCCACACGCCGCCACACCAGCGGGAGGACGTTTGGTCAAGACGTTTAATGTGCACCAGACCCACTTACACGATGGTTCTTCAGTGGAATTGGGTCTTGCACCTGAAACCCTCCGGTTCCGAAGCCGAGACATTACCACCAGAACATCACGGCTCCTTATATCTTCAAGAATCCTTATTTCTGTCGCAAAGGGAAGGAACCATTGACGTGACATGCATTAAATATATTTTTTAATCTTTCTTCCTTACTATGAGAATTCCACTGGGGTCACTTCAGTTAGAGGAGGATAAGAGCTTTCATTATGAAGATTCTTTCTGGCCACCCTCGTGGGTACAGAAATGGTGTAGGATAAGTTATCCTCTACTGAAGACAGGACGTGTCTCCTACTGTAGGAGTTTTATAGAGGCCGTTGCTGGCTCATAAGATTCAACCTTAGTACCAATTTACGCTGTGGCGGAGTTCTGTCATTCAGAAATATTAATGTGCTTTCTGGTGGGTCGCAGTTCCTGTTTCTAGTTGCTATGAGCTAACTTCAAAGGGAAACTATATTATAGATTTTTAACAATCTCTTTGCAAATTGTAATACTTAACTTTTGCAAAGCTGCCCTTTCCTTTTTTATACTGCATACTTTTTCTGATTTCCCCCCTTATCTTCTAATTAATTTACTAATAATGAGATTCCTATAGAAGTCCTATCTCTGTGTTCAGAATTCTATATTCTGCTATAAAAATGTATATATTTATTATTCCTGACTCACTTTAAAAGATGTTCCTTGATTTTTGAGAACCCATATATTATATATGACATACATTTAATTCCTTAAACATTAATCCGAAGTATAATTTCTTTCGTTTTTTTTAAATATAAAATCAACCCATTTTGAATATGAAGCGAGATATTTTGATCATGATTTAAAAAAAAAGTGAAAGAATTGCACTCGTATGTTTTCTAATAAAGAACATATCTCTCTCTTCCCCACTTCGCATCAAAGTTATCCTTATTAGAGATTGATATTTGCTAATTCATTGCTGGCGTGCGGTTAATACACAAGTATCAGAAAACCGAATATGTATTTTCGACGCCTTCTCTTCTAACGATTAAAACCAAAATGGAGCAAGGAATTACAGTTGCAGTCACAAGACAGCATAACGAATTTTATTTATTTAAATAATTGCATTTTTGAGCTATCCCTTTTGCATGCATACCAAATAAAAGACCGACAGATGATCCATTTCTTGATAAATTTGGTTCCAAATTTGATATCTATTTAAAGTTTAGATGTAAATAGGTGTACTAAAATTTATCCATCTAGCTTTTTACATGTTGAAGCTATGGTGCCGAAAAGGCATGCTAACTTTGGATAAGTATTATAGAAATTTTGTCAGAAATTTAGGAATTCGGTATAATATGCCAAATTATTTACTATATACCAGAGTTCATCTCTTTAGGTCTTTCAGTTATCATGTTCACAAATAACGTACGACAAAAACAAGACAAAATATATTTTATTGGCTCAAAGATATGAAACGTAGAAGGTTGCGTGTTCAAATCACGTCACCAATGTGGCGGATTGGTATGAGCGAGGATAGAACCTGGGACCTTGTGGTACGTAGCCCAGTAACATGACCACAATACAAAAGCATTTGCTCAAGTAGCGTAGCTGTTAACTGGCTTATAAGCTATTCTCTACAAATCTAATGATAGTTAAAATGCTTTTTCTTATTACAGAGTAAATGAGAAGGTAAAGGTAATTTTAATTTTACTCAGCGATATTTCCGGTTGCAAAAATATGTGATACAGTGTTTTCATATTTGATAATGTGTTTCCTGCACATATCTGAGAAACATTTTTCTGTCAGACAGCAAAGAGCTCCGAAGTTGAAATGCAATATAACTGCCACATTCCTGTCGCGTTTTCAGAGATATTTTTCAGAAGTTTTGACATCTGTCTTTGCTCAAGTTTGGAGAAACATTTTTTAAAAGGGTAAATTTTTCTTAAAAGGGAAGAGAAGAAATTCAGAGTGTTAGAAAACATCTCTAGCTGGGGGTTAAAAAGGCTTCTTATTTCCTATTAGTTTTTTTGTTTTTTTGAAAGAATTCTTTTAAGAGTTTGTTTTGTGAGTTTCTTTGAATTGTATGTTTATAAAACGAAAATCTATTAAATCAGTCTTATTTAGTTTCTTCAAAAATTTGAAAGCACAAATTTAAACCCTTATTTCATTGAAATGTACACAAAATTGGTGCAAATAAAGATAATCGGTAAATAATTCGTAATTAGTATTTTTAAAAATCTAACTTAAAGAAAGCAGTTGAGAAATATTATTTCTTTTATGAACAAATTTTTCATTCATACGTGCAAACGATAGTTTGTAGCTTTAATCTGTGCAATTTAATATCTATAAATCTTTTGTAATGCATTTACAATTTGAAATTATCTTAACACCAGCTTAAATTTCAAAAATAAAAGATATTGTATATAAAATAACGATATTTCTTATTCATTTTCTTTACAAGTCTGTTTCTATAAAAATTTTGAAATTATACGATAAATGAAACTGACGCTCATCAGAGTTTGAAATTAACAATGAAACCGAATCTTGTTTATTTTCCACAGTTGAATGCGCCATGCCTACTGGATTTCGCTATATATTTCGGATGAAAAAGGCAAAGACATTATATATATAATAGAATTTAACATTTAATACAATTAACGGATGATAACCATAGATATTGTTAGGGGAAAAAATCAGATCCGATGGATGCATACGAAAATTTCAATAGATTCTGTTGCATACAACCCAGTTCCATTCTACACGAAATATGGTAATAAAATTCATAAGAAACATACAAAACAATGTTTGAAGACATAAATAATACATAAGCAGCAAATGAAATATCCGCAACTCTACAAAATTCTTAGAATAACTCGCTGAAGATCAACAATCCAAAAAGTGACTTCGTTCAGCTACCCACGTCTGATTCTCGGGTCTTATATAGCTTCCGCAAAGGGTCATCGAATGCTCCAGAAGAAATGGTGAAACTTGAGGCTTGATAGGCTATCGCCAAGATTCTCGAATATTCAGAATCCTTCAATTTTGTCACCTAGGTGGGGACATCGACTTATCATCCACTCAGCAATCATTTCTCTCTTTGTAAAACTATTTTCTATACTAACAGATTTATTGTACAGGTAAACAATACGACAATTCCGCAATAGCAGTTAAACTGTAAAATGCCAAATCTTGGAATTTATTGAAATACAGGCTGATCCGTTTTTTTCTCGGTTTTGATTATCATCAGCGAATTCTGCACAGAGGAATTCCTTTTGATTGATGACTGTTTTCGCTTTAGTGGACACATCTTTAGAGATTTATATAGAAAAAGATTTGTAAAGAACACTTTTTCTTTATCTAATCTTTCAACAACTCCTTTTTACTCTAAGTCTAAAAATGATACTTGACGCTTATATTTCCTCACATTATCGGGTATAATATGAGCATGAGAACATCTTGCAATATAGTTCGATTATTTTTTTATTTCAGTTTGAAATGAAGAATTATTTTTTTTTCCATATTTGAATTGCATCTGTTCTGAAACAAATGATTATTTCAGTTGCGTTTCCGAACATTGTAACAAACAGAAACGGAGGAATTTGGTAGTTCAACTCGCTGTAAAATGTTAGTACCATATCCAACTGTATCATAGCAATAATATCGTGCCATTGTTTCATCCACGATTTTACACTCTACTGGGCACAATTATGGCGAGTTGAATTTTGCTTTTCGTTGTTATTTCATGTTGAATATTAATAAATACATCATTTTATAACTCGGATCATGAGTAATGGGTTTGCTAGATCTTCTATTTTAAAGAACTACTCACTAGATAATTTAAAGTGGAATATGAGTCTCGGTTTGTCAAAAAAATTTAAAAAGCCCACTCATTGTATTTTCGAAGACGCAGGATAAAACTTGTGGTTACTCACTCCACCCCACCGCTTACTCTCAAGAATGCCAGATCTAAAAGTATCTAAGATTGCCAGGTTGGTGAGCATACAGTTCTATTATTCCGTTTTCCCCGATTTATTAATAATTAGATTTTTCCTAAGTAATACCTTTTTAATTTCTAAGCATAACCATTTACTAAATAATCTCATTGTAATTACTAAGTAATCTGAATACTCCATTCACTTGTTACGTTCGGAGGTAAGAATCTTGAGTTCAAACACTGTGTGACAATTTCATCAAATGGGTAATTCTATTATTTATTGTAAACTGAATTTAGTTTAATTTTTTAAATGCTTTTCTTCACTTAATGTACCTCGCAAATCGCTGTATTTTTGATATTGATGCATTCTTCGTCATCGAAATTATTTCTCGGAATGCTTCTCTGTATCTTAGTTAAGGAAATTTTATGTTGAAATATTATTCCATAGTCATCCACAGTCAAAATAATCGATGATTTATTCCATACATGTCCATGCACGTTTTTCCACATATACATAAAATATAATCCATATTTTAGAAACTGTCCAAAATAGTTGTTTTATATTCACTTGTCTATTACATAAATAATTTATTTACTTTCGCATCATAATGTATAAAGGAAGGCAAAAAAAATATATATTGCCATTTTTTCTCAAATATTTGTCAATATAATCTCTGAATCTTTCAATTTATAATAAAAGGATTAAATATCCACTTTTCTCTTTAAATGCAAATTAGTTTACTGAAAGCGAAACTTCAGTTCGTTTTTATGAAAGTGTTAAGCACATTGATAGATTGTTTACAGTTATAAAATACAAACTCTAAATATTCAAGTCGGAGATTAGGGAGCAGATCTGCTTTTAAAAAATGTATAAAATGTTATTTTCGTTCAAAATTCAAATGAAGTGCTTTGGAGCTTAAAAAATATCTGAAGATGAAATCTTCAATAAGATAGATACATTTTGTTTTCATTTTTGTCGTGAATATTTCTTTTCTTTTTTTTCTTTGCTATTTGAAGAAAAAAATTTGAAAACAAAGAAAACTACTCGAAAACAACCTCGGATAAAAGAAAGTAGTAAAAAAAAGCACTTCAGTAGCATGTCGAGAATTATTTCTTCAGTATTGGAAAAAAAAAAATCAAAAATTCAGTTTTCTTAAGGGTATGAATGCATTATGGAAAAAGAAATATGTTTTCGCTTGCATTATGCAAATTTTTTGACGTCGTTTTCTGTCAGCAGAGTCATTCGGCTGGACATTACCCTGGTATGCGGAGGTCATTTTTTCAGACAGCCGTGAAAAAGTATTCTAATTTATAAGGATACATTTCAAATAATGTATTCATATTCTTCGTCATTTTCTCGTATCAGGTTGTGATAATGCCATTGTTTTCGAATTCTCTCTGACGAAGATTTCCATAAGATATCCGAGCAAAATAAAGAGGCTTTGGTTATATCGGAAACGGAAAAATTAGTTTTCCTTTGTTCCGGAGCTCATTTGCATGGAATTAAGACTTTTAAAATTGAGATGCTTAAAATAGTTTTTGATGTATTACTTCATAGAATGGCTTATTTCATATATATTCATATATGAAAATAGATATTTTTATTATTTGCTACAATATTTGAAAGTATGAATGGAGTTGTAGATTAATGCTATGAATGAATATTTTCTCTCGTAATTGGAAAATAAGATTCGATTGATGTTTTCATCATATTAGTAGGGAATATTATGATTTTATTTTTTATGCGGGCTAATCTCAGTTCTTCAGAAAAATGGGAATAAAATATTCAATAAATTATTTAAGAAATTTTTATCATTTTATTAAATTTTACAAGGTATATAAACGTTATTGCTATCTATGATGATATTTTTATAAATTATACTAATAAAAATGAAACTATTTATTCGACACAAACTATCAACAACTTCTTTATTATTGAAAATTTCAGAGCAAAATTATAGTACTTAATAGCATAACAGAAGTTGCACATGTGTGCATTGCATATCACGTATATAACCATCTATTGTAAATGTATAGGCGATAAAATAAAGAGATTATCAACACATCAGTACGCAAGCGTTTTACTTAAAAATACAATTTCTTAAATGCAAACAAATAAAACTTTTTAAAATATTAAATGAACACAATAATTTTATCTTTATTTTTATTTAAAATGAAAATATTAGTTTTACCAAACGATTTTTAAAACTCAGTGTCCAAAATTCATTGTACAAATGAATTTTAAAAAATCGTTGGTTTTTCATAAGTTATTAAAATAATGTATATAAATTAAACTTTGAGATTGGCAATTCAGTGTCAAGCAACTAAAATGATCTAAAAAATCCGTATTGTTTTTAACAGTTTAATTTCTAATTTAATAATAAAAACTAATACTAATTAATAAAAAAACACTAATTAATAAAATTAACAGTTTAATTTCTTGCAACCTTTCCTAAATCTTTCATAATATTTAAGTTCAGAATTTGAAGAAATAAATTTTTTATAGTATTTTCAAATAAAATTTTAAAAAATTATCTTACGGTTCAATATATTTCAATTTCTATGGCTTGCGAACTGTTAACTATGTAAGATTTTTTATATATACAGACAGTTAAACAAAAGTGTTTTAAGATCTGCAACAAATCATATTAAAAATACTTCATTAGAAACAACTTTAGTTTATGTTCTTAATTCTCTAGTTATTTACCTGTTACGTAACACAAAAGAAAAAAAAGCACTGATCTATTATTTGCTTCTAAAAAAAATTGTATTCTGAAATATTTACATGGGAGATAGTTTTTTTTCTTCTTCTTCTTTTTTTTTTTTTTTTTTTTTTTTTTTTTTAACTTTTTAACTTTGAGTACACCCGTAAGGAAATTTTTCGCTCATTTCATTCGTTTTTCTACCTAATTATCACAACTTTTATAGAAAAAAGACTGCTGTAAAAGCTAAATCAAAGCTTATTATGTTACATTAAAAATCAAAGAATAAGTATCCATACATCAGCGCCTCTTTATGTTAAGCACCTTAAAGCACCTGATACGATTCTTATTTACTGCCTATTTTCTACAAATGTTTTTACTCATATACAAATTAGGAAACAAAAATCGACTGACTTAAGTAAAAGTTTTAAAGGAGTAACAATTATTTAATTAACACTGCTCTACTCAAATTTTATTTCGGATATAAAATAGCACAATTTAAAAAAAAATTACTTTTAAAATACTATTTTGAATGCAACAGTTGCGCAGTTTGTATTCTATATGTAATAAATGGTGATAGAATTTATTACGGTAAATGTAATAAATTGGTGATGGTGTGTCATTACCAGTAATTATTCATAATCACTAATAAATTTAGTAGTGATTATAGATAATCGCCAGTTATTATATATAATCTAAGGATTAATACCATTTACCGCAACATATGTATACAAGTAGAAATATCGATATGAGTGTCCAGACAATTATATAGACTGATAGTCACTGCATTTGGCACTCAAATGGTTATAACAGTGACTCAATGCACCTCGAAACAAATTTTAAGATGTTGTGAAATTTTAGCGTTCAATTTTTCTTTGTGTGTGTGTGTGCGTGTGTGTGTGTGTGTGTGTGTGTTTATTTTGAGTGAACCTCTCGGCTCGTATTTGCTTTTGTATCGTTTTTACTCATTGCTGAAAAATTTTTTGCACAGTTAAAGAGAACAAACACTAGTCACTTAAAAAAAAAAAAAATTCTACCTTTGATATGATTTGCTGAATGTTATGAAATTTTTAAAACTTAGACAGTTTTTAGGATAATTTCAAGAATTGAAATTGAAACTCCTAAATAAAAAAAAAATTCTAATTATGCTGAAGCTAAAGAATTTCAAATTTTTGAAAAGTGGTAATTTGAACTTTTTAATATATAGCAAGAACGATCGAAATAAATCAATTTAATGATTTTTATTCATTGTTTTTTAATTTTCTTTTTTGCTAATGTGCAATAAAAAACAGGAATCCACGTTATGAAATTTAACTTCTCTATTGATAAGACGAGGGACTAATTTAGAAAATATATAACTATAAAACTAATTATTACATTAATCTCAGTTCAGTTTCTATCGTTTACAGGAAATTTTATTTCATTAATTTATTTTTCTCTTTTTTACTTTCTCCTGTACGAAGAGTAGAGAAAGTATTGTAATCACTAAAAAAAGATTTAAGATTAAGATTTTGATGAATTTTCTCGTTTTGGATTTCCCTGTCATCAAAAACCTCTCTATGGAAATAAATTGATATTTATAAATCATTCAACTGAAATAAGACTAAGAAACACAATAGTATTTAGATCATACTATCACCTTTGTACATGAGATGGAAAATTTTTAAACATAATTTGCACATTTTGGTTTATAATTTTAGAAAATAAATTTATCAAAATCCAACTATAGCACATTAAAGTAAGATAAATTCTGAATGGAATAATACCAAATATTCATGCATATGATTTAAAATAATTCTATAATGCATTTTGTAGAAACTATTTACTCTTCTTTTTATTGTAGACCTGATGTTATTTTTTTTAATAACCCATTAATTTCAAAATTTTTTATCTGCAACAATTACGCAAATATTGCCTTCATTATTAGAACAATATATAAAGGATGAGAAGAAACTTTTCAATATTTATTTTTTTAGGAAAATTTCGGCCAAAAATAGATCAGAACTTCTCAGCTTCCATTAACAACATTAGCCCAAGATTAATGAACCCGAGAATAAGTTTTATTATTTATAATCTTTTTTGGACATCCTACCCAAAATGATCACACATTTCCTCCACATCTTGGACAAACCTCTGCTTATCCTTTGTCCTGATTGATCAAACTTCTACATACTGAGTTGCTTTTTCCCTGTCCAGGATAAATGGTGACGACGAGCAAAGTCAAATGATAAGGATATTGGAATTCTCCGGGGATCATCCGACTCTCCTTTTCAATTGTTGCTGACATAATGTCGCCTGCGAGGAACAAAAGAAATTGCCATTGTCTGTCCTGCCCCTGTCTTTTTTCTGCCCAAGAGGGAAGGGTGGGTAACCATGTTTGTCTATTAGTAACAGAAAACCTTCTAGCTTTTGGGAAATTAGGGATTTTATCCTTTGTCCAGAAAGAGGAAATGATGACGGTGACGCATTAACTATTAATAAATCCGCCACCAAATCAACTAAGACGCCAAATGACCTGCGGATACAGCCTAAGCTTCGTTTACGTTACATTGTTTCTGTTATCAGACCTATAATGGGAATAACTTTCTGACATTAACCGATGTGAGTCAAGTTTTTAATCTCTATACTAGTTATGAAACAGGACTTGAATCTAAAATTGGTTTTGTGGATGGATTGATTAGCCAAAAGCCTTCATTGAAATAGCAAAGTAGTTCCATGGACGCTGACCATGGCAGTGAAGACTTTATCGTAAGGTATTTGTAAAGCTACTAAGTTAAATAAAAACATATTTTAAAAACATACTTTTAATTTTGCATCAAAAAGTATAATTATCTTCACTGTCTTTATTGTCGACTTATTGATCTTCAATTTATAATTTATTATTATATACTAACCTCTGTTGATGACCATTTTTGTTTGCTTAAATTATTGACTGCTTAGCCTTTTAAACGATTAGTATATATAGCATATTTGAAAATTTCACCATAATTTTAACGTTTTATTGTTATTATCATTACGACATAAAAATGAATTTATTTCAATCAGTCTACTAAGAATAATTCACACATAAATTAAAAAGTATATATACTACGAAAAAAGTATATATATACGAAAAAAGTATTGTAGTATAGTATAGTAGTATATAAAAGTGTATATACTACGAAATAAGAGGTAGTGAAAATTCTTCATCGGAATTTGTGATTGCAGATGCAGGAAATTGCATGCTTTATTAGCTGAATATGAGTGTCAGCACAACGTCAAAAACGTTGTTACATATTGAATATCAAATTAAATTTAAAGAAAAAGCTGTGCAGAAATGAAATTGATACTCATTAAAATTATTATGCTTACTTTTATATTGCCTTTCTAATTTTAAGATAGTTCATAATTGTGTTTTTAATTTTAAAATAATGCATAAACATTATTTTGCGTGATAATAATTTTGGAAGCTATGAATATAAATTTTTATATGCAAATCGTAGTGATTACCCATTTAGCAACGTTTAAGCCACTTTTTGCTCTCGTCATGGGTTCTATCATGGGTGATTTTATATTTTATTTCCTTGTCTGGAGATTTGGTGACACGGCAAGGCCTACTCCGAACATTTCTAATAATATTTAGAATATTTTACAGTTCCATTACTTAGCTCTGTAACACTTTCAATCAAATGTAGCCATACTAACGTTCAAAGAAATTTGAAATTTCTACGGTGGCCTACTTAAATTTGAATATTGCCATTCGATTATAAATAAGAAGGATGTCTGTGTTTTCGTACCTTAATGTTATATATATCTTAAAACAAATTTTTCACATGTTTCTATTTAGTAAAGCCATGAATATGAAATCAAAATTCAAGTAAATTTAACGATTTAGTGACGGTTAAGTTCTGAAAACAGTCAGGAAAGTGTATTGTCCTCAAGAAAACAATAGTAATTAATTCCATAATTATACCTAATCAGGAAGAGAACGAGGAATTTGATTAAAAAAATTCCTTTTTTCCTAACATGAAATAAATTAACTTTTAAAAATGCAACTGAATTTAAAATGAATGTAATAGGAATGAATATAAAAATACAGAATTATTTTTTTGAAAGATTCTAGTCATTCTACAGAAAAATTAATAGGCATTGTAAATGCAGTCGTATTGTTATTAAAACTGTAATCTCACATTTAATTTCTAGAATCTTTAATTAAAAAATTCTCTTCTTAATCTTTATATACATATTTGATTTATTGAATCTTTAATCAAAACGTTTTCTTTTAAGTATCTTACTCTTTATATATACTTTTATTTAAATTCACTCATTGTAAAGATGAAATTTTGTTAAAAAATGTATTCATTTATTGAAGTGTTAGTTTTCAAATTCTTCAAGTACTGTACATTTAATATTTTCATAACTTAATTATCGGTTAGATTAATTAAGTTGGCGTTCCATATAAGTACCTTCATCTGATAGTAAATTTGAAAATAAAAACATTGATTTCAATACTTAATAATATTTCTAATATCGAAAAATTAAACAAAGAAAATTAATTTAAACAAGAACAAAAAAATAATAAATGTCTGCTTTTTATATAGAAATAAAGGTGCATTTTTAAAACTCGTTTTCTTATAGATTTATTAAGCTTTTCACATTTTGATTAACCATAGGCAAGGTTCTTAAAAAAAATTAACAATTTTAGTGGGTGAAAACAATTGAACAATTTTCTGAAATTTGTGGAAAATGCTTAATTAGAAACTTCTGTTTTTAAATTATAATTTAGAAAACTATAATGAAATGAAATAGTTTTATATAATATCTTTACAAAGATTTAATGAAACTTAAAATAAACACGAATATTCGGTTATTGAAAGAATCAACAAACGTTCTTTAAATAAAGGCTTCAGTATCTATGATAAAAATATTTATATATGTAATTTTAATGTATTTCTTATCTCCCTGCCGTTGGTTTAAACATTTATTCCTATAAACATGCATTCATTCATTCATTTATCCTGTTCTGGAAGAATTTTAAAAAAATAACTGTTGATGTGTATTTATAAATAAGAATGAAATGGAAGCAATCATGCAAATCAGAAACAAATAATCCATTCATGAATTTCCGTTTCACGATATAAAGTGTACTTAGCTGTTTAATGTGTATTCTTGCTCTTCAAGTTTGAGTAAAATCTATTCGTTGCAGAAAATGTTGCTTATGATGCAATAATAAATTTTTGAAAATGCAGCATTAGATTGTTTTTTTTTATCTCTCGTGGAAACAGTTATGTATGAAAATAATTCTATGCAATAAGTCTTTCACTATTTTTTAAATCGAGTATATTGGGAATATTAAATAAAATCTATTCAGAAAGCTGAAGATGGTTTTATTTTTTCTATGTACAGGTTTTGAATTGACTGTAAGAACAATTAATTCCTCATAATTCAACTTCTTAAAAAAAAGCGAAGTATCAGGTTATTTGAAAGCTTTCTTCATGTGATAAAACGCACACTCGTTAAATTTTCAAAATTATAATGATAAAATGAAAAGTCTCAGAAATAATTACTCGATTTTTCCTGTCATAGCAAATAAAATGTGCATGTATAAGAATATATTGTTGAAAATAATGTACTGGATAATTTTTTTAATAGTTTAAAGGATAGCTATGTGAAATGGCTGCAGAAATATTTTTCAATATTTTTCTATGTTTACATATATACCCTTCCTTACCAATTTCAGATCGCATTTACTTCACATCTACTTATTAGCAGCCAGTGCTATCTGCATTAAAGGAAATGTGCTCAAATTGCTTAATGCATCGGTTAGAACTAACATTGGAAGACAACTGTAACATATAGAAGGGAATTAATTATTTGTATTGATTTTGTGAACAATGATATGGTTTTTTTTACCGAACTGTCACAAGATGTTATAAAGAATAAATGAAATTATTATTAATCCACTATTAAAGAATGGGCGAGAAAGTTTTGAGGGGAGGGCTTCCTTTGTTTTTATTAAATTCCCATTTTTGTAAAGCATAAGCTAAGATAAAACTGTTTAAATATAATTTTCCTAGGGTTTCTTGAAGGAAATACGTCTTAGGAAAAAACGTTTTGTTAAATTTTAATAAACATAAGCTAATATCTTTCTTAAAGGAGGTGAGAAAAAATTTTCAAGGAAAGAACTCTTTCTGGCTTCATATATTACAGAAAATGAGATAAAAAAAATCACAGTATTTTATATCTAATATTTCTCTGATTATTTATATCTCCTCATAATAAGTTTCACAGCGAATTTGTTTCTAATGGTTATATTTTTGGAGAAATATTTATAAGAATAATATATGGCTTTTGACCTCTTTACGATAGATAACAATTTTTTGCATTCTATGTTGATGCAAATAATCATTTTTAAATAAATCCTTTTTATTAAAAAAAACTTAATAAATTGTATCCTTTAATATTAATAAAATTAAGGAATCGATTAAATTTGAACTGATTGCATTTTAATCTAAAAAGAATTAGGATTGTATACTTTTCGAAACTGATTCTTTTTTCTGTTGAAACCGTTGCAACTCTATTTTTTTCCCTCGAATTAATGCCTCCCCAACCCACCTCCACATCATAATCCATAAAATACAGACTTGTAATATGATATTTCGTCATGACCACGGGCACTCATCTCTAACATATTCAAAACCACAAAAGGCCTAAAATATCAACCGACAAAAACAATAATAAAAAAACCGTCACATATCTCGGATTCTCAGACTAACTGTCACTTTGACCTATCAGCAGTGGCATCAATCGTCGAAGGACCGCTCGTTCCCACACCAATTCATCCCTCTTTCGTGAGTCGGTAACACAAACAAGGCTAATAAAAATATTTATAGGAGCCCTTGATGCCGAATTTATGTGGGTTTGTCGGATTCATTATGCGTTCTGGTAACTTTTATGGAACTTCTGGAGGTGGTGACATTTCTGATCTTGTTTTCTTATGAAAACAGGCGACACAAAATATGACGCATTACACAAGATTATAAATTTAACTGCTAATGTCACCAAGACACGTGTTTGCCACCCAGTAGACTATTTCTCGTTTCTCTGAACAACATGTTAATTAAAAAAAATGACGTAAACATGTAAGAAATGTGATATATATTAAGTGGTATGAAAAGCCGCTATGTATTTTAGAAACGAACGACTCGAAAGAGGTTCTTGAACAGGCAAATAGGAATTCAGATTTTTCAACCACAGTCATTTAATAAAAATTATACTGTTCGTTTCAGGATCTCGAAACTACATTTTTTGACGATTGTACTTCGCTAAGGGGTGATACGCAGAAAGATGGGAGTTATTACCCCTCCTAATTCCGTGAATAATCAGAATTCATCTTATTGAGAAAGTAAACATATCTTGGTTTCATTTCCCTCTTAATCTTTTTCTTTTCTTTCTTTTGATGAAATAAACACTTTTCTGCTCAGAAGCGCGAAATCTTTCCGATTCAGAGAATGAATAATGTAATGCTCACTTATTCTTGGGATAATTTCATTGTCATTCATTCATCTGTTTCATTTTCTTGTTTATCCCTCATATCTTTTGTGACCTGTTCTGTTTGAAAGGCTCCATCTTACATGCTAAAGCACATGCTCATAACTCAGATGATTTTTCTATGTGCCTGTTGAAAGATGTGTACGTTTAGGCTCTTGTAATTATGAGTATCAAGTTTGTGCTTGTCCAATGATATACATGATTTTATATTTAATTACTTATTTGAAATAAACACATTAGAAAGACTGATTCCAATCTCAGAGTGCGTTAAAAACACCCAAGAAATATTAGCCACAAAACAAGTTAAAATACCCACAAAAAAGGAACGAAGTATATATTAACTATATTATTTTATCGAGTGATTCTGCATCTAGTATTCCTTTAACAATATTATTTATAAATTAACATTTGGAAACGAGTTGCTTTACCGGGATTAATGAATTCTAAGAATTTTATACTAATAATTAAATATTTTTAACTATGGATTAATCGTTTCCTAGTCAAAATATTTTTAATCCCCAAATTTTGATAAAAATAATAATAATGAGTGTTATTTTATAACATATTTGTAAATTCTTGAATGGTAAACGGAAACAAATAATGACGATTTTATTCCCTGGTTATTTACTGAGATCTCTGGCTAATGGGAAACAATACGAATACATAAATATTGCATTATGTTCTCCTCATGCCTCACTGCTCTCTTCTCTATACTCCAGTCATCTCTCTTGCCCCCTTCCTCCCTGATTGGCGACTCATTTTCTTCGCCAAGCTATCGGAAGAATTGCAACATCATAACGACGCATTCATTATACATGTAAGATTCAAACTATTTTCGAAGACTTGCCTTTCGAAGATTTTTTAAATTTATAATATTTTAGAAAACTAAAATCTTTCCTTTCATCGTTCTCGGCATTTTCCTAAATTTATTTCTTTATAGATTTAGTTATATTACAGGAAAGAGCAGTTGTATTTAAAAATGAACACATTTAAAAATATTTTATTTTTATGAAATTATACATTGATTGTAAGCTCAACAAAATTTCAAAACTTTATCAAAAACATATCTTGCGTTGAAACCTACCAAACATGAAAAAAATATGCCGTATCTCACTATCTTGTTCGACAACAAAAGAAAACAATAAGTAAATGAAATATTAGTACAACAACAATGAATACAATTTGTGTTTTACTTTGGCAACAAAATATATTATTGTAAAAAACACTTAAAATATTTAAAAAAAATAATTATAAAATTTGATATTGCTGAAAAGATGATTTTAACATTCTCGCGTACTAAATACCTCAATAGAAAATGCTGTAATTATCAAAAAATTCGAACACGATATTTCGATAAATCTTCATCTTCGAGTGCATGTATTTACATATAAGATATTGAAATAGTATGCCAAATTCAGTCTTCCAAATTGTGTTCATTTTTTCTGGGATGGATAGACGGACAAACAAACTTTCTGTTCAGATATTTCGATTGAAATTTGATGATAATCTGTGTTTTCTTTGTAAAGACACACACACCAGATTTCACACATATAGATACGGATATCTGTAAAAAAAAAAGAAAAAACATTATCAAAATGAAACTAAAAAAAAGAGAAAAAATACGTTCAAAACGAAAACCTCAACGTTTTTGAGCTATCGTGCTCAGACACATAGACTTTAATAATTCCAAAATGTGTATTTTGGACTCGAGAATTTCTGAAACGTGAAGATTTGCTAAAAACTAGATTTTTCTTTAGACGATTAAAATTATTTCTGCTTACAAACGAGAGAGTAAACATTTAAAATATCTTTTTAGCAATGATTATACTTATCATCGTCTGCATTTTATTTGTTCCACTCAACTCGTTCCTTCGTAATTACAAGTAAGTTTTTCTTTTTTCACGTTTTCTAAATAGAGATACTTGAACTCGAATCGATCTGAACGTTTTAAGAGATGTCAGAAGCTAACTGCAATTATGACGTGAATTTATGAACATATTGAAATTGTTTCTTTATTTTTTCTCTCCAGAAACAGAGAGAAACGTTAATTATTTTATAACTAATTTCCTTATTTATGAAATTTACGTTACATTACTTGAATTCTTTGTTTTCGAAATTATCTGTAAAAATCCTACAACAAGTAGCAGTAGAAGTATAACTGCGGACGAAAAAAAATCCTAATTACATTTGTAACATATAAGTCTCTAATTCTCATTAATTTTGTAACTGTTTGCTTACTATCATAAAAAGAATTACACCGTGGGCTCCTAAATACCTAATTAGAATACGTTACCCATTTTCAAGTCAATTTTTACGTGCAGCCATTTTCAAACATTGCATAAAAAATACTTTTCCGACCTAGTAATTCCATTAAATTTTAAATCGTAAAAATTTTACTCAAACCTTAAACAGTGGAATACGTCAATCTTTATCTTGTTTGAATTTTGGGACACTCAGAGCTGTGTACCTGGAAAGTGCTATTGATTAATTAAAAATGTTCTTTTTTTTTCTTCACCCTTTCCTTTGCTGCCATTTTCTTTTAAAAAAGCGGTTACTTTGGAATATTTCTAGAGATAAAAATACTCGATGAGAGAAACAAAGTAAAATCATCTGTTCCGTCTTTAATTAAAGCAGTCGTGAAAACCTGAGGGGAATCCCAGAAAATCAGAAGTTATTCATTGTGCAATCTTTAAATCCGAGATGAGAATTAAAAAAAAAACGCATCGCGAGTACGAAAGGCTGCGCTATCTTATAATTGAAGCAAAAAAGCAATTCTTGCATTTTTTTTCCTCATAAAATCGTAATACCTTACTCTGTATTGTCTATCATAATGATCTCTATTTTAAAAGGCGAAAAAAGATGAAGAACAGAAACTAATTATTTGACGTGATTGTTCCATTTTTTAATTACCTTATTAAGATTTAAATGGAATAAATTTTGAGTTGTTGACAGTTACGGAAATTTATTAAAGATTAAATATGAAGAATTGTTTCCAAGGTAATGCGATAGAAATTAGGTACCTAGAGCTATAAAATCGTCAAGTAATTTTTTTATTGAGTAATAGATATTTACAAAGTCAGGTAATTAACCAATCAGCACTGTTATTTATCTTAAATACATAAAACAGTGATTTATAATGAACGGGACAAAAATGGTGCACTCCTATTAACTCTGTAATCAATTTATTTTGATAAATCAAATTTATCAGGAAACAATTCACAAAGTTTCTTTAGCTGTTCATAGAGACAAATCCCCCCCCCCCATGACATGGCCAATATCCATACGGTATTCCAGTTCCTGCCATATTTTATGCTGCGTGTCTGCTGTTAATCATATCCTGACAGCGTATCCTGTATTACTGCTTCAGTTGATATATGTCGCATTGTTGTTTGAGGTACATTCAGTTTTGAAAGACCATTGATTTTCCAGGACTTTTTTTTGGCTTTGGAAGCTGCGCTAATTTCCCTACATAAGCATACCTTGAAACGGCTTCATCCACCTTTCGATGCGGTGATTCATTACCAAATGCCAAATTTCTTTGAACGACAATAAATGGAGATGTTTTATGTTTTGGTATATTCCGAAACTCAGATTCTTTTTCCTGCATGGCTGATGCCATTTTGATAATAATGGTAACAACGCTTTCTCCTTTACGCTACTCGAAAAATTTTCACTCTTGTCAAGGATAATTCGTATAATTATAGCTCAGAATATATTTTGACTTAATAAATCTCATTACAGAATATATACTATACTATTATTTTTGTCACATTCAATAGGGACCATCCACTATAAAGATTCGCGGCCTGTTACGCGACTCATTTATTAATTGTTTTTGCTTTACTTATAGTTGATTTTCAAAAATATTTCCAATTAAGCGGATTTCAGCTACCATGCTAATATTAATTTTATTAAAGAATAATAATACGTAGCGATTATATCATTGAACAAAATCTTCACAAATTCAGATTTTTTGGTATATACTTCTACGGCCCCCTCGATGAATCGCCGATTAATGTAAACGGTCTTCAACACTGCATTTGAAAACTGGGTGTTGATAATATTCCTATAACCACAAAAATCTCCAAATAACTCAATACCGTCTTAATGCTGGCGTAATCTGGCAATCGTTAAGTAAACCCAAGAATGAATTAGTCTTTCCGAAATCTTGTCATCTTATGTATCTTGATGTCTTTGTCTTTGTCGCCTCAAGCGACCAAAATGGTTCGCTAGAAATACTAGTCATATTTGATTTCAGATAAATCGTTTTTTATCGGATTATCATTTTTCAGATAAATTAACTCCATATTTATGATTCCTGACATTAAAGCCATGTTATTTTAAATTCTATATATAATATACGGGACTCTTTCTAATGGAGGCTGTCACATAACACTATTGTAAATATGTCTTCTACATTTTGAGATATTATAAATATGGGTATAATTATTGTGAGTATAATTCAGATTTTATGCTCAATCAACTAAAATCCCTCCCTATATTCAAAACAAATTTAAATTGCAGAGATGTATTACGTAAAAAAGAGAGAAAAAATAGAGCTTAACTGCATTTGATACATACATACATGCTTCTAATTCTCATTAATTTCGAAGATTTTAGTCAACCTCCGCTACATGTTCCCTTTCTCCAAACTAGTTTACCTTGCAAAATACCTTAAAGGCCTAATTATATTATGTTACGCATTTGCGTGTCAATTTTTACGTTCAGCCATTTTAAAACACAGGGTAAAAAATGGAAAAAATATTCCTTCGTCCTCGGATATCCATTAAACTTAAATCCCGTAAAACTTACTTAAACTTTAAATAGTGGAATGTATCAATTTTCATCTTGTTAAAGCTTAGAAATTCCGAGCTTTGTGTATCTGGCAACTGCATGTGATTAATTAAACCTCGGTTGTTTTTTCACCCTTCCTCTGCTGCCGTTTTCTTTTAAAGAACTTGCTTTGGAATGCTTCTGCAGATGAAAGAAAGATTTTATTCGAGAAAGGAAGTGAAATCCTTTGCAATGCTTTAATTAAAGCTTTCATCTAAACCCAAGAGACATCGAAAAACATCGGAAGTTATTCCTTTAGTAATCTTTAGATCAGAGATAAAAGATGAAATGCGGAGATGAAAGGCTATCAGCCTTTATATTTGGAGCACGGTCCCTTTTTTAATATTATCTCCTATTGTCATAATTCCACTTTTTGAATTGTTTATCATAATGATCTTTGTTTAATAAAGAGAAAGAAAGTCACAGGGAGACTAATTATTTTGTTTCATCTTATCTTTTCCAGTAGCAAAATATTTAAAAATAATTTTAAGATTTCCAGATTTGAAAATCTTCTTAAGTTTATAAATAATTAAATTAATGCTATAGAGCTTAGTTGTAGTATTGATTTTAACATACGTATATCGATATGAAAATTTTAGACTTTAATTCAAATTTAAATTTCATTTTTAGTGTAAATCATTAGCAATTTAAGAAGCGTTTTTTTTCTTCCGGATTTTATACTTTTGAAATAGAATTTCGATACTTTAAATTTATTGCAAAATTTTTGCACAAATTTGGTGGTTTGAATCAAAGTATTCCTATTTTTTTAATCAATAAGAAAAAATAAAAATGACGAAGCAATATTTTTTTTAATCCAAAAAATGAAAGGAAAAAAAATGCGATTTTGCATACTGGGCTCGTTAGCATCCAAACCTTTTAATAACTGACATTATTAGATATTTATTCAAAATTTAATATCTGCTGCATCTCTAAACTATTGAAAACCTTAAATTAATATTTATTTTGGCAATGTTTGATTATTTGACAACGACTGAATATTCTTTGTTTTCATTCACTTAATCACTATTTTAATGTTTATCATTGATTTTCAGCAGCTTTTAGATTTATATTTTTTTCTGAAATTATGAACAAATTTCATTTATATAAATACGGAATTCCTGTATGGATTTATAAGTCAATAGATTGAAGCATAAAATTAAATATAAATTTGACGAGGTTTAATAAAAGTTCAATATTTAAACAGATATTTCCAAATGATTTGACAATTTAGAGTTTCTTATATAATATACCAATTAAATGCGGAAAGAAAAGAAATTTATGAATATCAATAATATGTTTGATAAAAGGAATTTATGATTTTTTCACATGTCACTTACACTTGATGGTTAGAAATTAACATTTATACACTTCTCAAGAAATTAATAATTATATTATATCTAAAAATGTCCAAGAAAATAATACTATCTAATAAATATTTTATTTCGCATAATTCTATATTAATTTTCGCATTCGAATAAGTAATCTTTTCAGAAGATTTGAAACTTCGCATTAAATTACGCAAATTCATTTTTTTTTGTTCAAAATGAGCTGTAAAATAATGGAAGACCTATCGCGTAAAATAGAAGAAGTAATTATACATAAAAAAAGAAAAAGTAAACTTAATTACATTTGTTTTACAAACATGTTCCTAAATCTCATTAATTTTGCATCTCTTCTCTAAGTGTCACAGCGAAGTATTGCATTACAATTTAAATTTAGTTATACCTTATTTTAATACGATATCTATTTGTGTGACAATTTTATATGCAGCCGCTTTAAAACAAGGGCAAAAAGTCTTCGGCTTGGGAATTCCATTAAGTTTAAATCGCCAAAATCTTGCGCAAACTTTAAGTAGTAGAATGTATCAATTTTCATCTCGTTAGAGCTCTGAACTTCCGAGCCTTGTGTATCTGGCAACTGCTTGTGATTAATTAAACCTCTTTTTTTATTTCTTCCTTTTCTGCCTTTTCTTTTAGAAAAGAAGTTACTTTTGAATATTTCTAGAGATAAAGAAATACTTGACAAGAGAAGCGAAGTGAAATAATCTTTTTCCGCTTTAATTAAAGGTTTCGTCAAAACCCGAGGGAAATCGAAGAACATTCGAATGTTATTCATTTTGTAATCTTCAGCTTGGCGATAAGAATAAAAATGAATCACGGGGGTGGAGAACTGTCTCTATTTTTGTGGCAAAAAGACAATTTATTCTTCTATCAGAATATCATAATTCCATTCTGTGAATTATTTATCATAAGGATCTTCTTTCAAAAAAGAGTGGAGACATTCAGACGAGCTAATTATTGTGCTTGCTCTTATTATCTTTTATTTCGTCATTTATTTACAAACTTTAAATAGTTGCGATTTTTAAATTTTTTTCAGCTTTAAAAAATAAATACTTAGTTTTGTAGTAGTTGCATTACTTTATCTTCTCTTTTGGATAATAGATGGCGATGACTGATTAGGTGCGCATTCCATAATGCTCTGTGATTGTAATTATAATGAGATGCGATGCTGTTCTGTTAAGATGGGAGCGCTTTAATGTATTTTGTATTTGTGTTTGTCTTGTGTAAGATGTGATCATTAAAGAAATGTTCCCGAAAACACATATCCTGTTGCTCCCCCTGCACGGATCATATTGTTCCTCATTTCACCACAGTTTTATATTTTTCTGTATTTTGCATATCTATAATTTAAAAATCTTACATTTACATATAAATGTAAGCCTTTTTTCTCATTTTGTCATTTCTCATTAGAGCCAAGGTGACCTGATGGAAAAGTCTCGTCTGATTCGTAACCCGATTCTACCGAAATATTAATGTGAAAGCGAACCGAGTGCATTTAAAATCCCTTTGGTGTGGTGCCGAAATTTAAAGAGCCCGTATAAACTCAAGTGTCATCCTGAAAATAAGAAGTTCGTTTCAAAATAACACTAATTCTCCTTTAAAATTGAACATAATATAGTTAATCTAATCTAAACAAAACAAAATAAACATAATTTTCACAATTATTCACATTTTAAATATTTCATCATAGATTTCAGTAATTTCCAAAAAAGTTAGGCGTTAAATTTTCACCAAACTTTATGAATTTACTCCTAAATGATTTTTTCAAAACACTTTGTTGATATGTATACAAAAGGAGTAAGAATATTAGCGCAGCCGTACACAGTTCTAAATCTTAACATGTGCGATATGTAAGTTGTTTCCGCTGAATGATTTTATTTTACGCTGTTAAAGCATTCGCTGTTGCCTTCGTACATTAAATTTTAACATTGCAGTTTTTAAGTTGCCTGCCGATTTTACGCTGTTATTGAAGCATTTGTTGTTGCCTTCCTTCGTTCCTCCAATAGTTCGAAAGAGCTGTATAAAATTCTATTGGCTGTTATAAATTTGGTCAGAGGTAATAGGGTAGTTTTTCTTTTGGAATAGAATCAAAATTAATAGCATTTTATGTTTATTTTTCTAAATATCTAATTACATCGAATTTTTACAGAATTTAAATTTACAAGCCAATATACATTGCGAATATGTTAATATGTACCAATTCTACTCGATATGTTTAAAAAAATATTTTCTTTTTAAAGTTTTGACAGAATTGTAGTTTGTCTTTCAAATAAAATCACCTTTGAAAGAAAGAAATATATAGACTGATCAAGATTACTTTAAAATTTTAACTAATTTTTAAAATTAACTGAAAATACAGGAAAGTATTTAATATGGTTATGTATAATTTTGTTACAAATTGTATTCATATTGCCGTGGCTGGTTCGTGAGTGCTTTGAAAAAATAGGCAAATAGAAAACTTAACAAATTTATTGCAGATTCGTTCGAGTTACTCTGCTCAGTAACTCCTTCTCCTCCAAGAGCCAACACTCGAATGACATCACTCTTTTAATTACACTCGCGTTAGTTGCCTAGCGCCATCTATGAACGTTTATTTCCTAACGCTTCAAAATCCAATCACTACACATATGTTCAATGAAAAATACTGCACAAAACAATGCTTGAAGCTTAAGATTATAATATTAAATTTAAAATAAAATTTGGTGCAATTCAATTTTAATGGCAACTAAAAAGCACCAAGATAAAACTTCGCCAAATTATAAAAATATACTCAAGTGCATTATTATTTATTAAAATTTTGAACGTAAGAATCGCATGCTATATAGTGTGACGATTGAAATCGCCAAATGGAAGAATTTTTTCATGGCTGTTTTTAGTCGCAGTTACAATCGACAAGTACCAAACATTTTTATAATTTAGTGGTAAATGATAAACCTCAATTTAGCAAATCCCAATTTTACATATTGCATTAATGCGTATCGCAAGTAGAATTTTATCATATGCATAATAATACACGTAGGCTATAGATTTGGAAGTTCTACCCAAATAACTATAAATTTATCGAAATATTTATTCTATCCAGTAAAATATATATAAAAAAATCATTTTTAAAACAGGAAGGTGAAAAACAAATCTAATATAATAATGAAAAACTCAAAAATTGTCATTTGCGAATGCATTTCCTTTTATGATAGGTAAATTAAAATCTTCTGAAATATTTATTATACAAACTTAAAACTTCGACTCATTGAAAAGGGCAAAAGCAAATTAATAAGACAACATAATAATGAACACTGTTTCAAGAGCTCATTTCGACAATTATCTCTATAAATTCTAGTCGGAAAGATAATTCTTTCGTACTTAAGATTTTATTTTCTCAATACAGGTTGTTGATAAATAAATATCCCAGATTTGCAGGTATGTTAAAAGAGAACAAAAGAAAGTACAGTCTTGCTGTTCATCAGAAATCAAAAATAATAGTTGAATATTCGAATTCAAATCAGTTATAAATGATCATTGCTTTACCCTCCATCATTACTTGCCATTAATGCCCCTCCAGATATGCAAATAATATTAAAAGTAGTATTACGATAACACATCACATAATTTTTTCTACATGCCTTAGTTTGAAACTTTAAATCGCTAATTCGCTAATTCTAGTTTAGATTCAAATATCCGTGTATGGTGTTACTTGATTTTCTACTTAGTCTACATGAAACAGCAGGTGTTTGTTCCCTTGCTACCAATTGAGTTTTATGAACTTAAGACATGCATACCTGCAGGCCTTCAAACTGTCACATCAGACATACTGAAAAAGTATAGGATGAGCTATCGTATGGTTTTTATATCGTTCATATTTTTGTAGGGATTTACAATGTACAATTATAACTAGGTTGAATTTAAACTTTGAAGTGTTATTTGTAATTTACGATGAACAACTAGGTTGTACATTATGTTTTCTTTTAATAAATTTATACATAAAATATAAATTTATTAAAAGAAAACAAAATAAAGTCCTTCAAACCCTTCCTAAAAAATCATACATCCTTCAAATTTATATATAAAATAAACTCTGCATTTTTAGTAAGATCACCTGCTTATTTTTCAAGACCCTTTGGGCACTTTGTTTTTAAGTGTTGAGTGCCCAAAGCAATTCGTATGATTTATTTGATAAATGATGCATTTTAAATTCGCGTCAGAATGATAGTTAAAAGTGAAAAGGACACTCTTCAGAATTCAATTTTTTCTATAAAACGATACTTTTCCATTTGTTCAGAAAAACAAATTTTAACGTCAGATTTTTTCTCACAGTTAAATATATTTAGATCATATACTAAACCAAATATTAGCTATTCTAAAGTGACAAATTCCGATACAGATATTTGATACCCACATAATATCCTTTTTGCTTCTCTTCCTTTGGTGAGTGTATGTGTATGGGGGGGGGGAGATGATATGTATACATATATTGCGTTTTATTCGCTTTTTGATTGGTAAATAGCAAATAGCATGACCCATGACATTTGAGGTGTTTGTTTTGTCAATATTGTTTTATATATTTAATGAAAATTATTACGTCGTAGTAAGTATTTGTATTGCACTTGACGATGAAATGGTGACAAAAAAGGGAAAGCTAATTCTAGTTTTAGACACATAGTTTGTGGCAACTCTAATGAATGTCTTTTGGTTTCTTTATCTTTTTCAAATAACGGACATTTTTCGTACCTCGGCCATCAATCGTCTAAAAACTCAAATAACACACGTGTTAACTCCGCACTTTTAAATAACGGTATTAGATGAAGAAAAAAGGCAAAGGAAGACTTAATAATTTCAAAAAAATGTCTTTATTTAATTTTTTTAAAGTTTTATAATTAATAATTTCTTGTAATTTCTTGTATTAATTTGTATAAAGTTTTATAATTAATAATTTCTTGTATTAATTCTTTATTCCTGCAAGAAAAAGTTAAAATTATGATATTTCTTATGAATTTTAATTAATGCTAAAATATTTCTTTTTTATTTGGAACTGAGTTTTTTTTATCATATTCTTAAAACGGCTTGTTTCCATTTGCTTTTGTTGTCTAGAGGGAAGAAATCAGTCTCTTATAAAACTCCATTGACATGCATGGTTAAAGAACAACAGAGGGTAGGCGAGCAAAAGCAAGCAGGGGGCGCATCTATTTTAGTATAAATATATATACATATAATCCTGTTGTATATAATTATATAATGCATTATATATATATATATATATATATATATATATATATATATATATATATATATATATATATATATATATAATGCTTAGTGGAAATCTTATCCTAATTTTATAACTTTTCGTGAAATTCTGACATCTTTCCGTGATTTCTATGGACTGAAATAACTCGATCAATTAGTGTTTTATTTTCAAATTGTTTCATTTTTTCACAGTAGTATTTCCCTAAGTGTTATAAAAAAATCTTTTTTTTTCTGTCATCTTATGTATTATATATTTGCGAAACTGATTTTCCTGGTGTATATGAATCGACACATTACACACATTTTGCTGACAGTTGAAGATACACATAACACGAAACTTTTTTTTCACTATTTTTTGTTTTATTTTGCCGTTTCAAAAGCAAACATTCCACACAGGTGATCTTGAAAATGTTTCTGCGCTTATATACTATGGCATCAACAAAGCCAATTCGAGATAACCCATTTTTAAACGAAAACCAAACAGATGCATTTAAAGCGATTATTTTCCACTTTGCGAGATTATAGAGCATAACCAGACCTTTTATTGCGGTCATATTTTATTTCAATGAATTGTTTCTTGTTTATGTCAAACAAAACTTTCTTACCTTTACGGAAGTAAACATCCAGCTTGAAATACTTCTCAGATGCATACACCATAAATAAAGGTAAGAAAGATACACCAGAGATACATACACCATAATACTTACATTCATGCATACATAAATCGTATGCAAACTTTTCCTGCACTGATACTGTCGGCTATTGTTACTTTCACAATGGCGAAAAAAAGTCTCCTACTTTGGTGGAACCACTAACATTTCGGGAAATAAAACAAATCCGGGATTTTTTCCCTACGAAAAAAAGAACCCCAGGAAACGAAACAAGATAAGAAGACACTGGAAGGAGCAGGAACAAATCTATTAGAGCCAGGGTGCATGTGCGAAGCATTGTCCCCAGAAAAGGTAATTTAATAGCAGGTGTAGGACTTGTTGTCTTAATCATTGGGCGAGATGGTGAGAGGTTCGCTGAATGGATGATGGCCTATTTTTAGGTTTTTATTATTAGATCATCCATTACGGAGAATGAGTTTACCAAGTGTAGACGTAGGTTGGTGATACGTGCACCGATGATGTGTTGGTGGTAAACTTCATTCTTTTTATGTGAGTAGATGGAAATTGGATTGGACGTCAAATTTTTGACGGTAGACTGGAACTGAATAAAATGTATGGATAGACTGAGATGTGAAGGTCATGTCTAAGTTGAGTGAAATTGTTTGAAATAGAAATGTGTATGAAAAAAAAATGTCTCTTGTTTTTGATATTGAAAAGATCATTTAGGATTTAAAGGTTGTGTTAATATTAGCATAGTTGATTGCAAAGGATGTCAACTGTGAAATGGATCTGTACATTTTGACCTGTGAAACTGTAGACGGTTGATGAAATTTTTAAATTATTTTAATCAAAATCTCATCTAATGAAGAGAATTTAAATACGGAATCTAATAAATCTCTAAATAAACTCTTGACAATAAGGTCTTTATATTTGATAAAATAATAAATATTCATCTTTGTTATAATAAATGAGGGAAGTCGGCTTTTTTTTTTTCTAGATTTCCACTGCTATTTTTTTTTTCTTATTTGACATAGTTTGTAGTAAAAAAATAACAAAAAATAACTTTTGCAGAAATGTTTTGTGTAAAAAAAAAAAAAAAAAAGTGGGGAGGGGAACGCAATTTCTGCTTTTCAAATTTAATTTTTGCATTACCTACTTTCAAGAAACGTGTGTTTAAATGATTTTATCTGACATATTGCTTATAACAGCATTTCCTAAGAATCGTATATAATAATTTGTTTTGTAAGGTAACTTTTTACATTCTTATAAACAAAGCATAAAAACACCGTTGTAGCAGCGTTTTTGGTCGATTGCACCGTTGCAATCGACCAAAAATTCGAAAGATATTTTGATGAATCTCCACGTTTTAGGATCTTCCCGAGTTCGCAAAACACATTTTTGGCATTATATCTGCCAATACCTCCATCGACCTGCCTGCCTGCCTGCCTGTCTGTGACAAAGATAACTAAAAACACTTTGAGCTAGAGGGATGAAATTTGGTTTGTAGTTTTTACACTTTATCAAATTTTGAGTAAAAACTATTCAGTAGAAGCCTGCCTGCCCGGCAGTCCGAATAAATTTCCTACGATAACAACATTACGACAGATCTGTATGGATAAAATTTGATGCGTAGATTTAACATTTATTGTGTATACACTCATCAAATATTGAACCAAATCCATCAGGGATTGGATGTCCGTCGGTCTGTACATTCAGAAGCATATGAACGTGTTAACTGAAAAACGCAGTGACTTAAATATATGAAATTTAATTCGTGATTTTGTGACTACAGTTGCAATTCTGTGCCAAATATTGGCTTCAATCGATTGGCATTAAATGTGTCTAAAAAATAATTTTCCCTTTATTGAAGAGTATGCAAGAAAGTTTTAAGAGACCATTCCCACTTTTAATCATTTTCGAAATGACTTTTTGCAAAGTCTTATTCAGTTCTATTAACAAATATTTTAATAATTTATTAGGGAATGAGATGATTGAATGGTATATTTAGTTTCATTTTTTTTTCCCAAGCATGATCAGATGTAGCAGATATTAGCCGACTTAATATAGTCCCGAAATTCGACAGATAAGTCTCATTAGTTTGATAGGGTATTAAGATGTTGAGATGTGAAATGGACAAAAGCAGTGACATGACAGCTCAAGTTGAGGGAATGTGTAATTATTAGATGTCATAACCTTATGGTGTGTTTTCTACAATGCTCTATTGTATAAATCGACAATATTGCACCCTGTTGTTTCAGTCCAGGATTCGATATGTATTAACAATTCTAATGATAAAACTGCTTACAATTTTTATTTCACCCAAATCTAATCTTTTCTAAGATTTCGTATATGGCCAGATAGAACTTTTGCTAACTGATTTTATCCAAAATGTATTATAAATCTATATATTTACTGTTAAGATATCAAATTTCATCTTTGTAGCTCAATGTATATTTAAACTGCCAAGGTTAATGACTAACAAATCGATGTGAAGACATAATTCAGAAAATGTTTTTTGGGCCCGAGAGAGTTTTAAAATATTTTTATGAAATAAAAATATAAGGAATGTTTCTAAAAAAAATGAAAAAAGCACGAGGCTGAATATTTTGAATATTACAATACTTATTTATGTCAGAGAAATTAAAAATAAACAATGAAAACGTTTCCTATGGTTGTTACTCAACAATGCTAAAAACAATACTATACAAAAAGCATGAAAAATCATACACTTCACACACTGAATTTATGATACCCAAACAGCCGAAATATTTAAAATCTGAATATATTTATGAAAAAAAAACTTTAGTTTGTAATCCATGCATATTTTCTTTGAAATTAATACGAAGTACAAAGAAGTAAAAAGATAATTGTTTTATGAATGAATTTGCTCCGGATATTGAAGATGAAAAAATGTAATAAACTGAAATAAAAAAAAAATGTAAAAAGATATATATACTAACGAATTTTGTTGAATTATTCATTGTCTCCTTCTCCAATCTTTTCATAAAATATTATTTTTCTTTCATAAGATATGCATTATACGTATAGAGAATCTTTTATATTTAATCATACAAAAGTAATTACTTTTCTGTATTCTTCTTCGAATAATCCAAATATATGATAACAGGTACAATAGAAATAAATTTTCTTAGTTTCGTTTTATTTCGAAATTGGTTTGAGATGAAGTCCATTAAGTTTATAATCTATGCAGAGTTAGAGTTCCATTCTAGTTTATATATTCTTATCACTGTCTGCTGTTTGAAACTACATGTCATTCTGCGTCTTCTAATTGATTCTAATCTTTCATTTGAATTGCATGATGAACTTGGATACCCGGATACAGAAATAAATCACAAAATTTATACTTTTTGTATGAATTGGAATATTTTTTATTCAATTGTTAAAATTTATTTTCTATTTATTCTTCTGAAATTATTTTTTTTGTATTTAATAATAGTAAACAATAACATTTTTTTAATATGAAAATTGAAATTGCGATTTAAAGTTTTTTTAATTATTATTTAGGCATTTACATAATAATTTTTCTTCCTCATTAGGAATTCCTTTCAAATATAACACAGCCAACTTTTAATTTCAACTTTTTAATCATGCCAAAAGAGATTTTCTATGCAGACTTAATATCGGAAAATATTTTACTACATATTTTCAGGTATTGTTAACAAATGAACATTTTAATATATGTTTTACTCACGGGAAAAGGGAAACTATTTTTTTAAAATTATTCTTTTGCTTCCTCAGAGTGATCTTTTTATGTATTTTTTTTTAAAATTAAAAATATGCATGGCCTTATGAATAAACATTTTTTTATAAAAATAAGTCCTATATAAAAACCATTTACAATTTATTGTTTTAAGATGCATTTTGTTATCTTCGAGTGTATGATAGTGAAATATAAAATGTATCTAATTTTCTTTAAATACAAAAGAGAATCTAAGAAAGAAATGGCAATATCAAAAAGTCCCCAGAAAAATGCATTCCAAATTCCATATATGTATATTTATCAAAACAATTGAAAATATATATTCAAAGCAAATAATATCTTTCTTCTTAAAATTATCACACTAATAATACTGCTTAAGTAAAGAAAATGTCATGGCAGCTATATAAAATATATGTAAATTTTATAAAAAATGACGCTTTGTTATATTTCTTTTTCTTTTGTTCAAAACTTCAAGATTATAATATATGTATGAAATAATAAGGATTTAATAAGTCTTTAACCCTTATTTTCAACTCTACTTGGCTTAATATTCAAAGAAATCTTGTTTGCTTTTGGAACAGAATTACTAATATTATTTTCATCAATGGGTCAAGAAATGAATGACAAAGCGACATCTATCTTAATTATGTATAATGTTATCTGCATAAATTTATCTAATTTTTTTCACTTCCTTTATTTATTTATTTATTTATTTAAAGTAGTGCACATTGTGTTATGCTATGTTATTAATTTCATTTTCAATATTTTATACTCGAGTGCTCCCACTTGAGAATCGATAATAGTACAGTTAATTATTTACTTCTGCATCGATAATAAATTTTGCAAAAATCCGACACAAAATGTCATTTTGTATAATCATTTCAAGGACACAAAATTTAAAAATGTTTTTCTCTTTGTTCAATAAACCGATGAATGAAAAGATCTTTGTCTTAGCTTTTAATCTTAGTTCTTTTAGGATCGACGAAGTGAGAACAGAACATCGATAAAAGTCTCCCACTTAGTATCGATATCGTTTTTTCTTTCTGCAATGAGGACCAGACTTTTTTTCATTCGCCTGAAAGTAACGATTCAGATAATCTGTTAAATGTTAATCGATGAAAAAATGTAACTGTTTTTAAAATTGCGGATTAAGGCGGGCGAAGTATTTCAAAGTGTCGTTCCGATAATTTCTTTAAATGGATTTTTTCTGGGTACTTTCAAAAGAGGTCTGGTTACAGGCACTGTAAATATGAGAATTTATCTAAACGAAAGTTTAAGCTTCAAGAAATGATTAAAACTAAATTTCCAATTCTATTTAAAAACATTTCATCTGTTTAAATGTTGAGTTTTAAATAATTATTAAGAACTCAAATTAAATTGATAATTAAATTGAATGTTACGTAAAATATTGATTTCAAAATCCAAAGAAAGTTTATATTGAGTTTTAAAATGCACGCAGTATCAGAGCTATTAAATTTTTGTATAATATTTTTTTTGATGTCGTCAAAAATATTACTTACTTTCAGTTGATTACTTGATTTATTTATGAATTAAATACTGATATTAAAGATTCTGGACAGAACCTCTAAAATGCCAGCGATTGTTAGATAACAAAATTGCTGTCCGAGTCACCAAACTTCTACATGAGACTGACTTCACCATGAAAACGGTTGTACAGTAAAAAGTACAAAGTCCATTTTGGGAGGATTTCGTTTTAAATTATGGCCTTCAACTTTCTAGTAATCGTAGACTTTTTAATGACTATGTTCAGAGTGAATTTTTTAAAAAAAATATCTAAAATGGTTGTATTTTTGAATTAGCGTATAAAAAAGATTGAAAAAAGCATCTATTCATCCAAATTATACCAGTTTAGTGAAAGTTTTTTTAAAAAAATGTGAAAGAGTTTTTTGGTTTAAAAGAGGGATAAAGCAAAATTCTTATTTAGAGGTTTATCAAATGATTTTGCTTAAAATTTTGCTGATAATTTAAGAATTGTGTTGAAATTTTCCTGAACTAAAACTAAGAGGCATTTCTATCCACTCTTTAAATATTGTGGTTCAACTGATAAATAACAAGAGATTTTCGATTTTTTCACATTGATGCGTATATAGTATATTTCTAAATAAAAAGATTACTTATTTTCTAGTTTAGAAATCTAAGAACATATTGAAAAAAAAATATTAAACCTAATTTTACCAAAAAATATGCATTTACTTTTAATTTGCGATGTTTTTCGTAAGAAAATTCTACCAAGGGTCAGAATTTCATAAAATAGCAATTAGTGGTTTAAAATAACATTAAAACATGAATAAATGCAAATATAATTAAAAACCAGTCTAACTTCTCCCAAAATAAATTATAAACCAAATTCTAACGGTTTTATAAAGAAATATGTTCAAACATTAAGATTATTAAGTTAAAAATATCTTATTGTTGCAAAAAATCGACTTTTCAAAGCAGTCACCTATTTTAGTTTTTAAATTCATAGATTTATCCATAACGGAGGATTTATAATATGCACCAAACTCATGCATGACGGATAGCGAATCCGTTATGTTCTGACATCCAAACCAAGGTTCAGCCAATGCAGCCGAGGAAACAAATATAAAATGCTTTTTGCCTCTAGTTTCTTTTTAGATTAATGAAAATCATGAGTTTAATCGAAAATTCACTAAGTTTCAAAGTTAAAACCGCCTTGTACTAATAATGAAGAAAGATTTGATACATTGTAACAGATTCAAACAAGCACCTACACAAGCCCACTTCGTCCTAGTAATGCGGACCATCCATCCCAAATCATTAATTTTCAAAATAAATAGGTGTGGTGAACAATATTTAATAGTCGTTACACTGAATACTTGATTTAGCCAGAGAAAATTAATTGTTCGGAGGCGTGACAAGCTGTTTTTAACTCTGTAAAATGTAGAGATAACAGTACATGCTTCATCGTGGGCCTTTGATAATTCATAATTCTAACCATTTAATTAAAAATAATCATACCTTAAGCCATAAATGGTAGTTTCTATAATTTATGAACTTCTTAGGTTAAAAGTGAAAGTAACCATTTTACACTGATTATTGAATTTAAAAATAATTATTTTTGGTCAAAATGGAAAAGATGTAGTATTTTAAAAAATATTATTCGTAAGATTTCAGATTTATACAGAATATATTAAGATTATGATTTTGTATATGTAAATGATATAATTTTCTATATGATTTTGTTCAAAAAATTAATAAAATATTTATAATATTGGAATATTATATAATGCAATATCCGTGCGTTGATTTGTAGTGTAAATTGGAGTCAATACTTATGATAGCAAAGTTACATGGTAAACGTCACCGCGCATGCATCTAATGACATGTTTTTAAATTCAGTGCTTTGGAGTTGTTTGATTTTTTTTTCCTTAAATGATGAGCATTGGATTCCAAAATTAAATTCGGTTTAGTCGTTTGAAAGTATAACATGATCATGAATTTGTTTTACTTCAAATAATATGGCAAAATTTCTGGCTGCAAGTAATATGCAGGTCATCAGTTTCTTTATTTTGGCAAGGTATCTTAAATACATGCGGTCTAAGTTTATAAGTTTTTCACAAAATGGAATTACTGTATTTTAATTAAATCTCTGCTAATCTCAACTTATTATAAAGTGGAATAATTGTATGTGGGGGGAAAGGGGTTTACACTCTAAAAACGGTCCATTTGACTTTGAGCTACCAAATTTGACATATATATACTAAGTTGGGGAATGGCTAATTTGCTTCACGGAGCAATTTTTTGTAATCTTAATAGGAATTCTAGTTAATTAAAATAAATCGAAATGGTGAGGTTTTTTCTGGGGGGGGGAGGCTATAACTTCTGAAAATATTCGTACAGCAAAATGATTTTTATGCGATTTTAAAGTTTAAAAAATCATATTTTGAATAATATCAAGTGTTTTAGAGTATAAATTTTCTTATTTTAATCAATTTTAAAAAAATATTTTAAACGTCTTTTTATAATACATATCATTGCTGAAATGAAATTCATGTCGGTTGCTTTATAGCTACTAATATTCCAACCTAGATTTTCTTTTATTAAAGATGAGGGTCAGGATATGAAGATTCAGCTTATTTATTTATGGTGATATATAATATATTTTTCCATATCAGTATTCCATAATAACATCATAAGACATGCTTTTAATGATTTTTTTTTAAAATTTTGTTGTTCGTTCAATAAACGTTTAACGTCAGGATTAAATAATGGATAAAAATCCTTTTTTTAAGTATGCACATTTCTGAACTGCTGATTTCTCCAGTGATTTGTTGAAATGCGCATCCCGGAGCAATTTTTTTTTCTTTTAATTCCATTATAATCTTAACTGAGAGCAATTGAATTGAAATTTTGACGATTTTCTGCAGTAACTGTCGAAAATATTATTACATAACACTGATTTTTACCCCATTTTAATATTTAAAAAAATTTTAATATCAATTTATTTGTGCTTCAAATTTCTCCCAAATTTCATCAATTTTTTTAAAAACGTCTTTTGTATAATTTTAATAATAGAATTTATTGTTGCAGTATGAATATTTTCCTTGTAACGTTAAATATTTAATCGCATGATTTTCTCCTGCTGCTCAAAGCAGAGGTAGATGGATTCTGTTTAATATTTGTTTACTTTCTTCTTCCTTATGTAACTAAAGTTACAGTATCTCTAAAAAGCGATAGATTATTCAGAGAACAATTACATTTTTAAAGCACTGTGATATCATAGTACTTGACTACATAATGATTATTCATACAGGTTGTCTGATAAACTCCTTCTACCTCACATTCACTTGAGAATGCCGACAACTACTGCCATACACTTGGTGTCTAGGTATAGTAAAATAAAGATTTTCTAAACGGTGACTTTCTTATCTAGAAAATGATATAAATAGGGGAAAAATCAATTGTAAAATTATAGAGCCAATCGATTTTGTACTAAACTATACCTTGATCGCACTAATGTTAAAAACAAAACTTATAAAACATGCATTTTTGGCCGCTCTTGCAAAAGAAACACATTGAAAATTAAACAATTATTTCTCAGAAGATTTTTTTTTTGTCATTTAAAAAGGTTTAGAAGCATCCTGCGTTAGCAACTATGCCTCATGCAGTCATTTATTGTTCAAAAGATTATTTTTTCTTCTACTATCACAAGTTGTTATGGCCCAAGTTTTGGAGATAGGATCGTTAATTCCGCCGTTTACCATCAGGTGGCTCTGCAATCGATCTCACTGTGTAGCGCATAGCTACATTGTTCTACCTAGACACAAAGTTTATGATAATAGTTGTCACCGTTCTCAAGTTAAAGCACCATAGAAGGGCTTTAGTGGATGCTTTTATATGCATTAAACAGAACAAATGTAAGTTTATCAAAATATCACAGCCGTAATATTTTTCACTTTGTTTGTGATGTGTGTTTAAAATCTGATATCTGAAATAATTTTGGGGGACTATTTTTAACATGACGTTATGCATAGATTTAATTGAAAGTAAACACAGCCTATGTCTTAGGCTAAACAAAGGATCTCAAAAGCTGTCTAGCTTTAAAATAATGTTTGGCTAAGAATGTAATTGAATTCTTCAATAAAAGAAAAAAAAATTATGCATGATATTCAAAAGAATTATGCAGTTTTTAAATTAATTTGCCAAAGTTCATTATTTTTGTGTAAGATTTTTTTATAAATATACAAAAAAAAAATACATAAAAAAATTACTAAATTTCGAAGCTTAGTAAACAAGAAAAAACGTCTTATTTCAATTTTTATTTATGTATATTTTGTGAAGAGAAAAAAAAATTATAATATAGGGTTTTTTAAATTCTGGAATAAGAAGTTGTAGAGTAAATATTTATGCATAAAGAATTTGAAGAACTATTAAAAAATGTTGCATATATCTTTTTAGATATTAAAGCGTTTTTCTTATTTGCTTCCTTCATCAAAAATAAATCTACTGAACATACTCGCTTCTCGCAATCCTTTCCCCCTGCAATTTTGATAAACATAATTTTAGAAATAATTAATTATATATTTTTTACTGTTTTGCATTTCCGCTGACTTACTTGTCCATTATTATTAGTAACTTCTTGATATATTAGCAGTCACTGAAGAGAAAAAAAAGCATGACTGAAAAAAAATCATATTTACGGTGTAAAAAGTAAATTTTGTAGGGATATGAAATAAAATAAATCAGTAAAATAATGTTTTTGATACTTTTCGACAAAATATCCCTTTTCACAAAGATTAATGTTAACAGTAATAGAATAAATTTATTGTTGACAAATTAAATGCCCATTCAAAGAGAAAATTTTCAATCATAATTAAACCATATCTTTTATAAAATGACATAAAATATAAGTAACTTTTACTTACTATATTTGCATTTCAAAAGTTATAAAAATTTGACAAATTGTGAGAAAAAAATTATGAGACTTTCCCTATCTAAAGTTCGAATTGAGGGACCTAACTCTATCTGATGTAGAAAAATATTTAAATTTGATATCTATCTATCTAGCCTAGCCTAGAATATAATAACCTAGATACAATGCTTCTATATAGTGAGTGAACACACAGTGTAATTTTCGCGGTAACATCTGCAAAGAATAAATTGCTGAAAAGCAAATTGGATTAGAATTAATGTAAGTTACGAAACTTCAGCAGTATGAGTTAGATGGCGCTGTAGTGCAGGAAGGCTACAGGATGTCCTTGAAGAATTTTCCAATCATGTATCACTCACTCTTCAGTTGCAAGTATGTTGTTACGAATTTTAAGAAATCAAAATTTTATCTAATGTATTTGTCATCAAAAATTATTAAAACTTAACAAATTATGGGACAAATGAATGAGATTTTCCCTTATTTCCTCATCAGTCTAACTTAGACATTTATGAGCACCATGGTTTTATATAGTGAGGGAACACTCTGTGTAATTCTCACATAAACTTCTGCAAAGCATAAATTTCTAAATAATAAATTCGATTGAAAGCATTGCAAGTTAGGAAATTTCACCTCTTTTGCGTTAGATGGCGCTGTAGGACTGTGGGATTGGTAGGGGGCGTCCAATCACTCTTCAACTGCAAATGCGTTGCTTTGAATTTCAAGGAGTCGGGCTTTTGACACATAACTGTTGTATATTCTTCTGAAATACAAACAATTCCTGGAGAAATTTAAGCACTGAACTGTTTATTAAATTACATAGTTAGGAATTGTTGGGACGTATGGTTCTAGCATAAAAAATTTCTTCTGCTGCGACTTTTAGTAATTGTACAGTATTTAGGCATCTATCGATTACATTATTTGTTTCTAATTGCTGATCGATGTTATTAATTGAGCTATTCTGGAACTATTTAGGCTTACGGCTTTAGACAAAAGGTTGACGATTTAAGATCCCTTTTTAAATAAACAGGTTAAATTAATTTCAAATTAAAAACATTTTAAATTTAACCGCACATCATTAATTTATTTATTGATCGAAAATGAACGTTTTTATTTAATGTGACTCTTGATTGCATGGCATCTACATTTGTACTACTTTTTTTAAGCAGACTCTCAGTATTTCCAAATTCTATAACACTGGGTAGATATAATAAAGTAGTTAAGAATCTGATGGAGCAGCGTTGAATCCTAACATAATCAAAGAAATTTGCATTTTTCGAAATGCAATACCTTTATGAAAATGCATGTTTTTATTTTATGTGATTCATGATTACATGGTATCTGAATTTCTACGTAGGTTATTTAAGCAGATACTCGGGTTTTATAAAATATATAATCTTGAATGACTATAATGAAGCAGTTAGGAATCTGATGGAACAACTTTGAATCAAATACGCTTGAACATGTTTTAATACTATCCAAATATAATTGATTAACGGAATTGACATTTTTTTTAATTTGATATCTAGACAAATAGTTTCTTTCTTTTAACCAACCTACCTGCCGTCCTAACATCACAGCGGATTTAGACAGATGCCTAAAAATAGATATCTCCTACTGATGTAGAAAGGTAGAATTTCAAATGCTACTTGTACTGTGGCAGTAATGCTTGTACTTGTACTGTGGCAGTTAACATACTTTGAAGTCGAATTTCGTTTCAAAATTAATTAAAAAATTACAAATTTGGGGTAAAAACAGCATACCAAATTATATTGGTCTAGCTCAAAACAGTTTTGGTTTTATGTCCATTTATAAACTGATATAATTCCAACAGTGGGTATCGGATTCAGGAAAGTCTAAAACGCGGGGTATTCGTCAAAAACTGGAGTTCGAATTTTTTCGCGATTACAATATTTTCTTTTTCTACATGAGAGAGTAATTTTCTTTAGAGCAAAGAATTAAGGAGATTTTCATTCATGGATCAACCCTTCTATCTTTACTGTGTCAATTCAAGTCTCGGGATCCCGCTTTCCTTTACATAACCATCAAAACCAGATATTGCTTTAAGCTGTAACTTTTGTCAGATTGAAGTAACAAAATATTTAATATTTGGTCCTTTCAAGAAGATTGGATTTGGTATCTTGACATAAAAAATAAAATTTCAAGAAATTATTTTTAAATTAGTTTTAGTTAAAAAAAAATGAAATTTCAAATTAATTTTCATAAAATGAGTAAAACAAATATGGTTGGACTTTTTAATACAGTCGATATATTATTTAATCAATACATGGAGGCCCGAGCTTCGCTAGGCAGTGTTTTGAAAAATCGTAAATGAAATGCTATTATATGCCTCGTTTAAAGTTGTAAGCGAAATCTTATTGAATTGCCAAAGCGGGATCGAGCAGGAGAAAAATGCATAGGAGTCCGAAGCCCTAACCATTACTCCAACTTTGATACGCTTATGAAGGCTATGTAGAGCCACATGTCAGTATTTAGTTATAATTTTTTTTTATTGTGTAAAATCGCGTTTTTCCAAGAAAAACACCTATATAAAGAAATTTAAAAGGCAAAACCTTATCAAAATATAAAATTTGAACCAAATCATTAAAGGCTGTATATAATATATAATAAGAATTGCTCGTTTAAAGCTATAAGATAGGTTTGGACATTTTTTTTTGCATAAAGAGTTATATATCCTGGTAGAATTATTAAGAACATAATTAAAATTTAAAAAAATAAAAATTAAAAAAAACAATATAAAAATATAATTAAGAATTCTATTAAAAATGTAAACGATTCTTGATTTTATGAGAACAAGTTGTCCTTGCAAATCAAAATTCATCCAAAATACTGCAAAAAAGGGTCCCTTGAGATCACCTAAAATTGTAGGGACCTTAGGTAGTTTACATACTTTGCCTATGTATGAATCTGGCACTGCATATATCCACTCATTTTACATTTTGTTATGGTTCTCCGCCAACCAATTAGTAATATGAAGAGACTAACAAATGAAAGTCAGTCCCTGCAAGTTTTCAAAAGCGCTGTCCAATTAATTCGTAAATTTCCGCCTCACCTGAAAGCACGTAAGCCTCGTAACACATTGGTAATATTAATGATAGCGGGTTGAAGCAATTAAGTTGCCCTCGAAGCTTTTGTGAGGTGCTTAACTCACAATTAGCGAAAGACGTTCCTTTAGATGAAAATTTGGAGATTTATGAATGAGGGAGAAGTTTAAATTGTTTAACGATTTGGCGTGCACATTTTGACGGCACTTGTGCGGGTTGTTGTTAGGCTGTGTGAATTTGAAGTTCATTCAAACAAAAGAGAGTGACTGTTTTCTATATCTGCACGATATTTATTAAAACTAAGTGAAGGACTTTCGTGACTTTGGGTAATTCGTAAATTCTCAGTTGAAAAGTGCAATACTTATGACCGATTGCGCGTTAGTTTTTTTCGTTTGTTGCGATTTTATTTTTCCAAAAACAGAAAGCGAAATGTCAGTAAATTGTAACGCTCATTCTTTCACAAACAAGATCGCACATTTTTGTGGTTTTAAATAGGATATTATATCAATTTTTTTTATGTAAAAAATTATAAATATGAATACATTTTTTTCTCGTTACAAAAAAGGGGTGGACATTTAATTTTTGTATTCTTTTAACTGCGATAAATAATGAAATGTTAACTTTTCTTAAATATTGATCCATTCGTTTTTTTTACCAATATTTGAAACAAGACTTTGTAATTGATTTTACAATCACTTTGCTGCTTTAGCTTGATGTCTTAGAATTTTGAAATATTGTATACTTGTGCGTTCTTAGTGATAGAGCATTAATTAAATGTTTTCCTTTATTAAATATCTGAACTTATTTTCAGTTATTAAATAACTTTCATTAAATTTAAAAAGCTAATTCACCTGATCTCAATTAATAGTGAATTCAAAAATAGTTATTGGAAGATTCTATAATATTTATATGTAGAATAATTGGAGACTAAAAAGTAGTCAATGGAAATATTTTAGTACATTGATAGAAATGTTTATATTTTAAAATATTTTTATTAAATTTATTAAAATTAATAAAATATATATAACTATTAATTGAATTTCCCCTTTTTCTAAATCGGAAGTGTCTATTTACAAATGGTCTCTGTAGGCTTGTTTTATCATCGAACACTTGTTAAATTCAAAAGGATTTGCAATGAGAGAGAAAGAAATTAAATTAATATTTTCGAATTTGATGCGGCTCATCAATTTATCTTAAACCAACATTAAAACTTGTTATAAAAATCCCTATTTAAGCTGAAAATAATCTTGTTGAAAAGATGTGATTCTAGGCATTTAATTTATTCCATCAATTGAATTAAATGCTCAGTGTAAAGCAATAAAAATAAAGCAATATTTTACCCTTATTGAAATCTACAAGAGACACACAAAACTGGTCTTTCAATTTAAAACTATTACTTAGTCATTTTACAACGCAGTTAAGTGTTGAAATTCTATTTTCATTTCAATAAAGTGGTAAAATATTTGAAAAAATAATGCCAAACATATATTTGTAGGATTTTAGACAAATCCGAATGAATGGAAATGTGATGAGTTTCGCTTACTAGGAAATATATTTTGCATTATTTATTCATATGTTTGCATTTAATTTTGTACACAATGGTCATTACTTTATTATGTGATGTCTTAAGAAATTCATTCAAATATATTTATTAAATATATTAAAGTTAAGGATTTAAAACCGAGTCTCAAGTCTCCTCTAAAACTTTAAAGTAAAAGTAATTGAAGTAGACTGTTTTGTGTGCGTAAGATAAATGCACTGTTTTTGTTTAAAATACCATGCTTTGAAATGAAAGAATAGTAATTCGATCTTACGAATATGACCAATATATTTAGCCAAACGTTTTAACGAATAAAATGTAAAATATAGGACTTAATCCCGAACCTGCGCTCCAGATTTTTCTCGATTTAAGAAATGCATCTTTAGAATTTTAAAGACAGGACATTTTTCGAGAGTGATATTCAAGGAAAAAAAAGAATGTTTATCAAATGCGTTGTGAATTATATTTCCATTATAGCATAAATGAAGTAAATCTTATTTGGGAATACAAAATGAGTATTTGAATTCAAAATTTTCACATGATTTTATGGAATTTACAAATATTTATGAAATGCATTTTTTATTCACTATGGATCCATCAAACGCCTTTATTTGAAGCTTCGGAATTTCTTTTTCAATTAAATCAAAGAAGAGTTTTCCTAAAAATTATATCTTAAGAAATAAACAAAAATGTCTTCCCTCTGGCAGGCAAGGGTGGATTCCTTTACGTCTGAGTTGCCATATGGGAAAATAAATTGTTGCGTTAGGAGCAGTCAAAATTAGGGTATGAAAATCACCTTTCACCCCCTAACTTTTAAGATGTTACAATTATCGAAAAACTTTAAATACAATAGTTGTTCGTCTTAATGAGGCTCTAATTTGGATAATTGGGTTTATTTTTTTATCTTCAATATTAAGAAAGTTATAGTGAAATGAAAATTTTCACTTCTCACTATTTCCGACCCATTTCCGCTAGATGGGACTTTTACGAACTCGTCCGAGACTTTTACATTTCTAACAAAATATTCCAAGTTAGTTAAAATCCAAACACGATTTCTCTCTATATATTATATAAATTATAAGAAACCAAAACCTCCCTCCGTTCAAAAGTTATATAACTTTTGAACGAAGGCAGGCTTTGAGTTCTAGGAAATGTGATCGGTGAAGAACTTATGAAATTTTCCAGAAGTCTTGTTTTGCCATTCCAGAAGTCTTCGTATAAGAATCTACCTAATACAGTAAACTTCATCGCAAGTAGATTGTAAATAGCAGTTAGGGGAAATAAAAAAAAAACAATGACATAAGCCATAATTACATAATTAACACAAAGCGTTGAAAGTACTAAGGGGTGCAATTCGCTAGCACTGAAATTATATTTCAGCGTTAGTCTTTTAAATTCTGATTAGAAACGGATAATGTTTAAGAAAGCTGAAATAATAAATGTGCATAAATATATAGAGTTGTTGACGGAAAAAAAAATCTCGAGACTTGATTTCTTCCATAAAGATAACTGCGCACACCCATTCTGTAACCCTAACTATTAGAGAAGTTAATGACGAATTTGGACATACTAGTTACTTCCCAGTGCTTCTGGATATAAATCTTCTTGGGTAGCTCCCTCCCTCTCTGTCTCTTCTATTGCCATTATTTATCCTGCAGCTAAAGGTTCGTTTCAAAGCCTCGAACCTTTCTTGAATACTTAGAGAAACTAAAAGAATACGTTTAGGTGGCCTCACGGCCTCTGAATGAGAAATTTTCAGTTGGGACGTTTTTTCTCCGTGTTCTGCGATCCCCAAATCTTGTCTTCTTGTATATCTATTATTTTGTATTCTTTTACATGATAGTAGGTCTATTAACACAAAATGCCCAACGACTTTTTTATGATATCTTTACAATATTGGACGGCATTCACAGTATTTCACAACATTGTTGAGTTGTCGTGCAATAGCTTGTTTTAGTAGGGAGATGAAAGATCATGTATATTGGAGATTTTGTACCAATTTGCTGCAACTGAAATGACTTTCACAACTGCGATATTCAATCCATAAATCCTCAGAAGCTTTCAAATGCATGGCGTGAAATCGAATATTCTTTGGACTTACTACGTGCATCCAATGAATTATTAGCTTTAGTAGTTCTATTTAAAAGATATTTGGTTTCTGTACTTTTAAGTTTTTATTTTATTTAAATCTCTAACGTGTCTAAGTCGTCAGTTATCCTGTATTTTAGATTTGGTTCATTTTCGGCCTTTTGTGTTCGAATAATTCTTTTGAACCCCAAGCAAAGACGACAGAATCACTATTGACATCAATTTGGCCTCTGTATTTGAATCTCCTAGTGTACCGAACAGTCGAACATGAAACAAGGAGCCGGTCTTTCATCGAACGAAGTATTCTATCCATCAATGTGTCCGACAGATAAATCTTCGTTAACCCACTCGCGAACTGTCCGGAAGTCCTCCAGTGACCAATTATCTGCCTCACAGTTTCGGTAAAGACTTGATTGTTCGGACAGTTCGAAGTTTACAGAGAATTTTAGGAGATTGTAACTCTTGCCATGATTTGAGAGTTACCTCTTCTTTGGTAGATATTGTTTCAGGAAATGTATATGATTTTATAGATGTTTTTTTTTTTATAAAAGATGCCATAGTATAAAACTGAAATAAACATATCAACAAAATAAATAATAGTTATATTACTGGTAACAGTTTTCTATTCGATTTCGAAACATTAAAGGGTTAGAAATAAATCTTAAATAAAAATGGCAGTTGCTCAAAAAAAAATAGAAAAAAAAATCTCTAAAAAAATTAGGAAACATGAATCCGTTTTTTTCGAAAAGAAAAAAAAATCATATATAAGTAATTATTGTTTAATTATGTGCAAATATGTCTTGTTGTATTTTATTAACTTTATTTTGAATACGAAAGGGGAAACAATTATGTGTTTATAGACACGTTTTGATTTTACTGTTCATTTCTCAATTATATTTGATTTTTAAAGATTTTTGGACTTAAGTTTCGAATGAGACGATTTATTGCAGGAAAAATTCATTTGAAAAAATTTTAATTTTCAACCATTTATATTTCTGTCAAATTTAATTTTCTTTCTCAAAATGAGAAGATTAATAATTTCATAGAATACTTTTAAATAGCGACTAGGAAGTAGTTTTTTTTTTGTCATTATTTTGAAGTTAACGTCAGTGACTTACCTTTTGTTCACGCGTACACCAAAATTATTTTCTTTGTATGTACTCCCCAGTTCATCTTGTTGAATTCTTTTTGTAACTTATCAGTTGGTCACAAGAATCCATTATAAATAATTGTAATGATTGGTTACCTACATTTTGAAAAGAATACCTCTTATTCACTTTAGAAACTAAAATTATTCAATTTGAAATAATGTTCGTTAATTTAATCATTACATAAACGTGTATTTATTGTGCAAACGACACAACATTAGATTTAATTTGCTCATTATAGCCGTTTATTATCAACTAGCAGTTGTAAACGCAGCTCTTACTGTTGTTAATTATTCAAAATGTATGAAATAAAAAAAAGAAACTTTTTTTTTAATTTCCAATTTGCAGAGTTTTTTTATTCAATTCGTAAGAAGTTTTAACACAATTATTCTAAGAACTACTCGAAGATATTCAGTTTAAAAACCTTTTGAGTGCTAGCTTTTTGCATATTTATGTAAACATTTCTTTAGTCTCATCCTCTTTTTAGAATTTGGCTATTGATAATTAACCATGGAAAAACATGGAATTTCTAGATTAAAAGTGATTTATTTTAGAGATTGAATTTTAAATTAAAAGATTAACAATACCCAGTAAAGACAGTATAAAGGAAGGAAACAGAATAAAGACAATATAAAGAAAGAAACTTTTGAACTAAAATTCTTTAGTTCAAATAATTAATAATTTTAATAAATAGTGCTGTTTGGGATATTTAGCTAAAAAGTCTATCATCAAATCAAAATGAACATAGTGTGTTAAAAATCTTCAACATTCGAATAAGAATTTTCTGGTAGTTCTTGTTAAAACGTGTTTTTTGGAGAAAAATTTTGAGATGACATTTATTTGTGATTAAAATTATGTTTGTACCATAGGTTTGTTCTTTTAGTAAACAGTGCAAAGAAAATAGGGCCAATGTCATTTACTTGGTTGAAAGAGTGCCAATAAGGGTTCTCATCTAGTCCAAATTTACTTAGTAGGGCGTCGGAGTAATAACCATCCGGGCAATTACACTTGTTATTACATACTTTTTTTTCATAGAGTAAGGGATACAATGGAAGGAATATCCTCTAGAGTTTCTTGGTGTTTCGATGCATTTAAAGCATATTCTAAAGTTTGATTTTCTTGTAATATATGATAATATCTTAAACCGCAATCCTTTCAAAGTATAAAATCGACTTCATGACCATTTTCGTAACATAACCCACCTTTTAATTCCAAGAAATATTGAATATTCCAGATTCCAAATCAATAAGAACTTTTGGCTCAGTTTTTCTTCAGAATTTTTTAGGTATTCTGTTTTAGTTATTTTCAGTGTTTTGAAAAATAAACATTTTAAGCCTTGAAAAAATGAGAAACTGCCTATTAATAAGAAGTCATCAGTATCTTGGCGAATCACTAAAAATTCACTCCTAAAGATGGAATTCGATAAAAGAAAGATTGCCACTGTACAATATTTAATTTTCATAATTACGCATTGTAGTATTTGCTGTTACTAAATAACAAAAAGAACAATTAAAAGAATTAGATAGCCCGCAAGTAAACTTTCACAAAGGAAGATACAATAAAAGGAAAGCCAATGCGTATATAAATCAGCACATGTTTTGAAAATATTTTAAATTTGTTTTTTTTTATTTTTAAATAGAATTCTATTATTAAAATACAAGCTAAAATCTTAAATATTTTTAGTATATGATAAGTAAGAAAAGGTTTATGGTATACAAATTTGGCCTATTAAAATTTTAAAATTAAATGTGAAACAAAATTAGATCATCCAGTTAAAAAAAATTACAATACTTTTTAGACACACATCAAAGGCTATGAAAGAAATTCAACTACAACTGGGTAAAATAAAGCCGGGTAACAAAAGTTGAAGTAAAAACGATTTAACGAAAAGTATGAAGATGAAACGATGAAGTAAAAACGATTTTTTAAAAACGATTTAAAGATGAAGTAAAACTAATTTAATTCTACCTATGGAGAAAGCACGCGAATGCAATAAAACAAATAGGTTTAATTTTCTTAACAAAAAAATGCTATAAAATGCGTTTAATAATTTTAAAAATTGGTTCAAGTTAGTGAAATAGTTATTTAGAGATAGTTACATAGTTATAATATAGTTATTATTATAGGTATTTAGAAATCTGTTACTAACAAGCCATTTTTTTAATTTTATGATAATATAAGTAATTTTTGCAATGATTTGTACAGTAAAATTCCTAAGATTTTGACATCCATTCATGAGGGAAAACATTTTTCTACTCTAGTATTTTTCTGACTTTAGAAGTATATAAAAATTTTTAATAGCCCAGTAAATCCTTCCAATTCTTAGAAACAGGGACACCAGATTTCACAAGAATCCGTCGAAGAATATGCAATTGTATAAAATTCACAAATAATATATAAGCCATCTATATAAATATAATTACATATAATTAATCTCCGTGAAAAATGTTTTGACTAACTAGCCAGTCTTCCAGGTTTTAGAATTCATCAAATGATATGGCAAAATGGATGGTCAAGTGATATTGCAAAATGATTAAATATTGTTAATGGTAAAGTTGAAACTCAATATCCAATTCATCTTCCAACTTCACCATGCTAATTAATGAATAATATCTGACTCTAAGCTGTCTCATATTACGTTCTAACATGTGCTTTACTTTTCGACGGATTGCATAACGGATTCCAGATCTGGTAAGAAGTGTTATATGAGTATAACATGAATTGAACTGACCCCACTTATGATCATCATTGAAAAATCAATTCTTTAGAAAATGCCTATTTCTCTACAAAAAAAAAAATCGTACTAGAAGAGAAAATTAATATTTTCATGTGATATGACATAGCAGCATTCATTCAAAATGGGATATCCAATAGTGATCTAAATAAAATATTAGAAAATATTCCTATAAGGACCGCATAAGACAGAAAATTTTATAAAATAACGTCCGCGTATTTTGCGGTTTTGTATCTTAGCAACAGCATGTAGCCATTGAATCGACATATAAATGAAATCCATCTGTAATTATGGAGGCGTTCCGTTTGTGATTACTTAATGTTTTCAGATATATGACCGCGCAAATCTGAGTGGGTGTAACCGATGACTCGTTACGGTATAGGACACGGAACACAAATTGCTATAATTGAGCTAAAAGATAATGAGTCAGTTTTAGAATAAAATGAAGTAATTAATTCTGATGGCATGCGCATTAGTACATTTAATGCTTATTCGCAAATGCATGCAATGAAGTAAGTAACAGCAATTCTCGCAAATAATGACATCTCATTAATATATCTGTTCAAGATTTTAAAAGAGCTTAATATTTAAAAAAATCATTGATATGGTTAAATGATTTTCATTTTCTCGTATACAAAATATAAAGTCGTCAAAAAATTATCAAACATTTTGGTCATTCTATCTGTATGAAAAAGATGAAAAAGCTTTGAGATAGATAAATGAAATTGGTTTTATGGTTTTTACACCAAATCTGACGATTTTTAACACATTTTGTGCAGAATCTGTTCAGAGGAAGTGTCTGTCTGGCTGTCCGAATATAAGTTAATATGATAATTACAAAATGAGAGATGGATGAAATTTGGTACACATATTTGAATCTATAATGTAAACAACTATCAAATTTGAACCTAATCCAGCAAGGAGTTGGAAGTAAATTTTGAGCCATATCCAATAAGGGGTTGACCATCTGTCCGTCTGTACTTTCAAAAGCACATAAATGCGATAACTCAAAAATGAAACGACTTAAATGTATCAAATACTGGTATTTTATTTTGCGACTGCAATTACAGTTTTGTGTCAAATATTGATTTCAATAGACTGGGAAAAAATTCGTCTAAAACACAAATTTACCTATATTAGAGAATATGCGAGAAATTTTCGGGGTGACCACCGCTAGTCATAGCGATGATATATTACATAATAAGATCTTAGTATTTCTTGATCATTTTAATACGTCATTTGTATATAGTAATTAATATTGTAATACAGTAATTGCTTACCTAATATTTTATTATTATTTTCAGTATAATTTAATTATTATTGTTTTATTTCACTGCTATTGTTGATACTTTTCCTATAGGGAGCTTATTTTCGAGGAACTGATACGTGGATACATACATGGTGGTCATAAATGTTTCACTGGTAACAAAAAATTATTAATTATGAAAAAAACTATTATAATTTGACACATAGCTGATTTTAATTTTAATTGCTTTAATATATTGTTAAGATGATTATAAGGATTTTAATAAAATGATATACGTTAGTAAATTTCATCATGGGTACCCTTGGTAGTTCGAATAATGTCAATGCGGTATCTAATTCTCACCACACATTGTCTAACATTTTATTCGTTACACTGGATACTGCATCTATGATCCTTTGAGTGTATCGGTGTTCACTTAGTCCTCTATGTAAAAACAAAAATGACGTTGAACAGCAATGCGAGATTTTGGTCAGCAATCGTCAAAGAACATTTTTTTTCTCACGTTGAGGCTATTTTGATTACAAAAAAAAGCACTGTTTCTGCATTAGTTTCCATATCATCCTATCTGATGTGCACCTCAGATATAAGGATAAGTTCTCGCTACCCGGGTTGGTAAAGAAATGGTGTGGGGTCTATTGTCTGTCCCCTACCAATGGCTGGACATGCTTTCCACAGGACGGTTTGTACTGTGGCCGGTGAGGGAGGGGGAGGGAGAGATGAACTATTATAGGGGAATTTAATTGCAGTTTCCAAGGCACATTTCAGCTTTCTCTTGTACAAATTATTTTGGTTCGAAAATTCATTTAGAGCATATTCACTTAAATTCTACGGAAAAGCAGAATATTCACTAATTCGTGAAAAATTGATAACGAAATATTTATTATGTCCTATACATTCAAGAAAGAATATATAGTTCTATACATTCAAGAAAGAATATATAGGTATGAATTATGTTTTTAAGGCAATTTGTCATAAACGAAATCAACACAAACAATGTATTTAAATCTTGTAATAAAATATTTAATGAAATTGCTTAATATTTTATTTTTCAGTTTTCAATGAACATAAAGAATAACTCAGAATTCTGTCCTTTAACTGAAGAAAACATAAATATTTATTTTGTAACCAAAATTTTAAACAGAATATTTTCTTAATAGAATCTACAATTTTCAAAGTTTTATTTTTCTTCACTTATTGACGCATCGAGTGAGAGTTGAAAAATTAATTTATTCTGAGAAATACTTCTGTTTAAAGTTCAGTGATCTTTCTTATTTCAGGGTTAAACAAATAAAGACGAGCATTTTCTGATTCAAGTTCATGCATTTTATTTTAGGAAAGAATAATTTAAGATATTCGCAGATATTAAAACAAAACAATTTTACTCTTAAAAGCCTATAAAAATATTTATCTTGCCATGTCTGGTAATTTTTTCGCCTTTCTGTCTGCCAACTTCGTTATCATGTTAGTTTTCAATGTCCCGACGGCGAATTTTTTTCTCTCTTTTCGAGTTCTTTATAATGTTTTTGTTAAAACACGCGAGAAAAAATAACACCCACTATCAGCCGTTAGCATAACTTTATAGTTAACTTACCGCCACCAAGAAGTAATAGAGGGAGTTTGCTTTTGAACTTAACAGTCGCCGCTGCATCCCAGCATTTCCTCGTCAATTTCGCCGTTTTTATTTCCTTATTTTCCAAACTTAAAATATTTTTTTTATCTCCACGAAAAGTAAACAGGATAATAAAAACATTTCCACATTCTTTATGAGGCCGAAAACTAATTTTTTCTTCTTCATCGGGTTACAAAGTAAAAAGTAAAAGAAAAAAAAAAACTCGTGCATTTTGGGTTTCCTCTTTTCAACTGAGTAAATCAAATTACGTAAGAAAACAGCCTCTCGGAAAAACTCGTCAAAATGGTGTATTCCTCCGAAAAAGGACGATTTTCCTCGAGAATTTACGACTTCGGCAGTGATAAAAAGAAGCACTGTTTCATTTATCTCGTTACTACACGTTGTGTGTGTGTGTCTAGGATCTTTTTTTATTCTGGGTTTAATGGAAACGTTCTGCATTGTGACGAATCATAGATTCTGAAAATGACGGTCTATTTTTTTGTTGAGGTGGCAAATCGAATAGAGGCGCACAAGTTGATTTTCTATCATTTTCCAAAGTACGCCATTATGAAAGACGTACTATGCGATGTCTGAAGATCTAATCTTGCTATGGGACGGACCATTTCGAATTCATTCTATAAAATGGAAGGTTCTGAAAGTGGTGGTGAAATTTTTCCGATTTAGTAGAGGAAATAGAAGTTTGTTTGAGATGTTATTGAAAACAAACGAAGTCTTCCGTTATCTTTTGTTTTATTCCGAGTTTAAGTAAACGCATGCTTGTTTTGTTTGTTTTAAAGCCTTAAAACTTTGCGATTTTAGATTTTTTATCGATATAAAAAAATTGATAACATCGCATCATAATGTGTCATAGCCAGACTTTAAAATCTATTAAATATTATGATATTGATATAATTGAGGTAAACTGATGAGGTAAATTTAAGTACTAAATAAATAAAACAGTGAAAGTAGGTGTTTAGACAATGGTTTATTTTACAGCAATGAAATATCAATAAAGTTTAAGCAATCTAATAAAATGTACACGAAAAATAATTAAAAAACCAAAGCTAATTTTTTATTCTAATAGATTTTAAAGTTTATTTTACATTCTTAATTATATCAGTTCTTTTTTTTACACAATAATAAAAGCGCGTACAAGTCATTAAAAAATTGTAATGCTTTAACAGAGCACTTCGGTTGTCTCACACAGTTAAGTTTAGTTATAATAACTTCCCGTTTTATACCAAAACAAGGGCTATTTTGGGACGGACCTCTTAATTTTGAACTGCAGACAGATGACGAGGACGACACCTGAGCTGGCTCCCCTTCTCTCCCTCTTCAAACTTTTCACACAAAGTTTAGAAAGAAAATAGAGTAAAAAGGAGGCAAATACTAATACAGAGTTGAGAAATATGGTAGCAATCTCGCATATACAGAATTGTTACAATTACAGTGTACGCATTGTTATAATTACATTTTACATTTGGCGGTTCTATGGCCTTTTAAGGGGCAAAATTTCCTTATCAATTAATGCGGGTGATACAGTCTATAAAAAACGGAAATGAAATATTTACTATTAGTTCTTCATATTAATACCTTGCTCGTATTTTAAAATCTCGTATCCATTCTCCCACTTTCCTTCGTTAACCAAAAAATAAAGTGTAAATTCATTTTAAAGCTAGTAAACAACCACAAACTGGCTACTCCGACCCGCCCACCGAAGGCACCAGCAACAACAACACCGGCTGGAACTGCGATTGAGTCTTAGAGCCATCACCGACCCTTCCCTTGGGAAGTACGTCCTGCCATCGTTGGAAGGAACGAGATCCATATCGTTTTGTGTACTCACCAGGCTGGTGAGAACCAGTCACCATGCCGGAAATTTTTCATCCTCAATGACGAGGAGCTTTAGTGCCCCCTCCCCTTAGATGAAGTTAGTAAGCAAAAAAAAAAAAAATATATGTTCCTTTCTATTAGAAACGATTGGGTTGGCCGATTTGATGTTGACAATCAGCCTTTTGTAAATGGATTCGCAAGTCTACATACCTTTTAATTTGTCCTCCCTTCCTATTGTAATGAAAGATTGTGTACAGTGATGTACAGTGAAAAGCATCATAGTGGACAAACGTTGTTCGGGAAAAGTCCATTAAGTTTAATTACAAATAACGGCGCTTTATTCCACACTAAACACAAGTGTGAAAACACATACAAAGCATACCAAAACAGAACTTGCAGAAATCAAGCGAATACAAGCGGCTGAATAATTACTAAACAAAAAAACAGCACATAATGTTCAGAGAGACGTTACTGGAGTTCAAAGTTCATTCGATTACTCTTTCTCACGATTCAACTAATCCTATGTTTCTCTAGCTTCGCTTTATATCTTCCGTTAAGAGCATCGAATGTTCTTGAACAAGTAACGGAACTCGAATCTTAATGGATTTATTATTATTAAGATTGTCGGATATGTGGGATCTTACAATTTTAACATCAAATGGTCACTAAACCCGGGGATTATTAATCTGACATTCATTGAGCATAGATCCATTCAGCATATTTGTAAAATTCGTTTCCTTGCTGAGATTCTGTGCAGGAAAACAGTTTTAACATTATTAAGATAGTATAATAATTTTAATAGAATGATTAACATTATTACATGATGTCAACATAATGGCTTAAGGAGACATATCGTTTCCTGCTAAGACATTTAAAGTAATGTCGGAGTACGAAAGGAGTAATCACATTTACTTGCCATCATTTCTAGCTACTCAGAATCTGAGAAGGAAAGCAGTGTTAACATTATTTAAAACATATAATAATGTTAATATGATGATTAACATTATTATATGATATCAAGATAATGTCTTAAGGAGACATTACCTTGTTTCCTGCTCAGACATTTAAGATAATGTCTGAGCAGGAAAAGATTACTGCATTTAACTACCATCATTGCCAGTTATGACAAATAAAATTTAGAACCAAATAATCATCACCTTTCAATTATAGGCAATGGACTCTTTAAAACTGTGGCCCGATGGAAAAGTAGGTCGCATTCGAATCTGAAATAAATTTAATACAATGAAATAATTTATTACATTTCGCTATTTATTTTTGCACATATTGTAATAATGTGGATTTAATCGATATCTGAAATGATAATTATTCTTATATGATCTTTTATCTTGATACTGCAAATTTAAAAAAGAAATTATAAAGTGGTTTATATAATATATATATAAATATAATATAATTTTTTGACGAGCACATCAACACAGAACGACACAAGAACGAAAAGAGGAAAAGCTCATGAAATTTATCGCCGTGATTATATACTGTGAGATTTTAATAGGGATTTCTTTGCACGGGTCGATTTAGGTAGAGGAATCTAGGTATATTTTAAAAAGAATTCCCTTAGCTAGACAATTTTTTATCCCTTCACTCGGAGTGTGGGAACAATAGACTTCAGCAATTTTAGAACTCGTGTTGCATTAATTGAAAAAAAGGTGGAATGGGATCAGGAAATAAGAGAGCATTTTAGAATGAAATTAACATTTGCAGAATTAAGCTAAAAATTAGGAAATTAATTAAGTTTAAATTAGATCTTAAAATATATAATATAATATAATATGTATAATTGCTACCAAACTAAATCTCTAAATTTTATTAATAAATGGATTTTTCAGGAAAATAATATGCATTGCTTATACGCTTTCTCTTTCGCCCTTTAAAAGGCCATATTTTTCTAGTCATGATATATTAAAATATTTTTAAGATAGGACTGGGATTTTTTTCACATAAATAATTCATTTAGCTTATTAGATAAATTTTATTTGATTAATTAATTACTAAGTAATATATCAAAACACATCATTATGTGTGAGATAAGAAACTGAAGCATCTAAGAGTTTTTTTTATTGAAAAATTTATCAGAACTTTTGCCATCTCGTATAACTGCATTCAAAGACAGATGTATTTTGTAGTGAGTACACTTCCCATGGCCCTAAAAGGGATTAACTTAATAGTCATACATCATTTTCAAAACCATTTCTTTTAATTATCCAATATAAATTCTACATGGTTTCTATCCGATTAAAAATATGCATTTTGTGTGTGTGTGTAAATGTGCACCGTTACAGATTCAGCGATCCATTCCAGTAGCTTTGATAAACGGCAGTTAGCTCTCACCTGCACGTGAATGCAGGTGGTAGGCATATCGACACCGACTCTCGAAGTAAAATCACGATTTATCAATTTCCGATAGCAGTTTTAGGTGCTTCGTGTAATAGCGGAGTTTTGGAAGCACGCCTGAAATTGAGATTGATCACGAACAAAGAGAAAAAAAAATCGATATTGCCGAGGAAATGAATTGGTTGAATGTTTCAATAATGTAATAGGATCCTTTTTACCATTTTTTAATTCAAATTGTGAAATCTACAGTCAAGAGAGATTTTGCAGTGGTTGATAAAGCGGATGTAATTGAATGAGTATAATATTCTGGAAAACAATCGTGGTAACAGGAAATTTTATTTGACCTGTTTCATCTTCGTTTTTTCATTTTGCATGATTTTTTTATATGAATTGATTTTAAATAAAGGAGCGTAATGTTGTATTACTGAATATAAATAATATATTTTTACTTGTCCTAGTTGGAAAATCTGATGATAAATGTTTTTCATTCAATTTCAATTTACTAGCTATTTCAGAAAATAATATAAGGTTTTCATATTTTTCGAGGTTTTTCGCTGTTAATCTTTAATGAATATATATGTTGCTGCTCTAAAGCAAAACCTTTAAACAAGTAATGGGAGCTCAGATATACTTTAAAAGATTATTATGTCGATTAACGATTTTAAAACGATTAAAAACGATTAAAAAAAAGATTTTTTTTGAAATTTTTGATGAAAAATATTACTTAACAGATTTTGAATAAATTTTGTTAGTAGGTTTCGAAGATATTGCTCAAAAATATCACACAAAAACCAATCTAATACTACTGTATCAAAAATAATTTCATTTTTTTTGTTCAGATGTTAACACATGTTTAAAATTTAAGTTATTTAATGTTTGCATCTATTTTGTATAGCTATATTAAAATTTAAATCAGATATTTTATTATGTAGCACACATGAACAATCACATAAGTTCTAAAGATACGAAAAAAACATCTTTTTTTTTAACTTTTATTTTATAATATACGTATGTAAAAATTTATCACTTTTACTATAAACATGCAGTAGTTTATAATGTATATGCTATATATATGTTATATGCAGTATCCAATGATAAAATTAGACTTGATAAGGCCTTAAGTCATTTGAGATATGTGTCCCTTTATAAATTCGTTTAAGTAGAACAGTCCGGAAAAAGAAAAAGCCCCCTCAGCTTTATTCTGACATTATTCACCAAATAATCATAAGAAAGGGCATCATTCGAAAAGCATCATAGTACTCCTAAAGAATTTTAAATTAAAATCTCATAAGGACCGTCTGTTTTGAAATAAGGTAAAATTGAAAATTTATTAAGGCAAAACATTTCTCTCAACAAATTGTAAAACTATTTCAAAAATTATTCTCGAAACCAAATTTCAGTATTCTAGGCATATTTGTTGCGAGATTGCGAGTTGATAAATTTTAAAATGTTAATGTTAAAATAAAATTCTAAAGTTTCATTCATATCTTAAAAAAACCTTTTTGTTATGAAAATCTGAAACGCATTTGTACACATATTAAACATTAAAAAATAATTTCCAATATGAAACGTTTTTCTAGTTGTTAAATTGGTAACACATTTAAATTTGGACATAAGTCGAAGCACAAGGACATTTTATGAAGACACGGAAATTTCATCTCATTCTCATTAATAATTTTCCACTACAGGTACGATTTCTGTATTACCTCTGAAACGATGTATTTAAAAGCGCATTTCAAAATTTCAAGCTGTTGATATCTTTTTATTTGTTATTCAAATTTAGTGATATACATTTCTTGAACCAAATATAATTTTCCAGATTATTGTAACATATATAAAAAATTCTTCAACAAGAAAAAAAAAAAATTCTTTCCATTGCCATACTATTTTCTTAAAAGTCACTAATAAAAGTGGATAGTCTTTGTCCTTATGGCAAATTAGAATTTTTCCTCGTTGGCTCAAGTAATCCCACATATATAATATAAGAAATTGGTGAAAATAGAAATTTTATTCCGTTACAAATACTTTGTAGGAAGGAAATACTTTGTACAAGGAAAAGATAATTTGTGTGCATTTCGTTTATACGCTCAATATTTCTGTAAGGGTTTAGATTACATAAAAATAACCTGTTCGAATTGTAATTATTACAATATTGTATATGACTATGAATAAGTTTTTTTTTTTAAATTCAGGCATTAAAGCCTTATTAGATAAAGCATTTAGTATTAATTTTTAAATGCAAAATATATCTTACACATGCGAAAGCGACGAATTTAAAATCATTTTGCTTCACAAACTACTGATTAATATTTTAGCTTTGCACCATTTTTGTCAATTTAGATGTATACATTTTTTACTTATTATTTAAGTAAAGGCTGAAGTGGATCAAATAAAATTTTAAAGCAATACATTTCAATCTATTTGAATGTCAACATGAATAATCTTTTGGAAAATGACATTTTGTAAAAATTTCTTTTGAAAAATAGAAATGTTTTATTACAAAAAAATATACAAATTTGGAATAAAATTTATTTTTAGATATTACTTTTTAAAGATTTTATACTTACAGGAGAGATATTATAAATGACTAAAAATATTTAAGGTTATTTTCTATATGATTGATTTTATTGGTTTTTTTTTCTATTTGGATTATCGATAGCAGAATAAAACTGTGTGACTCTTTATTTTTTTTTTTTTTATTGGGACTGCATATTATTATATGTAACTTTTCTCTACTCTGTCCGTTCAAAAAGTGAGGGTTTAAAATTGTAACTTATTTTGCTTAGAAATATAGTATTTAATAGCAGCACCTTGCATATATATATAATATGTGTGTATAATGAGATTTTAAACCCTAATTTCAATTCTAATTAATTTCCACAGTTTTATCGTAATTTAGCTCATAGTAACATCCTTCTAAAATATTCTCTTATTTCCTGATCCCATTCCACTTTTCTACTTAATGAATTCAACTGAAGCTTTCTAAAAATGTTTTCGTCAGCGGTTCCCACGTTCCGGGTGAAGGTACAAATTCTAAAAGATCCCGGTGTTTCCCTTGTCGAAGTCGGCGCGTATTGAAAAATCTCTATCAAAATCTCATGGTATATAAGACTCGGGATAATTATAATTTCTCCCTCTTTTATATGCTAATCTGCTCTTGTGTCGCTCTGTGAACGGACAGGCCTTGTCCGTGCTCTTGTGCCTCCCGTGATGGAAATAAAACATAGTTAAAAATACAAAGTGTCTTCTCTCACTTCTGTCACGACTCTGCTTCAAAATTATATATACATTATTATATATACAAAATTATATGTTGCGGAATGCAACGATCTCCAGTTTTATTGAGGCTGCCTTGAAGATTCTGATATTAAATAATGTAATTAATTTTTAAAACATAAAAAAATTCAACTTAACTAAAACCATGTAAAAGTTATTCATAGTTATGCCTGGTCAAGATCTACTGGTATACTTATTGATATACCCACATTGCGCGAGATTAAAATCCTTTCGTTTATCAAATTTTTAACAGAACTACTATTTTTGTATAAAATATTAAAATATAAAAAACTTATTTTCATTACATATGAATTAAATAAAAGAGAATTAAAAAAATAACAGTAGAGTTATAAAACTATTAACGCTGAAGGCAAATGAATACCTATAAAATTCATTATTTAAAAATCATGTGTGGTAAATTTTCTATAAAAGTAATTACAGTCGAAAGAGCAATTGCACAAAATTGAAAGTGATGTGATTGAATATATATATTTTTTAATTTTAAAATGGAATGGATTTTTTTTCTGAATACTTTCATCTGAAGTTTCTTTCCTCATCTTTCAGAATTTCTTCTGAAGTTAACATTAATTTTAGCGCGTATAATTGTTTTTTAAAAATTAACAAATATTTGAAATAAATATAATGGAGAAATGGAATTGGTAACATTTTAAATTTTTAGATGACTTAAATTATTTCTTGTAGAATAATTTTCTGATGTTATTGTAAAAAAAAAGGTAAATTCCTAGTTAATTTCTAATTAACTGAATATTTAATTTTTGAATTTAATAATATTGTTTCTCTTGTCTGAAATGACAAGAGTGCAAAATTTGATTGAATTCAACCCAGTTGTTTAAGAGAGATGTGAGGTATACATATATAAATACGCAACCAGAATGACATTTATTTATATTAAAATAAAGCATCCGTTTTATCTCTAATAAAATTATTATTTCTGATGTTTGCTTTTATATGACAAACAAGTGTGTAATTAATTTATCTATACAAAGAGTAATTGTACAAAGTATTTCTGAATAGAAATCACTGCTTTTAAACCAATAAAAAAGTCTTCACTAAACTCTGTTTACAGTTTACCTGAGAATTTGCAAATATATTATGCCCGTGGACTTGTAGATTTTTTGGTAGAAAACCTTGTAGAAAAACCTTGAGAAAAATAGTCTTCTTTAGTATACATCTATTCCATGTTGCCTCGTTTCATAGGTACAATAAAAGGAATTGAATCCAGCAAAATGGCACTTACTTTTTGGCTTCTAAGCAAAAGAAAAAAAAAAAAGAAAAAGATCGTTTTGACTTCTGCTATTTCGCAGTCTCATTCTCCTAGGAGAAATTGTCCATTTTCAGTTTCTATCCAATTGGAGGGAGAAAAAAACCAAACATTCCCAATTTCATTTCATATGGTAGCGCTAAGAAAACACCTGGAAGCTGAAATTGCACCTGAGCCTTGCAAACGATTTTGAGATGCATTTTTGCCAATGCCAATGCCAAAAAAAAAAAAAATCGTTTTGACTGATGATCATCGTTGACAAGATGATTGCTAGGGCAAATATTTTCGTGGAATGCCAGGCGTTTTTTGAAATGGAAAAATCTTGTTCTTAATTATGCTCATTTTGTTAAAAACAGAAATAAGAGCAGTTGTAATTTTCTAGGTCCAAAATGGTTATTAGTAGAATAAATTGGCATGTCAAAACCAGGAACCAACAGAAAATAAAGTTGAAATAATAGTTTCTCTAAGGAAAATGTCAGTTACAAACAGTTGTTAAATTAATTAAGAAATCGTTTGCTGCCATAATATGCTACTATCTAAGCGTAAAAGAGATTTTTTTTAGAACGATTTTGAATTATGTGTTACTTTTTGTGTTTAGAAAAACTCCTTGAGTATTTTATATTTTTATTGGAGTTAATGTATGTATATAGATAATAATAATTTTTATTTATTAAACAAATAAATTGAGCTTATGTGAAATACATCTTATTCGTAGAATAATATTGTAACACATATTAATTCGATGGGGATAAACTAAATAGTCAACGGATTAATATAAAGAAATGTAATAACTAGTTTATACTTTGATGTGAAATAAGAAGGGATAAATGATACAAAATGTGCTGAGACTTGTGGCTATACAGGCGATATGAATTCCATAATGTACCAATATACCTGCAATCATTATATATATTAGACCACTGCTGTCTGTAACGTTCAATGGAGTTTAGAAATCTTCTTTATTTTAAGCACTATTAACTGGATGCGAAAATCTTAAAATTAGTTTTGGCTTTTGGTATCTCAGCGAGGTTTTTTTTTTTTTTATGTTTAAAGTGACTGTTTTATCGATATGTAAGTAAATATAAAATTGGATATATATTATTTATGCTGATTCGTTATATTCATAATCACGGATTGAATGAAAGGTTATTGCTAATATTTTTTAATTTTTTTTATTTATCATTGCATATTTTTCTGTTATTGTATTGCTATTTATTTGAATCCGATTTGAGTGATTAATTTCCTGATCATTCATGGATAAAAAAAAAGTCTCCATTGAAAGGAAGTAGAACTTATTACTTATTTGCATGTAATATATACATATATCTTAATTACCCATTCCAAGGTTCATGATATTTTCTCCTATGATTTTTGTTAGCTAATTTTTGATTATGAGATTCGAGACGTTGTGAAAATGATAACGACCCGTCTAGGCGAGCATATCTTTATATGCTAAAACTTCAAGTAAACATTTTTATAATGTACAGATAATATGTAGACTAGGCCACTAACTGGCGATAGATCAAGAAATATTGGGGTATATATATATGTGATATTCGGAACTAGTAGTTAAAAAGGTGTGATAACATAATAATTGAAAAATAATAATTATGCAGGATAATTCATATTGAATGGGATAAATAGAATAGTGTGGTAGGTTTTCTATAGTTGATTTATTTTGCCGAAACGAATTTATTCTGAAACTAAAATTAAAAGTGCTTTATCAGACACACCAAAACGAAATGGTCGCTAGAGGCAGCTGGAAGAAAGCTTGCGTTACTGTCATTATCAAAACAGCGTCATCTATGCAAGAGAAAACATTCTATGTTCTCGAATGTGCCAAAACACCTTCGTTAGTCGTCGTTCAAAGAAATTTTTGCGCATTATTTGGCAAATAACTACCATCGCATCGTCAGAACATCGACCGGTGAGTAAAGTAGGTTTCAGAACACGGGGTACATATGTAAGTAAACAAGCCTAAGACGAATTACCGGAAAAAACGAAGTGGTTGAAAAAAAAAATCGTAAAACATTTTCACGAAATCTCGAAAACTCAATGCATCGTACTAGTGCAAAACTGAATGAACCTCTAACAATGGTTATGTAACAGATGCTAAATCACGTGATGCGAGATTTTATATGATGAGTGTGGTAGAAACAGAAGGCACCATATTTACCGTGTTACCGGAGGGGCACAGATAGAACAAATTAGATTATAGAAACTTGGATAATAGAAGTTTCACGGTAAATTTTATTTATTAACGTGAATTAACTACACCGTTCATAAGAACCTTTTTATTTTTGTTCCATTTAATAGGAATCGCCCTGCATTTTTTTTATAATTTTGTGAAATTATTGGATCGCTTTTCATCAAATGTCGCATTTCAATGAAAATATTTTTAAATAAGCAGAATCTGTGTGTGCGGCCACTCTGAAGTCCAGACAGTTTGATCTAAAACTACGATGGAAATGATTTTTACATGATTTTGTTTAATAAAAATTCTTCGTTTTCATGATACCTATTCAATTATTCAAATATTTTCTAAATTTCGACACTATTTTGATATTTTTGCATTTTTTCCAAAAAACATTTTTTCTTTGATACGAAGAAATTCAAACAATTTATTTTGTTTTACTAAATGCTAGTCGCCTTTGGCAACCAGCTGGTTCGCCGGGGATATTGGTTATATATGATTTCAGATAAGTGTGCATTGATATAACTTCATATCAACAATTTCACCAAATTGTCATAAATTAAAGCCGTGCTATTTTAATTGTCTTTTTCATGTTTCCGTTCATTATGTATATAAACGTTTCTAATGGATACCAATCTGATGGCATTATAATTTCATTAAAAAGAAGATATCCGGTTAATCTATTTTCTGATTTTCAAGATACTTAAATTCATTTTACAATCGCTTGATAAATTACTCAGTTATTAACGGAATTCCTCTTCCTTAGTTTTTAACAACGGAAGAAAATCACTCGATTATGAATTTGATGAAGGAAGGAAAACAGTTTGAACCTCAGGATAGTAAGTTTAATTTAGTAATTAAGAAAACTTTCAAAATGGTTAAATTGATCTCATTAAAAGGATAATTTTTTGAGTTTTTAGCTGATTTAAAAATTATTTGAATGCTGAAATATTATAGGAAATTATCGTGGAAAAACCCAACATTCAGTTTTATTTTTAATTAAATAAAGTTATTAAATTTTCAAAAAAATTGATCTGGTGTCCACATTCCAATTTTCTAAAAGTATGCATGTGCTTCTAAGTTTCATAGCTCTAAGTCAAACGATCTGGTTAACATGTACATATACAGTCAATCTTTATTAGTAGTAAAGATGGAGATTTTATCGGAAATTTTTGTTTAATTGTTGAAAGATAGTAAAGAAATATTCTATTTATTTGTGCATTGATGCAAGGAAGAAGAAAGTAATTGTGCAGCACCCCAAAAGACAACGTTCAATTAAAAGGGTGATTATCTTGGCAAAAATAAATCATGTCGAGGGACTCGATGATGTAGGAAATAATAATGTAAGTAATAACCAGAAAGGAGTTTTATTTGTAAAATAAAATTAAAGTCATAATTATAAAACATGTATGTACTCTTCATTATAATGCGATATCTAAAAATACTTCTTAAGGGAAGTTATGCATAATAGCTCTAATTAAAATAAATCACAAGCAATATCCCCTGCAAACTTGTTAATTTCTATACTTAGTTAGTATACGTAATTTTCTTAATTTCTCATGAAGTGCAATTTTGAAATTTTGTACAATTATAGGTTCCTGATGAAAATAGAACATATCTAGAAATTAATTTGAGGAATTTTAAATTAAATCAGCAATAATCATAATCATAGGTAAAAAAATATTTTAAAGATTAAAAAGCAGCACCCGGAAAAGAAGGAACATCGTTTCTTACTTTCTCATATCCAAAGTGTAGAAAAAGTTACGTAATCAACAAAAAATTCGAACTCGGGAGGTTTTCAAACCTTTACCTTTTTAATTTCCCCGAGTTCAAAAAACACGTTTTTCGAAAATGTTTGTCCGTCCGTCTGTCTGTTAAGGATAGATCAAAACCTTTTTGAATTAGATGGATGAAATGTGGCATATGGCCTTTACACCAAATTTGTAGATTTCTATAAAATTTTGAGCAAACTTTATAAGTGTGTTATCCGGAATAACTTAACACAATAACAACAAAATGAAGGCAGTCAGAGGAATAAAATTGGTTGCAAAATGCGAACCTAATCTGTCAACGTCTGTCTGTCTGTAGTTTCAGAAACATTAAAGCGTGGTAACTCAGGGACACAGTGACTTAAATATATCAGATTTCGTATGAAATTTTGTGAGTGTAGCATTGTGTCAAATTTTTGTTTCAGTTTGTTGAGAAAAACTGGCCTAAAAAAAATTCGATTTTTGAGTATTATTAACTGCAAGCCAAGGATTAATCGCTATAAACCTCGACCAGGATCACATATACAGGGTGGTAACAAATTATTTGGGCAAATTACTATAGAGGTGGACACAATTTTCTAGATATGCAATACATTTATAAATGAAACTTGGAGTGTTTCCTTTTTTTGTGCAATTTGTGGAATGAAATGTGACGCCAAACCTTTTCAAAGAAAAGAACATGCGCATGGCTTTTATATAAATTGCTCAGTATCATTTCACTTCCAATTTGACTCCTCTATATTTGTAGATTTTCAATATTTTTAAAAAAGATTTATCTCATTAACAAAACAATTATTCCCCAATCTGCATTACAAAATTATTTATCAAGTAGTTTATTGTTACACGGGAGAGGAACATATTATTTGAGGAAATTTGTTAAGAATATGCAAACCGTTCAAATGCAATATAACAAGCAATCCAGGAGCATATTAGTAATAATTTTTCTTCCTAAACTTCTAGATAGTTATATTTTTATGTTTGAATTTCACATCTGAGTGAAATCGAATTTGGAGCTCAAACATTCTATCTATGATCTGGTAATTTTAGAAACCTGTAACAACATTAAAAGACGTGTGAATCTATTTATAGTTACATCACATCAATTTCACTGCACAAACATAACGAAAGTTATAGCAAGAATATCTAAGTTTACTCTGAAGTTAGTCTGAAATTCGAATATAAATTGGATGCTAAAGTTGTAAACTTTGATCACCTCCAACGTGGCGATCAGAATTTTCAATCTTATATACCGTGGATAAGGTTTTATTAAGGAATATGAGTGTATTCGGTATAAATTTTTGAAGTATGTTAAAAAAATCTTTAAATTTCCGAATTTTTGCATAAAATAATTTGTAAAAATACCTGGAGGAAAAGAATCATCAATTAAAAGTCAAACATACTTTGAAATTGAAAAAAAAAAGTTCTTTTTGACTAAAATAGGAACTAGCATAAGCCAAAACTCTTCCAATTTACTAGTTTTTGTCAAAAGATTTGCTCAAAATTTTGAAGATAAGAAAAGGTAACAACAATGGTAATAACATAGCACCAGAATTATGAATTAAGCTGTATTTCGTATTTTTTCGCACTCTCTAAATGCTTGTTTTCGATTGCTAAATAACATGAAATTTGCAATTGTTTCTCTTAAAACAACAGTAAAATCTTTTGAAATAAACAGATAGCTTAGTCTGCAATTCAGAAACTGAATTTAAGAATTGTAGTACATAACAAGAAACCATTATATCAAATTTAAGCAAAATGCATGTCTTTAACATTTCAGATAATACCCTTTGAAGATATATAATATCATTAAAACGTATTTTATGCAAATTTTAAAAAAGAATTTTAGTACCTAAATGACATATGAAAGTAGAAACAAAATTCAGATGTTTGGTTTTTAAATTAGACAGCAATTTAAATTTAATATTTGGGGGCAGTTACTTAAATTTTTAAAAATAAATATGGCTGCCCAAAATATGAATGAAAGAAAAAACAAAATTCAAACGATTTCTTTTTTTTAAAAACTATTCGAAATAAAAAGTGTTCAATATTTTTGTCAAAATTCACTTTTTAATGCAGCTACCTATGTTTAAAATAAGATTAATGATATGTGCCTTGTCCTTTCTTGCAATGAATTCCTCACTTAGTGCTCTTTCCACATTTGCTGTTACCGAAGCGAACTTGCTAACAAGCAAAATACAATTGTTGATTTATTGATGGGATATTCCAAAGTAATGGCAAGCAACTTTATTGAATATTAGTGACATAATTAAGATTTATGTGTCTCACTATCACATAATCGCATGGATTCTTATGTTTACCTGGAAAATTTTGCATAATTAATCATCTTTTTGCATAACTTATTTATATTTATACTTTATTTATGTTTCATATTTTATAGATGATGAATTGAAGCAGGATGATTTCTACCATTTTTAAATTTCGTTTCTTCGAATCAAACGAATAATGTATACAACATTTTAACTTTTCCATATTTTGCATTTATTGCGCTAAATGCAATGAGCTAAAATCTAATATGTATGAAAAAATAATTTAATAAATTTTACAAATTTCATTTTATGATTTTATTGAATTAAATGCGCGAAAAAATACGCAAATTAATTCAGACTATTTAACTAACGCAGCAAAACTACGCTAACTGAAACATTGAATTAAATGCAATGAATTAAAATCTATTATATATGGAAAAAGATATATTTAAGAAACATTGAAAATTTTATCTTTTGCATTTACTGCATTAAAATTCAATGTATTAAAATCTAATATGTAAAAAAAAAAATTAAATTTTACGAATGTGGCACATTTGAGCATGCTTTTTTTTTTTTTTTTATCTTTGAAAAATAAAGTAACACCGTTCTTCTAAATAAGGGTTATAACTAGTTCAGGAAAGAAAGAAAAACGCAAACTATTTACTAACGCAATAAAACTACGCTAACCGATCCATTTAAGAGAAGTTAAGGTAACCAAGAACTGTTCAGTAAAAGAAAAAGAGTCAACTTCAATAAAAATCGGAAACAATTTCTGCAGACACAATAAATGGAACTTTTCTTTAACATTTAGCTGTGATTTGTAGGAAACGAGAAGAGTTAAAAAGTTTTTAGTAAAATGTCAGAAATGAGTCTACATTTCTATAGAATTTAAAGTATTATTTGAAGAAAAAAATTTTCTTCAGATATTTTGATTTTGTAAGATGTCGCGAAGAAATTTAATCCTATCTGTAAGGATTTTTTGACCAATGGTCAGGGAACTGAAATTTAATATAACTCCTGAAGCGAACTTGAAAAGTTTTAATCATGTTTCATTCATATTTTTCAGGAGAATTTATTCTATTAAATAAAAATACTATAAATTCAATTCTTTATAATCCTCAAAAATATAATTACAATTACATATTTTAATAGACTGTCCAATAGGGTGGAACGAAAAAATCAATTTTTGGTTTTTAATTTGTAACAGCGCGGGAAATTGGCCTTTTGGTGTAGATAAAATAAATTATAAATATGAAAAATATTGGTGTATATCTTGAGGTGTGCTGCAAAGACATTAAAGTTTCATAGAATTGAAATTTTTGCTATATTTTTAAGGGTTTTTTTTTTTACGAAATAATCAACTTTTGATTTTTAAATTGTAATAGAGCGGAAAAGTTGCATTTTGGTATAGATAAAATAAAAATAATTATTAAAAAAATATTAGAATGCATCTTGAGGTGCCGCAAGGACGTTACAGTTTCATAAAACTACTCTTTTAGCACCTTTTTAAGGATTTTTTTTTTTTTTTGCGTGCCTTGATTATGAAATAAAAAGCTTTAACTATATGAATAAAACTATATGGGTTACTAAATGAATAAAAGTACAAAAACAGTTTTACTATTGCACTGGCATGGCACTGAGTCGCCGCCGGAGCGGTTGTTGTTGATAAAAGGGGCAGATTTGTTTGCTTCCCGTGACAAGGACAAAACTGGTTTTAAATCAGTATCTTTGCCGATTTCAGTGGAGTTAGCGTCTCCACACCGTCTATTGTGTAACTGATTTGTTAGTTTGTGTGATTGTATACTTTGTTATGACTAAAAATGGCTCAGTCTAAATTAGTGAAGACAAGACAATTATAGGAGTGTTCTATTTTTGGGAAATTTAGTGATGCTTGAAGTTGAACACACGACTGACAAATCTAGTGCTACTGTTGTAATAGACATAACTTCAAAATTGCTTCAGAGAAGGATCCTTCTGTAAGGGCAATAGCTTCTATGATGAAAAACAAGGGCGCAATATGTGACACTTTAGTTCCCATAATAGATCAAATATGGTCAAGCGCTTCTATTTCCGTTGCTTCTAGCAAAAGAATTTCAACAAATGATAAAAGCTTATCATGCCAAATACAGTAATTTATTAAAGTCTAGAAAATATTCAGATAAGTTTGATTCCAACCTCACAGAATTTAGAGAAGAAGCTAGACGTTTATTTGGTATTGCTAACTTGCATAAAAGGAAAAAAGTGCCAGTTATGGAATAAAAGGTTCTAAACACTCTAACAGGAAAATGGCTATAGGTAATATTGATATTGCTAATACAAGCGCTTTGAGGAAGAAAGAAGCAAGAAAGAGTAAAGAACTACTAGTTAAGTTTAAGCAATAGTTAAGTTAAGTTTAAGCAATAATGGACAAAAAATACTAGTGCATCAGAAACCTCTGAATGAATCTGACTTGATCAAAATTGATAGAAATCTACAAATTGGGTGTAGAAACCGTACACCAAATTTCATCCGTCTACCTCTAAGCTTTTTTCATTTTCTTTGTCACAGGCAGACAGACATTTTCTAAAAAAATATGTCTTTCGATCTCAAGGAGGGTTGAAACGAGGTAATTTATCAAAATATCGAGACCGAATCTGTTAACGATTTCAATATTTTTTGTTTGTACGCTTCATATTTCAGAAACTAAAATTGTATGGAGTGAAATAAATCTTATTATGAAATTATTTTTACAATAAATAAACCACTTATCCATTTCAGAAATGACCTATTTCCTATATAACTGTTTAAGATTTATCTTATTACCACAAAATGCTTTATTCAATTATTTTAGTTATTAAATAAGAGTCAAAAGAAAAATTCAGGAAATGTATTTTTTTAATGTAATACGTAACTGACAATTCATTTTGCAACTGCTGTATAAAATATTTTTCTGTCTTATAGACAAGAACGCTTGCTGATCTTGTAAAAGATTTGCCTTCAAACATTATGAAGAAGTTTTGATCTAATCGAATAGAATATACATTTGTTTTACTAGACATAAACTTTCTTTTATATTTTATTTGGCACTTCAGAGCTTAACAAAGGGTCATAAGGAAAAGCTGTTTGTGCTAATTACACAATAGAAGGCTTAAGAGGAAATAATATGTAATTTCTCAATTATTTCGTCCAATTTTTTGAAGGAAATGATGTTACATATTTTGCCGAGATAAAAAAAATAGCAAGAAATTAACTGCATTTCTTTAATTAAAAAAATTGTAACATTGAAATTTGTCCAGCACATTAAGAGAATTAGGAACATTTGTGTCATAAAAAATTGATTTATTTTTCAATTTTAGTTTATTAATATTAGTATATTAATAAAAATATTTTCCTGGCTGCAGAAATTCATTATGTGTATAGTTTTTAAATATTAAAAATTTCTAAAATATTTTAACAATGAATCTAACTGGATCTCTTATGGTACAAAGACAGTTTTTTTTTTCTCGAAACATATTTTTTTAAAAATTCAGTGCGTCAAAGTTACGACTTCAAGAATTTCTGACATTTGTTTTAATATTTTTAAAGCTGAGAATTACTTGCTAAAAATGATTCACAGATAATAAAAAGGATTCACTCAATATAAAATTAAATTTCATATAAATTAATGATTTGATTAAAAAAATTTTTAAATTCGTACTACTAAAAAAGTTAATAAGAGCAGATATTATGATTAGTGTGAGCAAATTGCTTGTGTAAATGTTAGAATATATTTTAAAATTTTAATAATTTTTTATTTACATTTTAATACATATTTATCATTTTCTTCTTTCAGATTTCTTATTTTGCTTTAATTATTTCAAGGGTTTTCCATTAAAAGCACGGGTAAGTTTTTCCTTTTTTTTATCTTTTTCTTAGCATTAGCAGTGAAATTTCTTCCGTTCTTTTTCTTTTAGTTCCTTAATTTTTAAAGAAAACTCTTTTAGGTGGAAATCATAATTTTCAGAGAAGCAAACTCGAGGACACATGGTTCAGTTACATGACATAATTATAGTTGGTTATGTAATTAAACTCATTTAGAAACTAAAAAAATTTGTTTTAATATTTTTAAGAAAAACATTTAATATGGATACCTGTACAACCATTTTAATAAAACTTCCACTAATTGCCGAGTGCATTTCTTTTCCCGTTTTTACTTGGTTAATTATCCTGAATATTTCTCCTTTCTGTACTCAAGATATTTTTGTTTAATTATGAATCACATAAACCATAATGAATATGCGAAATTGCAACATTTTTAATTCTTTAGTAAAGGATTTCTCTAGAAGAAGAGAAAAAAAATGATTCAAGTTTTGAGAGAAACAAGGTGGGTTATAAAGAACAAGTTAGCATTATTTTTCATTAAGAATTATGTTTCTTAAAATAAATGGCATGAAGTTTATTATCCAGAAATTTCAGATTTTCTTAATTACTGGATCATGCTTAAGTTGTAAAACTACTAAAAATAAAATTTAAGGTAAGTTATCTTAAGTGTATTTTTCTGTGTAATTTTTTAAAGTTTTTATTTTTATTTTAATCTAATCTTTTTTTAAACATTGCTTTATTAATTTCATATTTCTTTCTCAGTCTTAAATGTTCTGTTATAATTATTTCATACAGCATATAAAACTCTGAATTTGTATATTGATTTATTTCTAATTAGAAATAACTTATTTTTTTCTCTCATTTTTGTAAAACACAGTACTCTGTTTAGTCTGAAAAAATTAAAAATCTTCTAAAAAATATTTTTTTTTTCTTTTACTGATCATAATTGCTCTGATATTAATAATCGCATATTAAAACGTGTATTGTATTTTTATAATACACTCGATATTTTTAATAATTTAATTTGAGCTGATTGCAAGAAAAATAATAATACATTGGATCAAAGACTTTCTTTTGCAGTTTAAAAAAATATCTGATGATATAATCGTTTCTGAACTTTGTCAAAAATGCAAAAAGGGAGGGGAAATTGTCCATTTATTGTTTTCTTAGTTAGCGTTTTCAAAAAATTTGTCAAATAATTGTTATTAATAAAATGATATATGCGCTAGAATTGGGAATTGTATTTTAATAATCAGTTTATTATACTTCAACCGGTGTACTAGCAGTGTACCGTAAGAAGACTTGATAGCTTGATTGTGATTGCATCTATTCGTTGTTCATGACGAATTAGGTACAAGAAATTTTGCAAATTCTATCACAATTATGTAGGTTTTATTACATGCATCTATTAGTGTAACTTAAAACGTTTCTGTTTAAAAGCGCAAGGTATCTCAAAAAGTCTTTTACAAACGTTTTAGATAATGTATACTGAGACAAAATTCAACATGAAATTGCTTTAGAATTGAACATATGGTTGTAAACCGAAATATTGATAAATGATGACTCCTTGATAATGAATTGGTAAAAGAAAAGTATATAGTAGATTGTGTGAAGGTATTTGATGAAATACAAATTCATAATGCAATAATAAAACAGTTGTATGAATAAACAGATGCGAAATATGTATATTTTCATTTGGTATGACCATTAAGTTAATAATAGTAAGGACTTATTTAAAAGGATCTCGTCTTTTTTTATTATAAGATTTTACACGTTTCTTGTTTGAGAAAAACACAAATTTAGGAAAATTCTAGAAAGAGAAAAAAAAAAAAATACCCAAATTTCTAGAAATTGAAAATTTTCAGAATAAAAATTCTAGAATCATAGAAAAATACAAAATTCTAGAATTTGAGAATTTCTAGAATCATAGAAAAATACAAAATTCTAGAATTTCTAGAATGAGTGAAAAATAAAAAAATCTGGATAGCCGAAAGATGTCCTATTCCTTCCAGATTACCATATTTCAAGTACCACTTTGCCGAGTTATATTATTATACTGAAATGTAAAATAAAATTTAAAACTAAAAAGGATTTACGTCTCTAATTATATGTCGATTCAAGCACGGTTAATATTTTTTTACATATGCTTGCATGAATTTGCTTTTCGATTAACTTATGTTGAGTATCAAATCCACTCTGATTAAAACTTTCAAACCATTTATAAAACTTAAACCATGCATAACATTGATAATCAATTATCTTCTCTGTATAATGAAATCATTGGCATCTTTATTACTTCTTTCAGAAACTTAGTAGAAAATCAAAGATAATTTTTCATAACCTGTCAAAGTTGTCGCGGAAGCAAAATTGTTCCATTTACTCTCATTTATATTGTTGCTAATAAGGCAACTTTCATGTCATTAAGCACACACACATGCACACGCACGATGCAACATAGGCTAGTAACGATGTTTTTTTGTGAAACTGTGCTGTTTTGCCTTTTTAAACTTTTAATTTTATTCAATGCGAATAGCACACTTTAAGTAATGAACAATTTTCTTTTACTGAATTTACTGTATAACAGTTTCCATTAGTGGGGAACTTTTGTGTTTGTTATTGCAACTATTTTTTATAAAAATTCTTAACGGATACTGAATGTGTGTTTTTAATGCCCGCTGATTTCACAACCTTTTGGCGACACCAATGACAAGTTTGTTGAATGCAAGGATTGTAACACTATCTCAATAAGGAATTAAAATCTAGAAACTTTCAAGTAGCATCTTTCCTTTTCAGGAGATTATATTGTAATGATTCAGCTTCTTCCCTGTTTGACCATGGTGACGTTTCTTTTCCCACGCTCCATAATTAGCATCCAGACAGCAATATCAGCAATGGTGACGCCCTACCGCAGTGTAAGTGCTTCCAGAAGTGCCAGGTGGTCAACTCCTTTAAAGTAAGGACATCTGGGCAATTAGTGCGAGTCCAGATAAGGGACCCCACCTGCATTGTATTTGAAACAGATGTAAACCTGCATTCTTTACATTGTGGAGGGTGGCTCCCCAACGCATTTCCACGGTCGACGGTAGACCAGTGAAGTTGTTGCTGAACGATTATTGGATAACCGGGAAAATTGTCCGATATGAATGAGGGTGGGAACAGGATAAAAGTGCGAGGAGATTGGAAGAGAGGAATCGTGGACACTGAGGCAGAAAGCGGAGTGTCCGACTAGAATTCCACCAGAAAAGATTCGGTGGATCCTAGAGCTGTTTGCGAGAACGCTACGAGTCGGCTAGCTGTTTTCTTAAGAGGTTTCTCCGAAGTATTCGAGGAACTATCCTTGTTGTGTCGAATAAAAATCATTTAACCTAGAAGTCATTTAACCTAGATGATGAACTGTAAATTTATGTAAATAAAGCTGTAAATAAAGAATTTGATCATAACGCTACCTTTTATTGGATCGAGACTTTACAATATAAGGCGATGTTACAATGATTGAATTTTCTCTTTCGAGATGATTTTGTAGATCTAGAAGACAGTGGTCGCTGAGTGCTACTGATGCAATCTAATTAACAATTTGCAACAAAGTATTTGTATTATTAGATTCTTAAAGTAGTGCTATGTTTTTCTTGGATATTTCCTGATTTGTTCAAGGGACAATTTCCGTAATAATATTTATAGCTACTATTATTAAGTCATAGCTTAAGATAAAAAGATTGCTTATTTTCTCTTTTTGTAAATGCTTTGGTGAACTTTATGATAAGCGTGTTACTTACACATAATAAATTTTAACATTACCAAAAATATTATGACATCATTCTTCATTTATAATTTTGGAATTTTACTGGAATCTTTCTCGGAGCAAAAAGGATTGCAGTTATATTTTCACCCTCCCTCTCTAAATTTTATTTCCTAAACTACATGTCCCTGGCGCATAATAAAATTTGGAATAGATTGTCTTAAAACCTCGTCATCAACAAATAAAGGCGAAGAAAAAAAGAAAGAAATTATAAAGTTAACATGTTGTCTCTGCTTGTTAGAACGAATACGATAAATGGTAAAAGCTACTGTATATAACTTTGATGGAGTGTGATTTAAAAATGTCTGGAGGTCGTAAAAGGTGTCGTTACGATGCAGCTGGAAAACTGACAGATAAAAACTTAATACTGTTATAAAACGGTAGTAAACGAATTTTATGAAATTCCCATCCGTTTCATAACGTTTCTTAAGTAATATATTGTTTGGAAGTGATAAATGGATTGCAACAGCTATTCTATCCAATATTTAGTTTCTCATCTCATTTCTTTTATCATTAAAACCAAGTATTTTTAATTCTAAAATAAATTATTTAAGGAAATGACAGTTTTTTTATTGAGATTTGAAACCAAGTAATAATTTTTATTTTTAATTTGCTTCCGTTAAGGACTATTGAATAAATTGTGTTGAAAATAGGTTTGTTCCAAATTTCTTAGTCGAATGTTTCTATTCAGGAATTTGTTTTCTTCGTAGCTGCGATTTTTTAAGAGACGCATCAGATTGTCAAATTTAATAAATGCATCATTAGAAGTCAAAATTATTTCCTGAAATAGCTTGTTAATTTTGGACAGTGCGAAAATGACAGCATCAAAATGCAACGTTAAAAAACTGATTATAGAAGTAGGCTAAAAGGCAAAAACTTCCTGTTTTTAAGAAAATGTCTATTTTAGCCACTAGAAAATGTGCTCTTCTAGACGGGTTGGTATTCTGTTGGCAATATTTCGGACCTAATTAATATAGAATAAATAAATTTATTGCTCAAAATCTCTAATTTAGATGTAAAAGTACATTCATAATAAAAGTAAACAAACAAATTCCGGAATTATATAAAATTTTACGAGGACTAAGATCAAAACCGATAATTAAAAACGAATCCTAACAAAAAGTGATCTAGTAAAAGAAAAAAAAAATGCTTTGCCAAATAGAAAATTAAAAAAAAAAAATGTTGAAAGAAAATATAAATAACTTCATTCCTTTAAATGAGAATATACTGAATGAGCATAAAAAATTGCAGACTTTAGTTCATTGTTGCCATGCTTTATGCAATCCAGCATACAGCATATAATCCTGTCGATACTTCTACGTTCAGTGGTGGTGGGATGGTCGGCTGTACGCAAGAAGAAGCATGAAAAATATAAAAATTTGAATTTGATGATCCCATAACTAATTGTTATTCATGTTTAGTTTAATTCAATTCGCATACATAACAAAAAGGCATAATTCTGTGTTGCTATATGTCAAACTAGAAGCTGGGATTTCTCACTCGAGGGAGCATTTTCAAGCTCCGTTCAGCGTTACAGATGGCGCATGACAATTATACATACTGATTCTAGAATATATCTATACGTTATGCAATCATTTCTTTCAACATTTTGCAGCTTTCAAAAGAAGTAATATTTTTTCTTTCGTATAATCAATATCTTCTGATTAGCATTGTAATTCAAATCAGTACTTCCAATGTCCTTCTATGTTAGTTATGTTCAAAAGCTTGGGGCAGCATGAGTGTTTCTTTACTCTTGAGCAATTTAATCTAACTTAAACGATCAAAGAATAATTCTTTTATCGGTAATAATGGAAATAAAAGTATGACGCAAAAATGATAGTACTTTTTAAGCATCAGAAATGTTTATAAATTGTCCATGCTTCCATTTATTATTCAAGCTAAAATATTCAATGTCGCAGTCTTTATAGGTTCAGTTCAAGTTCCCATCTCACCATATGCTTGAAACAGCATGAGTAGCTTTTACTTTTGCACTGTTTGATTTAACTAAACCAACCGATCAAGAATTCTTTAACTGTCGCAATAACTGGAAATTTCTGACGAAGTTCCAGAAACCCAGTCAGGACTCTTAAGCTAATTATAATTTTGTACAGAGATAAAATAAATTGTTAAAATGCAATTTCCAATGACATTTAGATCAATTCCGCTTTTGTAACTAATTAATTACACTTTCATGACGAAAGTCTCCTGTATTGCCACACTTATTTAATTATTAAGAACCCTAAACATCATACGAAATGGATGCGCCAAATTTTAAATATGTGTCCGTCTGAAAAATAATTTCACTTCGACTTTGAAGTATTCATACGTTACGACATAATTTTAATTACGTTAATTAATAAATTGGGAATGAGCCACGTTTCATACATTTTCTCTAAATTCCTTCCGAAATAGTTCTTAAATCAATTTGAAATGTGCTCTTTAAAATATCCGTTCAGCAGCATTCAATTGGAGCCTGATGATTCGTGCAATTAAAATTTCAAAGGCTGTAGTTAATAATTAGAAGTCATACATATTTCCTTTTTTAGCTGGGGATATTGCCTTGATTGTGTTGAAACAGGTAGCATTATATTATGATGGTTGTATCTGCTTTCCTTATACGTTTAAGTGTCAATTTTCATTATATTTTTGTTATTACTGTACAATTGTGAAAGATATATTAGTAATATCCGATATATATAAGGTATCTTTTAAAATTGCAATTATAAGCCAATGTTGTGCAATTTTACAAATATTCCCTAATTATGAAAATGAGTTTGTAAACATTGCTTGCAAAAGTTAAATGAATGAAATACTTGGCGATTTAATATAATTATTAGAAATAGATACTTATAGTAAAGTGAAGTGAAATGCGATATTGCTCAAAATATTCTATAGGATAGACCAATTGACTTCGAGCTATAATATTTTGGATAATAATAACTATTTTTAATTGTGATACTAAGATACATTTTCGAAATGTAACTTAATCTGTAAGGTTTTTTTTATTTAAACCTTTTCTCCAATACTTTTTGACATATTAATACACAAAGATCATTTTTACATTACTTTTAAACTAAAGAATGCAGTTTTTTGTTTGTTTTTTTGCGATATTAAATTTTTTGTACCATTTTTCTGTAATCTTTTATTTAAAAAAAAAACAATATTCAGCAAATTTTATAAAAATATTCTTTTTTTTTAGTTTCTACTTATAAGTTCATACACGTTTCTATTTAAAATGTGCGATGGATATTAAATTGAACAATAAAATGCTAACTTGCCTTTTTGCTTGTACATTGTCTCTGTTGGGCTTAGCTTTTAAAACATATTGCAAAAACACGTATCCAGCTACAAATATTGTTATGTTCCGGTGATAGAACTGAAATTTTGATCCACCCTGAGATTTTGAGCAATTTTTCAAAAAAAGTTTAAAAAAAATTCTACAAATATTATTAAGCAATAAAAGTATTAATATAATGCACGTTGGATGACCTCTGTCAGTTTATCTGTAAGGGCTATTATGAAGATTGAAAATTAGATAGTACAGCTAGGTGTAAGACATTATGCATTTAGATATTGAAAGATACAGCTCTATATATTTTTATGGGCCTATAACGTCTCTTACTGAGACATTAAAATACATCTGTAAGCATAAACGATAATATAACAAACATATGCATCTATGAATTTCCATGCTTAGTGGTGTGTATTGATGGTTTGATAGGATCGATATTACTTGATTTGGGAATAAAATATGATTCAATTTGTTAGGATATGTAGTATAGGAATATATATTAATGAATATCTTAGATCTTTTTGTGAATATCTTAATATGAGTATCTTAGGTGAATCCTTTTGAAAGGCCTAAAGATAACCTTTGGTATCCAGCATTATTATAAAGATTTGATTTATAGTTGTAATGACTATTTTTTTATTTAGCTAAATTAAAGCCATGGATTATATTTTTCAATTACCATTTTATTACTTTCTATTACAATAATTGGAACTATATTTTATTTGATAATCTTATTATTTCAAGAAAACGATGAATATCTAAGCAATGAAGGATAACTTATAAATTGTCAAACATCTTATATATTTAAAAGAGAAAAATGTATTTTATAAAAGCAATTCGGTAATTATTTCAATTTCGTTTGATTCAGTTACGCTTACTTTTTATTAATTGCTTTAAAGTGTTTTTTATTATTATATTTGTGTTTAGCTTTTATAAATATTAATCCAAACTTCTTAACACTTTTATTTTCAATGAAATAAAATTTTATCTATATTTTTTTATTTCCTTGCTTTTATTAAAATTGATTTAGAATTCTTATTTTTTAGGGGGGGGGGTATCATTATAAATGAAGCTTTTGTTTATCTAGAAAAAAAGATAATAATTTTACATATCAAATCATAATATTTTTTTCTGAAAATTGGAAGCTAAAATAATCTAATTTCAAAGATTCCATTAAGAAACTACATTTATTTTAGTTTTTGTATGCAAGTTTCCTTAGAAAAGAAGAAAACTTTAATATTCTATTTAAATGTTACTAACTTTAAAATTTTTGAAGTTAGTTAGAGAATGGAATCAGTAATTAGCTCCTGACATTCAAGCTCGTAAGTTACGCTAATCATACTCTTATACCGCTTTTCAGCGGCCTCCTTTCAATGCGGACCTCAATGCACTCTTTCATATGAATCTGAATAACTTTCTACATAATGTCTAAGCATGGGTTTTATTTCTTTGTTTACACTGATTCAGTACTCGAAGGGCGCATCCATGAAGACAGTTCTTAACCAGCCTCTTAATTGCGCGTCTCTTAAATAGGCGTCGGTAAGCAGTAAAAGCCCCACAAATCAACTTAACGCCCCTAGGCGTCAAGTGTTTGACTGCAACCGTGTTTACCCTGTGTCTGGTTTGCAACCTCCAATGAACAAAGAGACACATTGATCAGAGACTCGCGATGCCGGGTCTCGTCCATTGACACTAACAAAGAATGTCTGTCAGTCCGAAACGCGAGTGCCTCAAGATCACGTACCACTTGTTATGGCATGTTTATGCTTTACTCTCCAACTTCCCTTCAAGAACTGTAAATGGTTATGACTTTTGTAAATGATCCGTAGATTTGAGTTTCTAGAAGAAAACACTTGATAAAGTGTGCAGCTTTGAGTATCTAGCGTTTCATTATTCTTTCATTCTATTCTTATATGCATAAGATATGTTTAGTGGTTTTAATGCCTTTTATGGGGTCTGAAAGCTCTGAGTAGGTCTTTAATTAGATGATGAATGAGAAATAAAACGTTCCGGGTGAGGTAGATGAGAAATAAATGTTCTAGATATAGAAATAAAATGTCCTCTAAATTCAAGGCATAAAGCGCTTATTGTCTATCGGTTACATGTTTTTTTTTTATTGAAGTGGTTTAATTTTTATTTAACAAAGTATATAAAGAACAAAAGAAAACAGAAACAAAGTTTGTAAAGGAAAAGCACTGAAATCGTCAAAAAAAAAAAAAATCGAATTCGAGATAGTGACGATTATGTATGTTTTAGATTTCGCGGAGAACGAAAAACACATTTTTGGAATTATATCTGCTTATCTTTATATTGTTTGCCCGAGAATAAGGTAACTCGGGCATTTTGAGTTAGATAAATGAAGTTTGGTATTATCTGGGCTGTTTATGCCAACCATGTAGGTTTGCGCCAAATTTTGAAAGACATCTATTCGAAAAAAAAAAAAAAAGACTCTCTGCGTGACTGACTGTATCGATGAGCAAGATTACTAGAAAATGAAAAAAAAGATGGACAGATAAAATTCAAAACATAGCTTTTGTATCCAAAATGTAGATCCACATCAAATTTGGAACCAAATTCTCAATGGAATGACTTATCTGTCGGTCTTTGTATTTTCTATACATGCAAAAACAATAACTAAAAAACGCAACAAATGGAATCTCTATGTGAGTTCTATATGACTACAGTTATAGTTCAGTGTATCATTTAGATAGATAAAATTTAATTTATCTATGAATGAAATTTAATATCTAAAGCATGGATCTAATTTTTTAAAATCAAATCTAGTAAGTTTTAACTGTCTTTCACGTGCATGGAAAGGATATAACTCGAAAACGGAATGAGTTTGATAAGTGAAATTTTGTACACAGTGAAGTGAAATTTTGTAGCATATAAATGTAGATTCTTTTCCAATTTTAAACTAAATTTATCAACAGATAGTCGTTCAGTCGGTCTTAAATTTTGCAGGCATGTAAATGCTATTTGTGAAAAACGCATTAATTTAAGTGAATGAAATTTAGTAAGCGATCTTGTTACAAAAATTTTAGTTTTTCTCTCAATTTTTTTTTCTTACAAATTTTGTTTTTTAAATAGCCTTTTAGAGATAAATCATCTAAAAAAATTTAAAAATGGTATCTCACTTATAGGTTCTGTCTTCACTATTATTCGCCATTCGCAAGCGGTTAATAATATGCAAGTATATTTATAAGGGTTTATACTAAGATGTTTCGGAGAAACGAGTCTCGATGGTCAGTGAGAGATTTATTGATTACTGATTTTTCTCAATTTCTTAACATTTAACATTACATAACATAATTTTTCACAGCTTTAAAATTAAAAGCATTGATGCATTTGAATGATGCATTTTTAACGGTAATAAAACTTGCAACATTCCAATTATGCAAGTTTTATTACCATCATTGGAATGATGCAAGTTTTATGATGTAACCCTTTTCTATAATTGTTATAAAACATTTACTATACTTTTTAGAGACTTTTACTATAATATCTTTTAGTGTTTTATTTACTGCGTTTGTAAAAATTTGTAATCCAAAGATAATGGATACATTTTTGTGTGTGTGCTCTTCATTTTTACTACAATAAAGAGAGAATTATAAAAAGTTTTATATATGCAGACTTGTCAATCCTAAACATTATCATGCTACAACGTTTCAGATTAGAAATTCGAATCTCCATTGATTTTCATTTTCTCTAAAAAATGTTTTCCTCGTGTATGTGTATATATATATATATATATATATATATATATAATATGTGTGTGTGTGTATGGTGCTTATTTTGGTTGAAGTAGAAGGCAGGTTTGAAGACATAGAAGACGCTTTGGAATTTTTAATTATCTTTAATATCCATTCCGGGGAACCCATAATTATTTACTAGTAGAGACGGGGACAAGGCACGTCTACCACAGCGCGGCACAAAAGCAGAAGGAAGGAAGGAAAGAAGGGGCGAAACAAATGATCACTAGTCTTATATAATATGGCATTTCCGACCACGTAGCGATTGAATACACGTGTTGACCTTTGACAAGGACAATGGGCGGATCATTTTCACTTGATACGTAGAACTGATTGCGCAGTAATTTTTCACAGCTTCATACGTAGAATGGGATATGGAAACAAGAGAACACTTTAGAATGACCCCGGCATGGGCCACATTAGGCAAAAAATTTAGGAAATTAATTTGGATTAAATTAGATATTAAAATATCATTATAATATAATATTTGCGTTATTTCCTGCTTATCATTAAGGCTTAATGCCCAAGGCAGAAACAAATAAAAACAAATTGTCAAAGTTTTAAAAAAAATGTTTATTTAGAACTCGATGACAAAGATTTCGATGTCTTTGGTTTATATCTTATAAAATCAACTTTTCAATGTGAAACCAAATATTTTACTTCATGCTATAAAATAATTAGTGCATTAAAAATCTTTTAAATATACAATATTAGACTCAAAATATATTGTTAGAAATATATAACGCCACACTTCGGGTCGTTAATCTCATTACTGGAAGGAGAAATTTGCAAAAATTCTTAATGGGTATTCAATGAATACTAAGTTAATAATCCCCGACTTTGGCGATCATTTGACTATTTGGGGCACATTTTGTGGTGTTATAAGCCAAATAAAGGTTATGAAAACTGCAAGAATTTTGACCCTATTTCTATTTTGTACCAAGATCTGGCATTTGTACTGAATAATTTATATACTCTTTTGGAAGACTATAAAAAATGAGGCACTAACATGAGTGTTAATTTTCTCTTTGGAACGTTTCGCAGCAGTTCTCTTGTTAAGTTGAGCGATATTAATGTTTTTCAGTGTAGCGATTAAGCGTCTATTTATATTTTTCGAGTCCATAAATGCTATTACGTGTTTGTTTCGTTATCCATGATTTATGGTGGAATAAAGCATCGTTTTTCATTTTTATGTTTGTGGAATTTAATTGACTTACACCCACTCGGCTATTTTTTTATCGCTACTTTCTTATTATTTGCCATTCATATGCCGTTCGTTGATACGCTTACAGGCCATTTTTTCTTTGAAAAGATAGTATTGTTTTTCATTGTTCCCGCAGACAAATATCTTGAAACCATTACACACTTAACAATGCGTGGGTGGGAATTTCTTTCCTTGACTTTAAAAGACGATAAAAGGATTGATAGAAAGAAAGCAAAATTCATTTTTTTTTTTTTTTTTTTTTTTTGTAAATGCTTCAAAGCTACTGTCTTGCTACTCTTTAGGGTTTTTATTTTTTCCTTTAAATTGATGGTAAACAACTCAAGAGATTTTTAATGTATTTTCGTTTAAATACAATGTTTTTTGTAATGTGCTAAAATAACTGAAGTTCATTGGGCCCGAAAGCGTAATTAATCATATTTACTTGAAAGGCTTCCGCATGCAAAATAAATACAAAAAAATGCAATAAACTCTCTGGAATGTAAAAGAAAATAGTTAATGCCCTAAAAAAATGTTGTTTCTACGTTAGGTAGAAGAAAATAATTACGGAGGTATAGGTGGGGAAATGTCAGAAACAATTTCTAAAGATACTTTAAGGGTTCTTATGTCTTGTATATTATCCAAGTTTTAAACGACTGTTGTTCTTGTTTACTTGCAAAGCGTTAAACAAAACTAATCTTTTGATTACATCCGCCGTGTATTTGCAATTTCTTAAGGATTCTTTTACTGAAGCGTATTCTAAGAATTTTTTTTTTTTTGAAATCTTATAATGAAAGAAAAAAAATTGTGGAAATATCATTTTTATTTTAATTCTTTTAAAGCCAAAACAATTTCACTGTACCTTAATTTTTTTTTTTTAAATTAAGGTCAACAAATTTCTCTGACAAATATCAAAACTTTATTTATTTATTTATTTCTAAAACCGGATTATTGCCGCAAAATGTTTATTAGAAATTTTAAACATTTGCTTATAAAATAATAAAACATTATTATTTTGAAAAGTATAAGGATTATCAAAATCGTGGTTAATGTAAAACAAATAAATAAGTCGCATGCAAACTGAAATATTAGAAAAATATGTAATCCTTTTAATGCAGAACTAAAATATTTTACCTTTGCGAGGAATGTCGGCCGAATTCGGCGAATTTGGTAGGATTTAGGAAAAAGCTTATAAAAAAATTGCAAAATTCAAAAAGAAACACATCAGGAAACAATGGAAGAATAAATGAATGCCAATTTTACTTCAGCATTTTTTTGAAAAGTAGTGCCCTTGCATATATAACGATATATAGTCGTTGGCATTTTTCGCAAGTGTTTCGAAAGAACGATATATCTTCGTTCGACACTAAAAGGGTTAAAATTCCGCAGACAATGGAATGGTTAGGCTGGTATCTAGAATATGCAGACACAATGTACGAGAGCCAGACTATACTGGATTCAGTCAGTACAAGAGATGGACATCAGTTTCCCATTTCTATTTTGCAAGAATGGTTTATTTACCATTGAAGTTGTAATTTATCAAGGTAAGATTATTTGTTTGATACATTAGTGTCTTTTGTTTCGAAATAAAAGGAGTCATTTCAGTTGAATAGATTAATTACGGTATTTGCATACACAAGAAGTGAGCTTGGCTTTACTTTTCTTTTTTATCGCTCTCACTGCTACATATAATTTTCCCCCTTCCATTATTCATAGTAAAGAATATAATTGTAGAAAAATATATCTAGTGGGTATACAGTGAAAAGCCCTGTACCCTTAATTAACAGGTAACGGCGGTTTATTCTAGGCATGTAATAAATAAATAGACGAAAACAGCACTTTCAGAAATCATTAATATAGCCAACAAATTATTACTAAGCAATTGCAATAGTTTGAAGCATAGAATTTTTGGAATCTGTTTTTGTCGCGAAAGTCGCCAAGTGATTGCCAAATTTTTCATCTCTCATGTCAGGGGTCATTGATTCGACGTTTATTCGGATTCAAATGGATATATCTTTGAAATTCTCTTCTTTATAATGAGACTAACTGTTTAGGAAAGCAATATTGCCAATATATACCAATTTAAAATATATAAATTACTATGAATTTGTAATGTTGCTTCTAATCTCAATTATTTTCTTCGTATGGAAGATAGTTTTACTAATAGCTCTGATAGATGCTGAATGAATACTGGTATTGTCATCCATTAGAGCATGATTTATAGAGATATTTCTAGTATCTTCTGTCTCTATCATAGAATGTATAAAATACCTAGAGACAGATATGAAATCAGTTGAGTTGAGCTCAAGCGATTAGTTGAGTCGAGTAGTAACGATGCATTAAGTTGTACACTGAGCAGCCATTCAGTGTTAAGTCGAGCATTGGGAACTAGCGAGTCGGCAGTCTAATTCGGTTCAGACGAGTAGGTAGTGGACAACAGCAGACGTTTGAAGAACGTGAATTATTATGTATTTCTCTTCTTGCAGCATTCTCTCTAAGCGCTTAGTGCTGCTACGAATGTTTGCTACCGATTTGCTTCTTGTGTGCTGCTGTTGTTGTATACGTTTCGCTTGTGTTTTGTTAACTATGTGTTCTTAGTGAATAAAAGTCATTATTTGTCATTAAGCCTGTTGACTATTTAGCCGTACATCCAAGACACCGGAATCAGTAAGTTAGGACTTGCAGATTTTACAAAGAATTTTCATCAAAATTATGCTGCTTTTTTGTTAAATGTTGAGAAATTTTCCTAAAAATTTCTGTAATGAATGGAAATTTTATAATTATTGCATTACTAATTTTTTTTGGAAATTGCGTAATTTTTTGAAACACTGATATTAAATTGAAATATTATCTGCGGCCTTTGCTTTTCTATATGGTTTAAAGTGGGAAAATCAAAACAATATTTCTTTAATTACTTAGACAACCATATATCTTATATAAATGATTTCAAAATTCTCGAAACATTTTGAAAGTGTTGCAAAGAATAAAGAAGGTATTTCGAAATTCAGATGAAAATATTATTGATTGAGTACTCCTAGAGATAAGTAAATGTAACATTTTTTTTTGTTAATTGATAATGGCAAATTGAAGAATATATTTTAAACAAAATTAATAAGAAGATTGCAAGTAAAATTTAAGACAGTTGGTTAGTTGAATTGAAGATATAGAAACATGTATAAAATAAGGCTTGAACAAGCTAATAAATAAAAGTAAAGTTGTGTGAATGTTTTTTGTTTCATTTTTCTTTGAAAACTAGAAAACTTAACTTTCTAAAAAAGCATGGCTATTTACAAAAATCTCGATTCTGAATGAATATGTTTTACACTTGTCTTTCAAATTCACACATGTGGGAAGTAAATCAAAAATAGTTGATGCCAAACCATCAACCAAAGTTTGGCTACTTCCACTTCCTGTTGTAAGCGCACTTATTTCTGCCTTTCGGAATTTAATCTAAATGCAAAGCAAACACAGATAAAAAGAAACATTCAGCCTCAAACAGTTTTTTTCCAGATAAATCCCCGCAGGGAGATAAACGTAAATGTAAAATGACTCCAGGCAGAAATTCGCGGTGGCTTTTTTAAAAGCTAAATTTCTGGAAGGAAATAAAAACTTTTGACAAACGACTTTTTTGCAGATTCTTTGGTTGAAAACAGAGATGAATAATGCAAGTAAAGTGTGAAACGGTTGACGAATTTTGAAACACGAGATGGCGCTCTGGTCGACATCTGCCATTTTGTCTTCCGTTGCATGGAATCTTTCAACAGTAATAGTGACGTAAATATTTAAATGTTCGCATGAAAAATTTTAACTCTTTTTTTTTTGTATAGGAGTTATAAAAGTGGAAAAACATTTAACATGCTCGTTTTGGTTTGATGTGTTTTCATATGGCTTCAATACCATCGAGATGCATTTAAAATTTTTTGTATGTGTTTCGAGTGTTATCTCTTGCATTTCATCTGAAATATATTTTTCTCGAAAACATGTCTATCTTTAGTTTATAAATGAGTGTCCAACTATCCTTTTTCGATATTTCATTTTGATACTCTGGCTGATGAATCTAAGAAAAATATTTTTTTTTGTTACTTATGAGTGCGTGAGAGTATCTATATTTTATTAATATAGATATTATAAAATAAGAAATTTATTTCTTTAATACAACAATGTGAACATAATATAATTTAAGTATGAATTTAGCATTCCGTTTTCTAGATATGTATCATATTTTATGTCTTTTTAGTACTCATGATATAAGTGGAGTCCCGCTTTAAACAGAATTGAAATCCAGAGGATTCTGATGTAAACAAAAGAAATGCTGATTCAGGTGTCATAATTCAGTCAGGTTCTGATAAAAATTTAAAAATATTTATAAAATCGTTGATATAATCAACGTTTCTCGGTATTAGAAATCCTTTCCGAGTTAAATTATGAATGTATAATAATTTAACTCAGACTCTACTTTTATATAAAATATTGAAATGTACAAAGCCTTTTCCAAGACACGTGCTCTGAAATAGAAGAAAGTTAAAAATAAATATTGACAGAGTAACTCAAAATATTAATGTTGCATGGAAAAGGAGTTTCTAAAATTTTCCTTAACCTAAATTAGTTTGTAAAATTATCTCAATTAACTATCAGCATTAAATTTTCTAAAGAATTAACATTCTAATGAATAATTGCCCAAAACTGATATTGGTGTCATTGAAAAGCTTTTAATTTTAAGCCGACGTGAATCTTTTTCAGAATAATTTCCCCCGGAAAAATTATAATATTGGTTAATCTTTCATAGCCTGGAATCTCTGACGTCGGCATACGTTTTTTTCATGTGCTTGCAAAACTTTGCTCTTATTATCTGCGTTGGAGCGATGGACTGTAAGCATTATTAAATCACTACTCTGAAACAAATGAAGGTCTGTTAAAAGGATATGTCTTAAGATAAAACAAAAATTTAAAAAATCGTACTGGAATATCTCAAAGTTCACTTCAATTTTGAGGCTTTTAATTTTTTAAAAATTAGAAACAATTGAAAAATATATTATTGAAAAAAGAAGTCGATATTATTGAAATGGAAATTTTTTTTAATTTTAAGATGATATTAAAATATTTCTTAAGGGATAATTTTCTCTAAAGTTACTGTCATAAAAGAAATATTTTCATAAATTTCTAGTTAATTGAATATTCAAGTAATTTTTGAACTTTGACAAGTTAAAAGTATCTTTTGCTTTCTTATTAAGTAAATATTAAAAGTATTCCTTTTGTTTTTGATAATAAGTGTATAAACTTTGGTTGAATTGAACCAAGTTATTTAATAGGACCCTTGGAATATACACGCATATATATATATATATATATATATATATATATATATATATATATATATATATATATATATATAATATGCATTACTACAAGACTTTTACTTATATTAAGATTTTTGGTCTGTAGCAATTTTTTTGGGAATTTTTTCTGTAAACGTTGTTGCATATAGCCGGTAATTTTACTATAATGAACATAGACATCGAGTATAATTAGATGCTTCTCTTGTTGCATAATATATTTAGTTATAAATTTATGTATAATTTTATCAATTTTAATCTAATAAACTTATTATTATTAACAACATCAGCACTTTTTGTCTTATCATAATTTTTATGACTTTTTAGTCTTTTGATTATAAAATTTTATTTGCAAAGCAAGTAATTTGAAAAAATCGTTTTCAAAAACTTATTTTACTCTTTCATTAATACTTTGTGGATTATTTCATTCAACTGGTATATAGAGGCTAAAAAAAGTGTATTTGTAAAAGTTTTTAAGTTTCATTAAGTGTTGTTTTCAGTTCAGTCTTTTGAGAAAAACAAATTTTTTCTCTAGCATCTGGAGTGTTTCACTCATTATTTTTCCTCACTATGAATCCCCAAAGTGTTCTGTTGTTTTGCTCGGCTGATATTCATATCGTTTGAATGGAAATTATATTTTAAAGTGTTATCATCATCTAAATCACTAGAAAAAAATATCGTTTGGACATTTCAATAAATTGTCAACGCAAAATTCAAGTCAAAAGTTTTCATCGCTAAAAAAATTTGTGATGTCATTACTTTAAATATTATGATAATGATCAATGAAATGAACGAAGTACTAATATTTTGACCAAGTTATAATATTTTCATTTATAACAAATATTTTCACTCACGAACATAGTAAGTGAAAATAAATAAGACAACTTTATTTGACTTAAATATGTCTTCTGCAAAATGAAAATTCCACAATTCAAATACGGTAAATTGAACTGACTTAAATATGCCTTTCTACAAAATGAAAATTCCATAATTCAAATATTCAATTTGTACTGATTTAAATATATATTTCTACAAAATAAAAATTCCATAATTCAAATACGGTAATTTAAACTGACTTAAATATGTCTTTCTACAAAATAAAAATTCCGTAATTGAAATAAAAATATTTCTTAAACACAATTAATTGGTATGGCATATTTTATTTACCAATTTTGTTGAGTTATCAGGTGACGCCATATGAATAAATAATTTTTTTTATGCGAAAATGAATTATCACTTTAGTCGCATGATCTTTTACCTGTCATTACGGAGTGATTGCCATATGTAGAAATTAGATTAATTCGAATTCCTTCTGAATATTTCAATTCTGAATATTTAAAACTTTGTCAATAGAATTTTTTTTGAATTTTCGAGATTTTTAAGTTCTTTCTTCTTCGTATACATACAGCCACGTTATGTAAAATTAATTATTTAAAAATTATATAAATTATTTACAAATAATCTGGGCGAAGAAATCTAATGCAGTATTAATGATAATTTCATTTTCAGGTATTTTTATTCTTGATGTATAAACTCCTTTTGTGCCAACAAATACACCACAAGCCTTACAAACGTAAGACAGTACACAATTGATAGTAGAGCAAATTTCAAATTAAGAAAAAAAAACTCCCTGGTCTATTATTTATTATTAATAACTATTCAAATAGTGCCATTGATAATTATTCAATAAGTGTCGTTGCATATATTGTTCCTATTGATAAATATTTTGAAGAAATACCAAATAGAACCTGGGTATGTTTTTTATTTGAATTCAAAGCTCGATGTAATTATTAAGAGCCGAAAAAAAAATTTAAATCCATTTTTTAAGCAAAATCCTTACAAGTATTTTTCTTCTATTTACTATACGTCGCGTTTATTCACTTAAATGGGTGGTAAACATCTCAAGAGATTTTTTTTAACGCAATTTAATTTATAAACACAATTTCATAAAAAAAAATATACGTAATTTATTAAAATGATAAGAAAAAAAAAGATTAGTGCTCTTGAAAGCGTAATTAATCATATATATTTGAAAGATTTCGCTGTTTAAACTGGACGAAAAATAAATTTTTACATTCTTTAGAATTAAACGAAAGAGGTAATGCATGAAAAAAAAAAAATATTTTTTTCAGCAAGGTAGAAGAAAATAATTTTCGGGGTGTAGTTAGGTGGGGGAGATGTCAGAAACAATTTCTGAACATTCATTAGGTGATTCTTTTTTCTTGTACGCTATCCTCTTTTTTTAAACAAAGTATTGTCTTAAAATTTTTCTTTGTTGTTTATTTGCAAAATGTCAAATATAATTCCGTCTTTGGCTATTACATATTTCTAGTCGCACCGATAATAACAATAATTTTTTCGATGTGACATTATGTAGGTTGTTTTTTGAAACATGAAAAAAATTGAAATCTATTAAATATGAGTTTGTATTATTTTATTTATTTTATATGAGGAAGCGTTTAAATTTAATAATCTTTAAAAATAATGTATCAGATGTAAAATGAGTAATTTAATTTGATTGACTTGGTCATTAAAAGTTTGTATTTTCTTTGAATATGTCAGTCAAAATTTCCTCATGAGTTTACTTCCTTTTTATTTGAATAATAAGAATATTTTTTTTTTAATTTATGCGCAAATTTAAGCTTTTGATAAGGAAATTTGACATCTTAAAGCATAAATAGTGCTTTGTAAAGACTTTTCGTTTGCATTCATAGTACACAAATAATCGTTAATCAAATTTAATTAAAATATCAACCCTCTTATTCCTAGCATCATTATATTTTAGGTTCTTCGGTATATCAAAATCTCTGATTTTCTCTTTCAAATATAAAAACAATTTCCCATTCCCCTCAAAAACCGCAATTACAGATAAGGTTATTAAGGGGGTGATATACTAAAGAGGTCTTGGCTAGCAGATGGCTATTAAACAAATGTATGCTCGGACTCTCGAATTTTCTTTGAAAGCGTCTCTCTCGCAAACCATGCCATCTGGGCAAGTGTCTCTAATAAACAGAGCACACACCACGGGTATGCAATCAATCACGTTTAACTAAACGGCGAGGAATTTGGCAGTAATATCTAGGTGACTCGGGTAGCTTCCGTAATTTCGTTGAACAGGCGTTTGAGGTCTTTCCATATTGATAGAATTAAACCTTCAGATGCACTGTGTTATAGTTAATTTATATAGAATAAAAAATGGTCAGAACGTGTTATCTCATGTTTCCATGTTTATTTGATTAGTTAAAAATATGTCTACTCCAAATATATCAAAAAGTCTTACGCAGTGATTTCATGATGAAATGATACTGCAGATCATACATTGCTGCAGCTATTATTTTTTAAACAGATTATTTTAGAACGTAGATGACTTAAGAAATGAGTTTCTGTGTTCAGTTATTTTTAAAGCGTTGCAAATAAGCTGTTGAAAACTAAGTCTTGTGACCTCTTTGACCTTATGAATACTAAATCTTGTCATCTCTGTGACCTTGTAAAAATGAGATCTTATGAGCACATCGTGCAGCTAATACTTTCTCCAGAGAACCGACGTATTGAATTTCTCGTTGTCGTGTATTCGTAAGAATAAAGCATTCTTGAAAGAGCTCGCAAGAAAAATTCTAAAAAAAAAAAAAAAAAACTGCAGCAATTTAGTTTTGCATGATTACAGTAACTACGCAAAAGACTATGCATCAATATAGTTGCTACCTAATTTAATTAATAAGCAAAAATGTTATATTACAGTTGCAGAAATTACTGACAGCATTTTAAGAAATTCTCGAAAATTAGTTTTATTTATAGATAACGATATAATTTTTACAAAACTCATGAATTTCGGGGAATGGGTACTATATGCAAATCAAATCTATATGTGAGGGGTATCAATAAGTAATGAACATTATTTTGAGCAGAATATTAAAAAATTCAATGAATAACACTATAGTGGTAATAAGAAAATATTGCTAATTTACAGCTTTTCGACATACAATTTTTATGGAATCGATATTAGCGATGATCAGTTTGAAAAGTTGTAGAACAAAGCCGGCTGCGAATAGCTGAGTGCTGTCACACTGTCATTTTGAAGTCATCATCAATCAAGATTCTAACTATGAAGGAATCGGGTCCAAACTAGATGAAATTCTGAAAGCTTAAAGTTTTTCATAAGTTGCGGGAAAAACTGCTAAAGTTCTTGAAAAACTGCTAAAGTTTCATTGGTAAATATTGGTGAGATTTGGTTTGGTTGGAATTTGGTTCTTGAACAGATATTCCTTTATACTTGCAAAACTGCTAAGATTGATTGGTAAATTTTTATTTCATATTGTCATCAATTGCTTTCTTAAAAGAAAAAGACCAAGAATGTGACGACACATTTCAATGAACAATTTCTGGAGATACCTATATTTGGATATTTTATGAACAAACTGACGAAGAGATGCTCTAATCGGAACTTCTGAGGCGCAACTTTAGAATGATGGGTACATACATTCTTCCAGATAGGATTAACATTCATTTGATCATAATTTCCTGGTGCTTTACTGCAGTTCAATCCCATAATTGGGTACATTTCCATTTTGTCAAAGTTTCTTGAAAGAAGAAGACTGAGAAAGTCGCAGCACATTTTAATGAGCGATTTTCATTTGGGGGAATAGCTCACAGAATGAAAGAACGATAAATTATAAATTTGGAAAACCGATGAAGGGATGTTGGAGTAAAGTTTTGTTAATGGCTGGAAAATCAATTTTGTTAACACGTGGGATTCTTCAAATTTTTATTTTCCGCATTTAATCATTTGAAGATGGCAGGATTTTCTTGGATATTAAGTTATTATAAAAACAATTAATGGTATAATACTTAGTCAAAATTTATGTTCCTCATTGTTTTTTAGCCGATTTTGCTTAATTTTAATGAACAAAATTTTTGCATACAACACATAAATTTGATACAGAATGAGACTAATTTTAATTGTAAATTTAATTAGACTTAGTGATCTACTTTTGTCTAAAATACAAGAATTTATATTTTAATTTTGTAGTTTGGTTTCGCAACTACTGTACTATTAAATTTCTGGTTTGGTATTAAATGAAAGTGAACTGAATACGTAAATAAGAAAAGGCACCATTCATTATATATCAGGTCAGGGAACAAATTGTATATCATTGATTTCAATCGATAAAATGGGTGGAATTATGTTGGATACAACTATCGTAATATTACAATCCTGGTTTCAAATTGAAAGTTAATTTGTAGGCTAGTTTCAAATGAAAAGGAACTCAATAAATAAATGAGAGAACCGGCATTGGTACTATTCTAATTCATAATAAGCTTTCATACTATTATTATTGATTACAATTGATAAAATTGACGGAAATCTCTATGATACAACTAATGTAATGCTACATTTCTGGGTTAATATCAATCCATGAAAGAGAAATCAATCAGAGATACATCACTGCTGTTATTCAAATTCATGAAACTGTTTTCATACTATTGATTGTAGTTGATAAAAGGGATTCAGTTTTCTTAGATACAATTATTGTTACATTTCTACGCTAATATCATTCAAATGAAGAGAAATCATTCAGGGAATCATCACTGGTATTATTCAAATTCATGAAAAGTTTGCGTACTATTGATTGTAGTTGGTAAAATGGAAACAATTGTCTTGGATACAATTATTATAATGTTATACTTCTGGGCTAGTATCAAAATAAAAGAAATTCTATAACTAAACTAGAAACCACCATTTAGTACTATTCAGAGTAATGGCATATTTTGCATACTATTGACTGCAGTCGATAAAATAAATGGAATTCTATTATATATACAATTATTGCAATGCTACATTTCTAAGCTAGTAACATTCAATTAAAGAGAAATCATTCAGAGAACCAACACTGGTATTATTCAAATTTATGAGTCAATTTATGTACTATTGATTGCAGATGATAAAATGAATACAATTGTCTTAGATACAATAAATGTAATGTTACATTTCAGGACTTGTATCAAATTAACAGAAACTTAATAATTAAATCAGAGAACCGTCACTGTTACTGTTCAGATTCATGGAACAATTTACATATTATTGATTACAGCTGATAAAATGAACACAATTTTCTTAATCGTAAAGGAACATAACTCATAAAGAGAACTCTTCAATAATTTCCCACATATTGAGTCTTGAGTAAATCGCGAATCATTAATCCACAGACCAAATCTCAGTTCTCCATTTCCACATTCAAGGAGTTACTTTTTACGTCACTTTCAGAAACACTGCGAGAGAGATTTAACGACATATTTCCATACACATCCTCTGCGTAATGTGGAATTAAGGTCAACGAAATCTTTCAACGTAATGGCGCGATCGGTTGATGCGATTTCGGTGATGAGTCTTGGAGAAGCGAAATACAGGATGACTCTTTTGCCTTACAGTGATAGTCGCACGAAATGACTCTAACATCAATGAGACTGACACATCGCATAAACTTGTATTTTCAAAGAATCATTTTTATTTACATTTTCTTGGATATTTCGGGTAATTTTAGTTTATTGATTGAGGAAAAATTATGTATGCTCTTGACTTTGTTGAAATATTCAAAAATAAAATTATACATCCGTAAAAAAAAAAAAAAAAAAAAAAAAAAAAAAAACCGACTTTGAGATTTTGATTGAACAATCTCTAAGTTCTGCTATTCCTTGAGTTCCAAAAACCCATTTTTGGAGTTATGTCTGTCTGTCGCTCTGTATTTCAGTGAGCATGAGAAATTAAAAATGTTTTGAGATATATGAATGTATTTTTAATAAGATTTTTACATGAAATATTTAGACTTTTATCAAATTTTTAGCGATATCCTTTCAGAGGAATTCTGTTTAGTTGTTCGAGTATAAATGAATATTATAACTACAAAATTTATAGAGCTGTGCAGATAAAATTTACTGCATAGATTTATCATTAAAGTATCGATTTATATCAATTTCGAATTAAATTTGTCACCGGTTTTGAATACAGATCGGTAAATAGCTTTACACAGTCTCGATAACTCTAAAATGTGACGATATAGATAAATAAAATTTGGTTTGTGATTGCTTTTAAGTTGCTTCTAAAAGTGTTCTTAAAAATTGCTTTTAAAAGAGTTATTCTGTGTCAAATTTTTGTATCATTCGATTGAAAAATGTGTGTCCAAAATCTTTTTTTTTTTACTGAATTACAATGTAAAAAACTTATACCGCTCCATTTTGGATATCATTTTGTATCTTTCTTTAATAAGCCTCGAGAGAAAAAATAAGTTTGTAAATAAGTAAAAAAAAAAATAAATGGAAATGTGTTAATAGTTGTTGTTAAATTAAGAAATAGAGAATATAATAGTTTTACAATTTAATACGAACGCTTTTAGGTGTTCCAAAGCATTGAATGATTTTTATCGTAATAAATATTTTAGGCTGGCATTTTTTTTCTTATGTTGTGCAGCAGTTTCAAACAAAACTGACAAATCGAAGTATGAAATGCGAAAAAAAAAAATCAAGAATTTTTGTTAAAACATACGTTGGAATTAAGAGTTCGATATTCAGATTATTTTTGTAAACTCACATTTTATGTCTTTTAAAATTTATTGTAAATGCAAAAAATGTAAAAAAGAGTATAGAGCTTGATATGTTTTTATGCATACACTCTCAGAGGGAGATAAACAAAAATGTAAAATGCCTCGAAGCAGAAATTCGCGGGCACAGCTAAATTTCTTGAAAGAGATAAAAAGTTTTGACAAACTACTTTTCTGCAGATTCTCTGTTTCAAAGAAGGATGAATAATGCAAGTAAACTTCAGAATGGATGACGAATTTTGAAACAATAGATAGCGCCCCGGTCAACAACTAGGAATTCTGTGTTCAGTTATGGTGAATCTCTCAGCAATATCTATGACTTGGATATTTACATGTTTACGTGAAAATATTGGAATCTGCGTTTTTTAAACGTTGAAAAAAGAAAGTAGAAAAGCACTCAATATTTATTTCTTTTCAGCTGACTTATTTTTGTGTGCGACTCTGGAAAAACTTTATTGTAATTTTAAATATCGTTTCCAAAATTCAAATGTTATTTCTCGACGATACTTTTATTGTAACAGTTCATTTCTCCTGAAAGATAGATTTTGTGATTTATAAATCAGCTCCCATATAAATGTTTCTGAATTGACATGTTTACGATTCATCCATTTTGGTAAGATGAATGTTTGAAAAAATGGATTTTCAAGTTATGTAAAATGCATTAATAAATTTATATGTATAAACAAATTAAATTTAAGTGAGACAAAAGGGAATAAGTGGTTATTATTAATATATATAAGATGAATAACTGTTGTTCAAAATATTTAATCATCGTTTTTAATTTCATATACAAAAAGAATGTATTGGAATGTTTAAAAAATTCGAACTCGAAATTTCGACGCAGCTCTAAGTTTCAGACCTCCTTCATTTCGAACAACATAATTTTGGATCTATGTCTATATATATGTTTGTGTCACTCTATAATTACTCAAAACGTTTTGATCCAGATATATGTAATGGTCTTTGTACCAAATTTGTATTCCTATAAAATTTTGAGTGAAATCCATTGAAGAGAAAATTTGAGTATCTTATCTTAGTGTAAATAAACACGATGACTATATAATGTAAAATGCTTGATAGAGGAAATTTGGTACAGAATTTTAACATTTCAGATGTAGATCATTATAAAATTTTGAATCAGATCTTCAGTTACTCGTTGGTCATCTGTCTGTGAGCTGGAATGCCTGTAAGTGCAATAATTCAAAAATGCAAGAACTTATGTAAATAAAATTTGGCGTATTATCTTGTTCAAACTGTTGTAAAATTCTATTTCATATCAATTTTTTTCAATCAATTGACAAAAGGCATCCAAAATTTTCAAAATCTTTCCTTTATTCTACTATGAAGCACAGAATGGTTATATCCGATAATTTGAAACTGAGAACTTTTGTTGTCCGTCTGTCTTTACTGTCTTATGCATGTAAGCACTGCAGCTCTAAAAATGCAAGAACTTAAATAAATTTGGAAAAATTTGGCATATAATCTTGTAGCTAAAATTATATTCCATTTTTTTTTTCAATCCATCTACATTTGTCATCCAAAATGCCAAAATATTTCCTTCTTTCTACTATGAAGCACAAAGTGCTTATATACGAAATTCTGAAATTAAAAATCTGAGCACATGTGATGTTCATGGCTTTCTCCAAATTTACAATTTTCTTGCATGTGGAGTGAGAAAACGCTCTTTATAGATTATGCTAAAATTTTCGTAGAGGACACCCAAGCTGTTTTAGCTATTTTATTAAAAAAATGAAATCCGTTAGTACTAATCCAGAGAATGGATCAAACTCGCGTCATATTTAAGGCGAATTTTATGTAGATAATTTTATAAGGTGAGTACAAATAGTGAACCCGTTTTTAAAAAAAAATATTTCCAAAACTATTGCATATATCACAATAAGTGATGCATGAATTTAAAGAGAAATATACCAATTTTTTTCATTTACAAATGTTCGATGTGCGACCCTCTTGTTATACAGCATACGCCCAATCATTTATCCAGTTCATTGTAACACCGCTCTGTCAGTGGTTCTGAATGCTGCACAGGCGCAGCATAGCCAAATATGGCTCTTGCGCCAGAATCCACCACAAAACCAAACCAAACCTGAATGCTGCACAAATGCGTTCTTTAAGTTCTAACAGTGATTTCGACATTGAGACAAGAGATTGTTTATGTACCACTAATGTTCTTTTTGTGGGGTTATGTCAAAGATAACAGACAAAAAAATGCTACAAAATGTTTGGAACGAACTGGATTACAGATTTATGTATGCCGGATAACAAGAGAATCATATATTAAACATTTGTAATTGAAAAATACTTGGTATATTTCTCTTCAAATTCATGTATCCCTTATTGTAATATGTGCAATAGTTTCGGAAATATTATTTTTTTAAAATCGAGACCATCATTTGTACTCACCATGTACTTTCTCTTTGTATATGACTAAGCGAAGTTCATAATTCCATTCAAAGTTCACAATTTCAGACGAAACAAACTTCAAATCCCAAAATTGTGCCCAAAATGTCATTTAATTGCTCTTTATATACTTGCTGCTCATAACCCAAAAATAATGCATTGCATTCTATTTTTAGAATCTGTGGAAGTGTAGATAAACATTTATTGCGATTCACCCCACAAAAACAATCATCAACAAGTGACATTACAACCAATATTTTATCAGCGCTACAACTTAAACCTTTCTTTGATGGATAAAGTGTTGATAAGAGAGAACAGCTCGGAACTTTTGCTTCAACAGTCACGACTCTTGACAATTAACAATGAAGATGAATGTAGACTGTTTACACCGAGTCTTTTCTTCATTTTTTTTAATCTTTTACAGTGCAATTTCTTTCTTATTTCAGTAAGTTGTTCTCTGAGTAAAAAACAAAAAAATGGTTAGTTTGTAACTTACAAGAAAGAAGAAATACTAAACTTTAGAGGGTGTCTACTGTGATTAACAATGAAGACGAATGCGATGTTTTAAGTAAAAGGTTAAAAAAGCACGTGACATGTCTTCGTTGCAGTTTTAAAAGTTGTTATACAATTTTATTTCTAAAGTCAGCTAAACGCACTTTCAGCATAAATCTTATGTGCAAAAAAAGGGTTAGCGGCAGTTTTAAGAAAATACTCAGGCAACGTAAACAAGTACTTTGTTCCCTGGGCACTCACTTATCTTCTCTATTAAAAGTAAAACACTTGATTAAAGTTTTTCATTTTCAAAAGTACTAAATAAACAACAATTTTAAAGGATAAATAATTTATCAAAATTTTTTCTTAAAATTTCGCAGGAGTGTCAAATAATAATCGTTATCAAAACTTAAACGGTCAATTTGTTATCCCTCGTATACCAAAGTATTATAATCGTAAGAAAACTTGGTATAGAGATTTTGACAAATCTCCACGTTATAACCCTCCCTAAGTTCGAATATTTTTGGGAAGTGTCTGTCCATCATATTTCTGTCTGTACGAAAGATAACTAGAACTTTGAGCTAGGCGAATGGTATTATGCTCTATACACAAAATGTGTTGATTTCTATCAAATTTTGAGCAACCGCTATTGATAGGCACATGTCTGACATGACATGAGAGGCACATGCACATTAGAGGAAGTCCACATGTCTGACAGTTTGAATATAAGTTAACATGATATCTACAAAACGAAAAGAGCTATATGGATAAAATTTAGTACACAGATTTAACATGTATATTGTAGATACTTATCATATTTTGTACCAAATACAATAAGAGGTTCAACATCTGTTGGTCTGTATTTCCAGATGCATGTAAACATGATAAGTTAAAAATGCAATGACTTAAATTTATCAAATTAGATATGTGATTTAGTGACTGCAATGGTAGTTGAGTGTCAAATTTTGGTTTAGGTGATTGGAAAAAAAATGCCTCTAAAGCGCAAATTTTCCTTTATTAGAAAGTACGCGAGTAAATTTCGAGGTGATGAATCCTGCTGTTATGTCCACTTTTAATCGCTTATTTGAGCTTAAATTTTTAACTTTTGCATTTCTTTTCCTTTAGTGTATAGGCTGTTAGAGAATCACATGTAATGTTATCACACTCTATCGATAAAGTGTGTATTATCTTGGCAACCGTCATACAGCAGAAATTTTTTTCAATAAAATGGTCTACTCCACATTAACAGAGGTAAATTGACGAATGTAAACCCCCAATAACTGAATTTAGTTTTGGGATTATTATTAAAGATTTTTGCATGGAGATAATAGGGAATTTTATGCACGAATATCGAATGCTAACGTTATAGACAGAGTTATCGTTCTTCTCAGCAATAAAAAGAGTGTTTCTTCTTCTTCTTTCTAATATGCTCCATCTTTATAATGCCGTTCATTTTCTGTATTAGTTTTAATTTAATAAAGTTAAGTAAGACTTAAGTACTGTAAACAACGGTGTGTTAAAGATATGAAGGACACGAGCAAGTGCACTGGATTTATTTCTTACTGTCTATGGCAACGTTTTTTTGCATTTTGTTTCAATAAACCTGCACAGATGACTGGAAAAAACCTTGACATATAACCTTTTAAATATATATTGGAAACATTTTAGCAATACTTAAAATGGATATTTTTTAAAGCTTAAGAAATTGAGTAAATTTCTATATAACAAATTGAAACCGTTAGCTCTATATGGATGATATATTCTATATGAAAGCTATAATCAGATTTCTAGCGTATTCGAGTTGCATCAGAGTTCGTGCTATCATCAAAAAAATATATTTGAAATTCCATTAGCTATAATTGATATGTAGCGTCGTCTCGAAAGTTTGGACTCTCATGTCGAAGCTAACATGATTATGAACATGTTATGATTTCGCATGACTGACTGTGAACTGTAGAATTTGGTGTGAAAACATGCTTATTTTAGTCAAAGCATTATCCCGCTTTAATATCAATATACCGCATCGTGTTTGATGCTAGTGCCGTCAAAGCACTGTTATCAAAATACTTTACCTGAATACTTTAACTTTCTGAATTTATTCCGGTAGTTATTACATTATAGTAAAGGAGAAATTTAATTTGCGAATGATGAAATGATTTATTACATTAAATTATTACAATCAGTATATTATTTGAACTATCTTAAAATAATCTCATATTTTTTAATTATAATTTTTCGTTTTCAAAATCAATGAATGTATCACAGAATTAATTCATTTATATTTCCACTAAGATATTCTGTTTCTTTGTATACCGCTACACGAAATATATATTAAAATAATCGTCGGCAATGGTTTTCCTGACACTCTCCCGCATACTAATGAATATACTTTTGTATTTTTAAACGCTTGCCATAAACATCAAGCCAATATTTAGGAAAGAATTAATTAATGAGCGATTTTTGATGATGAATCGCTGGGATAAGGTTAATGCACAAGTACTAGAAAACCGAATATGTTTTCTGGATATTTTTTTTAAGACTGATTAAAACCAAAATTTGGCATAGAATAGCAACGGTAATCACAATATCATATACCAAATTTCTTTTATTTAAGACATTGGTTTATTATTTGTCAAAATTGTTATTTATTCAAATTATTTGATTTTAAAAAAATCTGTCTTTTAATTTCAATTTCCTCTTTGTGCCAAATTGAAATTTTTCATTAATGAAAAAGTTCCTCTTACAATTTTGATTATTCTTCCATTTATTTATTCATTTAGACTTAATTTCATTCTAAACTAAACGTTCTAAAATGTTCTTCGTCTAAACGTTCATTTTAGACTTAAGTACAGATAAAAATATTTATGCAGATTGTATGAATTTTGAATTTTTTTTTATTTCATGTGAAAGTTTATAACCACTAATGATTAATGGTCGCTTGCATTTGTCCATCATCGTCCGATAGATATCGCAAATTTCTGTAGAACCCCAGGGTTCAAAACCAAGACTGATTTCGCTAATTAACGTCTATTTTAGTATCCAAAGTTTTCTATTTTATCGCTCTAAGATAATTTAAAATTATACTTTTGTTTGTTTAATAATGCAAATTCATCAAATACATCACTAGATTAATATTACGTATAATATATATAACTGATACACTCGATGATGGGATTAAAATTCTCCAACGCATTATATTTTGAACATAAAAACTACTTTTGTATAAAATATTGTAATACATAAAACCCTTTTCAATGTATGTATTCAAATAAAAAAGAAATAAAAAAATATTGGTATAATCTTTCATATTCTTAATACTATCTAGCAAAGAATACCTACAAATTCCCGTATTTCAAAATCATCTGCGTTAAATCTTTAGACAAATTAATATTAGTCGAAAAAAAAGTTGCGTTGAAAAGGTAACATTTTTAACATTTGTGAGTAAATTGTTTAGGTAGTTATGTGGAAGAAGGCAACATATTGGTAAATTTCTCATATAGTCTAAAGTTGCGGTTGTCATCGAACATCAGCTTCATTTGCTTGCAATAATTTTACTTTTTATTTTTTTATTTTTGCCGTTTGACTTATGCCTGCTTTTAAGCATTGTCAAATCACTTCTTTGAAACGAATAAAAATCTGGTTGTAATATATATGTTTTCAAATAAAATGGAAATAAAAAAAGTAATGGTATAATAGTTAAAATTAACATTAATTTTAATACTTAAATTTTTTAATATTAATAATAATTGATATAAATACTAAGCAAAACAGAAATTTATATAATTGAAATATTAAAGTCTTGATTTGAAGACGGTATTAAAAAATATTATCAGATTACCTACTCTAAAATTACTGCGAAGAAACGGTAAAAATTTGGTTAATTTATAATTGATTGGATATTTAATTTAACTTTTTTGCTTTGAAAAGATCGCGGTATTATTTTCTTCTCATAAAGAACAAGAGTGTCAAAGTGACAAAAGTGCCGAATAAATTAAATGATCTCGTGCATACATGCATAACCACAATGATTTTTATTCATATAAAAATAAGAATTCATATAAAATTTTACTGAATTCCCTCATTTTAATACTTTAAAGTGCCTTTAATTTAAATGTTTTTCAATATCTGTTAGCATTGATTCATATGTAAATCACGGGTGAGTCACAGAGCCTGAATCAAAAGTGTCAGTGAAAAATATGATTTTCATCACAAAGTATTCAAAATTTTAGTCTTTATGTAAAACAGCGATTTGTGACAACGATATCGATTATGAATTCGTCTTATCGAAATGAACAGATCGAATAGCCTGTAATACTTCACCGAAAAGGCATACTCCCATTTCTAATAATGGAAACATTAAAAATTGATTGGATTCTTAAAAGCGGAACATGCGTATCTGCTGGTCATCAATTGAGCTTTAAACCTGATTAGATTATCACGAATCGCAAATTTTAAATTAATTAGAATCCGATCTAAACAAGGATACGACGTGCAGCGGAGATGGAATAATTTCCGCTTGTGTAAAACTTCAAGATAGTTTCGATTGAGTACTTCTTAACTTATTTAAGATACAAACAAGTTGATAAGATGTTGCTTTAAATTCTGCTGTCATTAGTTAGAAACTAAAGATTACTTTTCTGAAATTTAGATTGATTTTTAATGGCAAAACTATAGATTATTGTGTTGCTCGAAAACATTTTTGTTGTGTATAATGTTTAAAATTAACTTTATTTCAAACGTTATAAAATCTGTATTTGTTTCTGTAATACATTTTTTTGAAAAAAAAAAAAAATGGAAAGTGGAGAAAGCCGGCAAAATTATAACGGTTGCAATAATAAACTTGATAACGGTTGCAATAAAGAAACATGTTTAATTAATTGTTAGTGCATGTTTAATTTGTTGTTAGTGCACGTTTAATTTGTTATATTCACATCTCCTTTTAATTATTTGAGTGGGCCCGAGCATTATGGTATTTCTCTTGTGTTGTTCAAAAATGCGTAAAAGCTAGATCGAGCTGCCACTTATTACTATAATTTTCGAATTAATTTAGAGCAGTTACATTCATATCAATAGAGGGTTTTATTAATATCATTCAATTGTGGTTTTTAATAAGATTACAATTTCTTTCGAGTATTATTAATGCTATAGAGAAGGAATGTTGTAGAATTAGCAACCGTTAATAAGTTTAAAGTTTCTTTAGAAAAACTGCCAGGGCGAAACTTGCGGCAGTGAGAGGTTTGCAGTAAAAAAAAAATAATAATGGAATTACACGATCCAATTTCATTTGCGCTGTATGTAAGAAAAGAATTCACGAAATATGTGCAGTAAAACATTCTTGTAATAAGTAAGAATAAAAAAGCATTTTTGTTTTTTATATAATAATTAGTGGTTATTATAAACATTTTTATTCCCCCCCCAAAAAAAAATAGCTACACATTTTATTTCGCACTTCTAGCGAGAAGATTGTTCAGTACTTAAATGATTAAGCAGTACGAAGGCTATTTTTAAACTGGTCTCCCCATTTTGAATCTTAGTTTCTTAAGGAGGAATACTATCAAAGCCAGATACTCTCGGCTTGGCACAGCATGGCGAAATATGGCCTTTGCACAAATAAACATCACACAATCAACCAATCTCAGCCATCACCAATCAAACACTTTCTAATTAACATGCGTCAGACCCACATTTGGTGGAATCAGGTTTTGAAAGCGAAATTTTCCTGCCCGAAGGTGACATATTATCACGAGGCCGCAGTGATCGGAAAGAAAAGAGGAGTGTATTTATTCCAAAGAAATCGGGAAGAGAGAGTTAGCAAAAGTCTCAAGTTGACAAACGTCAGGAGACATTGTCGTCGATGATGTAACATCGTCATTAGAGTGGCGCAGTGGTTTACCAAGATCAGTTTTGGGTATTTTTCATGCGTCGAATATAAGAAGAGGAAATATTGTTACCTGCAATAAAATTCTTCAAGTTCAGACCTTATGTTGTCTGCATTCCAAAAATATACGTTATCTGCATTCAAAAAATAGAGGTTTATGTAAAAATATTGGACGAAATTAATTTTCCTTACCATGTAAATCATAACTCAAAATCCCATAGTGTTGAAAGGATAGAGTTAATTTTTTATTCATTAGAATTGTAGATATGTGTCAAGATTCAGAGCAAATTCGCCACCATGTATAACGATCTGTTTATCTGTTAGGATAACAGAATAAAAATCGAATAAAAGCAAAATGTTGAAAACGTGTACGCTATTTTCATCTCTCAATTTTAAGCGTAAAAGAGCCTTTTTATGTAAGCATAGGAGAAAGTCGAGAGGAGCATATTCCCGGTGGATGACTCATTAGTAGAATTCAGAAAAAAAATATAAGAAAAAAATGAAAGCAGATAATTAGCAATTTATATCGGGATATATTAATTTATTTACTTATATAAGGAAAATTAACTGTCGGTGGTTTTCAGAAATCGCCTGCTTCAACAGATATTTTCAATTTAATTTAAAAAAATATTTATCTATCGATGGTTTTTAAAAATCATCTGATTCAATTTGATATTTTTATTTTAATTGAAAGATAATAATTGAAGTCTTATCTTTAATTTTAATTTTTTTCCTTATCTTTCATTTTAATTCAAAGATTTTTTAGGATAAAAAATTGCTTATTTTAATATTTTACACGGAGCTAGATTCACATTAAAATATTGGATATGAAGTTATTTTAATCCATAACAATGTCAGTTATGTCATCTAGTAAAAGAATAAAAATATTTGCTTCTTTAATTGATTGAGGCATGTTAATTCAAAATATTACTAGATGGAAGATGAATTTTATTTTTCAATTTATCTTTAGAAATTGATTTGTAAAATGACTTACCACTATAAATGTTTGCGTAGCTTGTTAATAAATAACCAACATATTAAACGGTTATTAAATATGTCTTGTTTGATGATTTGTAATGTTAATAAATGATTGATATACAACTTTATATGCGTGCACATAATGAATAATTTCAAAACTAAGCCATAGCAGTTGCTAGAATAGTATACCAATGTATTTCGATTAATAATCTATGTTTAGCCATTGACGAATGCATTGTAAAAACATTCTGGTACAAGAACGCAGTTAAAGATTCAAATTTTCCAACTATTACTCTATTCGGAGCTTACTCGAATATAGTAATAGTTTACTCCAAAATCGAGAATAACTTTTTTTTTCTGAAAATAGTAGCAATCGGCAAGTACTAGGCATTCTCGAGTTAATGATAGTACACATTAAACAAAGTCTCGTCGACACTTAAACTCATTTTCTAAAAGAGCTTAGTTTAATTTCTTAGTTGCCATTAGTATACGTTTCTAAAGCTTTGTGCGACACATTGACTCTTTTTGGAGCAAGTAAATTCGAGAATTCACATTTGTTTGGTCTATCATCAGCAGAGCTCTATAAAATGCAGTGTTAAAATGCTTATTTTAGAGTAGAATATATTAAGTAAGTGGATCTTAAAATGTAATCTGAGGAAATTTTAAGTTCTTGCTATTGCTGTCATGTGATTACTTTCATATGATTATACTTAAATGACAAAAAAATATTCCAATATCCAAAAATTAAAAAAAGAAATGTTTTTATTATCAATTCATGAGGTAAACTTAAAACTTGTTTTAATAAGAGTTTTTTTCCTTATTCATCATTTTATAAAGTGAAATTGAGTCGACTGTTAAAATGAGAAGATTCTTCTATTTGACGGTAATTGCACGGTGCTAAATAAGTATACTATTATTTTGTTGTCCCCCCCAAAAAAATTATGACCTCACTTCAAGATACCCTGTAATATCACAAAATAATTTTTAGATCTGCATTAAAACATGAAACTATCTGATTGATTAAGTTGTAGTTAGAAGGAAATAATTTAACGCTTCGTACTTAGTGAAGCTTACCTTATACCCAAGATGCATTTTAGTTATGTTTAAGATCCAATAAATATACAGTACTGGAACATTGTAATTGATTTTGAGATACTAATCTGGTCTGTTTCTAAGTATGCTACAAATAATATTTAGATTCTCTTGTATTGTGTTATGGATAGAATTATTGCTAATGAAAGAAAGCAAAAATAATTAAAGAAACAGGTGATTGAAAGGGTTCATAGATTTTATTTCACATTTATTTGAATAAAGTAAAAGAATGTTCCTTTTTATTTTTAAGACTGAAAACTTTTTCACAGCGATTAGTGCTAGTATTATAAAATTAGTTATCAATCATGAAATCAATTTAACATTGATTTATCAATTAAATAATGGTAAAATTAATTTTACCATTTATTTTAATCTTTTTATTTAGTATTTTTAGCTCAATCATAATGGAAGCAAAGTTAAAACTGATGAGTGAATTATTTATAACTCAATTTTTCACTTGGGACATTAAATTCTACCATGCGATCTATCTCTTAATGATTCTCTGTATTACATTGTGATGAAACAAAAAAATAATTTGAAATTAATTATTAATTAATATATTAAGTAATTTTCTATATAATTGACTTGTTTTGTTTTGATTTTACGTTTAATTGAATTCATTTCAAATATTATTTAAATTAATATAGCTACTCTAAATTGTATTGAAATATTATTAATAATTAAAATAGTTGAAGTGAAGCTTAACGCGTTGAATGATTTAAAAAGCAACATTTCTTTTATAATTTATGTCTAGAATTTTTATAAGGTTTATGTTACTTACACTATAAAAGAAATTGTGTTAAAATTGCTATTTTCCCATATTAATTAAAATTTAAGCTTTTCTTTTGTGTATTTAGTATCGATATTTTGTTTGAATCAATTATATAAATTATTTTATAGCATATGTTTTTAAAATTATTACAGCAACCTTAATGATCTATTTATAGCTATCACATTTGAAATTCTATTATAGACTTTGTAAGAACGCCTTCTTTCATTCATAAAATGCAAACCCCTACCAATTTGATTGTCTATACAGCAAACCCAGACATCATTAGTTAGGTAAACAGACATGGCAGCTACTATGTACGATATTGGTGTATAAGATGTCTATAGATTTCTGCATCTGCCATTATGCTATACTAATATGATGCTGGTCTATTGCAATGCGTCGAAAGATAGTTGCAAGTTAAACTATTAGATTCGAACATCTGTTGAATTTCTCACGCTTGTATGGAACCACCAGAACCAACGGTTTCGTCAGGAAATACTAGTAAATACTTTTGCGTAATTATTCAGCAATTGAGACAAAGATATGAACTTGAATTTCGAGAAATATTCATTCATAAATAATGAGAAGATAAAAACTATTTCAATTAAGAATAGTAATGATTTATTATGAAACATTCAAAAAACGAAGAATCATGTGTCCTATATCTAAACAGTTTCACCATAAAACTTGTAAGCAATTGAAAAAACTATCAAATAAACGAGCAACGATTTTTAAATAGACTTCTTGATTTTGTATGAAAAAGACATTGATTATACACCTTGCACTTTTGTTTTATAAAATACAACATAAAAGATACAGCCTATAACTTGCCGATAAAATTCCTTTATTTCTGAACGTAATGCAAACTAAAAGTTTAGCTGAAATTTGGTATATTCCTCTAAAATTATCCAAAACTTACTCTTTCAATAATAGTTAGTTCTTAGAATTCAATGCGTTTTGGCGAAAACATTAGAGAAAATTTATAAAGGAAAACGACTTTTAGCGCCAAGATTGGTAGAGTAGGTTTTATGGTGCCCAATCGATTGGGAACTCATTGTGTCTTTTGGCCTCTTAATATATGGATTTATTTAACTTCCTAATTAGATGATGCAAACTATTTGAGACGTTTATTGATATGTTAATCCTTATAGAAATCTGAGAGCATTTGACATACTGAAACATTTCTGAGACATTTTTGCATTTTAAATTATTTAATGCTTTCAATTAATTGTCGGTTTTCAACTAAAAGTTCAAAATTCGATACGCGTGTCAGATACGTTATTGCATGCGAAGTGATTAACTCGATGCGCTTTAACACTCCTTTTGACGTGATTGGGTAGGGACCTGGTGAAGAGTTATCGGTTTCGGAAGCAGTGGGTTTCAGGTTCGACAACCGATTCCATCGAAGAAAAGTCTTATAAACTGCTCTGGGACACGTAAAATTCAACAGGGCCAAATGTTCACCCCTGGTGTGGTGTGGAAGTTTGTAGAGGGGGTACCAGCTCAGGTTATGTTTTCGGCATCTGAACCAGTTCAAAATTACATGGTTCGTCCTAAAATAACCTTAATGTTGCTTTAAAACGGGAAGTTAATGTAACTGAACCAAACAAACTAAATTGCCATGATTCATTCCTGTGATTTGGATATCTATCTAATAAGATACTTATTTCTTAGTATCTGTTAATTGTAGTAGAGAACAGAATATCTGATTAGATAGTCGGTGTGAATCACAAGAAGTTTTTACGGTAAACAACTTGGTAAAATAAGGATATGTAAACTAAACATAGGCGTGTTCTACTCACATCAAATTCTGCACTGAATAAGAGCTTTTACTGTCAACCCAATATGGGTAACACGGCAGTCAACATGTTAACTATGCCAGAGGCTCTCTTTCCTCGCGACAGTGTAGTTTGGAATCTCGAAGAAAGAAGCTTCCATTTGCCAGCTCATTTATCCTTCTGATCATCACAAAAAATTAATTCATATAAGTTTCAAAAGTTCTTCGGATGGAGATACTACAAGATGAATTTAATCTCAAAGAATACCCATCTTGTGAAATTTGGTAGATCTAAGTGACTGACTGGACTGTAAATGTAACTGATATTGTGTACCATGCGTATTATAACGTTTCCAAGCTTTGAACTCTCTAAAAGCATTACGTTCTGCCATCAGCAATGGAAACATTAACCAGCTCATACTATTATTAAACTACTAATGGAATCATCCGCATTCCGTTTAGTTATAAGGAAGCCTTATATTCATGCATTGGCGGATTTCGGATAAGCCAGACTCGATGGATAGATAAGGATAGAGTCGATGGATTCAAATAACGTCTCAAGCAGGTAGATTACAAAATGTTATTCATCTAGTAGTCAAATAAATATATTTGTAAGAAAGGCAAATTTCTTTCATTGTAAAAGATTAAGGTTATATTGATCGTTTACATATCGAATTAATAAAATCAGCAATTAAAGTTTATAAGTGGGATTTGCACATGGTAAAGTATTATACATGGGAATATTTATTATTTATTAATTGCTTATGTTAAATGTTACTTGGTGGTTTCTGTAATGAAATGTCAATCTTTATTTATTTGTAATATAATGTTATATTTATTATTATTAGGTTTTTATTTATTTTATTTATTATTTATACATAATTTTTAACAGTTTTATTTTGTCTTATTTTCCCCTTAATATACATATTAAAACATAAAAACATAAATATTTTGTCAAAAAGTCACTGAAATAAATCCTTAGTGTGTTGTTAAATTAGTCACTAAAACAAGAGTTTCAAAATGAGTATTTTTTGGATGTATAAATTCTTTATAAATGTATAAATTCTTTATCCTGTTCACGTTAAATATATAGAAGATGAAATATAATTTTGTTAACGTGGCATTGTGAAAAACATAGCCGGGCCCAACTAACCACAATTCAAAATTAAGTTCTACATCTTAAAATAGGTCTTATGCGTCCTCAAAATGGGATGGTAATTTAAATGAATTATGTCAACAATTTTATGTACAATAAGATGATAAAAATAAATCCTCTTGTGGAATTTAAGGCTACATTTTTTGAAATATCTCCCAAGAGGTTCATAAAGTCTGTCTATGAAGAAACATATAATTTTTATTAAAAACGCATGCTTTTCTTTTACGTAAACATTTTCCAACTGCGTGAATTCAGAAAGAGTCAGTTTCTTTTATTGAAAGAATATCACTTTACTTTACTCGTTTAGACCATTAATTTCCAAACACCAACTTCTTGATTAAAACATATGCTCTCATTTTAATGCTTTTAGATATGAATAACAAACTACAAAAAAAAAAAATGCGCAATGACATTGAAATGTATAAAAGGGTTTCAGTACACTTTTTTCGTTTGAAGAGGAATGGAGGAATGTAAAGGAAAAAAAAAATAATACAAACACATCAGTAAAAAATCTGTTGTGTAGGTTAGGGAGTGGCTTGGATGGCGTATCCGAAATTTTCATTTGTCTATTTATTCAGTGCTTCGTTTATTATATTTTGCTCTGAAGAGCAGACGTAGAATTCTACTTACATGAAATTATTCGCCTTCAATTTGGAGTGGATAATGAGTGTTTGATGATGTTTGGAGTGGATGATGAGTATTTTGGAGTAAGATTCTTAATTAAGTAAGTAGACTATAATTTAGTGATATCCGAATTAGGGAAGACGAATTTTGCATATAAATCGATAGCCCGAAGCGGAGTTATTATCAATTACTTAACCATTTTATTTTGGTTATTCGAATTCAGATAAACATATCTGATATTTCGTCTTCTCAAAGATTGTGATTACAGTGTTCACAAATTAGAGATATTTTCAAAATGCTGTCGAGCTGTATGCAAACAAATAACTTTACATATTAAAAATATGAAGAAAAAAATGAAGTAGCTGCAGAATAAAACGGAGAATGATAACGAAGTTAATGAAAGATATTTTATTGAAAAATGAAATTTTTTTGATTAGTATAAAACTAAAGCATAACTACTTTTCCTGCAACTTTGCAGTAACGAGTTTCCGACTAGACAAATGAAGCACAATGGTTAATTAGGTAATTTGTGGTGCTAAATAGTACAAATTAGAACAATAAATTGGTTTTTATTTGTTCTCTGCATTACCAAAATGCCATAAATCAATTTATCACTTCTTGCATCATCTTTTAGACCTTTCCCTCTGCTGTAACAGAGTAGTGATAATTTATTAAAGTCTCATAGATGAATTACTGATTGATGTTACTTCTCTTGAAAGTCGCAATATTTTTCATTTATTTCTTGGGCCGCGGTAGCTTGGTGGTAAGGTCTCGGCTTCGGAACCGGAGGGTTTCAGGTTTGAGACCCGATTCCACTGAAGAACCGTCGTGTAAGGGGGTCTGTTGTACGTTAAATCCGTCCTGACCAAATGTCCTCCCGGTGGTGTGGTGTGGTGTGGAGAGGGGGGTACCAGCTCAGGTGTCGGCCTCGTCATCTGACCGCGGTTCAAAATGACGAGGTCCGTCCCAAAATAGCCCTAGTGTTGCTTCAAACGGGACGTTAATATAACTAAACCAAACCAAACTATTTATTTGTAAATATGCAAAGAAAAAATGTATGATAAATATGAAATTATGAATATGTTAGCATCAGTTTAACTATTCTTAATACAAAGAAATTAGTTAAATCAAATTCATGGATACTTGGATTTACACGCAATACTATTTCTTTAAAAAATCTTCAATAATTATAGTGTTTAATCTTCCTTTTTTAAAATGCTTATTTAACGCGACTTGTTTCATATTTGTAAAGATGGAATTTTTAATGTATTTATACTCTCTTCCTTATATGTGGAGTTTTCAAATTTTGCTAACTTACATATGACTATATAATAATAACAATATATTGTTTTTGATTTCAGAATTTAATTAAAATTGACGGGAGGATTAAAATAAATTTTGAATTAATCTTATGTCGCCACATAGTGGATTTGAGCAAAAATTATTTTCATTAATCTATATCTTTAAAACAGTAAATTATAAATTTAAGGATTTTTAGTTTTCAAAATATTAAAGAACATATATGCATTATATTTAATAATAAAAGCATATTCTTATAAATAACTTTCTTAAAAAATTTTTTTCTACGTATAAATTTTTTTACACGTATTTTATTCATCATAATGCTATATTTTCTCCGCATAATAAATTCCTCTTCTTCATTAATATCAAGGAAGTAGTGATAATATATTTAGATTCTTCATTATGTGGAAACCTAAATATATAGTAGATTAAATAATTATATATAGATTTTATAGGGTTTAATCCTCAATCTTTTCTCTATACTGTATATTTAATAAATACATAAATTTTCCTTTGGCTATAAATTTCGAATTTAAATTAAGCCTTGGCAAACGCCCTTATCTGAAATACTGGTTATTTTAGTTCTAGTTATAAAAGATTTAACTACTATCAAGCATTTTTTTCGTTAATAAATTTATTTTATACTTTGATATATAATACTTATTTTCCAAAATATATGATAGTATATTGGTGGCGAAAAAATATTTTTATAACCGTTTTGTAAGATTATCAATCAGTATGTTATTTTTAAAGTATATAATATAAAACAAAAAAAACTATTAGTTTATTCACGTTAAAGTTTTGATTCGTCAGTTATTGAAAAGAGACTAGAATTCGTGAGTTTAGTTGAAAATACAAAAAGTGGTAGTGACCCCCCCCCCAAAAAAAAACTGATTTGCCGATTGATTTCTCAATTAATTCCTGGAATGCGATCGACAATATCCAAAAATTGAATTTGGAATTCAGACGCGTTCTTCCCGAACGATTGAAACAAACATTTGATATAAAATGACACTTAAAGTAAAAAAAAAAAAAAAAAAAAATCACATACCAAATTTCATACATTTATGTCATTGCGATTTTGAAATATTGCGTTTATATGTTTCTGAACGTACAGACTGAGAAACAGACAATTGTTGGGTTTCACTTAAACTTAGGAAGGTATCTATACCAAAGATGTTTATTCTGTGTAGCGAATTTTGTCTATCTAGCCCTCTCCGTTTTGTAGTTATCATGCTAAATTATATTCGAACAGCCGGACGTACAAACTTCCTCTGATTTTGCTCAAAATCTGACAGAAATCTACAAATAAAAAATTACATATTTCATCTATCTACTTCAAAGTGTTTTCGAGTTATCTTTGTCGCACACTGACAGACGAACATTTTCCTAAAATGAGTTTTTCGAACTCAAGGAAGCCTGAAAAGAGAAAATTCGTCAAAACCTCGAGTTCGAATTCTGTGACGATTATTATACTTTCTCGTGTACTTCTTGTACAAGAAAGTAAAAAGTGATAAACATCTAAATATAATATGTATGACGTAATATTATATTTTAGGTGGGGCAAAAAATCAATCCACTTTTCGAATATCAAATTTTGGAAGGGTAAAAAATTTGCCTGTAATTCAACTACAGAATAATAGAATTATATCATGCAATTGTCTAACAATTACAAAAAAAAAATGACAAATTTCCCACCGTTACCAAAATTTATTTTTTTTACTCAAGTAATATTAGAATTTAGTTTTTAATAGTGTTGTTCTTTTAAAGTTTGAAAAGACAAAAAATATTTTTGAAAATCCACACGCTCCATTTTAAGTTCTCATACAACGGTTTTAAATTTCGAATTTTCATGAAAAATTGGAGCCTTATTTTTATAGTAGTCCATTCAAAATTCTATAAAACCGGTCCATAATAATAAAAAGAGTATTTTAGATAAAAGAAAAGGTAATACTGTATTTCAAGAAAAATGTAGGCCAAAAAATGTACCAGAGAATAAAAGAAGTGTATTATCTTGATTTGTGGCCTAAGCGATACATCGATCACATCACACCGGTGAGCGAAACCGGTAGGGAAATAGGAGAGTGCTGGTAAAATAGCCTGCAGAAAATGATATCGACATTAATGAACTGGAAACGATTGGCTGTGATGACATAGCCATAAAACATAGGGTGTTATGATGTGATCCACAAAGCAGGTGCTGAAATTGAGCTCATGTTGCAACATTTATTTACTTATTTAAATTCAAAGAGTACCTTTCTAACACTTACGTGAATACGATGGAATCTCACGTAATAAGCATAATTCGTTTCCGAATCAGTTTTTTACAGCTAAGGTCGGCATAAAAAATTTGAACAAAAAATCAAACCTAGAATTGTATGAACTTTTAAGACTCGACAAAATTGAACACACAGACTTATAGCCAATGCATTGAACAAAATTTTAGTAATGACACTTGCAAATGAAGGGATGTTTGACTAAAGAGTATTTCATCAGCTCTACAAGATAAAAACTGCTTGTATTTTGATTTAAAATAAACATTATGCCGACACTAGCTCTAAAAATATGCGACAAACTGAACATAGAGTATGCAGAAAAGGGGCTGATTGGTAAACAGAGATGACAAATCAATCTTATTATTTTATATTTATGTTGATTCATTATAATTTCATCTCTGAAATCACTTGGAGATAATCTTTTCAAGAATTTTTAAATTTTTTATATACAGCTTTGCATTTTTTTTTTGTTAGAGTATAAGTATTTGCTTAGATCTTTTTTTAGTGTTTAGTTTTCATTTGTCCAGTTTGATTCGTTAAGAGTTTTAGTTCAACAAATTCCATGACATTATTGCTAAGTTTTCATGTTACTGCTTATATCTAAATTAGAATTATAATGATCATTATAAAGTATATAGAATATAATTCTTATTTTTTAAGAACTCTGTCGATGTTCATGATATTTTCTAAAGTCAATTATTTTTATTTATATGTGACAATCAGATCTGAGAAATCGTTAACAGTCTAGACGGGCACATATTGTTGCATTAAATATTCGTTTACAGTGAAGGTTAATTTCCAACTAATGTATTGATAATGAGGTATTACATAGATCTCAAGATTACGTCTGAACTTTCGAATAATTCTGTTAATATTTTGTGCTCGCTCTTTTTATGCTCACAATAAATTATCAGTGAATGTAAAACTAGGAAGATATTTCGGGAAAGAAAATAAAACACCTGTCAGCACGTAATGTTTCAATTTGTACTGGAAGTGAATTAATTATTCATACGCATTGTTTATTTTTAAATGTAGTCTCAACACGCCAATGGTGGATTACAGATAAACTCATTTGTGTATTGTGAAATTCTTTTTTTGTAAAATTTTGTTCAGAAATATAAATGATGTAAATGGATGCTTATTTTTAAAGAAAATTTATAAAAAATACTATTCTGTAATGGATTTTCTGTAAATAGATTTTCTAAAAAAATGGATTTTCGATTTACTTTTATGTGTAATATATATTTTAAGAAATATAGAATCTACCTTTTCTGTAGTATAAGAAATGCAAAAATGATATGTATTGCATTATGTTGTGACATTTTTAACATGGTAACGCATCTATTGCATTTTTAAAATACAATATGCAGATGTATGTTTTATCATAGAAATTCAAAATATGCGTTGATAATTAATTTGATAGTTTAATGCTTTAAAAATTTCGCAATTTACATTGATTGATGTATTTTTATAGACTTTTAGCATTCTTAATTGATTTTTTACGATGTTTGTTAAAATGGAATATTGTAATCGATTTTTCATTCACTTCCTGCTGTGTGAGTTGTCAAGATAAATTTTACACACTTCTAGGCCATCGATAATAGTTAAATTTTTAATACTTTTATAACTTAATTATCAGTTAATTGATTAATCTAATTAAATTTTTATTTTGTGTTACTAGTTAAGACTGGCAGCATATTTAATAAAAGATGAATTCCACAGTATTTATAATAGTGAATTATTAATAAATTAAAAAATGGACACTGAAAAAAGTTCAAAACATTTACCTTTTAGAGCACTAATAATACTCTGTTTTTGAAAACTATTTTTAGTGCATTTTGACACTGAGTATCTTGTTGGCTTTATATTATTTCATCAGAATAAAAGCCCACATTTTAAACTTATAACTGTGACCGCAAACAAAGCAAAAGACATTTTGATCATGCATCTTCTGCGATGTATGATCAAAATTTCTATTTTTTTCCTGTGAAATTCATGTGCTAAAATTTTGGTATAAGAAAACAGTAAGAATGTTTTTGAAGTCCATTATTTTATACTTTCCATGAATGGGTTCTTTGTATATCACATAAGGCTTCTTTTTTTCTGCTAAAGGTTTTAATTTTTACTTATTCATTATCATGTTTTGAATATTTATTTATATGGCATTTTCTTCTCTGGAATTACAGATAAAAGAAAAAAAAAGCATATCGAAAAAATCTTTATTACATTGGGAAAAATTGAAAAAATAGTTAAAGCGAAAAAAACCCGAAGTTTAAGGAATTCAATTTAGTTAATAAAAATGTCAGATTTTTGGAAAGGCGGTGCATGTTGTGATGTATTGATACAATTTTAAGACACGCTTCTTTATTTTCATTTCCTTCTTTCGTTGGTTATGCAATTTTTTTCTTCATCTTTTGATATTGCCAAGTTACATTTTAACCAGGAGCAGTTTTGACGCGTTTTTCGACTCGTATAGGAAACATGAGTATTTGAAAAAATCATTCAATTGAGAAAAGGAAAGTGGAAAAAAAGAATATATTTTATTATTATTTCTTGCAAAGAATATTGAATACAAAAGTGAATTTTTAGATTTATTGAACGTGGAAAAGGGAAATCGATGTGCAACATTCTTGGTGCATTTCACTGATTTGCAATAAGGTCTTATGATCGAATCAATTCGACTTTATTGTAGTGTCCTCTAATATTAGACCGAGCTGCTAATGTTAATAATAAAAATAAGTAATCTGATTCCGAATAAATTAATATTATATACAAAATTGAATATTATTACACAATTATCACAATAATTACCGAAAATAAAGTAGGGATTGGCTGGTGAAAATCAGAATCTATATCTAAATGTCAAATGATAAAAATAAATTAATTAAAGTATCTTCTTGTGCACAGCCCACCACCCCGCCACCACTGAAACGAAGCAATATCGACAGTAATTTTATGTATCTATCGGATTTGCTTCCACTTTGAACATTCAGTGCGTAGTTTACAAAATAAAAAAAATGAAGTTAAAGTTATCCGAGGTTAAGCAAAGAAGAAGAAATCTGCACGCCATTATCTTTTTAGTACACCCACCTATTTTTTGAGCATTCTCACACGCACAAGGTTATTTTGATCCCAAAGTATCAGGAATTTACTTTTTATCCAACTGGCTATTTGTATAAAAATCAAATATGGTCACAGTGTGTGAATGTTTTTTTCCTGCAAATTTGTTTGAGGTTTTTAATAAATAAATCCGAAAATGAACTTAACCTCTTTTTAAATACCTTTTCTGTATTCATTTTCTCTTTTCCCATTACACTAATATAAAACTTATAATTTTCGAAATACGTAATTTTTTGTATGAAAATATGGAATTAATAAAAAAAAAATCTATATTTTACATATAGTTTACATTTGAATTTTTTGGGAAAGACATACTTAAGCATATAACTTTGAAATACATACCTTTTGTCTTTCATAATTCTGTTATTATTCTTCATTCAGAATAAAATGAACATAAATTTCAAAACATTTTTCTCTTTTTATAAGAGAATGCATTGCTGCTTTTTTCATATTTTCTGCAGTATTTAGAATCTGCAATTTGTTCCGATTCTATATCACATGATCACTTTCTAAATATCATCTGAAGAATCTGAGTTACCGTGAATTTCAATATCAATAGGAATACTTGGAAGAAGATCTCTGAATCTCAGCTGCTCATATTTATACGCTACCATAGCCGTAACATTGAATCTGATACGCTGGTTACGTAAGGGTCAATTGTAACTCCAAATCTCTTGTAGGGAAAAAAAAAAAAAAAAAAAAAACGTTGTTTCGTTATTTTAATTGTTCTAGTATTCTTCTTCGGGCTTCCTCATGAAAATATAGTAAATGACTAGTCTAAATTTTTAGAAATACATAGAAGTTTTAAACAAAAGAGGGGAAAAAAACGGGATCAGAAAGACTCAGTGCATGTGGTCACGTTTTATCTTCTCAAATTATTTATTCAAGGTCATTGCGCTGTCGTCATTCATCACCTGGGACACACTCACCTTGCGATGTCAACTCTATTCTTTTCAAATCATTCCTTTGACACTTATCCAAAGAAGAGAGCCCTCTATGTTGTCCAAGCAACCCTACTTCTACTCGGTATTCCCATTGGACGAGCTCTGTTCCTTAATATTGGCTGTTTTACGTATAAGTCCTAAGATATGTTCGACCAATTATTCGAACCGAACAAATTCGAAACCCATTATTGCTCATAATAGTTGCCTTTCTGCTATTCGTACGTTATTTTCCTGATGCGAAAAGTTGATACAACGCAATCCCATTGAAGTCACATGACATAGATATGGCCTTCTATTGGATCTTATCAGTTGGTCTCGTGCGAATACTGTTTAGTCTAAGTGGTTTGCTTGCCAAAGTGTATAGACCCTCCTGAAGGTTCCAAAAATCAAACCTAATTTAATCATCCAATGACGGGCAGGGACGGATGTGCTGTCACTCGTGAGGATCTTCTGACACATGCCTATCAAATTGTTTGATTTCTTATCATCATCACATTTGACAAAATAAATAGTTAAGCAAAATAAATTGTCTTCATCTTGGATATGAAACTATATTTAAGCTTTATTAAATTTAACTGTCCTTAAATATATTAATATCTCCAACGAACCCTTCAGTCACCATAATAAAATTAATAATAATGTTGAATATACAAAATAAAAATGTTGAGTATAATATGATATAAATTTCAAATCTCAGCTCATTAACCTTTACTACAATTCTGCATATCAAAAGTAAATAAAATATGAAGTTTATGATTCCATAATTAATTTTTACTTATACTGAGTGAGAGCTAATAGCACATCGTTAAAACTGTTAATTTAAACAGAAAAATAGCTGTTTCTGTTGCAAACATTTTGGGATTTGTCACCCAATAACGTCGAAGAACCGAAAAGATAGGGATATTTTTTAACTTTACCAAATGTATAACCGACAATGGACGTTTACATATACTGAAACCTTTATAAATTTTTCTTCAAAATTTGCAGAAAATCCTTTCAACAGCTTCGAATTTTACAGAATACAAACTATCTATAAATTTTCCGCTATATATATAAAAGCATCTATTTGTCAATCAACTCTAACTCTTTAAATTTATTCGTTGAAGAATGTTTAATACCTTAACTGAAAGAAACAAATTAATAGTCTTACTACATGGACACTTAGTAGAAGATTTTCTTGATGATTACATAACAGCACTCATTTTTTGTAAGCCATCAATGTTTCCAAAAAGTAAAATTAAACATTGATGGCTTACAAAAACCATCATGGCAAATCCTTCCAAATATTATATTGCCATCCAAATTCTTCGCAAATAAACTCTTAATCTCCTAGTGCAGAAAGCACATTATTACTTCTTTTCTACCTAAGGGAAAGTTCGATCCTAAGGGGAATGGATCAGATAAGATTAATCCCTTATATTTTGTTTCCGTGTTCTTGTTGAACCTCATCATTAGTGTGAAAATTTTTTTTTAGCATGATAAAGTTTATAAGCAGGCGTGTTCTTTATAAATTGCAACAAGAATAAGGAAACTAGCAGAAGTGGTTCCTGAAATTCTCTAATAAAGGTATCTTAAAGAAGTCTGTGCATGAAATTGACGCATAATATTTACGAAATATTAAACTTTGGCGTGAATGAAGTATTTTTATGAATCTATCATGTGATCTCTGGCGACGGTCTTGACAATTAATCCCTGCCTGGCGAAAATTAGTGTTTCAGACACATTTTCCTAATCGATTCAATATTATACTTATAGTCACAAATTCCCATACCAAATTTGGTATATTTAAGTCACTGCCTTTATGAGTTATCACGTTTGCATGCTTCTGAATGTGCAGACCGACAGACGGTCAAACCCTTATTGGATATGGCTAAAAATTTACGAGGTGTCTACATCATGGTTAGTAAATCTGTGTACCGAATTTTATCTATCTAGCTCTTTTCCTTTTATAGTTATTTGTTTTAACTTGCATTTGAGCATCCAGAAAGACAGATGGGTCCCACTGAGCGGATTTTGCTCAACATTTGATCTAAGTCTGGAAATTCATTTGTAATTTGTCTGATTGTTCGAAAACAAGTGAGCTCGATAACTACAAAATGCAAAGAGCTAGTTGTATGAGATTTTGTATACAGATTTAGCATCTAAAATTTAGATTCTTATTATATTTTGATCCAAATTAGTCAAGGAATTGAGCGACCGTCGGCCTGTTTTTTTTATTTGCATGTTTACGCAATAGTTCATAAACGGAATGATATGTTATGATAAATGTGATTGATCTAGTGATTATGTTTAATTACCAGTGGTTATTCATAATTCCCCCTGAATTAATTGGTGATTATTATTTAATGGTGGTAATCACTGGTAATTATCCATAATCACCAGTTTATTACATTTACCGTAACATATCAATGAAACTAGATATGAAATATTTTAGCTGCAATAAGTGTGCCTTTTAAAATTTTGATTACAATTAGTCGGCAAAAAAGCGTCCAAAAATTCAGTGTAAATGATAAATTAAGGAAGGATAAGGATTTATATTTCGTATTTAGTGTTCACCGATGTTATTCAAGGTATTGGCGACTTTACTAAGGTCTCCAATTTTATTCGGAATATGGGAGGATATGTTCTTTATTGGAAAATATGCGAGATAATTTCGGGGAGACTATTCACGTTGATTCATAAAGAATATTTAGCAATAGTCAAAATTAATATCACATGAGTGCACTTTTCTCAATGTTTTCTATTTATATGAAAAAAACTAAATCAATAATTCCAAAAAAGCCTATGCTTGTAAGCAATGAATTGCCGTTATTTTTTTGCCGTATCGTAGTAAATTTCTGATAAAGAAGTCGAAGGTTTAAAAAATATTTTTCATTAGAATTTTTATAAAATTTTGAAATTTACTTTGAAATAAACTACTTGAAATCGGAAGGTAAATTACCTTTCAAATGATCTCCATTTATTGGGTGTCGTTTCAAAGAAAGTTGAAACTCTATTCTAAATGTAATGACGCTCTTATTCGAACTCTGATTTCACAGAATTCAAATCCTTACTCAGCCTTTTTTTTTTTATCAAGAACAGAAAAAAAAACTACTATACTATGCTTTTCATTTCTTTAACAGAAATAGTGAAAGGTAGGTAATTTGAATGGGACCATTTTTTTTCAGTTATTTTTATTACTATCTCTTTATATATTTTATTATATTTAACCTTGTTTTATTGCTGCATATCTTTCACCGTACTCTAGTTTGCCCCTGAGTTATAGTAAAAAATATATCTAATATATATATATATATATATATATATATATATATATATATATATAGTTATATAAAAATGATATTTAGTTATGAGTTTTATAAAAATTATCGAAATGCGTGTATTTTCTTTGAATTTTAAATGAAATTGGCCCATATTTTTTCTAAAAATCTTTCAAATGATAAATTTGATTACTTAATTCAGAGTGTTTGAAGCCATTTTTTTTAGATTTCAGGCGAATCTGTGTAGTGTGGTTGATTATTTAGAATGATATTATTCATATGCAAACTTAATCTCTACAAATTGCAACAAAACGTTCCACAAGCCGATTTTTTCTACAAAAATATGTTTTTGAAATCAGGCCAAATTGAAACCTGGAATTTCGTCAAAATCTCTATTTCGAGTATTTTTGAAGGTTAGGTTAAGTTAGGTTGGTAATGTTTTTTGTGCAAGAGTTGGTGTTTCTACTTGCGGTGACGATATAAAGCATATGGTAATAAAATACAAGACGGGTTAGAATTTTAAAAACATTGATATTTTTCATAGTGTACTCTATAAATATTAAAATACATACTTTTACTCTTCAAATGTGAAATGGTAGATTGAATATAGGTCTAAAATATCAAATTCTGGACAAAGAAAAAAATATAGTAATAGAGATAAAAACGATATAGCTAATATTGTTGAACACTGTGTTAGCGAACAAGTCAGAGTAAGAAAATTATGCAACAACTTTCTTTATATTAAAAACTAAAAGGATGCACAAAATATATTCTTGTATTTTGTAGGGACAATATATTTACGTTATTTTTGAAGCGCACAATATTTTCTGTTTATTTATTTATTAAAAGCTAAGCAGTAACTGAAATATGCCTTTTCTTGTAAACAAATTCCATCCAGTGTAATTTAAGTCACCCCGATTTACGGTAAGAAGGGCTAGAATGTAATTTTTCTAAATATAAATGAATATAACACATCTCAGAAATAGGATAATTTACAAATATTCCAGTAAATTAATTAATTCATTCACTTTCCTTTCAGCTGAGTGGATTTCAAAACATTTTCTTTATATAATATCATAAATGAAAAAGTTAATGGTGAATGCTTTCTCGAATATCGCCAACAATTCCAAAGGTTATCCGCTTGTTCCTTCTATAAAGTTTCTAATAACTGTCGCTTTCACATACTTTCCATAGAATAGAGAATCAGTCTTTCGTTGTGAAGTTTTACAAGAAAGTTAAAAAGTTTCGGAGCTAAGTTTCCATTTCGTAAGTCTGAATCTAAATCTATTCCAAGCACCTGCTCGGTTTAACTGAAGTAATGTACCATACAGGAATAGTTTTAAAAGTTCTGGAACATGGAAAAGCTGTTGAGATTTATGCGAAAATTATACAAATATAATTGTTTGTTTACAGCAGTTGAATTTCTACGTGAAAAATTATATTTATAATGGTTCATATATTGTTGCATAGATTCCAGATACAAGTCTAAGGAATGTTTGCAAATATGAAATTTTTAAGAAAACTTTAGAAATTTTATTTCAAAAGTTCATAATGTTTAATAAAGAAAATACATTTAAAATATAAAATGGAATTCAAATTCAGAATGCTTCATTACAGTTCACATATCAACGTTCGTGATATTTCTAGAAAGCTTTACAATCATGGATAATGGTTATATGCGGAGTTGGTTAGATTTGCATTTTATATTCGAAAACGAATTTCACCCAACACTGATAATCTCAATGTTAAAAGTTACTAATAAAATTCAAATGCATACTAAAATATAATAAAATAAAGACCAAAACTAAAAAGCATATTTAAAAGAATAAAGTAAAATAATATGAAGACGTAAAAAAGATTAAAAAAATTGTTATTGCACACATATTGAGTTATCATTGCTCATGCATGTAAAGATATAAGAGTTGAGTTTCATATATATAATAGTTGTTGTACATATATAGGATACTTACAAAAATATAACAATGAATTTATACTTGGAGATAAAATCCATTACTTCTTAGAATATAGTGAATAAAATGCATTTCACTTAGTACAGTGAACAAAAACAAAGTTGACGTATATTGATACTTTTGATTTAGACAATTTAAAATAATTATAAATTAGATAATTTAGAAATAAATGTGACTTTATTCACCAAAGATTGGATACCCAGTATAAATATATGAAATATAAAAGAAAGTGCATACTGCGCATAGGCGTGTAGTTCTTATTATGCTAAACTGACGAAAAATGAAGTAGGTATAAAATATTTCTTTTTTTATATGTTAGTTTATCTAGGATAAACTTTATCTCAATTTCAGTCTTACAAAGAGCAGCAATTAATTTCCAGGCTTAATGTAATAAATCCGGAAAACATTATGTTAATTACCTGTCTCTTTACTACGTTTTAGAAGTAATATCAACCTGTAATAATGCACTTCTCTTCTGATCTTGTAAGTTTTGGAAGCAGCTTTTAGAGTCCCCTTTTGGAATGTTTTTTTTATTTCTGTCGTCACGGTTTTATTATAATTTTCAATATCCTTAAATATTATTCCCTTTAGAATATTTTTGTTTTGTTTCAGAAATTAGAAAAAGTTGGCAGTTGCTATGTTCCGAAAGAAGAAGGAATTGCGCAGGGATATACACGTGTCTAAGACGCCCAGCGTAGTTTCATTGAACGATGTTTGGGGCTTTTCAGTTTTGGTGGAGTTAAAAAAATCGTATGTGTTAATAACGTAAATTCCTCCCCTTACATATATTCATAGAATTCATACTTTAACATTTAATAGGATTCTATCTTGAGTTGCCTAATTTAAAGCAAAATTTTATGCATACATTTGATTTATTGCAGCTCTTCGACATTAACAGCGTTTCAAAGACAATTTCTTGTTTCTGAATGGCTCGCATTTCATTGGACTCTTGCAAATATGTTTCTTTCTAGATAGAAAGCATTCCTACTTCTGCTAAGTTATAATCCTCTTACGATTGCTCCAGTAATGGAAATTAATAATCATAATTTTTATAAGTCAGTATATAAAACCGTCCACATAGTTCTATAATGCTGGTGGAGTTAAAAATTTCTCTTGTCTATATTATTTTCTGAGGCGAAATCGCAAATTTCCTTTTGGCGTTTAACAACTGAGTTTATTTTAGAGTTTAAATTGACTTTTTATTGGTGTGCAAATAAATCCAAGTATGAATAAATAACAAAGATCAATGAACTCAGTTTTGAAATTTTATACTTCTATAAAGCCACAGGAACCTGATAAGATCTCAGCATCAGAGGTAGAGGGTTCCAGGCTCGAGACCCGATTCTATCAGAGAATCGCCGCTTACGCACGTCTGATGAACGTTATATCTGTCGGAGGTAAATATCCTTGCGTTGATGTGAAAAGGAAGTGTAGAAAGGGAGTGCCAGCGCAACTGTCGTTCTCTCATCTGGTCGCGATCCAAAGTCCGTCCTCAAATAACCTTAGTGTTGCTTTCAAGCGGGATGTTCAAATAACTAAATTAAAGTATTGCTTTATATTTTAACATATTCATTTTATTCTCTCTTTACGTGAGAATTCAAAGCTGCTGCTAATATATTTTTCAGTATTATTGTATTTGGCATTGCATTTTTTTTTCTGTTTGAGAATCATTAACAAGTTTCAAATACTATTTTATGGATTCGTTTTGATTTGAAAAATTATGATCATCATGGATAAAGATGATCCCATTTAAAAGAAACAAAATTTCTATTATAAATATTAATTTATTATTAATATTTATGTTATTATTACTAATAAAGTATTCAGCACATAAGTTTTTTGAATTTTTATTACTTAGGAACTCGGGCAATATTCAGGAGATTTTCTACTACATTGGTTAATCTGTGATAATCAGATTTGAGATACTGTTAACAAGATAACAATCCTTCCACTCGGGCATATTTTCTAATTTATTAACAACATACTTGTATCATTAATTGAAAATATTTAAATATTCTAAAAATGTTAACAAAAATCATCATATAAAAAGCAGAGATAACTTCATTATAGTATATTCACTTATTATTATTAATCATTAATTTCAATTGCAATCTCAGAATTTTTCTGCTGTTCCGCAATGTTTGGGCACGAAAGGGAAAGTTTGATTTTCTTCTCAAAGCTTTTGAGGATTTGAAAATATTTACAAAGCAAGAGAACTTAATAAAAAAACTATGAGTGTACCGAAAAATCGAAAACGAGCCAAAAATAGATGCAAGTACGAGTAGAAGAGTCAAAGAAGAACTCGGTTTATGAACTGCCGGTGTTATTGGGAGCTAAGGGATAAATGTTTTGAGAGAAGAAAACAGAAAGGATTACATTTCTAGGAATCAGGTAAGCTTTTCTTTCGCTTTGGAAGGTACAGTTGCATTTATTACAGTTGTTTACGTGTCAGAGACATTTCAGATTGATGTTATTTCATTTTCTATTTTTATTGTTTACGGAGAGATTTAGAAAACTACTGCGATTTATTAATAACTTTTTTTTTCTGAAAACTCATTTCAGATTTCATTCTACTTGTATATTATTATACTGTTATTATACAGAATTACACAGCTTTTATTGAGATTTTAATAAAACACAGGCATGTGAGATTACAAATTCATAAAAGTATTGAGACAGCATGCAAGGAATCATAAGACAAAACCTTCTAAGTTGTTGTGTAGACGGCCAAGCATTTTGCAGATTTTGTTCAAAATTTGATAAAAATATATACTTTATTTTCTAAAAGTGTGAATTGAATTTCCTCTGTCTAATTTGTTACGTTTTTAAGTTATCGCTTTAACATGTATGAAAAAGTGCGGACCAACAGATGGTGAAAATCCTTGGCGGATAAGACTGAAATTTGAGCCAAACTATATTTTTGATGCTAAACCTATTTAGAAAATTTAATACAGCTAGATCTTTTAGTTTTGTAATTATCGTGTAGTCAGATGGATGGGTTTCCTTTGAGTGGACTTCTCTTACAATTTGATAAAAATCTACAAATTTGGTGTAAAATTCTTGTGCCAAAAATGATTCATCAAAATCCTGAGTTCCAATTTTTTGACGAATACAGTATTATCTCTTTGTTCGTTCGTAAGAAAGTAAAATAAAAAGTATACAAAAATTGTCGAAATTCAGAAAAAAATATATTATACATCGAATAACACGACAGTCATTAAAAAGATAATTTTTTTTTAAATTTTAAAGTAATGCAACATATTTTTTTGCAAGATAATACTTACGAAAATTATTGAAAACAACGCTGGTTGAATATTTCACAAATTAAAATTGAATTCAAAAATTATCAATTTCATGTGTACATCTTCTCTCCTCTCCAGAGTATAATTCTTAAAAGAATTTATAATTCTGTTTCAAATAGTTTGGCTTATAGAACAGTGGCAACAATATATTTATTAGAAGAGATAACTGTCAAATCTGTCTTCGCGATTTCTTCAGTAATACAAAATTGATATAAAATAAGAAGGCAATTATAAGAAGAAGCCTCGGCTTTGATGTTTATTGAATTTCGCTAAATTTAAATCATTGGAAGCCCTAGAGAATCGCATTTCAGAGGAAAATTTTGTCCCTTTTGTAGAAAATTGAATCATTTTTCCAAATTTCATGATATTAAAGTTCTATCAAATTGTTCATCAAGTCTGCAACTCGTTTTCTAAACGTCGTCTTTTAATCTTTTAAACTGAATAGTTTTAATTTTGCGATATATTCAGAAATATTTCAGCGTGGTAATGTTCATGAGATGACTGCTACATTAATCCAAGAATTCATAATTTTGAAATATTGCTAAGTTGATATTATCCTATGTATGAATCCAATCATTTAGCCTTTCTCACACCACTTCTACCAGAAAACTTAACACTTTTCACTCACTTTTAATGAAGATCAATGTATGAATTTGTAAATTATTGCTTCCCCAGCAATAACATTAAGGATCGTTTGACACTCTAAGCGCGTTTGGCGTTCTTGGTATCCTATTTCATTCCTTTCTCAGTGCGGTTTTTAGATAAACTGCGTACCATGCAATGTACATTATGAAGCCCCTCGCTTAATAATAGCTTAACAATTAAATTTCTCATATCAGCAATGTTTAACTTAATCAACATATAAATAAATATTTTTTGATCCCAGGGGATTGATTATCTTGTTTTTCTTCATTGGAACTTAGTAAAATTGTCGCATTTGAGTGATGCAGAGAACAAGGGGATGGAACTATCTTTCGAGTAATTAGAGTAAAATATTAGTTCAGCGAGGGAGCAAAATCGCAATGTATTTCGTATTCGACATTTGTATCATGTATGTATTACTTAAGAAAAGTTTCTATTGTTGATATATTGGTACAGACGCCTAAGAAAAGGATTCATGAAGCTCTAAAATAAAAAAAAATGCATTTCGAGATTTTTAATCCCTTATTTTAATATTAAATAAGTGGTAGACTCACAACTGAATTTTCCATATTCCTTTTTTTATCGTTCTCCATACCTTTTTGCCGCTACTATGTCATCTACAGAATATTTTATCGAAATTCCATCATTTAAAAAAAAAATTGAGTTTTATTTACTTCATAAAAGAAATTGTTATTTTAATGCACAATTTAAATTATTAACACGAATTCAGTATTTATACCTAGGAAATTTCATTTTTTTATTGGCCACCTTTGGCGACCAGCTGGTTTGCTTGCTAAAATTTTCAATTAAATATTTTATGTAACCTGCTTTCTTAATTTAATAGCTTCTTCAATAAAATATTTTTAAGCTTCTACTTTTGATAGTCATATTAAAAAAGTCTTAAGTCGTTCAGTTCATTGTATTATGTTATTTCTCGAATTTTGTTATTAGCATTCATTATTTTGGTTTCAATAATTAGTTTTTTTAATATTTTTTTTTACATCTATTCATTTATTCTCCTTCAGCTTCTTAGATTTTGAACCCTTCTATTATTTAAGAATTAGTATTTCAAGAAAAAAATTAGGAGATGCGTTAAATTTACAACGAAAAGAAAGAAAAAACATTATTTTTAGCATATTGATTACACTCCTTGCATTTCTTCTTAAGATTGAAATCGATATCTCTCCTTATGTTTAATATGACTCTGAAAGTTATTTTCAGCAAATGTTCCATTCAATAAAAGCCATCGGATATCTACCACCTTATTAAGGGGAAAAAACAGAAAACCAAACACAAATGTATCTCATCCAATTTTCCTACGTTTACATGCCATATTATCTGCATAAACATGAGTGAAAACTTCTTTTCAAAAACCGGCAGCAGTAACGTAGATGAGCGGCATACATTTTAATACTAAATGAAAACACTGATGAAGACTGATCTTCTTTCAATGTATCAAGTCGAAGAAGTAATTGGATTGGAGGGGGGACTCAATATTAAATAATATCGAACTCATAAATAAAGGCAGAATCGATGTTGGATTTTGTAACGGGACGAAACCGCCTTATTCCATTTCCGATAACTTATTAGGCAATTTGCAAAAGTATCTTGATCGTATGCTCGGAACGCCCTCTAGTGACGCAGCTGGGTATGATTCTGGGAGCATTTTTTTCTGGTAAAAGATTTATTGACATGACAAGAAAACTTTCTTTTTCAATCTGAAAGTTGCTCGGAATTAGGAAATATTTTAAATTGCTTTGGGTTTAATAATCTTCTTAGAAAAACAACGTTCTTCTTTTTTTATTATTGGATATTATAAAAATGATTTTTATTCTATGCTGTGTTTACTAAAAAATTGATTTCATTTGGTATTCTGCGTTAAAATAATTTAACTTAATTAAAGACTTACTGTTTAAATGTATAAAAAGTACATTGTTGTTCGAAATATTTTCGTATGGAAATTCGAGTCTTTATTTTGAACTAGCAGCCTTTGATGCTCTATTTGTTAGCAGAGATTATTGCATGCGAAAAATTTAAATAAAATTGATTTCGCTTAGCTTGATTTTAAAGTTGATTTCAGAATGTGTTTTTTAATATCATAGAAATGTTCTATTTTAGAATTGCATCTTTTCTGTTAAATGTTAATTCTTGCTTCTGCTAATTCTTTTTATTTTTCATTTAATCTAAAATTTGAGATTTAATAAGAAATAGAAAACAATTAAATTTTAACTGATCAAAACTCTTCTTTCTGAATGGAAAAAATGCATATAAAATATATAAGGATAATAAATGATATAATTGGAAAACCAGAATTGTTTTTTAATATTGGATATGTTTTATACTTTTTACAGTAGTTTAGAGATATTTTATTGATTTATTCTTTAAAAAAATCTAAATTCATTCAGTTAAAAAACCAAAATTTCTATCTTAAGGATCAGTAGTATATTTTTGTATATCTAATTTTGCCACATTTGTAAACAAGCTGCATTGTTTGGAATGTACCAAATATATTTTTAAAAAATCCTTTACTCCTTAACTTTTAGGTTAAATTTTATTTGTAATTACCCTAAAGCTTTAAAAAATATTTAAAATGTCATTACAACTATTTTTTTTTTAAATTGAGAAGCTAATTAAGATGAAAAAAAAACTTTTCATACCTGGTCATCAACAATAGACTGAACATTCAAAGTTACATAGTTGAAATAACAATGAAAATAAGTTAAATTTCATTTGAGATAAAAATTGTTATAAATTAGTCATTAAAATAGTTTTAAAATACTTCTAGATTTGGGGGAAAATATATATGATCACTAAATTTGTTAACAGAAAGAATATTTTGTAAAACATGGATTTTTCCTTGCTGAAATATTTGTCAAAATTATTAAATGATAACTCCAAAATTTCACTTAAATTTTAATTAGTCATGATTTAAAAAAAATACCCGAGACGCATATTTTCAGCTTCTTAAAAATATGTATGCAAAGTTTTGTGACTCTAGGTCTAATGACTTCTGCTATAGAGTTTCACTCCTTTAATAAAAGTAGAGTTGAGTTCTTTAAGTTTTCTTTATAAATTGTTTTGAATATCTGGGTGAATATTTAAGCCAAGAGTCACTTTAAAAGTTATAACAATAGTGTAAGAATGTAATAAAAAGTTCATTATTCAGAACAAGCTAATCCCAGTGAATAACGCTCAATAAATAAGAAAAAAATTGGGAAATCTTTCCAATGATTTAAACTAAAGAATAGGGTCGGTTTAGAACTGAAAATGACCCTGTTAAAAGAAGAAAAAATGAATAAATTCATGTGTTCTAGTTTTAGAATTCAAACCGTTAGAGAAAAGTCGCGAATGTTAATAAATGTACAATACAAGTTTTATATTGATGTTACCCTTATGTGCATTTCTTGCTTCTATTTATAAACAACAAGAAAGCATTGATTTTTTTTTTCTTTTCTTAAAGCTTGAGTATTTTTATGTATAAGACAGGTACTTACAATTTACTTGGGCCTCCCAGGTTCGAGTGCGGGTTCGGGCATGGTTGTTCTTCTGTGTTCTATCTGTGATGTGTGTGAATGTGCTTCCCCCCCCCCCTGTAAAACGGGTTGTGCAAATGAATGTGACACATGAAGTAGCCAAGTCGTATTCTTGGCAATAGTTGGCGCTACTGAAAAAACCAGAGACTCTCACTCAGCTTAAATCGTCTTAGCAGGCGTCTAAAGTGCCATAAGTCACAACACAACAATTTACTAAGCCACGAATTTTATTGTTTCAAAGAATAATACATCATTACACATTAAGGAGTGAAAATGCGTAATAATTATATAATAATAATAATATATTACGATGGATTCCAAAGCATAAAATCTGGATTGTATGATTATAAGAAAATCTTTTACGCATGGCATGCACACCAGAAAATAATCAAATATTTAACTTAAAATTTAAAAAAAGCAACAAAAAAAATCATGTACAAACTGTTTAAGTTGGGAGAGATTCTTCCAACAAAGATAAATTTTATTTGCAATGTCGTGACGTCTAAGTTTTGATTTTCTCATAAGTCATCGCGTTTGAACTTATTCCGGTGAGGCTTCAGTTTTTAAACTATTCAGAAAAAAAATGATTCAGCGCGTGTTTGCATTTGATACACTTTGATGCCATATCTGTCAGATTTTTTTCTTTATGATTAGAAAAGTTGTAAAGTTAATGGTTTACAACTTTTCTCGGCGTTTCCAACACCAGACGACAACTAAGCACGCTCTGTCCATAAAAGAGCTCCCATGAAGCTTTCAGTAAAGAATGTTAATCTAACTAAATTACGTTAAAAATATATATAAAGTAGACAAGAATCATGCATTATATTAAGCTAAAAAAAATGCTTTACTTTTTAGCACAATATTTCTTTGATTATTTTTAAACTGCAATTTAAAAAAGAAACCAGAAACAATGATCGATATCACTTATACAATCCATTAAAAAGTGTTATCTTTGAAATTTAGTTTATTTCTATTAATTAAAGAAATGTATTTAACAAAGTAAACTAAGTAAAAATGAATGAAGAATGGACTGTGTTTAAAATAGAATAAAACTTTTAAAAAATCAATGGTACTTTTTATATTTAATTTCATTCGGCTTCTATTTGAAGTTAATATCATCTAAAAGAAAATGGTTTAGTTAAATATATATAACTCTAATAAAATGGAATTTGTAAAAATTCCGAAATTTTGCAACTTTGCTAAAAGATGCATTAAAGTGGTTTTATTTGAAATTGCATTCTTAAAATCAATTTTTGAAAATACATAATACAACAATTTCCATCATTTTCAGTTCAACAAAATACAAAAGAAATTCTATACATTAATTGAACAATCAGCATAATCTTTGAAAACTTGACTTGAATAATTAAACGTTCCTTTCTAACTCTTCTCTCTAAACCTTCGATTGTCTTTAATAGTTAAAACTAATTTTTAAAGCAAACAAGTCTTCAAATCGTGACTTGCACTTTAATACCTTATTCGAAATGACACATTCCTAATACTAATTCTGCCTATTACTCTGATCTCAAAAGTTTACATTTGATGCTTTCTACAGAATTTATCTCTGCTCATTAAACTTCACGTCCTCTTAATGGGATAGCGAGCCTCTGCATCCATCTTTGTATCATGGGAGATTTGTAGCGAGTGGCAGCAATTAAAAACCAATTTTCAAGGACGGCCCTCCCCGGTGGATTGACTAGCGACCGGCTTGCCGTGAGTGCTTTAGATTCGAGAGAAGACACTGAGTGCAATTAGAACATCAGAAGCTTCCTATTTGCTTGAGAAGCAGGGACTCATAAATTTCTAGTACTGCTTACATCGTAAGCCTGGAGAAAATGTGTGAATCTGGGTGGGGCAATGAAAAATCGAAGATTGTCTTAGTGAAGAATTACGTTTGCACACATTAAAATTTCTATTTTTTTTTTTTAATCTCGAGACTATTTTTAGTAATTATTTTGTGTTTATTAATTTAACACCAAGAGTAATTTAAATAGACTAATAGATTGATTATCTCAAGCAATGCATTACGTCATCCATTACGCTAAATCAATTTTTATGTTGTTGTATTTGTATATCTTTAAAATTTATATCATCGATTGCCATGGCGAAACTTTCATTTTCTTAAAAAAGTGAATATTTTTTTCAAAATAAATAAATAAAAATCAGCATGTTATGTAGTAAATTGATAAAAGCATTTCTAACGAAAATAAAAATGTTACTTATGATGCATTACAGCAAATGAAAAGAAAAAAAAAAACCTTTCTTTAGCAATACCAAATACAGAAAAACATATAAAAGAAGATTATTTAGATGATGTCAAATATTGTATATTGAAAGAAATGCGTTAAATACTCTTTAGTAGTTAATATATATGTTCTCGTAAAGGTATGACATACGTTATTTCATAAATTTGATTAGTTATTTCAAGAAATCACTATATATCCTATGAAATAACTGACAGATCATTATCAATTGTTTCAATAAATAACTAGGATCTTGAAAATAGACAAATATAAATTAAGTAAAATTTCATGTTTGATTTCTGCTTTAAATATATATCAATATTTGATGTTATTCAGTGACAAAATTTCCTATTCTTGCCATAAATTTCTGAAACACTTTTGAACTCTTTGAACACTTTTGTATTATGTTTCCTTTGCTGCACAGTAGATTAAAACTATGCAACATATGATATATGAGTATTGTACGAAAGACGTAACGTTAGAATTTCCCATTTTAGAACACAGTGCTGCAATTTCTATTATAAAATATGCAATTTTGAGGGCAATATATATAATTAAATATAAAGCAACTGTTTTTTACTTATCATTAATTTGTGATCCTACATTTTTACGTTTCGTATACTAGGTATACTGAGAGAATCGGTGAAGAAAAAGAAAAAAAAAAAAAACAATCGAAATTTTGATGAATATCTATGTTTCAGACCACATTGAATCCGAGAAATATATTTTTGAATTATATTTATTTGTCAGTTCATCTGTTTGTCAGCATGATGCACTTTGAATTAAGTTGATGAAATTTGGTATACGGCTTCTACTAAAAAGTTGTAGATTTCTATTGAATTTAGAAAGAAATCTACTCAGAAAAAAATGTCTTTGTCCGGCTAACCGGATATAAGTTAACACGACAACCGCAAAACAAAAAGAGCTGGATGGATGAAATGTGGGACAGAAATTTAACATGTAAAAGACATATATCTTATCGTCTATAAATTACAACTCTCCAGCCAAATCCATCAAGAGGTTGATCGTGTGTTTATGTATACTTTCAGAAACTCATCAAATCAATAACTCAAAAAATGTATGAATTATGCATATGAAATTTGAAATGTAATTCTATGACTACAATTGTATTCCCTTATCAAAATTTGTTCTTAATAGTCAGAAAGAAGTACGTTCTAATCACACATTCAGTTTTCTGGTATTTGTATGTTAAGCGATTAATCGCCAAAGAACGGATTCTATTAAGCTCTTTTGTAAATATCTTTTTTTGCCTATGGGAAAGATTATTGAAAAATTATTAGAGAATATATAAATAATTAAAAATTTACTTGAGAATATGCGGGAAAGTTTCGGGGAGACCACTCCTGTTAGCTTTTTCATTCACATAAAATGCGTGCATAACAGTCATGTTTATTTCTTCTCACTTTGTGCACCGAATTTTAAACATTATTGAAAAACACAGTAATGACCACAGAAACCTCATAAATTTCCTGTAGATAGTACTCACATAAATCTCACACATCGCAGGATAAACATCCTTTTCCACGGCTGCTATCCCCACATTAGCTTATTTTACACCACGGAAAAACTCACCCAAATTACCTGAGCTTCATTATTATTCTTATCGCATTACACTACTTTTAACACTCCCTTCGGGTAGCACGCCACTTACTACCTGTAGGAGAATTTCAGTACATTTTCGGAAACAATAAATCTACGCGTCCGTTCAGGTAATACCTGCATAACGAGAGGTGGGATAGTATTACCTATTCCTCTAGATCGGGCCATTTTATTCTTATTTCTATTTGTGGAACCTCATACCAACATCCATCCATCATGCATTATCGTAATCATTTCCACAGAAACTTCTTTCTTTCTGGCAGTAACTTGGGTCACGAGATACATCGATAATTCTGTTACGAGAATACCTTTATCGATTTGTTTTCCTCAGTATATCGATGGAATCACTCAATATCGAATCAATTCGTTTCAATGTGGTACTATGAGGATTTTCAGCGGATATTCTTTTGTTTATTTATCGAAATTTTTTTTTTATTAGTAGGCTCTGCTGTATGCTAATGAAGCAAGGAAAATTCTTTTTTTAATCTTTATTGAAGTGCATTTTAAGGTTCCATGGAAGAAAATTGATAATTGAAATTTGTCATAATTGACTGTGACTATATATTATTCCATCAAATAATTTCGAGTCACCAAAATCTGTCTAAAATCAAAAACTGCCCCACAATATTTTTGTCGTATCATTTTTGTATTCCAGTTGTCAACCTATATCTTAAATTAATTTAATTGCATATTATTAATCTAAATTAATTTAATTGCAACAATTAAATACTTTATATCATGCGGTATTACTGTAACATTGTTCGATAATGCACAGTATTATAAGATATTATATGCTCTATGCTTTATAAAATATTCTATAATTTTTATATGCCAAATTATTTTTGTCTACGAGTCATATATTACATTCCATATAATTTATTACTTTCTGAATTGACGAAATCAAATCCAGAAGTTTGAAAATTTTATGGAAATACTGAAATGAAATTTTTTCAGTATATATATATATATATAATATAATATAATACTTATGTCTTAAAATAATTGATATAACAGCGCATTATGCATAAAACAAAATTTTTGATGTCCTTTTTGCAGTTAAATAAAAAGATACATAATCGTTCTTTTGTAAAAAGATACGTAATCGTAAAAATAACTCTCTCGCAACAGGAATCTTCACACCAATCATAATATCATAGTAAAGGCTATATTATAGTGATGGTAGTGCCTTCAATAATGAAATATGGTTAAGAAACCATAAGAAGAAATAATAAAAGGAGAATTCAAAAGAATAATTTTGGATGTTACTCTTTTCATCATATTTATATGCAAATATAAAATAATTGTATCCATTGAATAACTGATCCTTGCATGAGCATCTTGTTTATTAATGCTTAGGACAAATAAATTAAATTGATAAAAAAAATAGTTTATTTTATGTCTTGTTTAATTCTACAAAAAATTATTTAATAATATAGTGATAATTATTTTTATGATTCGGTGTATCCTAAATATAATTAAAGTACTAACGTGTTTGAAAGAAAAGGCTATTCATATGATTTGCAGAATGATATTCTTCATATAACAAGAGACATGTATTTGAAATTTAAACCAAAGTAAAAGAAAATGTCAACCTAATATATTCATACGAATGTTCCTCTTATTATTTTAAGGTACTTCTCAATTTTATCTGAGGTTCTTTATAATAGTAATTATGGTGAACACTTAAATTTCCTTTACCACCTTTGAAATTCCAGAATGCAGAAATGAATAGGCATAATAAAATGTTCAAATTGCTCAAAAAACTATTTATTAAAATTTCAACAAGGCATTAAAAACAAAATACTCTTCACTCGCTCACTCAATATTACTAACTAAAAAAAAAAAAAAATACAGCAGATTTGTTTTTATCTCCTGCCTCTTCGCTAAGCGCATGCGCGCCAGCGAGAAGGGCAAATCCATTTCCGAAGGGAGGGAAGAACTCTAGTTAGATGCAACAGTAACCATAACGTTCACAGCTTAAAAAATTATAAGAACAACCTATTTTCACTGTGTTATTTTTGTTTAATGTATAAGATGAAATTAAAATCTGCAAAATTAGTATGCAATATGTCTAAAGGCATTGAAGCAATGTAATTTGCAATTTGAAGAAAACTGTAAACGTACAGAGAATCTTAGATTATATTATTTGCTTTGAACAAAATTAGATTTCTGCGTATACTTTTGCATAAAATTCCGAGAAATGTCTTAACTTCATGATTACTAGGAATAATAGATTAGTAAATATTTGATCATTTTAGAAGGAATATTTTACACAAAAGATTAGTAAAACCCTTTGAAGTGTCGCAAACCCTTTAAGAATCGGAGCAGATTCTTAACATCTATAGAGGTGTTGAGGTCATCCACGTGCATCAAGTCGAAATAAAGAGCACTATTTTTACTATGCTCTTTGTTCAAAATGCAAATGCACTAAATATTGCTTTATCAGAATAAAATACGTCTGAGGAATTTATTCTAATTTGAAAGATATATAATTTACGAATTAAGTTTATTCTCCTTTATTCTTGACTTCGTTCTATGCATACTATTCAAATTTTCATCGCATTTTGTTCGATCTTTTTGGCTTTACATAAATCTATTGTAATGAATAGATAGATTTTTTAATATTTGAAATTAATATTGTCCTTTATAAAAATCAATCAAGCAATAGAAGAGCGTTATTCTGCCCTTAACAATAATTTGAACAGATTGTGAACTGCTGACTGTTTGTAGAATATTAAAAAAAAAAAAATATTATTGAAGTTATTATCTCTAGTTACTATTGAAGTTATTATCTAATCAATAATAAATAGTATACCCGTTACACGAGGTCTATCTTGATATGGTCATCATAATTCTGAATTGCTGTAAGGAGACATTTGAATAATATTACTCATTTTAATTTCTTCAACCTATTAGAGAATACGCATTTAACTCCGGCAGGCCTAAATAAAAGCATGTCGTGATCACTAAAGCTCATCACGACATTTGAATCATGTATTTGCCTATGGATGTGTTTTGCCACGAAGTCACCACCACTCCTTTTTTATAGAAAAATTTATTTAATCATATTATTTCTGAAGATGGTTGTTGAGTATATGGTTATATATATCTAACGAACGCGAAACATTCAATGATGCTTTATTCAATAAAAAAAAACACGAAACACCAATAACAAAACATAACAGAAATATTCACAAAAACAGTGCTTACAGAAACAGACATCGTATCTTCAAACAGCATATCATAATTAAACAGCTGCAATGACCCGATAGTGCCATCAAGAGTTCTCGAACTGAGATTAACACATTAGAAAGATAACAGATGCTTTGGTGTGCGCCTCCTCTTATATATTCTTCAAGCAGGGTATCGAAATTTGGATTTCTTAATTTCGGTTTCAGTGTCAAAATTCTTGAATATTTTAATTTTTTGTTGCCAAAGTCGCAAAGTATATCTGAAAGGGCGATAGTTATTGATCTAGCATTTATTAAAAATATCTTTTAAATCTCACTTCCTTAGTATGATACCAACTGCACTAAAAACAATATTACAAATTTATATAATATTTAACATTATATGGGAAATTTAAACTAGTAGACAGGCAAGAAGAAAATCATAAGGCAACGAGAAATTAAGTTATAATCAGATAGCATGTTCAATTTTATTAATCATAAGATTTTAATGTAACCTGAATTATCCAACTAAATACTCACATTTTAGAATTGTTAGTGAAATGAAATTTATAAAAAAGTAATTGGTTCTTCAGTGCATAAACCGATTACATATTGGATATTGATATTACAGATTGCATATTGATTTTAATTTTATTGATAACAAGACGATAACTTTGCGTGGAATTCAAATTATATAAAAATGAAGAATTAGCTTTAGTTTGACCTCTGATATGATTTAACTGAAAAACTATAATAAATATTTAAATTATTCACTGCCGTGAATTTAACAGGATGAACTCCTGAAATAAAATTAATGACATTGAATGTCATTTAATATTGGTATACTTATCGCTAAAATAACTCATTGGATTTTTTTTTGTACTCTAAAATAAATACTTGTTTGGCAGTGTTTTATTCTGTTCATATAGGATTATAGTTTCGTCCAAACAGATCGAAATCTTAGTCATAAAACTTATACTGGAATTTTTTTTCGAAACATTATGTATACATATATATATATATATATATATATATAATGAGAATTTTTATTTTTTAATAATGTTCAACATTATTCATCGGGGAATCTGCTTCAGTCACCGAAAGACAAATGAAATTATTTAAACCTAAGGAAAAAATAAAACAATAATGTCAATGGCCTTGTTCTCTTTATGTCGCATTTGAAAGGAAGAGTCCGAGAAAAAGGATAGCGACCTTTACTTGTTGTTTTCCTTAGAGAATGTCTTACGGGAAAAGGTATTTCCTTTTAAATTAATAAAATTGTTTTTTCCTATTCTGCTTCGCATACTATTTAACGAAGGAATTATCTCAACTCTTGACCATACAGAATTATACAAGTTCGTATAGTCTGTGAACGCCAGCAGTGTGCAGATTTCTAATTTCGAAGTTTTATTTACATTCACGTTTTATGGTTCGTTGTATAATGGGAGGAGGGGGAGAGACTAAGAGTGAATTTTGAATATCAATTTTTTATCCAAAAATAGTTAAAAAGCCAAATTGTATCCGAAATTTCATTCAGAAGTAAAATTTTAATCACATTAATAAATTTTTAATATTCTATTTAAATTATTTCGTTTTTGAGCTGTCGCATGTGAACGTACGTAAAAGTTTTGCGCGCACGCAAAACTATAGATCGTTAAACAATAAACTCTGTGTTAAAAAAAAGATGTGCTGCGCACGTCGAGATGCTTTGTCACAGAATCGCCAATGACGTGCTACACACGTGAGCAAGGAATTGTCACAGAATTGCGAATGACGTGCTACAGACGTCAGAAAGGAAGTGTCACAAAAGTAAAAATTATGTTCGCGACCCGACAAATTGAGATTTTTTGCTGGAAATCAATTTATAGGAACACTGTCTAAGACCGAAAATTAATCCATTCAGAAGATACAAATCTTTTTCCGATTTCTATAAGGTATCGGATACTTTGTGTGGACTCGCTTCGAGTTACAATAAGCTGTTTGGAAAATTCGCATGTAAATGTGTTTTTAGCACAAGTGGTTTATCCAAAAATTGAAATGAAAATATACTTTCGATGCAAAAATTGCGAGCACATTTTATTTGATCTAGTTTTATTTGCGTTTTGAAGGCATTTTGTTCACATTCGTTTGGACATACAGATAGATGGACAAAATTCCTATGACTTAATCACATTCAAAATTTTGTAGAAATCCACATATTTGATAATGCGCCTGATTTCATTTTTCAGGTTCCAAGTATGTATGAATCATCATGTTGATCCAAAAATATGTTTTTCAGACTCAGAAATGTCTGAAACGTGGAGATTCGTTAAAATCCTTGAATTCGAATTTTTTGACGATTGCAATACTTTCTTTTTACATACTTCGTATACAAGAGAGTAAGAAACGATTGAAACAATGGATTACGATGAAGCATATCTCTTATAAAATAACATTCCTGATTCTGATCACTTTGCGACGAAAGTAGAAGCAAGTGCTCGTGACAAAGGATTTTTTTTCCATTTATGAAGGGCAGAAATAAAGAAAAAATAACCGCGGACAAATCTTGCTTCCGTATAATACATTAGTGATTTTGTTCCAGTTCCCTAGAGATATCTTGTGTAGGAATGATGTTTCCTACTTTTTGTATCATTTTTGAAAAAAGAACAGGCAATCTCCAAGTGTGATTAGATTGCTGCGGTGTATCAAAATCGAAGATCTTTGATTCTGACCAAAAGTTACGTTCAAATATTGTGAAATGTGCAGTTAAAAATAGTTGATACTGGAATTTCTATTCGATATTTCCTGTTTTATATTGTGATTCTGGCTTATGGAGCCCTGCATCACCCAGGTTACGAGGGAAAATTTATTTTTTGTATTTCAGTAAGTAAAGAATAAAAGAAGTTTCTATATATTCAGATAAAAAACAAAATAGAATCCCGCATATGAGGTTAAAACTGAATAAAGTAAATTTAATATAAAAGTTTTTAAAGACACGTTTTTGTTAATATATTAAAATAAAATATTTAATTAATTACCTTCTTTTTTTCACTATATAATTTATTTTTATAAATTATATGAAATCAAGATGACTTTTCCTGAAATTTCATATCTGGTATTATCACTAGTATGGAAAGAAAAATTAATTAAATTAATAAATTTTCCGTTAATTAACTTATGCAAAAAATAAAATCAGTGCATTATCATCAAGAACGTACAATACAAAATTTTAATATTCCATGCATCATTAATGGAGAGAAAAATCATCTTAATACCAGGAGTTTCCCAGTTCCAGCGACTATTCCAAAGTAAAACTTAACAATATCAATTCAAAGGTTTTTGTAATAATTTTTGATCATCAAGGAAAGACATCACGACTATCCTATAAACTTTGCAGAAATGGGATGTCAATATCTTTTTACTGATAATTTACCTTCATTTCTAATTACACGACAAATAATTTTCTGTCACTACTTATTTCACGTGAACATGAGGCTGACTTGGTTTGGGGATTTTGAAGCCTCCGAATGCGAGAAGAAAATTGGCGATTTATCGCTTTTGAGGCATCCATTTTTCGCTTTTAGGGTTATTAGAAAATTATAAAGGCTGTCACATTTGTCGACTTATCTTGAACAAAAAGTTACAAATTGGTGCGAATGCCCGCTGTGTACCAGATTCTCCTGTCTGTCCAATAAAGAGCAGGGTCGTAAGAAGATATCGCCCGAAGAAGCACATAAAAGAAAATGCTAATGAACGTGAAACAGCGAAGGGAAGTATCAAAAGTTTGTTTATATACACACACACACACAATAATCATGTGTGTGAATATAATTGTCACGTGATTATTCTAAACCAGTTTAAGCCAAATTTTCGTTAAAAAAAATGGTTTGGAAATAAAGTTTTAGAGCTTGAGCGATTACGAAATGGAGAAAAAAAAACATCGTTTTCTAGATATCGGCACATGCGTAATATGTTAGTCACGTGATTGTTTAAAACCGGATAAACTGGTTTTCAGGGAAAAAATTTTGACCACGGGGCAAAAAATTTAGAACTAGATTGATTTTGAGATATTTAAAAACCATCGCTTTTCTAAATGTTGTGATTGCGAAATATGAATCATGTGAGAGCATATTTTTCTATCGGTTTGATACCACGCGACTTAAAAAATAATGATTTCACATGATAACTTGAAATTTGCGATAGCAGATTTAAATTTTTAATTTAATTGATTAATTAATTTTGTTATTTCTTTTATAAGTAGGGAAATAAATCATAAGATACCAAAAATATAAAAGTTATTTTTATCTGTTAAAATAATTGCTGCTTTAACTAATATAGATTTAAACATGAAGGATTCAGCATTTTTATTTACTAGTCTTACACGTCATTTCAGATTATTCACTATTGCAGTTTATCTTATAAATCTTTGCATTTCTAGATTACAGAAATATATCAATTTATCTATCAAAATATGTTTTGCCGCCGTTTACTTGGGCTTTTTGTGGTAACGTCTAAAAGGGTTGCACCTAAAAAACGAGGATGAGAAGCTTCTGCTATGGGGATTGGTTCTCGCTACCCTGGTGGATACAGAAATGTAGGAGGCGGCTACCTCCTATCGATGACGAGACGTACTTACCGCAGGAATGGTTGCATCGTAGCTGGTGATGGCCTTTAGTACTCAACCATAGCTCCCACCAGTGTTGCTGTTATGGCGGTCCGATCATTCAGATTTATCCGTGTGAATTTTGGCAAGGCGGATTAGTCGATAAAGGGTGTGCTTTTGTCTGGAGAAGCATGGAAATTGGAATTTTAGAAAACTTGATTTGATTTGATTTGATTGCTCCACTTTCTCCGAGATTTAATTATATACTGTAATGGAGGTGTTATTATCTGTTTTTCAAATTACAAGAGTCACTAACATAAATCAAAATATCTAGAAAAAGAAAAATAATGCAAATAATTTTTTAAATCAAAAATATTCATTATTTTAAATAGTATTTCCACCTAATGAATGAATGAATGTAATCATCAATCGGTTTCCAATTCCACTTTTCGGAATTCAAAAAATTCGTTTCCACTTGTCTTGAAAGCTCACACTAAAACCAAAAGATCATCAGAATTGTTTTTATGTTTCTTGTTTCCAATTATTTCAGATTTTTATTTTTTTTAATTAATTTTTTAAAATATACCAGGAAGGACATCTAGTGTATAGGCATTATAAAATTGGATGACCCCAGATTTTTCAGGGATAAGTTTTAATTATTTATTTATTTATTTAAAGCTGAAGGCTCTTAGGCTCTTTCCGAATGAATAAACATATCTTTTAGAACTTTTTCTATTCAGGTTAAACATGGCGAAGAGAGGTATATATCTCAGAAGAAGAATTTTTCGTATAACGAAAACTTCAACCCAGTAGTGTTGTTGAAGTAGCCTAGTGGTAAGGCATGGTTTAAGCACTAAAGGCTTCCAAGTGCGAAACCGGATTCCACTAAAGATTCGTTATGTACGTATGCGCCTTAAATCTTACGTCATAGCCAAACGCCCTCCCATTGGCGTAGCGAGGAAATTTGAAGATGGGGCTCATGGCCAAGTATAATTCTCGCCAAATGGCTGTGTAAGAATTAAATCAAATTCAAAGCTATGAGGTCCGTCCTATATCAGTCTCAGTGTTGCTTCCAAGAAGGGGCACTAATAAAATGAATTAAATAATTCAACACAGTATTAAATTTTTGCCACTCCGCAGGTGCAACAAGGAATCGCATTTGTTCCTCTTGACAGATGGTGAAGAGAAAAAATATTTTGGAGAATGCAGCCCCTTCTTCTATTTCAGAGACGAAAGATTTGGGCTATAAAAATGTCTTTGATGTTGAAATGTTTTTTCGAGCCTTAAGTTTAAATCTAACAGAAAAACTAAGAATTATTAATAATTAACTATTAATAAATAATAGAATTAAAAAAGATTTTGTGTAATTAATTTTTTGTAAACGATTACGAAATATATGCTTATCCTAATATCACAAATTGCGTTTCAATATAGTTTTGACATTTTTACAATGCATTAAATGGGCGCATCAGATACGGGGAAGATGATTGGTTCCCGGAACACTGGTGGGTACAAAAATTGTACAGTGTCAGTTACCATTTGACCATCATGGCATGTACCTTCTAAGGGAGAAGTTGTACCGTAGCCGGTGATACTCTTAAAACTTAACCATAATACCCACCTGTATTGTTGTGGCGTTCTGATTAATTTAATATTTCCATGTGCCTTCAGACAAGTCGGAGAAATAGCATTAAGAATTGCAAAGAACAGCTAAGATATATATAATAGAGCTATAGATATACAAGATATGAACAAGAGTAAAGAACGCGATAAAGATAACATTTATTTTAAAATTTGATTTGTAATTAAAAAAAATTAAAAAATTCCACTTGATAAACTGAAAGGCAAAGGTAGATTATTTTACATTTAAATTATTAACGGGTAACATAAATTATTGACGTTAGAAACAATCAAAATTAGGGCTTGAAAATCAATTTTGAACCACTAACTTCTAAGATATTGCAGTTATGGAAAAGTTATTTGTTTTAATGTGAGGCGCTTGTTTGTCTAATAGGATTTATTTTTCTATCTTCAATATTAAGAAAGTTGTAGAGAAATGCTAATTTCACCCCCACAATTTAGACCCCCTTTGAGATAGATGGGCATTTACGATCTTGTCCGAGATTTTTACATTTCTAACAATATATTCCAAGCCAGCTAAAATCCAAACAAAATTACTCTAATTATTCTGTTTACAAGATAACATGGGCAAAACGTTATATATATATATATATATATATATATAACTTTTGAAAGAAAGGTGGTTTTGAGTTCTAAGGATCATGATCGGTGAAGATCCGAAGAAATTTTCCAGAAGTCTTGTCATGAGAACCCTTGCAATAGGTAGTCTTCCTATAGGAATCTTCCTAAAATTAGAAACGTTCTAATTGCACTCTCTTTACTTAACTTACCTATAGTAAGAAAAATAAATCTTACTTGTATTAATAATAAAATTTCAAAATTAATTAGAGAAGCAAAAATTTTTAATGTAAGTTATGCTGAAAGACACTTATGTAATGTCAACTATACCGACCCCACAGCTAGAAAGCATCCATTGCCAATGCGTGCCAGTCTCTTTTAAATATCTTAGAAACATTTATATTTTTCTAATAATTTAAATATTGTTTGCGCAGTTATTTAAAAAGATTACTTTTGAAATTGATTTAGATGTTACAAACCATCTTTCAATAGTATATAATAGCTGGTAATAGAACTTAGATAATATTTAAATTTAGTTTATGTGACAGTGTTTCTGCGAAAGCTTGCTGTCAAATTTTGAAACTTTTCTTCATTGAATAAGTGACAAGTTATGACAGAAAATAAATTAGGCTTGTTCACAAAATTGTTTCAAGTCTTATAAGAAAGATCTGTTATTAAATGAAATTTAATGTCTTACGATATTAAAACTGGAAACCTTGTTTATGAAAATGTCAAGTAAAAATGGTTTAAGAAAGACATGATTATGTCATTTAGTTTTGCTTTTCATTATTTAAAATAATTTCAGTTTCTAGTTTGTATTTGAATTCTACATTTATTCTGTCAAAACTGTTTTATTTAAATTATTCTGTTTTCATTACTTTTAATTATATCTGAATTCTGTGTAGTTGTTATGTTGATTTTATGCTGAAATCGAATAAAAAATAATAAATTTTGAAACTTATTTCGATTACGATAACTATTAATAAAATTATACAGATATGAAGAAAAACACCTCACTTATTCATGTTTAAAAGCTACTGAAAAATATTAAAATCTATGATGCAAAAAATAGAATTTAAAAAAATCGGAAGAATATTTATGATGATACGCACTTTCTTTCTCAAAGCATTTCCCCAGCATGGCTTGTTTCATATTCAATTCATTTCATTTTTAAATAGATTTATTACTTTATTCTTGGCGAGTTAAATTTGTGTTTTTTACATTTGTATGTTCTCGACGATAATGCCTTATTTTAATATTTTCAGAACATTATTATAAGTGAAGCATTTGTTAAATTTAATTTTGATACTTACTGGCCTCTCTCAGAATGAGAAATATATAGACATTGCCGTTTTGAGTTGTCATTTTTGTAATTCAACAAACACACCTAAATCCTGACAAAAAATGTCTACATTTAAAGCTTTGTATCAAAAGTGGAGATTCTTTCAAATCTACTTTTGATGATTTAAATGGTCGATTTTTTTACTGATATAAAAACTTTTCAGTTATTGCTTCGAGCATGAAAAGAAAATGAAAAAAAAAAAAGACTGAAAACAGTGAGAATAATTCCAAAGTAGGTGATAATACAAGTGCTAATTTTAAGATGACGATTAAAAAAACTTTGAATTGTCTTGGGAACGATTTCTTTCAGACACTAATCAAATGAAAAGGTATAAAAAGAAGTTGAACCCCGAACTTTCTTTCTAATTAGAATTGGCTCATTTACCGCTATTCCTTTGTCGATTACATTATCTTCTTAATTGCGGCAAAACGTTTTCTCATCTTCTTAATTTCCATTTGAACTGAGAAAAAAAGTTGAGCTAAGTTTAAAGATTAACCTTAGAATGTTTGTAGTATTACTTTCGATTCCCTGAAGTTAAATAAAATGGAAATTCTCAAAAATTGTTAAAATTTAATACTCTAATTTATTGATACTTTGTACAGTTCAAAGAAAATTTCTTTTGTTAGCAACTATAATAAATTTCTAAATTTCTGACCACGTATTTATGTATAAACAATATAATTTCAAATTTCATTATTAAGTTTATCATAAATTTTATTACCCAATTAATTGCAAAAAATATTTTTAAAAAATTCCCTAAGACCTCCCCTTTTTTAAGGCAAGCGATGACGGATATACGCATCAAACGCAATACAAATGGTTGCGTTGCAAATAATAACTCCTAATAAACATTCATTTTTATTAGATAAGAAATTGCATATCGACTGCGCCAAAACGAAGATTTAATTTGACGTATATACATGTCCAACAAATTCTAATGGTTAAATTAATAATCTGATTTAAGCGTACGGAATGAATAAATAGAATGCATCTTCTCATAACACATTAACACATTCATTGCCATGAGGGCCACCATTGACCGGCAAATTACCTGATTGTAACGGTGTGGTGCTACCGAGGTCATCGCATCCATATTTCTAGAAATGTATAATTTGAACAAATATCAATATTTATACATATTTCATTATTACCACCCTTATTATAATGGTGTGAGAAAAATAATGCATTATAGGACCTGTAAAAATAGTTGTATTTTTACATAAAATATAAATTTATTGCACATTGAAATGTTTCGTATTAAAGCATTTCAAATAAAGAAAAGTTGAGTCCAAGCGGTCTTTACAATATGTTATGAATTGGTACAAATTTTTGCCGTCATCTTTCTTTGTTGCTTTGAATATTTTTGATAACACATTTTGAAAAAAAAAATTTCTAACATTTGTAGTCTTTTCTGGCATGACTTTTAATTCATGCCATGCTTGTTGGCAAGCTTTCACATGGAGAAATACAAATCTTAATTTCAATATTACAACATTTGTTAACATGTTCTTTGTTACGAGAATCACCAGTGACGTTCGTGATTTGGAAGTAGCGCCTTCTGGGATTACTAGTGATTGCCATAAATGAATTCATTAACTCTTTGAATACATTTGGCATATCAGAGCGTTCCGTATTTGTTTAAATTTATGTTTCCTTTTTTTTTGTAATTCTATTCAGGTTAAGTTATCTCAATATCATGTAGCTGTATATATTGTGAATAATAAGAAATAAATTAATTTTTACGTAAAAGCCACTGCCTTTACATGTTCAAAAAATGAAATGCGCTTCAAATACAAAAATCGTTTCAAATAAATGTGTAGTCAAAGGGTTAAAACATGACTATATACCGTAACATGTGTGCTGTAAATAATATTTCAACATTATATGCATTGCATAATAAAAAATAAAAAAAAATCACCGTGTCTTCACAGACATATACCCGAACGGTATTCATTAAATAATCGTTGAAAACTGTTAGAAAGGCATTCACGAAAGGTTTATTTAGTTTAGTTACAGTAATGTCCCATTTTAAAGAAACACTAGGGCTTATTTAGGACGTACTTCACAATTTTGAAATGCAGTCAGATGACGAGAACAACATCTGAACTGGCAGCCGTCATCTTCTCTCCGAACTTCCGTACCACACCAACGGGAGGACATTTAGCCCCGACGGATTTAACGTACACCAGACCCGCTTACAGGACGGTTCTTCGGTGGAATCGAGTCCCGAGCCTGGACCCTCCAGTCGTGAAACTGAAACTTTACCACCAGTCTACCTCAGCTCTTATGTTGGCAGAAGATGCTGTCACTTGCATATAGATATAAGTTGCATATATTTTCATGCATTTATTTTCAAGCGGATTAGGGCCCGGATTTTTATGACATATTTGTTTCTTGGTATTTTTATTCCCTTCATTTAGTTATTACTTCGCCAAAACATTAAATATAGCCATGCAGGATTTGACGCCGATGGGATTCTCTATGGAGATCTCTGGATGGTTTATCGTTTCTTTTTTCCTTTTCTTTTCCTTCCATCTTTTGCTCATCGAACTGGTTAGATAACTCAGTGTTATAGACACCGGGGGATCAGGATGGCGTTATGTTATGCGTCGACAGGAGAATTCCAGTTCATAATTCGATTCCAATAAAGTATCATCATGGAGTTGGGTTCAGTACACGTTATATCCGTAGAGATCGAATATCTCTCCTACTGACGTTACACGGAGTGCCAACTTAGGTCTCATCATCTGACAACAGTCAAAAATCACGAGGTCCATTCTAAGATAGCTCTCGCGCTGCTCCAAAATAAGTTATTAATATATAGGAAAATAGCAATATTATTCAATGTTACTTCGTAGAGTGTTAACGCGTTAAGTGCCATGTTAGTTAACTGGGAATGACACTGAGCTTTCCATTCTGCCTGCGTCACTTACTCGTGACTAACGTTAAATTTTCCGTACAGACTTCGACAATCGAGTGATTGACAGAAATATGATATAAAAAAAAAGCACATTTATAAATAAATTAATTAATGGGCTTACATTCTCCTTATCAAAATATTTTAATGGGTTTCATTAAAACACGTTAAACATCTTACATGTATAAAGTTAATCTCAATATCAAGAACATCGGCGGAGACAGCCAAACTAAAGGAAAGCATTGCCGGCGAGGCAACATGTTAATATTTAATCATTTTATAAGATAATCGTATTATTTTTTATTAGTATAAGCACTAGATTCAAATTGATAGAAATAAAAGGCTTTTTGGTATATTTAAAAAATATCTGTAAATATTTATTGCTGTATTTAGCTTAATTGAACTATAGTCAGTATGAAATCAAATTATTATTTGTTTGAGCTGCTTCTTTATCAAACCTTAGAATTTTATTTATTTTTTTGTAAGTTACACTGATTTTTACACTTGTCGTTACACACGTTTTAATGCTATTTTACATCTTTAAATGCTGCATCCTCATATTCTATTCTTTGATAGAATTGTTTTACGAAAAACATCATAAATAAAAATTTAATGTATATTTTTTCTTCAAATTTGGTACAATAATTTCTAAATAGGTTCCGCAATTCCTGAACTAGAGAATCAGAAATCTATTAATTTAGAAATCTTTTATATTTGTTTCAATGCTTGACAATGTGAAAAAAAATTGAAAAATTCGTGCAATTTATAGTTGTATCCCAGTATTTAAAGAATGGATAGAAACAAGGCTTATTTTTTAGTTCAGGAAATAGATTATATATTTCTTACGCAATCTGCACAATTTTAAGCAAACCATTCAATAAGCATTTAAGCTAGAAGAATTTTGATTTATACCTCTTTTTAGCCTCCCCCAAAAAACATTTTTTCAGTTTTTAAAAAAACTTATGCCACTTAACATATATTTTGGCTTCATGGATGGGTTTTTTTTCATTCTTTTTTTATGCATATATTAAAAAATATAACTTTTCTCGCACGTTTTCGAAAAAAAAAATCATTCTTATCGTAGTCACATACCATGAAAGTTATTAGTTGTTAAATAGTTATTAGCTAATTAATATAATTACATTTGCCTATTTTATCTAAATGGTATTCTTTTGTGGCAGTACAGGAAGTCATTGAATGAAAATTTCCAATTATTTTTTCTGTGTCGCATAACGGAATGACGGCCGCTCACACATATTCCCGAGATCCTTTCTCTGACGGATTAATTCAATATCCATGTGGAACCCCGGTTCGCATTCATGAATAATCCAAGGCTGCATGTCACATATTAGAGCCCCTGCTGCACTGGAGCATAAGTAATGAAAGCGTTCATCTTAGCATAGCGCCCCGATTTGACCGGACAATTCCGTCCAAGGACAATTTTTCACAGATTCCACCTAGTTGGTAGGATAATACCTCGTCCTTTTGAGAGACATAAGGGCACATTCAATTTCTATGGGAAACACGATGTTACTTTATGAAAATTATAAATTTCAGATTTTTAACGATAGTTATTTGTCAAAATAAGAAATTACTGTTCAGTGATTGATGAGTATTTAATGATGGATGGGCAGTTAATCTTGTATGAAAATAATATATTTAATTAATGGAATGATATATTTTTGTAAAAAAATGTCATTAAAGTCATAATCGAATGCAACAAAAAATAGAAAGAAGCGGAATCAATTTTAACGCATGCTAGTTATTTATAATAGAGAAGCTTTCATCTTTTATTTTTTTAAAGAAACCAAATATATAATTATGCAACAGAAAGAAGCAATCTGCAAAATGTAAATGCGGGGTATTGATATATTTATTTGTCCCAGTGCATTTTTGAATTATGCATTGGAAGTGTAAAGGTAAATTTTTGGCTCAAGGTTGAAATACAATTCATATGAGTTTATGTTGCTATGGGTATAATACTGACAGATAATAATTAGATAACCCCAGTATTCTCCGATTAATGATGACACATACCAGATTGGTGGATGAAAAACCGAATATTTGGTTATATTCTTATGTATCTGAATGACAGTTTTGGTAATATTATTATGTATCCATATTGACAAGCGCTGGTAAATTTTGGCGAGAAGTGAAATCAGAAGGCACAACCAGAGGAATGAACATAATAATTTAAATTGGTGCAATAAATGAAACTGTATAATATTAATGACATAAATTTTATGTAAAATTATTATTTTATTATTTTTTTTTCTCACTTGGAATATATTATTCGTTTTAAATTCAACAATTTATATATGCGCGCGCGTGCGTGTGAGTGTAAGTGCGTACGTGCATGCATACGTGTGTGTGTGTGTGTCACGTTAAATATAATAAACTGGTAATTATTCATAATAAATGACAAATTATTGAATATTTACTAAATTTACTGTTTAATTTATAAATTACCCAATTTGTATTTGGATATGTAATAAAAGTCTTTTCCAATAACTTTACAAAAATTAGATATATATAAAATTAACAGATATTAACAGATATAAAATTATATAATAGTTAAGATATATTATATAACATACTATATCTGTTCTATCTAGAAAGTATAGTGCAAACGTATCATTTTTATTTAGTAGTTAAAAATGAAATATTATTGTAAATTTTAATATCCATCAGACCACTGTTCTATTTCTTAATAATGAAATATTTTTTTTTTTTTATTATACGAAAATATTCATTTTTTGCAATTAAAATCTCATTACTTCATAAAATAATCCGAATTTGTTACATTCCTTATTACTAGGTGCGGAGGGGGGTATTTTATAAATTGAAAGGCGAATTTGATGAATATGTTTTTAACTACTTCCTAATTTGTTGGAACGCGTGGATTCAGAGTATTCGATTTCTCGATGATACAATTAATAATACTAATTTTCATTATTAATTAATCGTTTAGTTTTTATCAAATCTTGATTGCAAACTGTTTTTGAAAGTGAATTAAAAAAAAACCTTTATAATAGAGTTCCACAATATTTATAATTAGAATCATGAAATGTATTGAAGTAAATCAGATAAAGTCGTCACCTCAAGATTTTCTTAAGTGAATTTCTTTTTTGACGCGTTTTTTTTTCTCGAATATTATTTGAAACAAAAATTACACATAGAACTACAACTGCAATTATAAACTCATATAGAAAACTTGATACATTTAAATGACTGCGTTTTTGTGTTATTCCGTTTCATTATTCTAAAAATGCTGACCAACAGACGTTCAACCCCTTTTTGGATTTGACTCAAAATTTGATAGTTTCAACATTATAGGCATTAAATTCTGTGTAACAAATTTTACTTATCTAGCTCTGTTCGTGTTGCAATTATTGTCTTAACTTAAATTCGAATAACGGGTGAGACATAATTTTTTAATAGACAAATGACTTTATTTATAGACAAAAGTAGTATTATAGACATAAACAAAAAAACGGACGGACAGACGGACAGAAAGACAAATATTTTCCGTAAACTTGTTTTTCGAACTTAAAGAAGTCTAAAACTTGGAGATTCATCAAAATCTCGAGTTCGAATTTTTTGACAGTTAAAATCCTTTCCTAATCCTTCATATATGAGAAAGTAAAAACTAAACTTCTTTTCAACCGCACATCTTAATTAGTACTGTTATAAAAACAATAAGTCATTTGCATTAAAAGGAATCAAAATAAATATCATAAATAAGAAAATTCCTAAAAATTTATTAAAAATGAAAATATACTATGTGTCCGCTTAAATTCTAGCTTTAGATACCTAACAACATTTTCAAACTTTGGTGACCTTTATTGTAATTCTCGTATTTGTTTTAAAAAAGTGTATTTTTAAAGCTATTTTAATTTAAGCGTTTTATTTATTGTTCTGAATAGGAGTCATTTATTTCTAAACATCCTCTACGAAGTACATGAAAATTGTTCTTGCAGAAATATTTATGACCAATCAAGTATTTATTTTACTTGTATAAGATGTATTTGTCTATGTTGAATAATGCACGTATAGAGTAGAAACGAAATGAATTGTATGACAACGTGAGAACATGAATTATAAGCAACTATTCTCGGCATAGAAATTACTCCAAAAAGTGATTTATTCAAGCGGAAAACGGAATGATGTTATTCGGCTTACTGACAATGCGATTCAGATAATATACGGCGCATGGGAAAACGACGCTAAGCCTCTTAACATTAAACATGAAAAAGATGCCTTCATTGCTTAAAGGATATTAGAGTACAGTCATAAAAAATGTAAGAAATCAGTTCTTTATTCATGTATTCAAAACATCTGAAATATAGTAATTTAAGCATTTTTGTATATATGAGTTGATAAGAATGTTCAGGCTGCTATGTTATTTTTACAACTTAACACAAATGTTTATTATAAAAGCATTTAAATGTTTCATGATTTTTATTAATAAATAGATTACATATCTATTATTTTTATTTTTTGACATAACTTTCGGTTTCAGATTAGGTATTTAATAAAATTTTTCAATTTTGTATAAAATCTCGATTCTTTAAAAATTGTTATTTCTATGCAATATATGCGAGGAAATTCAAATTTTTTCACGGCAATAGAAATTAATATCTACATACATCGATATTTTAATGTCTGTTGTTAAACTTTAGAAATAACATCATATTTACTGCATGTAAAGACTGGTATGATAAATGAAATATTTTTATAATGCTCATAGCAATAGGGTTAAAATAAAACTAACACGTAGAAAATATTGTTCAATTAATTCGTTATTATCAATAATAATCGATTGTTATTCATGCTTAATGCATTTCTTTATTTTGTAATGTAAACCATATTTTTAAACAAGATTAAATGGATTTTTTATTTTGTAACTTATTTATTGTATTTTGTTTGTAACCGGATTTAATAGACGTGTTTTATACATGATCTTTTAGATTTAGAATTAAAATTGTTAAAAGAAAATCATTTTTCTGAATATTAAAATTTTACAAACTTAATAATAAATTAGAAGATTTAAAAAAAACATGTGTTATTCAACAGGTTTTATTGAACCATCAAACCATTTCAAAGCATCTCCTTTAAAACAATTCCTACAATAATGAAAGTTATGAGGGGGAATGGATTAACTATTCAGTGTAAACATTTAAATGTGCCACGCCCCCTTCTTTATTTTATCGGCTGATTGAATTCTAGATGCGAGTCAAACGATTTATTCATCTGAAAGATATTATTTTTCTTAACTGTTCAACAGCATATGCATTTATGAATTCGTCTCACGTTAGTTTGGAATTTTCAAACGATTGCTACGCATGTATTTTTTATCTAGTTTTTGTAACAAGTGTTGTGTTTGTTATTGAAATCAGTGTCAATTTTTTTCTTTGGAGTTATGTTATTTTGTATTTTGTGAATGAATGCAAAAACCATCGCATTCTTTTAAATTGAATTTCGTTCGAGTTAAAAGTGATTGGAAAATATATGCTTTTTTTCTGGAAATCAGCATTTCAAATAACCAATTTCTGAAAATATTTTTGAACATAAATAAAACATGAAACTACATTGTGTTGATGGTGAGAAATTTTACATCATGTGTTTGTGAGTCAGATGTGTCACCTCATTCAGATTTTTTTTTCAGACAAATGATTCCAGTTAAAAATTGGGTTAGATTCCTTTTCTATGCCTTTTACCTACATATTTGAGGCAACAAATATTTTGATAAGATTGTATTGTTTTCATTTCAATTCTCGAACTTTATTCCATGGCAGTGTGCCAAATCTTTTATCGCCGGAATTTTAAAATGTGTTATTTTATATCACATAAGTTAAATTTTATATTGTCTTTTGTTTAGTTGGGCAAACTTTTAAATGAGAACATATTTTATAATTTTACTTAAAAAAAGAATGAATAATGTTTTTTTTTTTGTTCAAAATTCTAATAGAGTTTCTCTTATTTAATTCTGTTATTTAAAAACAGTAGCTACTCACAGTTTTTTTAATAATTTTTAAAAATGAAAAACATTAATTTCAAAATCTACATCATAAACTTTCAAAACTTTTATGCAAAGTTTATGCTAATGTAAAATTAAAAAAAGTCATCATACACAAGCCAAGCCAGCATCAGTCATTTCACAGTTTCTACAATGAAAGTTTGACTTTGCCTTGAAGTAAAATTTTAACTAACTGTCTCAGAAAACCACATACAAACCTAAGAATTCAAAATCATCCTTTATAATCTTTGGAAGTTGTCGTCCGATAAGTTATTTTGCTAACAAATGCTAATTATGTAAGTACGGAACAACATTACCGAGAATAATTCCTTGGAATTAAAATTATTCAGGAGTCAAAACTCGACTAACAATGGTAATGAAATCTCCAAAATTCAATTTCCATTTCATTGCTTTACTTTATAAATTAGAAATTGTTTCCTTTGGCTTCCCTAGACATTCATTTATATGACATTAGAACCAAGTGCCACGGAACTAATATTAAAATAATGAGATCATCTATTGTAATTGTCATTTTGCAGGAAGTTGGTAGATGATGGAATTTTGGTGAAATAGAATTCTAATCCTTGGAAATAATGAATGCCCGAGGCTTGGTGATTTGAGGGGTCGAATAATAACTTCCTCTTAAACATCTAAGCTAATTCAGAATTGCGATTAAAAATGATTAATAAATTCCAATAATGATTAGAATTTAAGTGACAGCATCGCTAAGTGTTATGCATTAGATTCTAAGTTATTACTTTGCTATCCTCTTCACACGCTCTTGTTAATAGAGGTTTAAGGATTCTCAATGGCCATTTTGCTTTTATGTTTATTTCATGCTCTTGTTAGATATCATAAACATTTAATTACCAGTCCATAAATATTTCTGCAATTTTACTTCAATAATTTTACCATTATGTGTTAGCTAATCGCAGTGATGTTTATTACTTGCAAAATGATATCTAAATTTCCCGAGAATTCTGAATTAATATAAAATTTAAAATATGATAACAGTGTTTGATTTTTGTATTTTTATCTTTCAGTAAATTGTTTCTTCACAATTATCATGTAATAAAACCTATATGTTTATAAGATATTGCTAATATTTTTTTTTCTTATTTCCATCCGATTTGTCTTTTATTTTGTATTATTCGTTTGAGACGACCAGCTGGTACGCTAGAAAAATTGATTATATTTTTCAAGTAAATCATTTAGAGATTGCTTCCTGTCTATGAATCTAAATTGTTTGATATTAAAATAGCATTATTTTAACTGTCTTGCTTTTGATATATTTATTGCTTACATGAAACTTCCGAATAGAGACAGTCAAACAGCATCATAGCGCATTTAAAAAAACGTAAATATCTTGTTCATTTATCTTCTGAATTTCAAGATTTCAAATTTCATTTTTTATCCGTCTCGTAATCTACAGAGATATTAAACAAAATTCTTCTTTAATTTTTAACAATGGAAGGAAATCACTCGACCAAATATTTGATGAAGAATTAAAAGGTTGAATTTCAGGGTAGCAATGTCATCGATTGTTGGAAATTATGAAAAAAAAAAAAAAAAAAAAAAAAAATTAAGAATGACTAAAATTTATCGAAAATTCGCATATGAAAATGGTATCGTTAAACGAATAGGTATTGAAACGATGTAAAATTTATTTTTGTGAAAAAATTTAATTTGTACGAAGTTATTGCAGAGAAGCCCAAAAATTCAATTTAATTTAAAATAAATTAAAAATTCCAATTAAAATTTCAAAATTTGCACCGTGATATACCTTCCAATCCTCCTAGTTACAATATATGTGCAAATTTGGTACCTGAAGAACCTGACCTGTAGAGTGCAAACGCGCGCACACACGCGTACCTTCCCCCCTACACACACACACACACACACACACACACAAACGCACATACTCTAGTTCCTATGAATTACATTATTAATTCATTTTACAATAATCACGGCCTAAATTTTTATTGCATTTCAAAATATTTTCAAAAATTAATTAATAATGTATCTTTTTTTCTCCGTATGTGTGCTGGAGCAATATTATATCTGATCAAGAATTTTTAAACTTTGAATGCATAAAATATTTTTGTTTATCTTTATGATTACATCTCACATGTACGTGCCCTTCGCATTCCAAATTCATTCATGCAATTATATGAAACTTTGATAAATGCAATTTTTAATATGTACATGTCTATTTTAGAAATGAATCAAGTTTGTTAAAATAGTTAAAATGCATTCATTGTGCGTGTAATTCTGTTATTATAATGCCTGGAACGCATCCTTATCTCCATTTTTGATTGTATATTTTTTATTTTTATGTTTAATCAAGCAGATATTACAGACATTGACATTAAGAGTTTTGTGAAAATTTCCTGACTTTAATGTTTATTTATATTTTATAGGTGTGAAGAAAGCGCCATTCTCATTACTGCTATAAATACTTTCAAATCAACACATTTTCTAAGCATTAAAGAGGGCTTGAAGAATGTAAGTATATTTATTTAATTTTTATTATTGTTAATACCCTGATGAAATATACTCATTATAAAAATTAAAGCTCGATCTGAAACCTGAAGTAATGATATCGCGGGAACTTTTGCATACTCCTTTAAAAAATTATTATCCTTTAATAATCCAAACATATTATTTGTAGGACTTGAGCAAGACTGTTAAAGACACGAGTGCTCGGATTTTTTATTTCAGATCCCCGCATATATGGCTGTTTCGTTCCATGAAGAAATCCGAGTATGCATTTTCGATGCCTTTATTTTTCGACCGATAAAAGCCAAAATTTTATTCGGAACCACAATTTTATTTACAAGATCGTATACCGAGTTTATCACGTGATCTCACAGTGTCCAAAATTAACAATCAAACAATGCTCAAGTAACTTCTTTACAGGACAGTTAGAGTTCAAGACTGATTCCGTCGAATAATTATAGAATTTTTGGATCTAATGCTAGTTAAATTGTGAATTTAAACTCTAATGCTAGTTAAATTGTGAATTTAAACTCTAATGCAAGTTAAATTGTGAATCTGAACTCAATATCAAACCAGCTTTTTGGGTGGTTTGATACTGATGACAAGGGGCTAAGGGGTACTGAACAAGTATTATTATTCCCCTTTGCACTTGCTCCTCTCAGACACTATTAAAGACAGTACAACATTTGGAAATTTATTTATTTATTTTTTAATTTTTTTTATAAAAATACCTGCAGAATTTTAAGAAAATGTAGATTAATTTTTTTTTGAAAATTTAGCTAAAAACATTTACATATTTCAGAGCAATAAACAAGGATTAATAAAATAGCCCAAATAATTCTATAGAAAACTTCGTAGCTAGAAATCTACCAAAGACTATAACTGAACAAAATCACATTTGTACCTTTTGTTAAATTAGACTCTGAAAGCAGTTATCACATTAAATATTTTAAAAGCATTTTTGAATTAAAACGAGTGATATAAAAAGACTGAAATGTAATGCAATTGAATCATATATGGAGATGAAGTGTCTTCTGGCAGATTTGATATTGAAGACGTTGTAACAAGTGCTCTTCTCTAAAAGACAATGGTTGAAAATGAAAAAGAAAATAATCATAAATTCTGAACTGAAAAATTCCAAACCGATTCCACCAAATATTAAATAATGATGTCAAATAAACCAAGTAAATTTAATATTTCTTCACAGATCAGAAGTTTACTCAATGCAATAACTGGACATATTCGCATGCCTATAGTTTGGCGTATGAGATTTTGAAAACAAATATTTGCTTCACATATTTTTAAAACACTTTGAGTTTTTAATAAAATTAAGTATTATAAAAGGATTCGAGTCAATTGCATTTTATTTGCCGTATGGAAATCAAGTGCATTGTTGTAATTTGACATGTAAAGGGTTGTGACAAGTGCCTCTTAACCAAAATACAATGACAGAAAACGGAAACGTAATGGAAAATTCGAAACCGATTCCACCTAATATTTGTAGGCCATAGTGACCTGGTGGTAAGGTCTCGGCTTCGGAATCGAACGGTTTCAGGTTCGAGACCCGATTCCACCGAAGAATCTTCATGTAAGCGGGTCTGGTTCACGTTAAATCCGTTGGGGCTAAACATCCTTCTGTGAAGTTTAGAGAGGGGACGTCAGCTCTGATGTCATCCTCGTCATCTGACAGCGGTTCAGAATTACGAGGTCCAAATTAGCCCCAGTATTGCATTAAAATGTGACGTTAATATAACTAAACTAACTCCACCAAATATTAAATAACGAAATATTAAGTATTGATATGAAGTAACCCAAATAACCCTAACGTATTCCTTGTAATGTAACGTACAACTTGCCGTTTATCCATGACAATAACTGAACATATTCACATGTGTACCATTCGGTATACTAGACATTGAGAAAGAATATCCGCAATAAATACTTGGAAAACCGTTTTAATGTTCGGATAAAAGCGCAGGGAATATTGTAGGAAGGGAAAGATTCCACGTCATGAATTCACACACGAAGTTCTAAGAACATACAAGAATGACGCAGTGCTTTCCTTCTGAACTTATCGTTTCTTTTTGGACTGCTGTTTGAGCATCACGAACCACCTTATCAGTAATAAGTACTCAAAACGCATCTGTTTCTTTAGAAATCGATAACCGCTTCTTTTGAGATCCCTCTGCGATTCGAGACCGGCAAAGAATATTCAAAATCCGAAGAGTTCAGATTCAAGGTTCATAAAGTAAAGCATTGAGAAACTGCAACTCAGCGCGATAGACTGTTCTTTTATCATCCAGGAAATATTTCTCTCACACAGAAATATGCATGAAGGAACGAATTCGGAAACCGAGATTCTGCAGTATTTTCTGAAAGAAAGATGAGACTGAGTGCTGGATGGAATGACAATGACAAGGAATCGAGGTTATTTGTTTTCTTGAGGTTCCATAAAATGGTTATGTAGGAGAAAGAGAGTTAAATAATGTTCTTCCTTTTCAAATGGTGCAGTTCTTGTACCTGTATATAATTTTATTTACTCGTGTAAGTATAAAAAATGATTCTATCTTTAAAATACTAACTTTTGAGATTTTGATGAATATATATTTCAGAAATCTACTAAAAACCGTACAAATACTAAATACAAAACTAATACTAAGGAATTAATAAAACAAGATTAATATTTCGATATCAGTTTTATACTAATTGTACTAAAATGATTTTTCAAATACAAAACTAATATCGAAAACTAATTAGAATTATGTCGGTCTGTAAACACGATAATTCAATCAACTGAAGAGATATTCCTGAAATCTTTTCTAATATTCTCTAATAAAAATGAAATTATGTTTTGGATGCATTTTGTTTCCAAACAACTGAAGCCAAAATGTGACACAGAACAATAATTTCAATCACAAACTCACATGCAGAGTTTGATATATATGCATATAAGTCCATGAGTTTTTAGTTACCGTTTTTATAAGCTTATGAAAGCAAAGACTAAGAGACTGCGCAAAATTTGCTAGATGTCTAGAATATTGAAGCTAAATATGTATTAAACATTTTATCCATCATGCTCTCATTGTTTTGTTGCTATCAATGTTAATTTATATTCGAACAACCAGATGCACAGAAAGACTTCATCTGAATACATTTTACACAAAATTTGATAGATATCTAAAAATTTGGTGAAAAGACCTTGCACCAAATTACATCTGTTTAGCTCAAAGCGTTTCCCCTTGATTTTTGTCACTTTTATCTTATTAATATCTTATCTTTGTTTCATTTATCTTATTATTGTTCCAAAAATATGTTTTTCGAACACAGGTAGATATAAAATATAAAGATTCGTCAAAATCTCGATAAAATTTTTTGGCGCCGGCGTCCTGGCATAGAAATAGTGCCCCCCCTCCCCGGACGTCCCGGGTTCGAGTTCCGGTTCTGGCATGGTTTTTCTTCTTCTGTGTTCTATCTGTGAGGTGTGTGAATATGCCCCCCTGCAGAAAAGTGTTATGCAAGCGAATGTGATGTATGAAGTAGCTAAGTCGTACTCTTGACCCTAGTTGGCACTACTGAAAAAATAAGAGATGCTCACTCGGCTTAAATCGCTGACAGATAGCTGTCAGCGGGCTTGTAAAGTGTCATAAGTCACAACAACAACACACAATTTTTTGGAGATTACAATAATTTTTCTGTACTTTACTTACGAGAAAGTAAATAGGATTCCTAGTGTTATATAAATGTGTGAGAGTTTCATATAATCTTGGAGCAGTTGTAATCCCTTCAAAAATCATTAATGAAAGTGAATAATAAAATTTGAGCAAAAGATAAGGTTTTTTTCTGTTCTTTTATTATTTAAAAAAAAAGACCCTTCCACTCAATGTGTATTTAAAGTTATTTTCGACTAACATAACTGCGTCCAAATGGGAATGTTGTTTCTAGAGAGAACGTTCTCAAATCATGTACTACTCAAAATAACAAAGACATGTCATTAGTTTTGATGATCTAATTTCAGAGGCCTTCCGTTTAGCCCACTTATCTTTATTTGATACAAAATTTTGCGGGAAAAAATGGAATCAATGTAAAGATTTTTCTCAAAATGTTAACTATATTTTGAGATTTAGACTAGAAATTGGTTGCTGAGCTCTCTTCCAACATCCACAGATGAAGCAAACGCTTTAATACAAAAATTCTAAAAATGAAAAATTTTGGGTCAATTAGTTTGAGCAAACGACTTATAAGAACAAGAAAGATGAAAAAATAAAGTGAGAAAAATCTGAAGAGAGAGAGAGAGAAAAAACCAAGAGATGTTTTCCTGAATTTTAGTGGTTTCATATTTTTATGAATTTTCATCTTTTCATATTTTTATGAATTTTAGTGCTTTCATATTTTTATGAATTTTAGTGGTTTCATATTTTTATGAATTTTCATCTTTTCATATTTTTATGAATTTTAGTGCCTTCATATTTTTATGAATTTTAGTGCCTTCATATTTTTATGAATTTTAGTGCCTTCATATTTTCATGAATTTTAGTACTTTCATACGTTTATGAATTTAGTGTTTTTCAGGAATTTCAATGCTTTTTTAAGGAACTAGATGAATTCATTCATCTGTAAAGCGTAACGGATTTCTTAAATGAAGTGTAATGCTTTAATGTCGGCTTTATGACGCAATTGCGACTTTACATACTTTTACTTCCTGTATTATGCTGAATGAATTTTGAATAACAGTGCATATACTAAGGCTTTACTTTTTTGTAATTTAATTCCTGTATTAAGCGAAATAAATTTTAACTAATATTACATAAATTAAGGCCTTAATTTTTGCGCAGATAAATATCTTTTTCTGTTCTGATCATGGAGGTTGTTTTACAACAGCATATGTCAAACTTTTATATACGCTTTTCACTCTTCAGCGGAAATTCAATCTTAAGCTCACTGACCCAATTTCGAAAATTGTTCCATTTAATCTTTTACTTTACCTCTCTTTTATCTAGTATTTTCTAAACCGAACATTATCTGTGGAAGCAGTATTTTGATCACGCTATGCTAGTTAACTAGCAGTTACTGAAGCCTAACTTCTGACAACTAACCCTGTGGGAAGAAAAAGAGACCAAAAACATTAAGTCGTTAATTGGGGAAAAGATGCATTCGAACAAGAATATTTGACAAATGGCTCTTTCAGACACAAGAATGGGGGAGGTATTAGCAAATAGAGCTAAGGAAAGAGAAAAAATAAATCATAGTTGGCCGACAAATGCATCGAGACGGTATCTGTTCATTAATCAAAGAACTCGATAGAGAGCAAAGCGTGACTGATTTAACAAATTAGAGCTCTAGAAATTGTACCAGAGAGAAGTGCTATTGCCCACTTTCAAGAGAAGTAACCACGTTGAAAACCCCTAGCGATTTTTGCGCTTTTCTGTCGCTAAGGTCAGAAAGAAAGGATTCTTTTAATTGGAAGGTTCTTTTGTTACACCACCCTCTACTCCCTCCGTGCAGGATTTTCTTTCCTCAAACAAAGATTTGTCCCCCTTCCCTCTCCCCCTTGATTTCTATTCTTATTATAATCACGAATTTGAATTATCATTCTCTCGACGTCCAGTCATTTTTTTAGTCACTAAGGCTGTGCTGGTGTGGAAGCTCTATTTGTGGCGATGTTTCTTTCAATATAGAATAAGAAGTAATTCGTGAGTTGAATAGTTAAAGAGAAAAAGACTGTAGTTGAGTTAACGCAACAATGCAGTTTTTCTTTTGTATTTTTCTGAAAGACAATTCATTAAGTAGAAATATGCCAATTTTTTAGTAAAAGATAAGGTTTGAAAAAGATACTCTTAATCTTAACTTGACTAAATAAATTATCTACATTATTACATTATCTACTTTATTAAATTTTTGAATAGTTTTTTCGTGTTGCTAAAAAATATTAATTTTAATTTTTTTTTCAAATAGAAGGAAAGTCTACTGTAATAATACTATATAAAGTGTTTGCTATTTTATTTAATTTTATATTATTTTAAAGAGATTTAACATTAAAAATGTACATTATTTATTTTTACAAATTTCAATTTGCATTTACTAATATATATTTTTTTTTAGTTTACACTTAATTAATGTTTATATTTATATGCGTTTTAATGTTATTTTAAATGCTATTTTTTTTCCTTCAAATTTTAATCTTGTATCGTTTTCTTACAAAAAAAAACTTCAGAAATTCAAATATAATGTTTTTTTTTGTTGAAATTTGGTATAATAACTTCTCTGTATGTTCTGCATGTCTAGAACTGTAGAATAAGTAATCTACTTATTTAGCAATATTCTGCAGTTATTAACAATTTTGTTATTTAACAGAACTCCAATATTTAAAGAGTGGATAGAAATGAAGCTTAATTTTTATTACAGAATTTTTGTAATATAATATATTTCTAAAGCTGTACGGAAAACGTTTAAGCAAATCATTTGATAAAACACCAAACATAAAGTTTTTTTATACCACTTTTTAACCAAAAAGGCCTCTTTTTTTCCTAATTAAAAATACTTGTTGTTTAATAGGTATATTTTGATTACGCAAATATTTTTTTCAATTTTTCTTAATTCAAAAATGTAAAAAAAAAAAAGTTTTTTTTTACGTTTATTTTTTTATGTTTTTCTTAAACTTCATTCTAAGTGTAGTCACATACTGTAAATACTTAATTTATTTGTTGACTAATTGCAATCGAAATGAATCATCTATTTATAAAAAACTTTTATCTTTTGGTATCTATAATCAACCTTAAATCATCAATTAATCCATCTACTAGCCATAATAACCCCTGTCACACTTTACCACAATTCCCACATCCGAAACATTTTAACTCCTATGTAAACTCCAGCCGATTGAATCGATTACGATTAAACTCGATTTCTGCATCGCTCTCTTTCCCAAGCTCCCGTATCAACCAGGTAAACTTTCATCCAGAGTTTGCAGTGAGACGCTTCCGAAAGAGAGTTAAATGAACTGCACGTAGGTGAATAACGAGCACTCACGGAGGTGTGAATTGTGAATAAATCTTTCATCAGAGGAAAATTCTGCGGGATCGCTCCGAATAATGAATTTAATATGGCACAGGAAAGACTGCTGTGGTGTTGTAAAAGCGTAACTTTCGGTGCGGTTAAAAGAATTGGTGTAGCAAGACGGGTCGCTCTTGTCTGAAAACTATCCATGGAGGTTTCGTGTTTCCTCCAGAACTAAACTAATATTGGAAGATTAAGAATGGTTGATGATTGCGTTAATAGACAGTGATTGCTTAGATTACAAATCTGGTGGAGTTAACTTGTGGTTATTTGGAAATATGAGTATAAGTAACTCATTGTATCGTTTATAGTTTATTGTGAAATCTTTAGGCTCTAAATCTCGAACTGAATTAGAATTTTTTTGAATATTTTAGTATTTTTGAAAACTGGAAGTTTTTCTTTAAAAAGCTTATTGGACTATAAATGGAATATTGATATGCCATGAAGTTTCTAAAAATTAATTTATATATTGCTTGGCAAAAGTTTTTTCGGAGTTATTTTACCATTATATCTCAATTTCTGGATTAAAAAATAATTTTGAAAAAATGGAATAAATTTGTTTTATTCAGATTATTTTCTCTTTATTGGCACATAAAAAGAAAAAAAATGTTATAAAAATCCGTAGTCAAAGGCTTAAAGTTAGAAAAAAGGACAACAATTTTTAATTATGATGTGTAAAGGTCTAAATTCAGCAAGATTATTGTACGTAACATGCCGATTTCCAGCCTATATAAATAAGGTATATTTAGTGCTAAAATGTTTAAAAAAACATTTTTTAATGATCTGTATCGTAAGCACATTATCTCCCCTCCATCTTTTTATATAATTACACTTAAAACCATTCCTTCTACATTAAAAAAATTGCACAGTTAACATTTTCGCTACTACAACTCCTTTCTATGATTCACGTCTTCTATATCATTACATGACTAATTGTAAACTATCCCATAATAATTCTTGAATTGGAGTAATCTAATTAGATTTTAAGTATATACTGCATGCATGAGTCAAATGACACCAAAGCAACCAACGCGTTAAGAAAATATTGCACAGTATTAATACTACAAATACATCTAATTCCAATTTTTAAAAATTAAATTATACTTTTAGTCAGATATTATATGTCCTTAAAGTCAGAAAAAGAAACTCTTAAAACGCTTTCTTCGACTATTATAAACACGGTATTGCCAAACCAAATTACTGAAACTTGTTGAATGTTAATCATATCATTTCTATGGCAACTTCACCAAATTTGATATACTATAGCATCATATAAAAAAAAATTCATCAAAACTGTCTATGTCGGAAGAGTGAGGAAAGTGTCTAATCAATTAATTGTTATGGTCATAAAGACAAATTTCTTTTGTAGAATATATATGTAATAATTTAAATTTCTGGAAATGTGATGCTTACCCTTTCTTAATGCGCAATATAAATGGTGTCCCAAAATTAACGCAAGATTTGAATTTGCCACCATTCGTGCAATAAAGTGTTGGCAAGCCAATTAAAAAACATTTGACAGCTGATAGTTTAGGGTTAGTAAAAATGGAGCGTTACACGATAAAACAAAGCATTTTCATTGCCGAATAATATTTCAAAAATAATGAAAATTTGGCGGCCACAGTTTAAAAATTTGGGAATTGGCCTCTAGATCGTATGATTTAACGCCATTGAATTTCTTTTCATGGGGTTATTTGAAGTCAAAAATCTATGCCAATAATACCTCAAGCACGGACGCGTACATTAAAGAGGGAAATTCAAAGCTGCAACAACGAAATTAGGCCGAATTAATGCAAAATGGTCATGGGAACCTGAAGAATTGTCAAAATAGTGCAATTGTACGAGGAAAGCCGTGGTGGCCATTCGACCTATATACTATTCCTTACATCAGTCCATCCTGTGTACTTTACGATTCAATAAAATTGCAACAATTTAAAGGGGAAAAAACTGTGTTTTTTTATTTAATTCAAAGCTTGCGTTAACACGTTGTTCTATCGTGTAACGCTCCATTTTTGTTAACTCTAAACTATTTGCTCACAAATGGTTTTTTAATAAGGTTGCCAACATTTTACTGAACGAATAATAGCAAATTCTAATCTTGCGTTAATTTTGGGACACCTTTTAGATGCAATATTTATAAATTCCCCACACCCATGCAAACGAATTCGTAGATGTTCCAGGGATAAACGGTATTTCTTGGTATTGAGTAGATAGGTTTACTTCCTTCAACTATAGATTTATCTTATTGCTTTATGATTAAATTACTGAGGAAAACCATTTATTTTACTCTTATATGATTATACAAGAAAGGAAAGTTTTTTTCTTGATTCTTCTGTAACAATATATGCCATTTAAAAAGTATCACATAAGCTTTTATTCGCCTGTTTTATGTTAAAGAGCTCGAACGTAAACAAAATTCTGATTTTATTTTAATCGATATCCAACATAAATATAATGCACTTTTTTCCATTTAAATTTTTTATAAGGATTATTTCTTGCCACCGAGTAAATAGGTTTATTTCCTTCAACAATGCATTTATCTGTTGTTAATATGGAGCAAAATTGCGTATGTGAAAGAATTAAAATTGCCCATCAAAAAATGGTGAGAAAACCACTGATAGTAATCGCATGTGATTATACAAAGGAGAAATTTTTTTTCTTGATTCTCCCATACTCTAACAAGAAACTGAGACCTCTTACCTTTTTTGAAAAAGAACTAAAATGGGAAAAAGAAAATGAAATCTTTGGATTAATTCTAGACTGCAAACTTACCTTCAAATCTCATGATAGGTACCGTAATGAGAAATTTTGGAATAAAGTAATGACTTATTCTAAATCTTATTCCTTATCATCCCACTTACTGGCAGATATCCCACGCTTTCACTCAAGAATAAAGTCCTGCGTTACAAACAAGTTCTCAGACATATCCTTACTTACGTAGCTCAAACATGGGGCCTCTCAGCTGAACCCCTTCGCAAAAAGAATCAAACTCTACGAAATTCTTCTAAAAATTCTTAGAATAATGACGAATGCACTTTGGTTTGTCCGGAATCAGTTATTCACTAAGATCTCAAAGTGAACTCGATCGAATATCTCTCAAGAAAATTCTTTAATAAAATCTCCACCCATGAACCTTCTAATCAAAAACCAAATTAAATTTACACTTAACAATGTCAAATACCCGTACCCGCGTTCAACTACTAAATTGACACTTTTTCTTAAGCCACCTTATCTGTATCTAGTTTAATTTAGTTTAGTCCCGGTTTGAAAGCAACACTAAGGCTATTTTGGTACGGACCTCGCAATTTTGAACCGCGATCAGATGATGAGGACGACACCTTGGCTTGTACCCTCCTTTACAAGCTTCCAAACCACGACAGCGGTAGGACGTTTGGCCCCGACAGATTTAACATGCACCAGGCTCGCTTACACGATGGTTCTTCGATGGAATCGTATCTTCAACCTGAAGCCTTCCGGTTCTGAAGCTGAGAACTTGCCCAGGCCAGCACAGCCCCCTTGATCTGTTGTTGTTGTTTGATCTTCACTTTTCTTTTTGTAAAAACTTTAGCCACGTTTTAAACTGCATCGTCTCTAAAGACTTGAATCTCAATTGAACATCAAACGGTTTCAAGTAAATAATTGATGTCCTCCCTCACACTTTTCTGAGCACTCATTCAGAGTAACATGTCCCATCTAGAAAGATCACATAATTTTTATCTGTTTGTTGTGTAAAGTTTTAATAATGGACTCGAATGCAACAAAAAAACTGATTTATTTCAATCACAATCCAAAATAAATATAGTGCATAAGTGTTTTCATTTAAGTTGCTTATAATGATTTATAAATAATTTAAATAAACAACCGAATGCAAACATTATGATGTGTTGAAAATTTGTTAAATGAGAATTACAATTACTGAACGGTTCAAGCTATTAAAATGAATTATCTTTATTTTATGAGGTGGTTGATTAACCACAATCATTAATATTCAGGAACTATTCATAAGCCTACTTAATTTATTTTATTATAATTAATTACTTGTTCTTTTTCTGTAAGGGTTAGACCAAGTATTAGCATAATCGTTTTCAAAGCTTTTCACGCGAGAGTGATGTGCTTAAATAACTTACTGTACTTTCATTTTCTTTATTAAGTATCTGACAGGCGGTATTAATTTTTCTTTTGTCATGATCAAATATTTTCTCAAGGTTGGAGTTGAAGTATAATTAAACAGCGAAATTAGTTATAATATATATATAAAGGAGAATTAACTACCCTGTAATAATTATTAGCAGTTTTTTCACAAAAAATAATTCAAAGTAATTCATGCTTAACTATCTTTATAAATTTTATTAAATTTACAAGCAATTAAAATCCGTCTATTATTTTTTTCGGAACTAACCTCGTATAACTTAGAAAGAATCCATTTACATTTCGGAGAAAAAATTTATATTTAGTTATCAATCTAAAAAATATAACTTTTATTTTTTATAAACGAAATTTCTGCTGAAATGTAGATCATTATGATCCGTACATGAAGCAACAAGACGTATGTTTTCAGGAACATTTCTTTAATAATCACATTCACACTAAACAAACACAAAGACAAGACAAGACATTCATGCGCTCAGCTTAACATAACAGCGTATCATCTCATTCTCATTCCAATCACGATGCATTATGGGATGCGTATCTAATCGGGCATCACCATCTATCAACCAAAAAAGAAGATAGAATAATGCAACTGCAGCAAATTTAATTTGATTTTAGGGCCATAGAATTAAAATAATATATAGAATTTAAATATCGCAATTATAATTCTCTTTATATTGATAAAAATATAGAATTGAGTTATTGATTTCGCATCGCAATGGAATTTTAGGAATGACAGTTTTTCAAACGATAATTACAAAATCCAAACTCTTGTTCATCAAAAAGAAAACTTTATTTCAATTACATAATTTACTTATACAGAAAATTTCTTGACAATATACATATGTTAGAAAAACCTCAACTTTTTTGTTGATTTTGACTCTTTGATATGAGATGGTTTAAACTCCATAACCTGCTAACACCATCTTCATTTCTACTTATTAATCTACTCCATATCAGAAGGAGAAATTTCATCTGAATAAATTGAGTATTGAGTAATTGAGTATAAATGATTGGAGTATTGAACTCGTCCGTGTTTTTTTTTTTTTTTTTTTTGGCTCTAAGTCTATTTTACGACAGTATCAATGGGTATGTTTGCATGCCGCTCAAGATGCAATGCTATATAAAGCATGTACTGTTCGTTTCAGGATCCCGAGACTAGTGCTTTTCGATGCTTGCGCTTCGCTAAAAATCGGCACGCTGAAAGATGAGCGGCTATTACGCCGCATAATTCCAAGAATAATCTTAGTTCACCCTATTGCAAAATGTAAACATTCCATATTTTAAATTTTCATCTCAACCCTTTTTTAGTGGAATAAACGCCTTCTGAAGCATGCGCAAAACGCAGGGGGGTGGGGTCAGAAACCGCGAATAAACAGTATTACTTAGTCGTCATTATATATTACGGTAGTATCATTTATAAACTTAGTAATAGATGTTAATGATGCTTAATATAACAAAAATCCACTGCCTCCGAAATGAGATGTCCCTTCACAAACTTCGATTAAGGAGATCACACCCCTTTGGCATTATTACAACACCACTGAAGTTAAAATTTTGAAAAAGATTTTAACCTGAACTACATATAATATAAGCGATAATTATATTTCTAAGGTCGATATAATATAATAATTCTTTTTCAGGAAAGTTTAAAGTGTTAATTTCCAGTAAAAAGAAATTAAAAAAAAATTTTAAAAGGATTTTGAAGCAAATAATATCATGTTACGATAATTAAATCTTCATTATGATAACATTTGTTTGATTGTGAATTTTTCATTGAGAAGGGGAAAGTAAGATTCAAATTTATGTGTTATTGCTTAGCATTTTGTATATACAATATTTGTTTATATATATAAATATGTTTATTTATTCCCTGATTTACATTTTCTTTTATATATAAATAAAGCAGCGTTCAAACATCTGGCAACTATTTGTTCCTCCTGTTTTAGTTATTTATAATCTATCATAATGTGACAGTGATTATCATTAGATGAAGAAAAAGGTGAAACTCAATGTTCGAATTTATAGCTTAGATCTGGAATGCTGCTTTATTCAAAGTCATAAGTCAGTAATTCTTATTCGTGCTTTATTATTTTTTTTGATCTGGTATTATACCAAGGAATTCTTGTAACTATGACTCTATACTTAGTCCTTACTTATGAATCAGGCTTAAAAATCAAGGCAATTCAGAAAAAAAATATTGATAATTGCGTCTTGCACTTTTTAGTCTAAACTTTTCTCATTTAAAAAAAAATCTCATTTCTTGTTGTTACTCTCAATCAATTTGATTAATATTGATTTTATGACAGGCGCATGTTTATATACGGATGTATAGGATGTGTACATATTTATATTTCCTCAATGAAAGTCAACAACTAAATATCGAAGAATCATTAAAATATAAGACTTTTTTTTTATCGATAAGACAAACTTTTAGCTCATAAAATGCTTAAATTGCACGCTGTTACAAAACATAAATGACGACTGAGTAAAAACTACCATTGTCATTTGCATATTTATAAGATTTTCGTTTTTTTTAAAGTTAAAATGTTAAATAATTTCCGTTTTTTAATTAAATTGTTAATTCATGGACGAGATTGTGAAAATCCTGTGTCAATAGGCTCAACCTGAACAATTTTGTTGGATGGTATGAATACAACATATGTAACATGTTTATATGTTTACTGGAACATATGTAAATAATATAACATCATGAGCCCTGGAAATAAAACATCACACAATTCGCCGGCGTCAAATTTATTGATGACAAAGAAAATCGCAGACATTTAAGCAGTGCATTGATTTATAAGCTCCAGTCTAATCACATCTGTTCTTTATTCTGCAACACCCATAATCCGCGCGTCAAAGGTAGATGCAACCACCCCTTTCCTTCTTTACACCGCCTAGAAGTCAATAAAAGCGAATAACGGTCATTTTTCTGAAAACGACGTCGATCGATAGTGACTGATGGTCCAACGAACATACCTAGGAATGACGGCCTCGAGTAAGTAACGGAAGAGCAAGTATTGAGATTTATAACCATCCACTCCCTACCTTGCTTTGGACAGCAGGATTAGACTGCAGACTCTTTCTCAACTTCCGTTTCGTCTTCAGTTAAAGTTATGAATCCCCGCACCGCATTCAATCATCTGTAAAATACAGATCCTCGACGTCTGTAAGTGGCCCTTTTGGATTCGCAATTACTCATACAAGAAAGAATCGCTCCGGCCTCTCATTATATTCCAAATTTGGGCACTTTGTGAAAACTTGCCTCTTTTCAGACGGCAGGAAATCCGAACAAAATGGATTGGCGAGAGGACGTTAATTTGATGGTTATTGTGGAGGAAAAACCGCTTTAGACTCATTTGTTTGTCTACAGAGGTGGAGCGTAATAATGGAGGTTGTACCAGGTGGATAGGTTTTCAGACGATTTCTTTCAAATGTCATTATTCTGTAAAAATAAAATGACAGGGTAGACTGAGTTTTAGCTCATATATAGCCGTGAAATATACGGCATATGCGATCAAAATAGAATAGGAATTATAGCTTACATTTTTTATGATGACGTAATTCTTTAACTAAAAAACTACTGCATCGCTATCTTTTTAAATTTCTCTTATGCATAATATAGACAAGGAATTGTAATCGTCAAAAATTCGAACTCGAGATATTGACATATCCCCACGTTTTAGGTGTCCCCGAGATCAAGAAACAATTTTTTGGGAAATGTCTGTCTGCCTTTGAACTAGACGAATGAACTTGGTATATTTGGCTTAGTACCTAATTTGTAGATTTGTATAAAATTTTGAGCACAATCCATTCAGAGGAAATTTGTCTGTTTAGCTGTTTGAATATAAGTAAGTTATCACGATAAATACAAAACGAAGAGCGCTTGATGGATAAAATTCGGTATACAGATTTAATATCTAGTGTTTAGATACAAATCAAATTTCGAGCAAATCTAACAAAGGGTTGACTGTCTATCCATCTGTACTTTCAGGAACATGTAAACTCAAAAACGCATTGACTTCAATGTATCAAATTTGATATGGAACTCTTTGTTTACTATGGTGTTTTGTGTCAAATTTTGGTTACAATCGGCCTGGGAAAATGCATATATTATTAGCCAGGGATTAATCTCTAAGAAAATCATCATGGGTTGCATGATATATTCGGTAAATATGGAAAATCACATTAAAAGTTCATATTTCGTAACCCAATGCCATACAATTCGTTCTCTGGATAATACTTTAGATATGGCTATCCAGTGGTCGCGTATTTCGATATAAGTTGTCCCTAATCCCTTTTTGTGTAAATCATTTCTTTAAGTCGTAATAAATCGATATAGTCCCCAATTCAATTTTCCATTTAACGGAATTTTCTAATGGATGAAATTTTGTAAAGATCTTTGGCATTGAGCGATTTTACATGGTATTTTCTCCATATTCCCATTAATCCTTGTGTCCTTTTCTAACATTTGCAAACATCGCTTCTTAAGCTTATTAGATGAAATTGCTTTATTCAAAGACATTATAATTCTGTAAAAATTTTTATATAATCCACAATCAAACACAAATATTTTGTGGATTCTTAAGTGAATCAATAAGAAAGCAGATACCTGAAATGAAAGAAACTATGTAATTAGATTATGCAAAACACCAAACAATAAAATGTTAAGAAGCATAATTTTAAATATCAATATTTTAAAGATTTTATCATGTGAGAATATGATGTTCTTTTAGTTAGGGGCTTTTGAAACTCGAAATCGTGTAGGCAATGAATAAAGCATAAATAGCAATTTTCGTCATCATCTTATAATCGCATATATTTTTTAGCTGTTTTTACCAGTATTGCATGATTATTACGTATGTTTCTTTTGAAAGCAGATGCGTTTTTAAAAGGTTGACCTGCTTTTACCAGAATTGCCTTATTATTACGTATGCTTCTTTGACAGCAGATGCGCTTTTAAAAGGTTGACGTAGAACTGTGACATCATAGCTGTTATTTCATCTCAAAATCGGTCAAACTCCAAAACTTTGTTTGCCAGCTAGAAAAATTGAAAATGAAAGTTTAAAAAAATTATATTATAGAGACAGAGACCGATAGGGATGTCTCGTGATTGTTTAAAACCAGTTTAAACTGGTTAATAATTTAAATTAAGAGACGTAATGATTCAAAAATTAATAATGTCTTACATAATAACTTAAAATTTGCAATCGTAGATTTTTTTTTTTTTTTTTTTTTTTGCAAAATTGTGTAAGTTTTTATTAGCCGAAGTATAATCTAAATCTGTCATATTAGAATTTAATGCATTATGGTGGTAGTTACAATTTCAAGAAAATGCTACTTATAATGTCTGCAATTTTTAGAAATTGTGAATATTTTTAAGAAACATTTTCTTCACAAATAAAGTTATATGTTAAAGTCAGTAAAGTGGCAAGTTTCTGTCCTTGCTTTTTTTTTTCTTGTTTTTAGAACTTGGTTTCTACATTTCTATTTAACGAAATTTCTTTATAATAAAGTAAAACGATGAAACTTTATTAAATAGAGATTCGACTTTAGATGCGGAAACAAAGGTATTCTTTTTTTAACTCTATAGCTTCGTAATCTCAGAACAAGTTCTCACATAGAAGAATGAAAAAAAAAGTAGCGAAAGGAAAAAAAATGTCGGATAGTTTACGGGAAAATGAAATCGGATAGATTTTAAAGACGAGCATTTTTCTTTAAAATAAAGGAAGGGGAAAATATTTTCCTTTTTTTTTCAGTAGTTGATAGATAAAATCTATTGCAATTTTAGGCCACTTTAATACTTTTCTCAGAAGAATGTTTTAAAAGACTTCTTAGAAAAAATCACCCTTGTTTCCAGCTATTTAAACCTGTCGATTTTTCACTTATTACGGCATTATATAGTACAAGAGAGTTAAATGTTTATATGATGATTAAAAAGGATTACAATTTTATGCAAATGGATAAAAAGACGTACAATTTTTTATTGATGCGGCAATTATACTAGTACATTTGCCGAAGACAAAATATGGTGGATCGCAAGTGAACAGGCCGAAAAGAAATGATTAAAAATAGAACTTTCTACGTATTGTCAGCCATATTTTTGCAATTTACTAAGCTTTGGATTTAATGCATTACATTTTAACTTGCCATCTTTCCGCTGATATTATTTTTGTGAAATATAGATATACTGAATCGTGGATACTAATTACGAATGGGATTTTGAAAAAAGACATTTTTTAAATTATTAATTCTAGTTGGTTTACGATTTTATTTCAAGTCAAAAAAAGTTTCTTTATTGAAAATGTTATATATATATAAAAAATTAACACCGGGTTGTTTAATAATAGAGAGAGGAATAAACCAATCTATGATGTGATTAGAGGAAACGGAGTAAAATCAATCCTTCTTCCACTACTCGAAATAAATAGCCGGAAGATACAATATCTGTATCAAACCTTTACAAGAAAAAATTCTTTTGCGAATCAATATATTATAGCAGAAAGAAAAACAGTTTATACTATTTCATAATCTAAATGTTGCCATGTTGATAAATGTTGTCATTTTATAAAATATTTAAAAAAAAATGATTCAAATTAGAAACGATTTATTCGACAAAAAATTGACAACTTTAAAAAGATGATTGTTTATTCTAATTTAATGGAAAAAATCACTTTGGTGTAAGATTTTCAGAATAATTTAATAAAAAAAATGAAAATATCGATTCTTTTTAAATTAAAATTCTATTTAGAATTTCAAAAAATAGCCTAGTTTTGGCGTATTACCCTTCATTGCAACATATATGTCTCAAGTATCAAGGTCAAACTGTCTGGCTTGTAAAGGCACCACCACACACAATCATTCATCTTTATTATTGGCATATTTAAGATATATATTAAAAAAATTCAAGACGGCAAAACCCATAAGTATATTTTTTACCTTTCGAGCAGCAATTTCATTATATGTACTGTAAATTTCATATTCGAATTCGCTGTAGTGATTTTGCATTTATCTCGTCTTTATCTTGCTATCTTCGTTATCTTGTCCTACTCCACAATCTGCTTGTTTTAATAATTCTGCAATCGCTATCTTGGGCTCAGGACAAGATATGGCTTTTGGTACTTCCAAATTTCTCCTGATGGACAGATTCACGTGGCAACAAGGTTTCGCGTCTCAGCTTATCTAGTCTGGTGCATTAATAGTAGATGTTAATCACGCCCACTCAGGACAGTGTCCGTTGTCAGTCTGGGTCATCTATTCCTTTGTGGATATTCACTTTATCAACAGGGCTGCGGCCTGTCTTGGTAGTAACATCGCTTGGGTCGTAGATTAGATCGAGGGGTTGACAGATTTCGATGAGTCATTTTGCTGGCTTGTCGCTCATTTTTGTTCGATGCAGGCAGAATGATGGGATGGAGTGATAATTAATAAACGGAACTTTTGTTAAACGAGAAAAGTTTTAAACACTAATGGTGTTTGTTTATATTTTTGAATTAATTTTTCGGTATTATAACAACAATCGGTATTAAATAGGTTTTGGGTATTGTAATAATTATTAATATAGCAATTATTTTAATTAAAATTTATTTAGAATAAAAGAAAAAGACAAATTTTATGTAAATAAGAAATCCTCATATATATATTCAATGTATATTGTATAAATGTAATTGGAGTAATTAAATAAAAAAAATCAAAATAGTGTTACAATAATTTATTGAATTTTTAAATAAAACATGGATTTTTGGATGTTTATATTTGTATGTATTTTGAAGAGTATAGTTTATGTATAGACGAATAAAATATTTTGAAACAAAATTTTAAAACATATGAATCGAATCTAACAAGAATTGTGATCAGATTTAATACTGTAAGAAATTTTCGTTCATCCTGCCACTGCTATAATACAAAACTCATATATGAATTATAATTTCACATACTTGTAGAGGAACTTAATTTCTTTTTTAATCATCTGATAGATAGTTTTGCTGCCCTGTTATTTTTAATTTGTCCATAATTATGTAAAGGTGGTTTTTTGTGGAAAAGAAATCGTTTAAGAGAGTGAATACTGTCATCTAATTCATTCACTTCATCGATATCACTTGCTCTCATTATTATTTCTTTGAATTATTCATTGCTATTTTATGTTAGTAGATACATTTTGATCAATTTAAGATAGATCTGTGAAAAAATGGGAAAATCTCAGGCGGTTAATTTATGTCAAAAATCCCTTTTATTTTAATACATTTCTTGGCGAAAGATATATTAAAATAAAAGAGAAATTATAAAATTGATAGAATAGTTTTAATGTGATAAAAGGTATAATTAATTGAAATTTTAGATAATTTTTATACATTGAAAAGCTGATAGTATATATATTCATGTCTTATATATATAGTATATACTATATCATGTAGTATATATATTATCATGTAGTATATATACTCATGTCTTATAAGTTTGAAAAATTGGTTGAATTCTGTTTACATATTTAGAAGATGTTGAACTTACACCCATACATAGTTACAATTACTTTTATTTATATCAAAATTATAATAGATTTCTTTGAAAATTGTAAAAATATTTCAACCGTCATTTGAATACCAATATCAACATGCTACGGAAGATTACATTATAATATGTTCTGCATTTTTCATCCTAGAGTCATTAGATGTACGTTATGATGATATATCAGACTCGCAAAATGTTTTAAAGTGACAGGAGCCAGATAAAGGTCAAGAGGTAATTATGTAACTTCGCGGTTGGCTGGTAACAATGTGTTTCGTTTAATCATGAATAATCCCTGGAATAAATTATCCTTGCCTGAATAAATATAACTTGTTAGAAGAAAAGATATCTTAGATGTGAAATGCATGTGAAAATCTGATATGAAACATTTAAATAAAATATATTTCAGAAATTTGTTAATTGATTTAAACGATATTACATGAAATATATTATATATCTACTATGGAAACCATCAGTCACAAAAGTTAAGAAATTAATGCAAATATTAATTTTTGAATGGTATTATTTCAAATTTATTATGTTGCTACTCTACGCAATACACCTACTAATAACAAAGACAGTTTTAAAGATGTAATAATGGCTGCAGAATTGATGGCAATTCCTTAACCCCAGTCAATGGCAATGAATTTGCCAACTAAAATAAGCAGTTCTTGCTCCTTTAGGACTTGATTTTCAACGACAGATCGAGTTCATCTATAATATTCGATAGCCTATCATGAGGGGTATAAAAATCGAGAGATGGATTCAGTAGAAGAGTATCGAATCAAGAACTGTAAGTAGTTCAGCGAAATCTCCTTTAGAAATATTGATCCCGCGAATTTTCTCTAACCGTGTTTTTGTATTGTTCCGGTTGTTTACTGCTGGTTTGTTGTTTATGTATTGCTACTTATTGCAAATGCTATTTGTGTACTCTTCGTCATCGTTTTGTTGCCTATTTTTTGTGGCTTCTGTACAATATGCATTTTGGATTTTTGAATTTTCGTAACAGTGTTACATTTGTTTTAAACTAGATTAGCTTAACAGAAATGTTCAAATAAATGAATATATTACACAAAATTATGATAAAAAGTGTCTCTGATTTAGACAAATTCTCGTAGTTATGGATGCAGATATTATACAAATAAAAATCTTATTTAAGTATATAAACTGAAACGATTTTTTTTGTCATTCCTGAATTATACAATGAAAAAGGTTATCATCATAAAAATGCAGCTTCGAAATTTTACAGAATTTCTACGTTTTAGATGTCCAGGATCTCGCATATTTACATATTTTTACAATTTTTTTCTGTGATTTTTTCATAGTGTTCAAGAACATACAAAACTACAGGGTTAAAATTTTGGTTTCTAGCGTTTTTAACCAAATTTACTTTTTTCCCCCTCGAATTTTGGATCCAGTTCTTCATAGGGAAGTCTATCACTCTCTCTATCATTATTTATTTGGGCATGATGATGGCTTTTACTCATAAATGATAAATTTATTTCTAATATTATTCTTATTTTTAGCAATTTGACAAAATTGTATGAATTCTGAAAAACAACAATAATATTTTTAATATGAAAGATTTTATTATTAAGACTAAAAATACTTTCTCAACTCGGAAAAAGTTCTCGTTTTCCCATTTTTTTTATTTATTCCACTAAATATCTTTCTTACGTAATATTTTTTAAGTCCATAACCTTTTAATTTTCCTTAAACTCTGCTCGAAAAATGATTTATTTTTCTTCGATATACTTTGAAATATTTTTTTTTTATTCCCTTAAAGAAAGAACAACATAGCTATAAAAATAATGGATCTAAGTTAATTTTTAGTGAAATGTTAAAAGTAAATTGTTTTTAGTAAAATGTCTCATCTTTTATCTCAAGACAATACAGCCTATTATGAAGAAAGTTAACTTTTCCTTTATGCTTGTAAATTTTTTTTACACTTAAAGAAGAAGAGATTAAATTTCACAAATTATTCATTGAAAAGAAGATACGAGAAAAGTTTATTTAACGAAAGATATATTATCTCCAAGGGTTTTTCAGGGATTTTAGAAGCTCAGAATTATGTCATTTTTGATGTAGAAATCTCTCTACATCTCTTAGAACGAGTTCCAGAAATCTTTCAAGTTTTTACTTTTGTTTTAAAGCTTTTGATTAAAAAAAAATCTTTTATAATACGTAATCATTGTTCTTTGTCATCTTTTTTACGTTCTAAGTAAATTAACAATTTATAACATTTCCTAAAATTTTGATGAAGAATTATTTTTTGGGTTGAAAGTTTTTAAGATACATATATATTTTATTTTGTGTTTTTGAATCCTTCCGGCAATAATTTACAGTTTCAGAAAGCAACTAAAATGTTGAAAATCAGCGAGTTGAGTTTAGTTTTTATGTAAATATTTTGATTACTTCTGTAGGTTTTTGAACACTTTTACTTAACTCGTCATGTTTCAAGTTTGCAAAACAGCAATTTTTCATAGGAAATTTTATTCACTTCCTAATGTGAAAGAATTTTAGTATTTTCGAACACATTTTGTTTGTATTTTGAGATTTTAATAATGATAAAAAAACGAATATTTTTCTCCAGCGGAAAACATATTATTATTATTATTTTATTAACGTTATGGCTCTCTATAATTTTATATTGACAAACTCTATAATTAGTTTTCCGGAAATGAAGAATAAAAACAAAAACAACAAAAAATATAGTAATTGTAAAAAAAAAAAAAATCGATCTGAAAGTTTGAGTAATCTGTTTTTAGATAGATCCGATCGCGAAAAAAATATACATTTCTAGAATTATATTTGTTTGTGTATGAAGGAAAAGAAAATCTGATTCAAAATGTTTAGAACTAGACGGATAAAATTTGGAATAAGGCTCTTTTATCAAATTTTTATTTGTAATAAAAACGATTTAACTTTTTATTATTGAATGTTGCATGGCTATTACATCTCATTGACTTAAAAAGGATATTAACTTTTATCCTATTGATTTATTCAATGTAAATATTATTTATGTGATATAAATAGATTTAGAGGCAGTTATATGTATAAAAAGAACAATAAAGAAAGATACGTTAATTATATTTGCTTTATGATTTTTAACTTAATAATAAACTTAATTTTAAAAAAATTCCCAAAAATTTTTTATAAAGAATTTAGAAATTCCTGCTATTAAGTAGTACTAAATCAGTAATCTGCAAAGTTTTAGGCAGTCATTTTTTTTAATTTTGTGGTGTTTTGTTGAAACCAAAGTAAACTATTCAACCAAATTTTGAAAGAAATTAATTCAAAACAAGTCTGTTAGTTTGTGAAGTACAGTATACTCGATAAATACAAAATATTAGTTTAGTGCAAATGATCGAAAATGCAAATTCTAGAATGTAGAATTAAATTTAAAACAAAATGTATGAAAGATTTAACTTTTCGTAGGTCTATGAGTTACGCATGCATGTGAACTCAGTAACTCAAAAGTGTTATGACTTATGTAAATCAAATTTAGTTTATGTTACTGTAATAGTAATTCATTGACATCTTTTTGATACAGTCGGTTGTAAAAAAGATGGTTGAAGCAAATATTATATTTTTTTGTGATTTGTGTTTCTGATATCATTGTTTATGTGCCTAAAAAAGGGTGAAAGGGACCGCATAGATTAAGTAGGAATTCTACATAGTTCCACGCGAAATATCGACATTTCTTAACTATTGTTCGACGAATGTCATTCTAGGCCTTGCGGTTTTACCCTAAGCTCCATATTTTTATAGGAGTGTATGAAAGGAATAACACCTTTATGTATGCAAGAAAATTTTCGAGAGACCACTCCCGCTGATTTCTCTAAAAATAAAAGGAAACAAGGAAAATGAGTGAAATAAAATGTTGCGGTGGGAGGTCATTTCTAATGAAACCATGAAATAGAAATTATTAAAAATAAAATAAAAAATATTATTAAATTAACACCTTTAACCTTGAACACCTTTCTTTTAAGTTAAAAAGTACAAATAATTTAAAAGAATTGCTATCAGTCTTTTAAGCTTCCATCATTTATCGATTTCAGCTGTACGTTGTGCTATTTTTTCTTTTTCGCTAGAATTAGCATTTCTAGAATTATTTGGATAAAACTGGATATAAAACTGTGGATTTATTGACACGTTTTCATATATGGTTTAGCAATAAATAAAAAAAATATTTTTAAACCATTCTGAAATAAAATATTTCCAGTATTACTATTACAATATTTGACTTTCCAGATTCCGATTTCTGTATAACTTATGTAATGCATTATAATAACATTTTGACAATGTGTGAAAATATATTTTATATTCAACATATTTTTGTCTGAAATATAAAGTTATGATTTCTTCAAGAAATTTTTGTTAATACGTGTAATGCTTGTAAAATAAGTTCCAGAATACCCTTTATAATGTGAAGGTATGAAAATGATGAATGGTGTATTCGAATCGCTGAGCGAAATTTGCAGATAAAAATCATTGTTCACATGTAAGCTTGTAGGAGGTCAGAAACCAATTTATCAAAGTGGAAATTTTATCCTGAAAATGAATCTCCATTTTTCTGCTCACTTACTGCTTGTCTCAGGAGATAAATGGAATTTCCATTTTATCTTTCCTTCAAAGAAAAAGATAAGGAACTATGAAAATAAAAAAAAATGTCCGTCATCAAAAAATAAGCATTATGAATTATAGTTTTATGTACAAATGCTGTATATAAATAAAATATTTCACCATTTAATTTCGCCATTTACACTTTTTTTTCTGTTTGAAAAAAAATTGAGCAAAAAATTTGATATATATGTGGCATCATGATTCATGGTTAAGGTCTTTAATTCTATATCTTTTGGGTCGACCATTTCATTTGAATTATAGGTAAACAAAAATGGAAATTAATATTAATAAAATATTTCTTGAAACACGCTGCTAACGTACACTGAATGCATTTAATAATTTTAAGATATGGTTATGACAACTGCAACTGTAATTTATTTATAATAATACAGAACACTGATTTAATTTCTTTTTAAAAGGCTATTACAAAAAATATGAAATAAAAAATAAAAAAATGTCTCAATATTTTAAAAAGTTTTCATGGATTATTTCTACGGATTATAATAGATTGATTTTCTTTTTATTGCGTATTGACGGAGTTGCACGAAACGCATGTCAAATTGAATTTATTAATACAGTTGGAAAAGCCATTAGTGAAAGATAAATGAGTAAAATGCAAAGAGAAGTTAATACATTCATTGTCATGAATCAAACCTGTGATTCGTACCACTATCTAATAGGATACTTACATCTTTACTACTTCTTAATTGTAGTAAAGAAGAGAATGTCTAATTAGATAGTAGGTGAGAATCACATGCGATTCACACGGTGAACAACGTATTAAAACAAGGAGATATAAATTACATATAGACGTGTTCTACTCGCATCAAATTCAACATTGATTGAAAACTTTTTATATCAACCAAGTGTAGGTGACACAGCAGTCAAGGCATTAAATGTTACGCAAGGAACCAATGTCACTACTAAATGAGAACATACTGTAATAATTAGGCTCACCTAACATATTTCTGAAGCTAGAATAACATCTCCCAATGAATTTTCGCTAATTTCATTGGGAGGTTTTGAAGTGACAATTAAAACACTGGCTTAAAGTATAACGAACAGAAATGCTTTATATAAATATAGCTTTAAAGTAGAAAAAAAAACTGATAACTTCAGGAAACACATTTGTAGACTAAGCTTTTCTTCTGTGCTAATGGGTTTCCATCTCATATTATTAATGTTAATTTAATGAATTCTGTATAGATATTATTATTTCTAAAATCTAATAATTTGCTTGGCGCATTATAGCCAAACATGGCTCTTGTGCCATACAAACCCAAACCATTAGTCAATAATATAGTGTGCAGCTTCTTTTGTCAGCTCTTTTTAATTCATGAGCAGGAATTTTGACTTTCATCATCTGATGTATTGTTACATTATGCCCAAATTGGAAATTGCATCTATAATTCCAAAACCTACCAATATAGTGCTTATTTTTTCTATTCTTCTCTATCTGATATTTTGTTACACTATGGCTAAATTGCTCGTTCCATCCATAATTCTAAAATCCTACAATGTGATTCTTAATTTCCATGTTTCTCTTTTGTGAGTCGTTAGAAGGAATTTCACTTTTCACAATCTTGTTAAACTGTGATTAAATTGCACATAAATCTAAAATCCGTGAATATAGTGCCGAATTTTCCTATTTCACTTCAGTGACCCATTAGTAGGAATTTCATTTCTCACTATGTGATTCTGGCTACACTATAACTAAATTGCTCGCTCCATCCTGAATCCCAAATACACCAGTACAGGTCCTACTTACTCTATTTGCCCGTAGAGAGGCATTGCCAAGAATTTTATTTTTTACATTATGACTAAATTTCTCGTTGAATCCGTAATTCTAAAATTCATAAATATAGTATCTAATTTCCCTATTGCCTTTTGTGAACCTTTGTTAGGAATTTAGACTTTCAACTTCATTCAATCATCTACTTCATCTCATCTCATCTCATCTTTCAACATCATCTTTTAGATATCTCACTTTGTCATGGAGAAACTAAATGTTCCATCCACAATTGGAATTTCTTTTAGAGTCATTTTCAAACACGATGTTTGACATAAAATAGTTTGCACAAGCGTTTGACAAACTGCAACTTGCAAATCATACACGGCACTTTCCCAATGGTTATTTGACCCTATTATAGAACTGAGAATTAAACAAAATTATTGTTTCATTTAAAAACTTTAAGATATTCTTGCTACTGGACAATTTCATTAAAAGGTGTGGAAAAATCTAAGGGGAACCGTAGATAGTTCCAAATATTGTGCATTTTGTCTCATGATAAACACGTTAAACTCACGTTAAACAATATTAACCACTTAATTGTTTCCTTTACTATACTATTGAATAAGATGATACCTTCTATTTTGGGAATATCTTCTTAATTTGATTCAATCCATGTAAATCAATTGAAAAATTTGTTTATTTATGTATTCGAAATAATTTTAATATTGAATTATAATCTTTATGAATGGTTTATTTTTTGCTTCAAACTATCAAAATTCGATAAATCGATGCACGTGTTAATGAAGTCTTATATAAGATTCTATTTCATTTTCAATTTTGATTACGTACAATACAATTCGGATTCCATACGTAAAAGTTAAACCTGGTATCCCTTTTTTTATTGTATTAGTATTTATCAGCCATCAATCTCATGGCTTTACTACTAAATTCAAAACTGCTTTGCATCACTCAAAATGAATTTGCTTCAGTTAATGTTATATCACGCCGTACTTTGTCATTTAACCATCCGCAATGATTTTACTTCAGTTAGCGGTATATCACGCAGTAGTTATAGTTTGAAAGAAGCATCGTTTTCAAATTAAACTATGGTACCATGTTTTGTGATAAACTTTTCGCATCTTTAAAGAATAAAGGAGAATTTTTTAAAAATTAAATAGTAACGGCATACTTTGTGACAAATTGATGTAATCAACTTACATAGAATGAAAATCTAGATGATAATTGAAAACGAAATGGTTGCAAAAAATCATAGTCACAGCAAGTATGAAAGAGTTATGTAGAACTTTAAAAAATAAACGGAAAAGCATTACGTTCTATATTACAAAAAAAAAACAAAAATTAGTTATTGTTCGAAAACATTCTATGATTTGTCGCTTCGTGGGTAAAATCTTCTTTTTGCCAGTCATTTTATTTTTATAGCAAAAATGAGTTTTCAGCTTCAATATAATTTCAAAATCAAAAGAGTACGTTTAATAATCGGCAGTCAAAGTTATGTGGAATTTGAATCATTCCAGAAAAAAAAAAAAAAACTTGCTGCAAATTGAGTGTACCTGAATTTTTTTATTAGATTAGCTAGCAAAGTTAAAGCACTCAAAAGACATTTCTTATAAATTTTCTTATTTTAATAAGTATATTATTAATATTATTATATGACAAATATTTAAATCAAATTCTCTTTATTAAAATACACTTTTATGAATTTTGAATGGCTTATAAACCTCTATGAATTACAGATTTCGATATTTAGCTTTAAAGTTTTCATACTAATGAATTAAAGAAGCGGAACAAAGACACAATATAAAGAGAATTCTCAAGAACCTAAGACTCATGAAAATCGCAAATTTGTTTACAAATTCCTCAAGTCTTTACCACGCCACTCTCTTTTTGAAACTAGAAAGAAAATTACCTTAAAACTTGCCTCTTATCTGAGAACAAAACAAATTTATTTTTACTCTTTCAAGATCAATTCAATAACTTAACCTTTAACGTGCTCGTTAAATACCAGTTTAATAGTGAATTTCCGCCAAAACTTTGAATGGTAAGGTAATATTAAAGGATTAAATAACTAACGGACGAACACGAAATAAGTTGCGTGTACATATAAAATAATATTTTCTTACAAGTTAATGATTCATCTCTTAAAAGTGGTTTTTCAAGACAAAATTTATGGACCGTAACGAGAATCTACTACAGTTATTACTTAAATTCAGTGCAAGAATATGCCATTTGTTTCCATGTACCATTTAGCTTTTATTATTGACTTTTGTTTTTCATTTTACCATTTTGTTTATCTTTAAGAAATGTCTGGAATATTTTAGATAAGCAAAATCAAAATAGTTTTTTCGTGTTTATGAAAGAATAGAAACTTATCAATTATATCAATTATATTTGACAATCGGCAATAAATGCGACTTAATTGATTTTGTTAGCGTACAGTAAGAAATGAAAAAGAGAAACTAGTTTTAAACCCCGAATAATTTAATTTACCAATTTTTGATATTAAAATGAGTGATAATAGAGTGATTGATATCCGATATTTCCCTTCTTTAAAATTAGGGGGGGGTATTATATGTAAACAAACTTTCTTTCCTTAGCTATATTTTTATTTTTCACTTTCTTAAACAGAAACATTTAAACTAATATTTTCCAGTAATTTTTTTGTTACAAAAAAAATATTGTCGATGAAATTTTATTTATAGCATTATATATTTCGCTGTTTAATTATAGATAAACTTTTAAATCAATTTCTATACATTTAAATAACAAATTATCTCTTATTCATATTATAATTCATGCATATGTTATACTTTAAAATTTTTCTTTATATTCAGTATTTGCGAGTGCAGGAAAATATTGTTTTCATTTTCGCATCTAAATTCTTTTATATTAGGAAATAAACGAGATTTCACCAGAAATTTATTTGGAATTCAAAAGCCCATTCTTCAAACAGAATCTGCTCATGAAACGAATTATTAATGTTATCATTCCGTTTCAAATTTAAAAAGGACATTAAAGTGTTTTATAGTGATTAATGGCTTCATGCGGAAAGTTTTTTTAAATATTTAATTTCAAGTTTTCTATTAATTTCGTGGCAAATTGGCAACAAACCTAGATTATTCAATATTCAATTAGATTGTCTTTCCTAGATATCGAATGGAGTGGTCGAATATTTTAGTCTCGGCATTGGAGGATTAAATGATCGAGATTCGATTCTAAAAAAGATTCGCCGTTTGAGTGTATATTGTGAATTTTGAATCCTTTTGGACCAAACGTCACTCAGCTGATGTTAATCAGAAGTTTCGAAAGTAGGTAGTGTCTCAAAGTATTTAGTGCCATATACTTCAAAATGTTCTTCTGCCATTGTTTAAAGATACAAAAATTGCCTTAAAGGAACCATGAAATAACTATATAAAATCTATATGATAAATAAACTGCGCTGGTCCAATTTTATGGAAAATTTGAGATCAATCATATTATCTACTGTGTTTCATTATTTGTTTTCCAGACATTAAAAACTATTTCCTTATTGAGTGTTGGAATTTTGCATTTTATTTTTAACTATCCATTTTATTTATTTAAAAAAAAAAATTAAGATTTCGCCAGATATTTTCTTATTGGCTTATAAAGTTCAGGGAATTCAGTTGAATGTTTAATTTTCGACCACTATTTTATTATCATTTTATTGGATTGATTATATCTGCCATAATTATAATAACCTTAATAATATTCCTATTGTATCTGAAATTCGCCAAATCATTATAGGAATATGATTTACTAAAAATCCGCTTCATATTTTGTACCATTAAAGAATTCTTAAACTGGTTGGTTTTATCCTCAATTTTCCATCCTTTCTTATTTTATGACTTTTCATGTTATTCGTACACACTACTACGCTGACTGAGACATTATAGCATATTTCAATAAAAAAGGAATCAGTCATTAAATTAAAAACAATGTAATTTCTTTTGTATGGTAATGTTTCAAAATAAGCGATAAAAAGTGTTCTGCTTATGATGACTGTATTTCCTCAAAAGTGCCATTAGATCCATTTCGGCTTTTCGATCTGTCTGGATGATAGCGTAATGCCTTTCCTTTCGACTCGCTGTTGATATCCATGGAACTATTGGATTAAGATGAGCTCTTATGAAGCAAAAAGTAAATTTTGTGCAACGCTTTGTGTATGTATATTATTGGAAAGTGTTTGTATTGGCATTGAGAAGATATTGATTTACAAGGATATAAGATAATCGGTGAATGTGCCAAATTATTGTGTGAAAAGATTCATTACGGATCATTTTTTTGCCTGCCTTTTTAATATGGTATTATGTGCGGACTGGAATTCGATGTTGCGAGGTATGTTGAAATTTTTTTCTACGTTCTTATTATGTAATATGTAACCTAAAATAAATTTCAGTAATAAAAGATATAATCAATGTTGCAATGAATGTATATCTGAAGTGATAAAAAATGAAAAACATGCGAGATATATTAAATTTTATATACTGAGGATTATATCTTATATATTGATTCTTAGTTATAGAATGTCATAAAAATTCCGGTAAAAAAAAATTAATGTTTTCACCGAAAGAAAAACCAGTGATCAATTTTGATTCTAAGGAGTAAATAAAAAAAAACTTGTCAATACAGAAATCTTATTTATAATAAATCACAGTTCTGTTGATAGGCTTGGCATATTAGTGAAAATTATTTTAATATTTCTGTGTTGATTCTGAATTTTTTTGGGCCATTTTGAGAATTATCCACGTATAATCAGTAGTTCGAGGCAAAAATTAACAGATTTTATCACTCTTTATTGAATGGAAAACTGACACACAAATATAGATTGATATTTTGAATTAAACTTCTAATAAATTAAAAATAAATCTGTATTTTGGCGACAAATGTAAAAAAATTAAACTTTTATCAAAAAAAAAAAAATTGTATTTTTAATGATACCAATTTTATTGCCCTGCAAAGTTTTTCTGACTTTTGGTAATTTAAATATTATTTTACTTATTTTCAGCAGTACATTTTAAGGTTGACCTGACATTCAAGCCAATTTCATTGCCTTCATCAATTCTTTAAACGCGTATTTTTCCCATTGTTGAAAGCTAAAGGAGAAGGATTTTATTTTATATCTCTATTATTTATATCACTCTTATTATTAGAGTAAATATGTTTAAATATGAATGTTTCTAAATTATTCAGTACTTAGGATGAAGTTTTAATTTCAGAATAACACAATAGTGGAAATTTTTTAATTAGTTCTTAAACTCTGCTGTTATTTCAATTGATATGCTTGTTATTGAAAATTAATATTTTTAATTAAATTGTTTTATTTAGAAATATGAATTAAAATCAGTTTCGAAATGATATTTTCTTTCATTCTTTATAATCATTTATATTGATTTGAACAAATTTTCAAAAAAGAAAACAAAAATGAAAAGAAGATAACTTTTTGTTTCTTATTTGGAACACCTTTTTTTTCTTATTCTTAAGAAATATTTTTAAAAATCATATTGAAATTATGTAATATATATTTATCGAAAGTAAAAAGGGGCTGAAAAGTTTCACATCATGTTACAAAAATCTTGGAACAATTTATAGTTCAAATAATTCTATTTGAAAAAGAGAAATTTTCTAAAAGACATTTTCAAACATAAATACAAAATATTTTATTTATTTATGCTTTGGGAAAAAGACTTGGTTCTCTTTCAAAAATGTAATATACAAATATGTATATTTTCAATCAATCTTCAATTTAAATTTATTATTCAAATTAAGAATTTACCTCCTTATATTTACATTCATTTTTTTCATTTTTATTTATAAATGTCAGCTATAGAATAAATGTAGATACGAATTATTCTATAGAAATCTATTCAAATATCTATTTAAAAATTGAAATTCCTTCAAATGATCAAAAAAAATCACTAAATGAAAGAAAAAGCAAAATAATATATATTTTTTTAAAGATAACCATTTTAGCAACTAAAAAAACCCATCTTTTTGCATTTTGTAACAACTTGACTCTCATCAAAATAATTAAGAATTGATTTACATTTTTACCAAAATACATTAATATTTTTTTTCTAATAGTCGTTTGCATTTAGATAGGGAAAAAACTACGTTTTTATATATTTAAAAATGGAAATTGATTCGCTTACGTGAAGAAAAGAATGAAACATTTTTACGATATAAAGCATTTTTTGTGATTCAAGAAATACGTTTGCTTCACTTATAAAAACTCGAACATTAATTCTGAGACTAATGCAAAAAAAAAAAAAAAAAAAAATTGTTTCATGTGATTAGAAATATTAAGATTCTGAACGTATTTTTGGAATCATATCTGTCAATTAGCTATTTCCTAATTTAACACAGTAAGGCTAATACTTCGCTGAAATCCTCTCGCTATTATGCACTTGGAAAATGTTTTTATTTTCTTTTACTACTTCAGTTTTATTTCTTTGTTATGAGTGCTTATTTCTTCCAATGCCGTCTTCAATGCTTTTATTTCCTTGTAAGTATTTCGTCCTGGGTTTCCTTGTTTTCGTCGAGGCATTCTTTTTTTCCCTAATGAATGCTCGCTGTCAATCATACACTGTTTCAATTTATTTAATTTTGAAAAATGTTTCATCCTTTAATTATTGTGCGCATGCTTTATACAAATATTCAGTTATCGCTTTTCAGACTTATAAATGTAAATGAAGCCGTTCAAAGTCTTTATAATTCGGTACAAAAATTATCATGGAATTTCTAATGGATTCAGAAAAAAAAAACATTTCCAGAAAGGGTGGTTTTTATCTAATTTTGATTGATTTAGTTTAGGTATACTAACATTCCTCTTTTGATGTACTTGAACTATTTTGGACGGATTTCGTAATTTTGAGTTGTGATCAGATAACGAAGATTATATTTCAGAGGGCACCGTCTCTTCAGACACCTGCGCCACTCCAACGTGAAAACATTTAGTCCTGACAGATTTGGTGTTCTCCAGATCCGCTGAAACGTTAATTCTTCAGTGATATCTGGTCTTGAACCAGAATCCTTGGGCCTGGAAGCCGAAACAATACTATTAAAGCAACGCAGTCTGGTGTTATCTAATTACATAATAAAAATGCAAAACAATTTATGGCTAAATTTCTATACGTTATTTCCATGTTCTTTTAAAATATGTTAAAATGCAGAAAAAAAAACTCCTCTAGACGCTTCATTAAAAGGCCGATCACAAAATATGCATTGTTAGGATCGCGCAATGCTTGATTCTAACACAGGGTGAAAAACGAAACAAATGGAGATCAACCTATGAGCGGTAATAAATCCCCAACTTGACCTCCATTCTCTTCGAATCTGAAAACAATGTGTATATTTCTTCCCGGAAAAATGAAGCGGTCGGTGAAATTTTTTGAATGTCATTTTTATTTCCTCGTCTCCGAAAGGTAACAAGAAAAAAATAACTCATTGTAATAAAAAAAAGATAATTATCTCGAAATTTTGACGAATCTTTATGTTTAGGATCCAATTTTTTTTCAAAATTGTATCTGTTTTAAACGCAATAACTCAACGCAATAACTCAAAAGCTCTTTGAACTTAATGGATAAAATTTGCATTGGATGTTTACACAAAATTGGTGAATTTATATATCCACAACAAAATATTTATCCAGAAATCCTATTCACAGCAAAACTATTTATTTAAATTATTTATTTTTCCCATTGAAGTGCTAGTGACCACGATATCATCAAAACACAAATAGATGTATTAGTAAAATTTTGTATATAATATTATCATCTGAATCTTAGATTGGCACCACATTTTGAACCAAATCTGTCAGGAGGCTGATCACTTGTCAGTTTATATTATATCATGCATTTGAACGCATTAATTAAAAATAAATTTTGATAATGATAAATATCAGTAAAACTGGCCACTTGTCAGGTTATATTATATCATGCATTTGAACGCCATAATTAAAAATACATTTTGATAATGATAAATGTCAATAAAACTGGCCATTTGTAAGGTTATATTATATCATGCATTTGAACGCAATAATTAAAAATAAATTTTGATAATGATAAATGTCAGTAAAACTGGCCACTTGTCAGGTTATATTATATCATGCATTTGAACGCAATAATTAAAAATACATTTTGATAATGATAAATGTCAGTAAAACTGGCCATTTGTAAGGTTATATTATATCATGCATTTGAACACAATAATTAAAAATACGTTTTGATAATGATAAATGTCTGTAAAACTGGCCACTTGTCAGTTTATATTGTATCATGCATTTGAACGCAATAATTAAAAATACATTTTGATAATGATAAATGTCAGTAAAACTGGCCACTTGTCAGGTTATATTGTATCATGCATTTGAACGCAATAATTAAAAATACATTTTTATTATGATAAATGAAATGTGGCAATTGATTTTTCCATTAAATTGCTGATATATGTCAAATGTTGGTGTCAGTCGATAGGAAAGAGGGCATTCAAATAAAATAGTTCTTTTCTTTACAATATATACTCTATTTTATTTCTCAATACGAAGAACAAAAATCCTATATGCAGGACTCAGAAAATCTAAATTTGAACACTCGCAGCTATCATGGCTTTATTCAAAGTCAAAAATTGTATGTCGATAGGACGGGGATGGAAAATTTATTTGCAAGAAATTTGGTATGTAGTCTTTTCCCCAAATGTTCGTATTTCGTCCATATTTTAACACTTTCTAGGGCCGTGGGAAGTATGCTTCCCACCAAATTTATCAATCTTTGTATGAAATTATGTTGGTTGGCATAAGTTTTGACACATTTTTTTAGCAAGTCAGAAACTTAGCAGCTTCATTTCTTTATCTCAGTCAAAATGATGTGTCTTGATTTGTTACTTAATTATTAATTAACCAAATTAATTAATTAATCAAATTAAATTTATTTAATAAGCTAAATGAATCCCTTTTCTTATTCTAATTTCAAGACTCAAAATATTTTAACATAATATGACTGGAAAAAAATGGCCATTTAAAGGGTTAACTGAAATTCGTCTGTGGAGAGTCGATCTGTTCTTCCACCCTTGCTCATATAAACAAAATAATGCAAGAACCAGATCGAAGTAATTATGATTTATGATGAAAAGTTTAGATTTGTATCCGTTCGCAAACGCAAAGACATAGATAAATCAAACACACTGTGTAATTTCTTGCAATCACTCTTTATCTTGCATCAAATATTAGAATCCATTCGCCAGAAAGGAAAATATCCTACATAAATTCCCAATTTAGTTTAGTATAATATAAAGCGCAAAATACAAGAATGCCAGAATAAGCCTTTGGGAGTTGTCTGCCGTAAATGTTCTCACATACTCTCTAATAAAAGTATTTTCCCTGATGAAGCGTACCATGGTCACGAAATATTAACTTTTAGGCCGGGATAACCTGGTTGGTAGGGCTTTGGATTAGCGTCCCCTGGGTTGCGAGTTTGAACCTCGATGGCCAAAGACTCTCCATGTATGTCGTGGCTGGCGAGCGTATAAATTTGTCGTGGTTACAAACTCCTCCATGTCGAGAGTAATACTACTGGGAGTATTGGATCAGGGGTGATCGTTCTCTGATTCAGGTCTAAATTACGATCTGTGAATGAAATGCATGAATGAAGTCCGCCCCGTAAAAAGGGCTGTGACGCGTGTGCTGCTAAAGTCTTACTTTTGTCTCTAGATGGCGCTATTGAAAAAACAAGTTACGCGCCCTTGTCTTAAAATCACTGACTTCTAAAGTCTGTGGGCTTGTCTATGACAAGTGCCATTAGAAACAATAACAACTTTTAACGTGTATATAATATTTTTACTGAATCTGTGGTGTGTTCCTTGGCGATTGATTCCTAGCATAATATCCGAAAATCGAATTTGTGTTTGAGACGCATTTTTTTTAACCGATTGAAACTTAAATTTTACATAGAACTATATTGCAGTCACAAAATCACATATCGAATTCCATATATTTAAATCATTGCGTTTTTGAGTTGCTGTGTTTACAGTTTTCTGAAAGTACAGGCCGAAAATGGTTAATTCTTTGTTGATAGGCGTCTAGAACTTAGATATCAATTTTGTGTATCGAATTTTATCCATCGAACTATCTTCGTTTTGTAATTATCGTGTTAACTTATATTCGAACAACAGGACAGACAGACTTCCTCTAAATGGATTTTTTCTTAAAATTTGATAGATATTTACAAATTTGTGTAAAGATCGAATACCAAATTTCATTCGTCTAACTAGTCTTTGAATTATCTTTATCACAGAAGTATGGACACACTGGCATATATTTTCCAAGAATGTATTTTTCGAATTGTGGAAGGTCTAAAACGTGGAAATTCATCAAAATCTCGAATTCGAATTTTTTGACGATTACAATACTTGATCTATACTACGTAAAGGAAAAAGACAACGAAAGAAACGTAACAAACAAGTCCCTCTTGTTTGTTAAAAAATAACATGCTCATAAAAAGTATAAGCTATCCTTCCTTGCCTATTTAGATCACGTGTGCCGTGTATTTCACAGCCATATATCGGCTAAAACTCTGTCTACCCATGCATTTTATTTTGCTGTATACGAAATATACGATACGATTTATTTTACATATACATTTTATTTTGCCGTTACTGCCATATACGAGAAAGTGATTGAGTCTTTGTTTCTAAGAATTTCGAAAAAAGGAAAAGTAATTCCTTTATTCTTCTCTCTTAATAATTCATTAACTTGAAAGAGTAACATTTATTTCTTGTCCGTATCTGTTTTTGCGAGTCTTAAAATTTATGAGATATATTATTTATCTTGCCATATAGTTAGGTTAATATATTATTATCTTGACATTTTTCTTTTAAAGTAAACAAGAGTTATTGGAAATTCTGTATATTTATGAAAATATTTTGAAACAATTATAAAATACACGATACCCTCTAACGTTGCTGATCAAAATAACGAGTAAATTTCTCTAACGTGAGGGTTATTTTCTGTATCATGCATAGTATTGTTTTTCACTGTTATTTTATGTGTTCGTGATATTTTTTGGTGGCTAATTCATTACACTAATGAACGTCATTTGCATGCACGCAGCCAAAATTATGATTAATTACATTTTCTTTTGTTCCGTACGCCTACACTTTGGTATCCGCCAGAGGGACTTCAAAACGAAATCACTCGAGTGGTATAATGATTGATTGTTTCTGATTTATTCGTTTTAAAATAGATCATAGTGTTCGAGAGGGTCGTACAGCCAAGTTAAGTGTCATTAAAAGTGTGATAAAAGTTGAGGAGTTACGCGTCACTTTTACGTTCAGTCTGTGAAAAATGACGAACTTGTTTCTTTCTTGAAATCTACATAATAAATCGTCTGTCATCGAATCTATTAAATTATAATAAATTACAGTTTTTGTTCGACCTTGGGGTTTAATAATTTTTGATAAAAGAAAGTTTTCTTCAAGAATTTTTGGTTTCTACCTAAGTATCGGAGCTCTTAAAAAAAAAAAAATGTTTTCTTTCGAACTTCGTGATGCTTTGGTTCTTAAAAGATTGTAAATGCATTACTTAAAGTAGTTATTTTTCATATACAGTTTCCATATATAATTTATGTATTGCATAGTATCGTAAACAAATCACAGAAATGTGAATATAAAAGAAGGAAAAGGATCATTAATTATATTAATATCTCGTTTAAAGGCAATACTAGGGGCATTTTGGAAGGGATTCGTAATTCGAAACTGGGTCCAGATGAAGAGGACGACATCTGAGATGACACCATTTGCTCTAAACTTTCGCATTACTTTTGAGGGAGGAAATATGGAGCTGGAAGATTTACCGCGTCCGAGACCCGTCTACAGGGTGAGTCTTCGTTGGCCTCAGATCTCGAACCCGAAACCCTCCAGCCCCGAGGCCGAGACTTTACCACTAAGCCATCGTAACCTCAAGAAAGATAAGGAATTCATAAATATAGGCGTTCCTGAATTACTAAACAAATTTGGCCTTGTATAATATGGGGTATCTATATATCTGCACATGATTATTCAAAAATGTAATACTCTCTTGTCTGATTTCACAGATTGAAGACATCTGTCCTTTTGCGAATGCTTTAATCAACTTTAATTTGTCAATATAGGCAGAGATAAAAGATGTAAGAAGAAACGTTTTTTTTTTGTTTTTTTTTTACTATCAATGTTTACTATCAATGCACTCGTTCCAAATGAAAAGAAACTGGGCCGATTTAAAAATAAAATACATTCTAGCATTGTAAAACAGTGGTTATAAAGAAGAGATGCTTTATATATAACTTTGGAAAAACGCTTCTCCTATTAATAGTGATGAAAGAGCCTAATAGAGTGGGACCTTTTGCGATTAATCGGTGGAATACGTTTAATACACAAGTGCCGGAAAATCAAATTTGTATTTTGGATGACTGATTAAATTTAAAATCTGAAAAGATCTAGAAATGTAATAAAAAGTATCACGAACGAAATTTTTTTTAATTAAATCATTGCCCTTTTGAGTTGTCTCGTTTACATGCTTGTGTAAGTTCAGTCAGAAAGAAGATCAATCCTTTGTAGGATTTGGTTTCAAATTTGATACATATATATATTAGAAATTAAACTTTTGTACCATAACTTATCCATCTATCTTTCTTAATTTTACAGAGATTAGCAACTCATATTTAAACAGATGGGCAAACAAACTTCCACTGAATGGATTTGATTGACAATTTGACACACACACACACACACACACACACACACACACACACACACACACACACACAATATACGTTAAAGCTATGCCGAAAATATGAGAAAATATCCATTGCCCTGTCTAATTGTCATGACAATTTTTTTTCTTGACTCAGTCTGGAGTTTTTAACGATTCTAATGAATCATTTCTGTGATATTTAAAACTCTCAAAAAGCACCGGTTTGGGAAGTGGAGAGTTTCTCATTTTGACTGATAATTAGAGTAAGATTCTCATGAGATCTCTCCAGTTTAGATTCAGTGATGAGCACTGTACTCTTTGGGGAAATTATCGAATATACAGAAGAAGCAAAATAAGTTGGTTTTACTGTTCGAACTGAAATTCTCTAATCGAAAAGAGGCTTCTTTTGTTCTTCTTTATTGCTAGATTAGGTTGCCAGTTAATGGCCCATAGACAATGGAAGGATTCGCCGTTGCCATCTAAAGATCTAAAAGTTCGTATTGTACAATGAAAAGTTTCCTCTTCTTTTGGTCTTATCTCAGTTTTTATTAAACTGTTTCTATGTTTCGAAACGTATCAAGCCAGTATTCTGTTCAACAATTTAGTTTCAAAACGATGCCATTTGTTTTGTTTTATAAATTTTATACGTATTATCTTGTTTTCTCTTACTAATAAAGAGAAATATTGTGTATGGTAAATGTTTTTTAAATTATTTTATTTCTTTTATTTTCATTTACGTATTCAGAATTTATATCCAATATGTATACATTAACGTAAAAGAATTTTCAATGATGCTTTTATATTTAAGGAAATCTTGCGATAAAATATCATTTATGAGATTTAATGGTTCTTTGTTGGTAATATTAAAAAAATATTATACATGGTTTAAAGATTTATTTAACGTAGAAGGCAATAATTAAAACAGTATTTGTAAATATAAAAAAACAAGGTATGTAAAAATTGAGATTTAAAAAAAATCGCCATCTCACTTATAGTTAACAGCTTTTCGTTTTCCCTTCTTCCATTTCATTTTATTGTAATACTGTTGTTTATATCAGAAGAGATATTCTGAACCACCAAACCTATACATGTCACATCCATATCAAAATTTTTCACACTGTTGGCCCTACTAGATCCTTCGTTATGCGATTACAATAATTGGTTGAGCAGGATTTTAAATGCATAAAAATATAAGAGGTATAGTTGATGAATCTCGTGACACGCTAAACTTTTTTCATAATAAATTGTAGTTATAAGTTGCATGAAATTTAAATTATTGTTTTAAAAGTTAAAATGTGTCCTAAAAATTGCAAAATATTTGTGTTTATATTTTTTTTTATCAATTATTAATAAAACACGGATATTGCATTGCCTCTCCTAATCCACTTAACTGAACCAGAATATTTTGAAATGGGTTTGTCGAGTGTAACAGTAGTAACTTTTGCAGTTATTGTAACTTTTAATCTCGATAAGATGGTACGCCAAACTGATATGACATCGATACTTAAAATTGAATCTCTATAAAGTCTTGAGTATATACTGTAATGTCCTGATCTAGACTGATCAAATAACGAAGCAGAATTTCCAGACAATTCTTTATTTTACAGTCCTATATATACAAAGAACAACTTGTTCCAATCTTGGTTAAATAAATAGTTATTTACACCTGTAGTAGGATATACAACAGTCAAAATCGAAGGCTTTTCTTGAAACTCAGTTCTTTATCTCTTCAACACGACCATTTCAGGTGTAGTTTCTCAGACTCCGAACTCGTGGGCGTAGTTCAACAGTTCCTGCAATTCGTTTCTTCCCTCCTCCAAAATATATATCCATCCGCGCTTTATTTCGGCGACAATCTCCGCCTTTTAATTTACATTGGTCATTTGAGCTCTCCTTCGGCCAATCGGGGTCCGGCCATATGCTCTCTCAGCGGCGTCAGAAGGTCCTTTCACAAAGAGAAACATCTATCATCCAGATGTTTGGACACCCTTTTCTCTTTGAAGGTACTTTCAATACCTCTGGGACGAGGAATTCCATATGTGGTCTGTCATTGTAGTCGCTAATGAACAGATGCGAGACCACCCTGGTGAAAAGATTCACCATCTGGCTATCTCGAGGAGTTTAGTAAGTAACAGCGACGATACAATGAATCAGTACAACACAATGTCTTATCAGTACTGGGAAACGGGGAATGTTACAATACGCGTATGGTGGTCCGAGTTGATGTAAATATTCTTTAGATGAACTTATCATGAAAGGAAGAACTCTAGATGTTAACATACTATTTATACATGTCTTTACATTGAGGGCCAAAATACAAATATTCTGATTTTCAAACTGCAAACTGATAAGATAAAATGCGGTCTCTTCGTTAGATATTAAAAGATGCTAAAATATTTAGTTTGAATTATATTTATTTATATTTCTAATTTCACTTCCTGTATCAATTAAAATTCATTCATTTAATTGTATTTACTGGTCTAATTATTAAAAAAAATTCTTATTCAAAAATTAATACTTAATCTGTTCGTGTATCCATTTTTTCTTAAATACGTTTTCAAATTTTATTGAATGGCTAAAGTTTTCGTTGCTGGTTTCCCGCCCACAACTATTACGAATTTTTCACTAAAGTAGTTCGGAATTTTTACTCTCTTATGAAAGATATACCTTAGTTTCTGAATAAAATATACTATATTTTATCTTCAAAATAAGAAGTAAGAACTGACCATGCTTTTCAGAACTCTTCCAGAAATCTGAACATAAAAAAAAAACGATCTCTTTCTCTCACTATATAATATAGAGTATACATGCAGAGAGATAGATTATTTTTACCATAAGAGGGAGTTTCAGCTACATCCATTTGGATTTAAAATAATGCATTAAAATTTTGGTTACATGTAATGCGAAAAGCAGGTACGCTTTTCAGGATAATCCGACGTAAAATATCTGAATCTCAACATCACATGAGTATCATGCAGTGAACTATCGCGATAAGATTATCTTATCTTTATCCTTTTACCAAAGATTCTTCTGAAAAGGAAAAAAAAAATAAAAAAATAAAGCATCCAAATTTAAATCCTTTGCAAAGTAAAGCTTAAAAAGCTTTTAAAAAACAGTTTCCCATAATTTTTCTACTTATAACCATACCTATACTATTTTAAGTAGAAATCAATGAAAGTGGTTTCCTCAAAACTTTCCCGCGTATCCCTGAATAGAATTCTTATCTCCCTCTACCTCCAGCACACATATTGCAAAGGAATGAAAATACCACGAATGTTAGTACTCAGATTTTTATTTTCAGAACACCATATGTGAACATTTTTCTCTTCATAGTATTTATGAAAAGTATGAGTATTAATATTCGATGCTTTTTTCGACCCAATAAAACCACAATTTCACACACAACTATAACTTTATTAGCGGTATTATAGTAATTTTATTTATCTAGATGCTCATTTATTATTATTTTTTTTCTTGAGTTTCGCGTTTACATATATACAAATGTTCTGACTTTCAGATGGTCCTTAATGTATTGTGATTAGTCCTTTAATGTATTTGTTTCACAATTTAATATGGATCTACGCTTCATATGCTTAAACTGTGTCCTGAATTTTATTTACCAAAAATTTTTAGGCTTAGTAATCACGGTGGTCCGTTTATTTTCAGACGAAAAAACTTCTTGTAAGCAGATTTCGTTCAAATGTGATAGAAATCTACTAATTTGATTATATATTAGGAGATTATTTTTCCGTGCAAAAAAGTTTATTTACGCATTTATTAATATCCCCCCTAATAAAAAGAAAAGATCCATTTATATGCAATGCCTGTGTTCTTTTAATTATTAAATTGTAATAAACCTTTATTATGTTATATATAATGAATTCATTGGAAATAAAAATACACTAACTAAAAATGTTTAAAGTATAAAGGCATTGAGAACATTGATCATTTTTACAGGTTGGCAAAGAATATTTCATTAAAGACTAATAACTGTTAATCGATTACCAAGCCGTGAGTGAGAACTAAGTGCCACTTGTGCGGAGGTCAGGCCATAGATCAAAGACGTCAGTATGTAAGTTGTTGATATTTCTAAAGTTGATTTGTATTCTTAAGTGATAAAAATCAAAATAATGAGATTGTATGATTCAGGATTATTTGGATAATATTAAAAGGAATTTTTTAAAAAAAAAATATGTTATAGAAACCGTTTAGTTAATCGTTATTTGATCATTGCTCTTAGTGGTTGTTACCTAGCAAAACTATATTGTTCTAAATGAGAATAATTGCAGAAAACTATAGAAAGAAACAAGAAGTGTAATTTGAAGAAATTAGCAATTTTAAAGTTTAATATTAAACTCCAATGTACAGTTGAAATAGTAATGAAACATTTCGTGCTATCCATGCCTAATTACTTTTACATGAAATATTATTTATAATATATTCACAAGTTTTCGTAATTTTAATAACTTGTATAACTAATATTTGAACTAAATATTTGAAAAAAGTAGGTTTGTTTAATTGCTAATTATTTCAATGTTAAAACAGAGGAAACGTTCTTCGTATCATTTTTTTTTGATAAAAAAATATTTAAGCTACATTTTTAAATAAAAGTTTCTCAGTATTCCATTCTAGGGAAGGAAGAACATTTTGCATGAACTGATATCATATCAGTTATCCGTTAAATGAATATTATTCAATAAATCAATTATTGATTAAACAATGTTAGAAATATTTTATAAATTTTTGACATAAATCTCAATCGTATATTGCAGTTTAGTATAAACTAAAACAGTTTAAATTTATCAGTTTAGAAATAATTATTAAATGAAGACAGTAATATATATTTAATATATATAGGGTATAAAATCTTTTCTATAATAAGTTCACCTGATTTTGATAGCTCATCCTTTTTAAAATTCATAATTAATATCAATGAGAAAATAAATGAATATTTAACGACAAAAATTCAATTTACAATGCATTAAAAGCAGTTAACAAATGTATAATGCATGCTTATTACACGCACGCATGAACATATATAATGAATGTATGTATGTACAAAAATAAATAATATATTGTATTCATATTTGTTAAATATCTTCGATAACATAAAAATGAGCCACATTTTTCTTACTAAATATTTAAGGAAAGAGAAGGAATGTTGTTAACTATTCAAAAATTATATAATAAAGTATCATTAAAATTCTAATTAATATTAAATTGATTAGAAGCTAATTAAAATGTCGTCCTTTTTTCTCACACTATATTGCGCAATGATTTCTTCAATTGTTATTGTTTGTTTTTTTAATTTAATGAGGACATTTTTGTGATAAGGAAATGTAAAGATACGCGTTTGTTAGGCAGAAGTTATTGTTTTAAGCAGAACCACTATTTGTTTTAAATTTTGGAGTTACATTGTACATACCTTTTAATAAAGCTTTTAATTGCCTTAAAGAAGTGATTTAACGATTTAAAAAAAAAACATAAGTGCAACATGCAAATTAGAAAAACTGACATATGACCGATGTAAATATTTCATGAGCCAATCAGATTTTTGTTGTTGTTGACAAAAAATACGATTTAATAGCTGTTTCTAAAGCACATGAATAAAATTCAAAAAGAAACTTTAAGTTCAGACGATTAGTAATTTTTAATAGAAAAACTATTGATTTAATTTATGTTCATGTTTTTTTGTTAATAAAAAATAAGTATATAATAAATTATATCTCAAATTTTCTTTAAACCTTTCTTATAATTCAGCATTTGTGAACAAAAACGTGCGATACTAATACAACAAATATTTCTAACTTATGGAGAAAATTTGCTTTTCATTTAAATCGTCTGCTAGAACTGATATTATAATTTTCATTAAAAATGTTTTTAGATGATAAAAATTTTTTGCATATTATAATATTTTATATGAAAATCGCTTTGTTTGAAAAAAATTGCACATGAAAAGAATTACACATGAAAAGAATTTGCCAAGACAGAGTAAATGCCATCTGGTCACGTTTTAAAATTATAATGTTAATTCTAAACTATCCATTGCGTTGCTAGGAAACGTGGGCATAAATACAAATAAACTAAGCTAAACCCAAAACGGTATAATGTTTGATAAATGTTGTTCGAATATTCATTTAAGTTTTCAGAGCTTTTTTTTTTTTTTTTTTCATAATACACAATAATTTTAACACCCCATATAAAGAGTTTTGAAAATTTGTTTGTCCTAAAAGTTTCAAAGTTTTTACATTGGAATGAACTCTAAAAATATTTTCATAAATTATTCAAAATAAACTCCATAGCAACAGAATTTTTAAAATTTTTTGTTTGAACATTACTGGATGAATATTTCGGTTAAATAGTAAAAAATATACGGAACGGTCTCTATATTAAGCCTCACGGAAGTGAAAAAATATATAGATTGTTAATGGTATTAGTGGTTTGAATGTTACTGTTTTAAAATTTTATCAATCTTTTTATATAATTTAATCAACTTTTTTATATTTATTTTTAGTAATTTAAGATAATTACATTCGGTATAAATATTCGGTAAAATATGAGCTGCGATATTTTGATACTTTAGAAAAATTAATTCTTAGAATGTAAAATTATAACGTTATTTTCAAAATGATTACAATTTAATTTTCAAAATAATTCAAATTTAATAACAATTTATTTTTTCTATTTTTATACTATACGGAAATAGGGGAATCCTTATGTGGGTAATTATTTCAAACAACCGAAATTAGGGAAAACAATTTTGCATCAATTTGAAGATAAAATCATAGGATAAGATTGAATTTCAACTGAAACAATATTATCTGATTTTCTGCAGAAAAATGAAATAGAATATGCAAATTTTATGAAATATGTTATCATATCACGATTCAAATCCCCTTACTGATATTCTGTCACGGGCCATAAGAATTGCTTCTTAAAATAAAGGGAAAAAATGGTGAGATACGTGACATGCAATATGCAAAATTTTGAAACAAAATCTTATCGATTTAAAATCTTTCAACACTTCTGTTGTAACAAAACTAGCAGAAAATCTTTTTAGAATGTTCAATGTAAGATAGATAGCAAAATAACATATTTTTTGATAGTATCGCATGTAATATTGACAGCTGTTAGTATCTTGGACATTTAACCTTATCGAAGTTTTGTTCCTGTTAGGCTTAAGCTTTTATATTCTTTATTATCTTTATATAACTATTCTGTGGGACAACAAACATATAATTCACCTGGTAATATGTGGTAAAAAAAACTATGCGTTGTAATGACAAGGATGCTTAAGAGCAGGATATTCTGATGTCAATAATTTCGTAATGTCGAACTATTATTAGGTGAAATGCCATTTTTAAGACATGTTGTGACAATTTATGTAATATTATATTTTTTATATAACATAACTGCAACTCTTGTAAACATTGTAGCAAAACATAGTAAGAAAATATTTATGTTGAATGAAAAGGGAGTATATGCTTTTAATGTATAAATTGTTTTATCCAGGATTGAGAAAAAGATAAAATAGAATGACTGATGATATTTACTATATATATATATATATATAGGCGAATGTTTCATTTTGAAACAGCAAGAAAATATCTGTCATTTTAATTCTTCTGTTGTAGTTTTTTTTACATTATTTTAAATTAATAAAAACTTTAAAATCTTTTGCTGCAAAAAACTTTTGAAGTTAAACATTTAATAAAAAAATAGTTTTTTTCTGTATTTTGAAAACAAAAGTACTTATCGCCTTTTGTTATTCCTTGCTATATGAATTTGTTTAACCACTGGATTTGATAAAGCATCTTTTTTTCGAGCATTTATTATTATTTCAGTCCGTAAAAAATAGGAGAAATTTGAGAAATTTAAGCATAAGTAGGTTTATTTCATATTTTTAATTAAAAACTCTAGAAGAACGTTTAATTATGTATCCAGTTAAACAAAATTTTAAAAAAAAATGTGATTCAATGCATGTGTTTGATGCATCAATTTAAGCCCCGTTTTATTATTATTGAATTAAGAACCATGCTCCAAATATGTATTTTGTCAATTATAGGGTGCCTTTAAAATATCTGGCAGAAATGCAAAAATAGTTGGAGGAGACTGATTCATTCACATTTTCCTATGGAATGTGGACGTAAAAAATGTACATCGAAGTGATAGATGGTGATGTTTCGACCGCAAATGAAAGGGGCTTACGGCTTATAAAAAAAACAGTAAGTGATTACACATTGAATGGACGGGGTACACTAGTACTTTGTCTACAACATCACCACATATAATCTTCAAGGGTTTCTATAGAGGATACTTTAAGAACAGATCTTCAAAAGTCTCAATGTTGATTTATTAACAAGACTATCAGATGCTACTGGTAATATGAGTGACATGCTTGACATCTCTTCAAATACAAACCACCCTATGAATATAAGCAAAGAAGCCGTATTTTCGCGACTACTGTGTACCTACGAATAAAAAAAATCAATTCATCAGGAAAACAATTAATTAAAAATCAATATAAATAGATATTTCGGTTAGATTTGCTTCAAATTTGGAAGAAATATTCAATAATTGCTTCGAAAATTTGAACGTTATATATCAAAAATGTTAATTTTATAATTAAAATTTTTCGAGAAGCCCGATGGTTATTTAATAATTTCTAAAAATTCAACATGTTACATTAGACATTTAAAACAATTTTTAAGCTAACCTATTTTATTTCAAGTTGCATCAGTTGTTTGAATTCATTTATTCAAAACAATAGTATTGGCATATATGGACGGAAAATTGCCAAACACAGTTCAAAATGTTAAATAAAAAAATTCTAAATTAAATTTCAAAATTATGTATTTAAAGAATACTGAGATACAACAAATGTGTCTCAATGCATTCTATTCTATAATACGATGTGCTATAGATTCATCTGGATACTGCAAATACGCATATTAACAATTCCTTGTGAAATTGTACTTTAGAAAGATGCAGTTTACGATGAAAAAAGCATTTGTAAGATAATAAAAGTATCACAACTTTAATGTGTAGCGATTACACGATGCCTTTTATTTGAAGTTATACCTAAACGATTAAATGAAAATTACTTATAACCAATATTTCTGGCAATCTAAATGGTCTCAAAGGTACAAATTCTGATGTAAAACTCTTTAATTAAAAACATTTAATACGTATTTATTTATTATTTTTATTTTTGCTTTAATAATCTAATTAAATATTTTTATTTTTATTTGTATAATAATTTAAACTATTTATTTTGTAATCTATAATTTTTTTTAAAAAAAATATTAGTATCTTGGTTTTTTTTTCTGACACATAAAATTTCCAGAATTTCTTGTTACCATTCCCACCTTACTATTCTTTTTGACTTTCGTATCCTAAATAAAGTAAAATATTTCATTAGCATTCTGGTGTAAATCGGTAAAACTGAATTATTTGACAATCCATTAAAACAAGAGACCTCAAATTGCTCCATTAACACAGATATCAAAACTCATTTCTACCGAGAAGTTTTCCTATATTAACAGCCTGCGCTGAATATTTTCAAAAATTGACTGTTCCAGAAAACACATAAGGATATGCCGATACGTAGCCCATTTCAAAAATGCCATTAAAATTTTCAAAGGACATTAAATAAAGTCGTTAAAAGATTACCACGCAAAACTACCTCTGAAAATGCATCCAATATTAGTCCTTCATCCAATAGTTTATTTCGGGTTATATCCCAAATTTGATTTTGCAAAGCACTATATTCTAATCGAAGCGCTACCGTTTATAAATATATTGGACTTGTTCAGAGCACTTATGTCCTTGATGTGCGAAAAATATGTAATCGTAAAAATCTGGATAGCTCATTAATTGATGCAAATGAATAGCTTCTGCCTGGAATGTGGGTGGCTCTTAAATGAAATTCTATGTGTTGTTGAAACCTGGCTGTTTGATTCTTTTCAAACCTATTGCCTCGAAGAATGCGAAATTAACTGCGCTTTCCAAAAATTGGCAAATCCAATAATACAATAGAAATTCCCAGAATTCCATAATAAATTTTTCGGAAGTCGGAAATCTCCTTTCTTAATCAGCAAATACAGCATTTTGGTCTTTCTTTTTGAAGAGAGGATATTAATGAAAAGAGAATTTCAACGTGTTGATGTATTTATTCTTTATAGGGATATAGAATCAAACTCAACTCAATACCTTTGTACTAAAATATCTCTAATCAATTGAGTGAGAGGAGTAAGCGTGAAAAAGAATGAAAAAGAATCAATTGAAATAACATAAGCATGGAAATAAACTATAAATATGTTACGGTAACCAACTATTAATAATAATGATCGCAGCCATTATTAATAATACCTGCAATCAATATTAAAAGTGACTATTCATTTATAATAATCGATTGTCCTTAACTTATATACAAAATCAAAAATATTAATGAGAATAAAAGAATATAGATATAAATAAAAAAATAATGCACGAATAATAATCGTTAATAATTAATAATAATCGTTTAATGCGATGTATTGATGTATGAATTTTACTGGTTTTGTCAAAGCCACATTTCAGATCTTACATGTTCTTTTAACAAATGGATGTATAGTTAAAGAACCAAACACGTAAGAGTACAAAATAATAGTGATATGTACTTAAAACACAAAAGAAAACTCAAAAAGGAAATAAGCATAAAACGAAACAAAATATCAAAAATATAAACATTTTTTTGAATAAAATTACGCTTTTATCAGTGCATGGGAACTTAAAAGTTTTTACTTTAATAATTTTAACTTTTTAAATTTAAATTATGATCCAATATTATAAATAGGATAGGAGGAGGTCCGCTGGATATTGAATCTAAATTTAATTAGATGGATGAATTAATAATTTAAATTTGGAAAATATTAATGAATTTTCATTGAAAATTTAGTATACCAGAAATTTAATGCAGAAGTAATTACAAAATTCCATATTTACAAATGTGAAATTGGTTAAATTAAATAAAAACATATGGAAAAAGAATTAAAATACAGTTGCCCCATGAAAATAATTGATTATTATAACATTATGATGAGAATAAAAAGTGTTGATTCAAATCTTTGAAAGTGCGCACATTTCCTGATGTATTCTTTTATTTTGATCAATTCATTGACAAATAGCACACCCTCAGTTTCCCACTATATGATTGCGGCCCTTAATTTTATAATAAATGAAGATGTGTTTTTGGATGCTTAATCAACAATTGAAATTTATCTCATGACTTTTGAAACATGCTGTATTTTAATTTGTCGTACACATAAATCTTAGTATTGATCCAGATAATAAAGGAACAATGTTTTTAAATGGAATGTTGGAAAGTGCCTAATAAAATTAATAAGAAAATAAAACTACTGAGTTACTGAAAATTTATAAATATTTTTAGAATCTATAATACTGTTTGCCTGCAATGTGAGGCTCATCGTTGATAAGAGAACTTTCGAGGTATTCTTAATGAATGCTGAATGGAAACCAGAACAATAACCTCGATTTTGATGATTATTTAATGGGGATAAAAATGAATATTATCGATACTGCAAATATTATAGCCGTATTTCTGTTAGAAACCGAGATCAGGCGATTCTTCCGGGAAATTCCTTGTAGCATTCATTAAAATATGTAAGCGGAGGCACACACGAGCATGACTTCTCTCTCTGAAGTTGTGCCCTCGGAACGATATATAGACATGCACTTTAAGTATTACTTTTATTTTCGAGGTAATCATATACTACCTGTTTGAGTTGTAAGATTCTTCAAGCTTTTTTTTTATTATTTGTGTGCATGTGTGTACACCTCGACTGCATTGTTACCTTTTTTTCATATTTTTTGATGGTTACAATATCGTTTTCAATTACCCATTTTCATTTCAAATACACCACAGATCCAATGGATGATTTTCTGTAACAATATTAAATATTTAAATGCATGACGATGTCTGAGGTTCATGATGTCTTTACTTCAAGGTCAAAGATTTCTATTTTCCATACTAAATCCTACATATAGGTTTGGTGCACGTAAAATCTAAAAGCGAAAATGGAATGGTCTAGCGGTAAGTTGGAAGAGAGAGAGAGAGGACGATTCAGATGTGGCCATCGCCATTTCAAAACAATTTAGGAAAACTAGGTATGTCCTTAAACAAAATTGGCATGGTTTTAGAACGTCAATTTTAAAAATGAGCCTAAATAAAACAAAACACTGCCTAGATGTTTATTTTTATACATCTTTTACATTTTAAATTTTTTTTTCTTACTCAACATCACGTCTCTGTTCAAATAAATGCACTCTAACCATAAAAATATGAATTTGCTATTTGTTCGATACAAAATTTTAAAGGAAGTTATTTAGTAGAAATTTTTTACGCGTAGTTCCATTTTCTTGTCACTCAGCTCTGAAGAAAGCATTCATAATTCTTTTCCACTCTGTTTATACATAGAAGTTAAAATATGCACATATGCGACTGCCTATAAATATTATACTGTCTTTTTTTTAAAGCGTGGGGTGTCGTCAGATTTAATGTCAGTTGTTTATGAAAAAAGGAAATTTTATGGTTACTGTTCCTCCTAAGACTGCTTGGGTATAGGAACCAAATAGGGTTGTCGAAGTTTGAGATGTTTCCTTTTGATGTTTTCTTTACTATTTCCTGCATAAAAAAACATTTCACGGTCTCGTGGCTTCAAATCTGGAATAAAATGGAATTTTACTCGAACAGACAGAAAATCGTTTATCTATGATGGATGTAAGCTTTTTGATACCTTTTAAGAATTTTATCAAATGTTTTGACCAGAAAAGTGTAAAAATCGTGCTCGATCCTTCTTTGGGGGATGCAGGCGTTATGGACATTTGACAGGCTCGAGCCGGGCTAGAAAGTTAAGTCAGAGCTCTCGTAATAAGGGATGCATAGTTATTTTGTTACAAGTGGCTAATAATTATCATTAAATGAAATTGGATTTATTCAAAGGAATTATGAATAATTGATTTATATATTTATTAAATGACAATGTTATATTCCTTGTTCATTAAAAGTTACAGAAGCATTTTTTAAAGCAATCAATTTTAAATAATTAACGTTTCGTGTAATTTCTGATATTTCTGTTTTTAGTTGTTTAAAAAAATTGTGATATTTTCTTCAAATTAGATCCTATCTAATTCAAGATACCTAATCATTCTATCATTATATGCGTAGACATTTAAGTAATTTTCACCTTTTAACGTGATATTTTATGGCATAATTTTGTTTTTTAACGCCCATATACTGACACTTGCCAATTTAGAAGATGAAACTTGATTTTTTAGAAAAAATTCATTTTTTCCTGGCCATTGAAAACTGTTTATACACATTTTTAATATAGTTTGAGAAGTCAAAGAGATTGTACAAGTTAGTATATTATTGACTTTATTTTATTCATTAAATATTCGTTTTTCAGAAAAAACAAAATAACAAAGTGAGTTTGAGAAAAACATTTTTCTAATTGATCTGACTTTAACTGAAATATGTTTTATCAAAATAAGAGACTGAACAAAAGTGATGTAGGTTTTAATTACTCAGTGAAATAAAGCAGACTATAAGTAGATTTCGTTTCAAAGAAGATTGTAATTCTGCACAGATCTTAAAAATGCTTAGTATCATTAACTAGAAAATTATAATTCTTATATTAATCATAATCCCGTAAGCATCGTCATCGCTTTCATTGCAAGATTAAAAAATTCTAATTAATTAATGATCCGAAGCATTCTTGTAGTGGATTTTAATTTTTGATACCGTATTCAAAAAATTCCGTCGCATATCCAAATTATCCTCCTTGTCGTAAAACTGTGAAATTAAATAAAAACGTGTTAATAATGTAAGAAAGTTTTGAGATCTTTGTTCCTGTCTTTTTTAAAAATACAAAACCAGCCTTCTGTTTTCTAAATTTTCATTCCATTTTCTCTTTAAGTTATCTTTGGGGTATATCAGCTTCTCATTTCTTTAATGATAACATAAAATAGTCCAGGGATAAATGTATTTATTGATTAATTTCTCTATTCTAAATATAAAGGAAATACTTTTTATTGAATGCAGACAATACATTTAAGATATTGTATTTATAGATCTATTAATCAACCTATCTTGGTCTAGATTTGTTGGTATATTATTACTGCTTATTAGTTCTCAAATTATTGCATTAATTTTAATGTGGAAATATAACTATTTCGACAGTAATAATGGCTTAACAGCGTCTTACTTTATTCATCTATTTTAGGCAACGAAATTTTTCGGAAAAAACAGTGAAATATTACATTTTTCGACAGAAAGTTTAGACACTTTTATATAGTTTCAGAAATTCCTTAGAATTTAGAATTTCTCACCACATAATCACTTTTTTATTTTAAATATTTTCTGCTGAATACATTTAATTTAGGCAAAATTGACCACCCCTTCCATACCTCTTAAAACATTTTCCATCCCTATTTGCTCTCGGAATAAAAATAATTTAATCCATAAAACTAAATTTGAAATTCTAGATTTAAAACAGCATTTTTGAAGAAGTTCTCCATCAAAATTGATAAATAAAATTGTTGAAGAATACTAGACGCAGAGTCAATCAATAAAAAAACATACCTAGATAAACGTTAATTATCATTTAACATACATAGTTAAATGTTAATTATTATTTATTTTGGGATGGAAACAAGCAAAAATTTCTCTGTTCTTATAAAACATACAAATATACATCCGTCATCGGATAAATTCATAGAACGTTTGAGCCATAACACATTAACATGCAAAGTGACACCACTTACACAGGATTGTCCACAATAGATAGTATATTTTATAAATAGCTTGACAATGAAAATATGCCCTTAAAAATGATCTGTATGTTGTATATGGATAAAATTTTATTGCTATCTATTACTAAACATCACGCAACTAACTTATTAAATTTCACAATACCAGCATATCTTGGTCCATTTTAAGTGAACGATTTTAAAATAGTTATCATATCTTTTATTATGTTCATCAAGTTATATTAAGTTGTGGTTTACTATTTTCATATAGTTATGTTAAATTGTGTCTTGTTATGTTCATCAAGTTGTGTTTTGTTATGTCCATCACTGGGAAAATTCAAAGTACCTATGAAAATACGAACCAGAAACCTTCCCCTGGGTCATGAGCATACGCTTTACCACGCAAAGTGACGCTATACACACAGGACAGTCCATAAAATATGTTTCATAAATAGCTTGACAGTGAAAATAACCAATTTTAAATCACCCATATGTTGTATTTTTATGAGATTTTATTGCTCTCTTACTACTAAATTTCACCAATTAAAATAAAATAATAACCAATAAAAGGCCGGGATAGCCTGGTTGGGAGAGCGTCGGATTCGCGTCCCTTAGGTTGCGAGTTCAAACCCCGCCGGCCGAAGATTCCCCGCGTGCTTGGTGACTGACGCGCGTATAAATCTGTCGTGGTCACAAAGTCCTCCACGTCGAGAGTAATACCACTGGGGGTAGTGGATCAGGGGTGATCGTTCTTTGATTCTGGTCTAAATAACGATCTGTGGATGAGTGAATGAAAAGCGCGAATGAAGTCCGCCCATAAAAAGGGCTGTGACGTATGTGTAGCTAAGTCGTTCTCTTGGCCCTAGATTGCGCAACTATAGAAACAAGAGGCGCTTTTCTTAAATCGGCTGTCTTCTAACAGCGGGCTTGTCCATGGCAAGTGCCATAAGAAACATCAACAACCTATTAAAATTCATAATAAACCGATTAAATTTTACAATATCAGCCATCTCTCTAAGTCCATTTGAAGTGAATGGTCTTAAAAAATTAACTTATAATATGCTATGATGATCAAGATACTACAATATTATCTTGCAAATGCAGAAATATTTTTAATTAAAAAAAATATCATGCGTTACGCGATATCAAAAATATCATTGGAAAATATTAAGCTTTAATTCAGATGGTATTTCGAGAAATAAATAATGGGCAAATAGTTCAGCAAAGAGAATTTATGAGTATTTAGGATGCTTAATGACGTAGAGGATCATTTTCCATTTGAGTGAACGCGTATGTGGCTTGAATTTATGATGAATGAATGTTTGAGCTCAAAGAATGCTACGGCTCTGAATGGGTGTGGTGAATATTAAAACGTATTTGTAAAAGTCATTGGCCTTCATTTATGCTCATTAGAAATTCAATGAAATATATTTCAAAGAATTCGTGGTATTAGTCGCTTATCACGAACATTGTATAACAATTTGTAATTTATGAAATTGTCTCTCATTATGAAATTTTATACATCCTCAACTAACAAATGAAATCAAGCCTAAGAAACATAGTCTGAATACAAAATATTTAGAATACAAAAAAGAAATTAAAGAAATTTTAGAGGAAAGTTTCAAGAAATGTTTGTAATTAAGTTTGTATTAATCGAATGATACGAATTTAAAAAAAGCTGAATGCAAACAGTGATGCGCGTTTCTGTAATTTTCATTAAAATCTAATTTTCTTTGAACTGATGAAAGTATAAAATATGTTAAAAATAATTCATTGGATCAAACGTAATAACTGGTTTTAAATTTAAATTGTAATGTTACAAATAGAAGATTAGATTGACGATTTAAAATTTTTGTCTCTTATATCCTCCATTTGTACTTTTAAAAATAATATTCAAAGGCCTCGATTATTTTAAAAAAATGAATTTCCGCATGGAACTGAAAACTAGTGTTATTTTTATTTCTGTCTTAATTAATTATACATTCGGAAACCCAAACAGCACTCATTTTTGCTGAGATACCGTTATTTTCAACAGTAATATTTATTTTTTTATACATCACTGGGTAGAAAAGTAGAAGAAAAAATATTCAAAAATATGAAAATATTAACGCTTTTATCATTAACGAGGCTTTATATGTTCCACTCGCATTTTAAAATGGTTGCTGGGATAAAAATTTATTTGAAACTTATTGTAATGTATCCCAATTCTAGATCCAAGATAATTATTTGATTTTTATAATTAGTTACCTAGATGGTGTTTTACCTAGACCATTTCCTTGCCATTAGTCATAAGTGCTTTATGTATGTTTATTAATTTTGATGTATTGGTAACAAATTCTTTTTAAGACACATATTTATTAGATATTGTAAATATATAAATATGTTTTTCCAGTAAATAATAATAACAAAATATTATACATAAAGTAATTTTGTTTTCGTTACGGGACTATTAAGTAGCATAACTAAATTGAGTCAGTTCAAAATATCTTTTGGATAAGGGTTCTAGCTTCTAGTTTAAAACCAATTGGAAAAAATATTCTGAAAAATAAATTTGTTCATTTTAAACCTAAGCATAAGATTTTAATTATCATAGAAAATCGGGAAAAAATAGTAAAAAACTCCGTAGTGAATGAATTAAGAATCAAAACAATTATATTTAAGAATGAATTTCTTTTCAAAAACCACAAATAGAAAATGCTTAACTTAGAAATATTTGAATATTTTAAAATTATCTGACCACTTTATAAAGCTTTTTATTTTAATATTAACATATTCTTCCTTTCGTTTCGCTGACTTATACGATATAGAAACTAAATCTTTCCAAGGATGAAAGTCTGTCGGTTTTCAGTTTCTTATGCAGGGAAGCGCTATACTTCAAAAATTCAGTTTCTTAAATAAATGAAATTTTGAATATCATACTCAAATTAAAATCATAATACTACGTAGCATTCTAGTTTCAGTCGGTTGAACAAATGTGTTTAAAATTCATGCTCAATTTTCTAATATCTTTAAAATTAACACCATGCAAAAATTAATCATCAAATATTTCTAATTAGATTCCCTTCATAGATCGAACTGTCGTAGATATTATTCACCAATTCCGTACAATTAATGCGCAGATACTGGTTTTATATACTATATTACGTATTTCATAATTCTCATGTGATGCATTGAAAATAAAAATTTGAGCACTTTTGGTATTCATGGACTCACCCAAGGTCTCCAATTTTATGTGAAGGGCAGCCGAAACACATTTATTAGAGAATATACGAGCAAGGTTTGGGGAGACTCTTCAAAAATATTTAAGTTATCATATTCATAGACTGACAAATGAAATTCCATAAATGTGTTTTTCGAATCAATAAGGTCTGATACGCGGAGGTTCGTCCAAATCTCGAATTCGAATTATTTAATTATTTCAACATTTCCTCTTCGTATACAAGAATATAACCACCTGGACAGGTCTCCCCCAAACTTTACCGCATACTCTCTAGCACACTTGTCATGCCTGAGAACGTCTTACATGACATTGGCATACAATAGTTAAGAAACATTGACTTTATTTACAAAATCTATCGAGGCATCATTTACAAGATTTTTGGCTATTAATCCCTGGTAGTATCTGAAAAATGAATTTGCGCTAAAGGCACGATTTTCTCAATCGATTGAAACAAAAATTTGCCACAAAACTGCACTTGTAGACACAAAATCACATAATTATTATGATATATTTAAGTCATTGCATTTTTAAATTATCTCGTTTTCATGTTTCTGAAAGTACAGACGGATGGACAGCCGACCCATTTTTTTGTTTTGGCTCAAGCTTCGATAGATTTCTTCACTATATATGTTAAATCTGTGTACATAATCTTATATTCCTAACTCTTTTCGTTTTGTAGTTATCGTGTTTACTTATAACTGGAAAAACAGATTTCTTGTGAACAGATGTTTCTCAAGTTTAGTTTAGTTTAGTTATATTAAGGTCCCGTTTAAAGCAACACTAGGGCTATTTTGGGACGGACCTCGTAATTTTGAACCGCGGTCAGATGACGAGGACGACACCGAGCTGGCATCCCCCTCTCCACACCACACCACACCAACCTGACGGATGTTTGGCCCTGACGGATTTATCGTGCAACAGACCCCCTTACACGGCGGTTCTTCGGTGGAATGGGGTCTCGAACCTGAAACCCTGCGGCTCACAAGCTGAGAACTTACCACCACGGCCCATATGTTTCTCAAAGTTTGAGAGAAATATACGAATTTGGTTTAAATACTATATACTAAATTTCAAATGTCTAGCTCAAAACGCTTTCGAGTAATCTTTATCACAGACAAATGGACATTTTCTAAAAATGCGTTTTTCGAACTCAGGGAAATCTAAAATATGAAGATTCCCAAAATCTCGCGTTTGAATTTTTTGGTAATTACTATACTTTATCTATACTAAGTATTCGAGAAAGTAAAAAGATGATGCTTTATCTTTTATAGAAATGAAGAAAGAAAATGTTTCATTTATAGATGATGAAAACATAAAAAAAATATACAAAAAGGACTCGTTTCCCCTATCCATTTACTGAAAATCTTAAAAGCCTATGCAATATCTCAATACGTTTGAAATATGGCGTCTTTAAGAAAAGTAACTAACTGTACAGAAAAAAAAAGACAAGATATATCTTAGTAATGAAAGAAAGAAACACATCTTTCTTGAATATTTCTGTAATAGTTAACTATGCTGGTGTACTCATAAATCTCCTCCTCCGCATTCAAACCCAGAAATAAACAATGTATGTTTGAATTAAATATATAGATTAATTCTAAACAAATCGAGAAATATGTTGCTGGGATTTCGAAAGTATTACTATCTACTATTCCTTCATATGCATTCAATCGGCACTACATTGAATATTTTTCCTGCTTATCATCGTTCTTTACTATTTCGTTCTCAGATAATTTATCTTTTTCCGATAGGCTGCAACTAAATTATTAATATTGAATACCAAAATATAAAAATAACTTCAAGAGGATTAATTTTTGAAGTGATAGTATATTTCCCCTTGGGAGAAGGTGCATGTGTTGTGCATCTATCATATTTTTCATCTTTTGATCTTACGTACAAATGTATTTTACTAATAAACAAATATTCTGTTTATATATAGATAGAAATATTTGCATGTTTGATGTTAGATGCGTAAAAGGATACGATTCCTTTCAAGATGCAGTTCGTTTCTCGAAGGTTTTAATATTCTTAACGCAATTTTGAAAATATTTTCAATACAAGCATACTCATTTTCGAAATTAATTTCATAGAATTTATTATGTTTCCACTTATTAAAATTCTTTTATTTTTTTATTTTCTGGTATACGAAACATGCAAAGGAAAAATATTGTGCTTTTCAACAAAAACGAAAATCGAATTTGAAATTTTGATAAATTTTCACTTTTCAGATCTTTATTTTTTTGGAAAAATACATTCCGTAAATATTTCTATCTGTCTATGAATGCGCTTGCACAATACCTTCTTGAGCTTGAAGAATAAAATTTGATATGTGCTGTTCACAACAAATTTTTACATTTCAATCAAATTTCGAACGAGATGTATTCACAAGAAATGCATTTGTCTGTCTGTCTGAGACCAAGTGAATACAACAATTACAACACAAAATGAGTTAAAGGGTAAAGGATTTGATGACAATTTTAATATCTATAAACTCGTTTCGCGTTTCCAACCGTATGCTTCAAAACGTTAACAACCTGCCAGTGTGTACAGTCGCATTTTTGTAAACGCAATAACTGAAAATGCGTTGAGTTAAAATAAATTGAATTTCTTATATGATCTTGTTATTAAAATTTTAGCTTCAATCTGTGGAAAGAAAATGTCCAAAATCGATATTGTGTATCGAATTCTCGTTTCAAAAAAAATTAAATAAATGACAAATAAAGGCAATGAAAGTTTTAAAATAATTTGACTGGTATTGCTGCTTTACAACCCTACTGGGCGGATCATCATTATGTTGCAATGAGTAATTTAAAAGTTTATAAATAATATTATTTGAATTATTTTAGTTTAACTATTAAATCTAAAGTATAAGAATAACATTCGAACATTAACTTATTAATCGAACATACGAAGGCAGAATTATCAAAGTTCGTTTAAATATGATTATTTATATTACAAATATAACCTTTAGATGCATTATTGCCTTTACTTTCCAGCAACATTTAGTTCATGAACATTTAAATTAAATTCGTAGAAATATATATGCATAAATTATTGTATAAATTAATTTTAATATATTTATAGCCGTTTTTTTTCATTGAATAAATGTTTTTCTAATATCTGAATAATAATCTTTTCTCTTCTTTAAACATTTTAGAATATTCCAAAATCAAATTATAATATCCGTTCGGAATAATATCATAATGTGTTAATATAATTACTGTGACAAAGTGCATTAAAGAAAAATTTCAGTTGTTTCAAAGAAAAGAATTTAACTTTCATAAATCAATTTTTTTTAATAAAAAACCAGGAATTAGTATGCGAAAAATTTATAATTTATATTCATGTCATCCAGATGTTAAATTCCAGTATTATAAATTTTATGTTTTACTAATTAAAGCACACTTTGCATTCGAATTGTTTAGATATTTACGAGAATATATAGGACTAATATAAATGAATGACTAGATATGTAACATTTATAGTTTTAAAGTTATTACCCACAAACATTCATTAATTCATTGAGACATTCATTAATTTTATTGACTCTTCTGGCAATAGGAGTTTATAAGCAAGATCTTTGGTGTAACCCCAACAGAAAAAATTGGCATTAAGTAATATTTGGGATCTTTGTGAACATGTGACGAAGTTTAAATCAGCGTTACCTGCATGTCCAATCCAGCTTTCTTGGAGTTCTTCGTTTAGATAAAATACAGATATCCAAATTCCATTTGGGCGGAGTGCCATCTTCTTGAAAGATAAAATTCAGATGACAATTAATGTTAGTATTAACATATTAAAAAATTTGAGACATTTTTTCTTTATTTTCACATACCACTATTTATATTACAAGTAACAGTTTTGAAAATATACATTTTAAAATTCATCATTCATTCATCGTAACCTTTATAATAAAGTTCTAAATAGACGATGAATCTTCCAATACTCCTTTTCATTAATATTACACGCTTGCTCACATGAATAAATTGTTTCGTATAATTATTTCCGCCCATGCACTCTCTTTGGAAAACTCTCCAGCCAAACAAACAATCAATTCGTCATTATTTTCACACACCTCTTCCGGCAGACGCACTGTGACCGTACTCGCATTTGGATGACTCGCGAGCCAACTCATCAAAAGCAACTTTTCCTCTGTGGTCACCGATGGCAAAGTATCTGGAAGCGGTGTAATTAAGTATAAAAGGAATGAGTGATTGTTTTGGGGGTTCGCTTTCATTCAGAAAGGGTGCTCGATTTAACAAACATATCACTTTTTTCTGGAAATGATGGGAAAAATAAAATATACTGAATTGCATCTTCGAAATGCCTTTTTTTTGTTTTTAATCCTCTGTAATGACTTTATGGAATGTATGGGTATTTAAAAAAAATGTGTTCCGTTTAATATAAAATATTATTTTATTATTAGTCATATTTTTGAGACGAATCATATAAATTTCATTGGTGAAGACAGTTGATTGGTTTTCAGGATAAGCCATTGCAACACAAATAGGAATTCAAAATATTAACATCAAATGATAAAATTCGTCTATTAATCTAATAACTATATCTACTACTAATAAAAGAGAATGTGTGTGCGTGTGTTACCTGGTTGTATCATTTGAAATTTTAACTATAAGAAAACTGGGCAAATTTTGATGTTTTTTTTTCGTAAAAAATGTAATAATACAAAAATTAATTTTACATCATCTTAATATTCAAAAAAATTATCTTTCCCATAATATCAACTTTTAGCGTTATTGTATTTTTATTTTCTATCAATTTAAGAAAAAATTATTTTAATCGCATTTTACAACAATGTATTTCCTTTTTGAAGCAAGAATCAAGCCGTTATTACTTTTGATATTAATATTTCGTCCTGCGTTTTTTTCCCTTAATCATAATAAGGATATAAAGATTCAGTTTATTTTTCTCCTTTTGAATAGGTTTCAGTATAAGATATGTTTTTGATAAAATATTTGAACTTTTGTTTTGCTTACAATTAAGATTTAACTTCAAAATTAAGCAGTGTTGAGAAATTTTTAAAATGCGCGCATTTTCACATGTTGCTGGTCTTTCTGTGATATAATTTACAAAATTCTTCTTCTGATCATCATCATTGGATTGAAAATGGCCGAAATATTTTTAAAATCGCATAATGGGACAATATTTAGTTGTAACTGATAAAAGTTACGATAATTGTGAGACAACCCTCTTCTGGATTCCCTTTTGAAAACACCCACTACACTTGTCTTTGTATCCAAATAATGATACATTTCGTTCTTTTTTTTTTTCGAATCTGTTAAATATATGATATGAAAAACGAAGGGCATAATGTATATTTAGAAACATCGTTATCGAATCTAGCACAAATGATATTGCTAAAATTCAACTTAGTATTCCACAGTGATCTTCATATTCATAAATATCGCTTGACATGTATACATTTCAAATCGCTGATGGTGTAAAAATGTTATTCAGAAAAAAATATATATATAACTGAAATGCAGCTTTATGCAAAGTGCTGAGAATGTATAGCGTAAGAATATGTAAAGAAGACATGTTAATCTAGGACATGCATTTATTTTATTGAAGCATCTTATTTATTGTAGCATTTCATGGAGGTTCTCCTGATAAATCTCGTCTGGGCTTTCGGAGCGTGCACGAGATACATTTTCATCAAAAAGATTTGTATGAAGTAAAGCTATAAATATACTTCTTTGATAAGTAGTTTTTATCCATCGAGGTTTGGAAAGGACAGATTGGTAAGGAAAAAATTGTAAATCTTTCTATATGTATTCCCAAAATAAATTAAGTTTGGAAATGCGTATGACGAAATATAGTAGGAAATACGTTTTAAAAAATATGGATTTGATTATAGAAGTTAAAACTTTTAAAAAATGAATTTTATAGAAGTCAATTGCAATTTAAAGACGTTAATTAAAGAAAAATATTGTAAAAATTTGAATTACTGTGAATAAATGTGCATATTGTTCAAAAAATGCATTTTCAAAATTCCAGACCAATAAATACTGAATGAATATCAACTTTGGTTATAAATTTAGTAAATCAAAAATGGCACATCATACATAAAAATTGATCTGCCATTTTTGATTTGGTGGTGACTATGGAAACCTTTTGCCCTCGTATTGCATCGAGTATCTTTATATGTTTATTTTATAAAAACTTCGCATCATCTAGATATTTTATCTAAATATCATTAAAAATTTTAATGGAAGCAGCATCATAACTGTGAAGACTGATGATTTCTTGGATGTAGAACTACCCTTAGAATTTCCATACTAGAGTAACATAAAAACAAAAAATATGACAGCTAATTTATGGTTCTTACTGTAATATATATCTCGTCTTTAGAATTAAAAAATTCTTCTTTTTTGTTTTCCTCGAGAGCGAATGTATTGAACGAGAAAAAATTAAATCTCTCTTCGGTGAACAGGATTTCAGACCATACAAAACGCAATCAGTACTAAAACCTCATTAATATTTAAATTAATTGATTCATTAATCAGACATGGACCCTTGGAATTCTTTAAAAGTTTAATACTTTCGAAGTTCTACAACATAAGCGGCACAAACCTCAGGGAATGCAGGTTCCACTTAGGAAGCTTAAAAATCTCAGTTGTATTTAGAAAATACCTCTAATTAATTTCCTTTAAATAATGAGGCGACGGCACACATTTTTCTTTATTGTTACTCGAATGGAGATCTCTGATGAAAATAAATCGGGTCGTTTTCTCTTTTCCAAACAAGCGTAAGGATTAATTGACGCATTACTGAAGGTTCATTTAATTTATAGTTAAATAATATATGCATGCAAATGCGGCACAAAGATTACCTGCATTTTAATTATTTTATGTTTTATCCACATTTATACGTGTTTTAGGGCTTGTTAATAAATAGATTCATTTATTACTAAAACTATTTTAAATTAAAAATTGTTGAGCATTTTAATTTTTTTTATATATTAATGAATAGTTTCTTGTAAGTATATTAAATGAAGATACATATTCTTTTAAATCTAAAGTTGACCTTTAGATTACATCGAGATAGAAGTTTAAGTAAGTTAACAGGAATAAGAAAGTGATATTTTCTTTAGAAAAGTTATGGAAGATGATATTTATTGCCATTTTCGAACATTAGAGCTACTAAAATGCTACTACTAGATAAGGTCCTCTTTTATTCATTTCATTTCATTTTCCATGTATAGATATATAAGTAGTATGATGATATAATATGCCGATTGAAGAAGCTATGTGATTAAAATTAAAGTAAAAATCTTTAACTAAGAATAAAAGCCAAACACACACACTAGACAGTGATATGCATACATACACAATCTAACACTACTCTATGGCCTTGCAACTTTGCACTATTGTTTAAGTGACAATAAAGTTTAGACATGGAATGTAGTGTTGCAGAGGCATAAATGTCACCAGAAGATATTTTATATTTGTCCTTCCACCTCCCGGGATAATCTATGAAAACAGAAAGTCATGTTAGGTTATGAAATAATAGTTATGGTCAAAGATTGAACAAACTGTTGGCTGGGTTCTAAACTTCCTTGCATAAGTACAGCGATTGATGATGACGGGAATGGGATTGTTTTGAATATACTATGTCCTTGGAATCGGGGGAGAGATTTTTCACTCCACACCATTTCGTTCAATACCCAGCAATTCAGCGAGAACCAACTACCATGCCGGAAGTTTCTCATCTCCCGTTTTTGAGGTACAACCTGGAGAGAAATAGAGCAAGAGTGACTATAAACTGGCTACTCCGACCCTCCCGAAGAAACACGGAAAAATCTGAATGCCCGGATCGCCGCAACAGCAGCACTAACGGGAACTGTGGCTGAATCCTAAGGGGCATCACCGGCCGCGGTACAACCCTTTCCTTAGGAAGGGCGCTTCGTCATCAGTGGGAGGAGTCAGAGGCCCCACGTACTTTTGTATCCATCAGGGTGCCGAGAACTGACTGCCATGCCAGAAGCTTATCATCCTCAATTACGAGGTGCTCCCGGGGGGGGATAATAGCAAGAGTAAACACGTTTAACTGAATTAAACAAGTTGCATACGTTCAGATTGTTTACTGTACAGTATTTTTGTACAGTAAAGAGTACTTATTACTTGCACAGAGCCAATACAAATTTTACATATATACTTATAAATTATAATTTCATTCTGTTCGTTGAACAAATGCATGATATATCCAATTACATCACTGTTTGTTGTTTGTTTCATGCTTTGCATTGTCATGCAGCGACTGATAGAAGTCGCAGGGACATTAAAGATCTGTCTTGTGTATGCGAGCCTGATGTACCTTAAATATGACGCCATGAACCGAGCATCCTCTCTGCGGAGTTTTGGTGAGGGGATGCCAGCTCAGGCGTTGTTCCTCGTCATCTGACCGCCGTTCAAAATGACGAGATCCATCCTAGAATATTTCTAGAGTTTTTTTTAAGACTGGACATTAATGTAAATGAATTGATCACTATCTGCAATCACTTAAATAACACAATCTGGGCGATATCAAACCCAGACAACTGAAAAAAAATGGCATCGATTAAATTCAATAAAGTGTTGGCAGAATTCCATATTTATATTTTTCTTACTGATATTCTTTATAAATGTAGCATATGTAATTTTTCTATTTTAGAATCTAAAAGTTATTCCATATTTAACAAAATATGGATGTTTTAATATTTATGCACCTTCTAAAATGTAACAACTTCGTTAACTCAATAATAAATTTGAGCCATTTATCCACCAATAGAAAAGAGTCAGGCCACAGAAATAGAAGTATCCCAAGAGCTAAATTACGAAAATTAACTCATTAACCTTTGCGTGCGAAATTATGATATAACGCCTGAGGCATTTCTGTCGTGTAAATCAAAGTTCCAGAGCTATGCTTCAATTTTATTTTTGTAACGAAAAAGGACAATCCGGTGATCCTTTTCTTTCCGCACCTAGTTGTCCTTAGAAGGAAATGTGAAACGTGAACGGGCGAACCAATTTAGAAAGTGAAGGCTTTGGCGTGTCGGTCTGGAGTGGATCCAGAAAACAGGCCGCTACTGAAGTAGGGAAAAAAACCAAAAGAAAAAAGGAAATTACTTCTGTAAAATATATGTCTTTATTCCTTTTTCCTGACAGAATGTGCCAAAAAGTGTGTAGAAATTGTAAAAAAGTACTCTAGAAAAAATCATTTAGGAGTTTTTTTTTCCTCTTGAAAGAGTTAGTTAAAAATATTTTTTACGGGATTTTAAGGCCACGAAATTGACAGATTGAATGTCTATCTATAGAAAAACTCCCGCCCGAGTTAATTAGTTTTTGTTTATATTTCGCTCTCAATGATAAAAAAAATAATAGTTAACCTTCTCTGCAATTGTCAGGTAACATTTAAGTTAGAAATGAGCGTAATTATTTTTAACTCGAGGAGAGCAACTAGAATTTTATTACAAATTAAAAGAAATTGCCTTGGTGTAACACTCAGCTGGAATTCTGTAGTGTAAATTAAATTAGAGGATAAAAAGTTAATTTTGGTACAAATATAGTAGAAATAAATTAACACACCACACCTTGTCGGGGTGAAAAACTGCACTTGATTAAATTTTTTTTGTAAAAAAATGTTGGCTGCTGAATTAGTTGTAATTCAATTTACATGTTCTTTGTAAGAAATTAAATTAAAGAATACTGAATTAGTTTAAAATTAAGAATAATGGAATACTGAGAAATAAATAATTATATTTTTTAAGAATACATTTTCTGAACTGCTGCATGGTTTCATTTTAATTTTAGAGGGATTCCTTAATTAATTTAATATAAAGAATAAATATGTATTACAAATTTTAAAACGGTAACTTAAATTTTTATAATATATTTAAATAAATGAAATTTATTAAATAAGTTATAGATTTTTATAAAAATTGCTAATTTCTTATATGTAATTTATAATTAAAAATAGCTATATATATATATGTTTTTAAAATATATGCTTCAAATTTTATCTAAAAATTATTTGACCTGAATATTAAATGCAATATTTTTTTATTAAAATGTTATATATTTAAGAATAAATATATTTTTTCATCCATAATCATCGCTACTTCATTTTTCTAGCTAAAGAGATTTTTTTTTGTGTGTGTGCTGATATACAAAATTTAAATGAAGTATACAGGATATTCGTTTTTACCCTGGTCCATTAATCATTGAAATGTTATTAAATTTGCAGATATAATTTAAATATGCAATATATATACACGTATAGATATATAATCTGTAACTATTTCTATTTTTTCCAAACTTCATCTTTTAATAATTTAATTTAATTTTCTAATAATTATATATTTCTGATATGATTACCCATATCTAATTCCATATATTTCTATTAATTTTATATATTTTTAATCAAATTATTATATATTTTTATTATCATTGTCAACCAATTCCTTTAAAGAATTTGTTGCTCCAATGACATTAAAAAACTTCATTTAATGGATGCATTTTCTCCAGCTCATAAATGATATTCATAGACACTATTTAAATAGATCTCTTTCATTACGAATGATTAAAAAGGCCGTGGCGTCAAAAATGCATTTGCAAAAATATATCAAATTAAAAAATTATATTAATTAGAAAATGAAAGATAACATTGAATGGTACCTATCTTTTTCATTTTGCAATAACGGAAAAAATGTAATTAATATTTAAATGTTATCGCTCTTTTCGCTAAGTATGGTGTAATTATAATAATTAAATTCCATTAAATAAGATTAATGCTTTGGTTAATAAATAGCGGCAACTGAACTTTAAATTTTTGCCCTGAATATAATCCTATAAAATGCTTTATTATCTTAAAAAGAATTTATTAAAAATGAACTATATTATTCCTTTATAGTTTTAATTAATATTTTGTGGAAAAATTAATATTTTATTACGATTCATTTTGCATTTAGTAAAGATAATTAAAAAAATAAATATAGAAAGTCTAAAATAACTTAATGGCATAACATTATAACTAGATAGGAAAAATGAATATCAAAATAATTATCCACAAAAATGTCAAAAATCTATGAAAATAAAAAGAATGTTGATCATTTATATACATATTCTAGGAGTCTTAAGCCACCCATTGGTTCACTGAAATGAATGGTCGCTTAAATTTTCAATTAAATATTTTGTGTAACTTGGTTTTTTTAATAGCTTGTTCAGCCAATTAATTTTAATGCATTTCTGATAATCATATAACTCATACTATTACAAACGCCTCTCTCTGTTCTGTTCATTATAATCTCTAATTTTCTGTCAGATTTCTCATAAAATTTGAAAATTACATTAAAGTAGAAGTGATTAAACTTCAATTAATACAAACTTTTTTTTTTTTTTTTTTTGCTGAAACGAAACAGGTTTCTTAAAGTATGAGCATAGAAAGCTGATTCGTTCAGAAATGAAATCTTAGAATATTTTTTATAGTTTATGCAATATTTGAAATTATAATTCAATAAAAATTTCTCTGAAATGATCATAAGAATCAGATTCCAGTTTTACTTTTAAGAGGATTTAAATAGCGTGTGTGATAATATTTTATTTTCGTTCAGTCAAAAAATATACATCTGAAAAAATTATGTCTAAATTTTATACAATTATTTGGTTTTTATTCAAAATCATATTCAGTTTAATATACTTGTCACTCGAACATTTAATTTTTTTTTAAAGAAATAATTTCTGTCACTAAATCTGAATGAGTTGTGAAGTTTTTAATATCTTTATTTTACGACAATCAACAGTATCATAATTTTTGACTTATTTACCATGGGGAAACTTTGGGCATCGTTTGGCATATCTTCCCTGAAACGGTAGATGCAGTAGTCTAAAATCGTGCTTTATAATAATATTCATATTTTAACAATTCTCTCAGTTTCAGTCCCAATAGAGTAGTTCTTTCTTTTTATTTCAATAGCTAGTGTCTCAAGAGTATTTTACTAAATATAAGTCGGAACATCAAGGGTCTGTATGAAAACTTCGTACATCTAGTAATTATACATAGACTCAAACTGCATAAAATAGCGTTCTTTACTTCATTTAGACCACTTTTCTTACTAGATGTATATGCCCATTACTAAACATTAAGTGTTGGAACTCGAATAGATTTGGTATATTGTGTATTTAAATCACATTTGCCTTAAATACTGCAGAATTATTGAATTAATAATACAGATATTTTAAAAGTTTTCATACACATTTTTCTTGCAATTATATTTCTAGAAAATATCATATATCATATTTTATCACTTGTTAAAAATTACATCTTTCTAGACTTTCTAACTGTTACACTTTTCTATACTTACATTTGCAGTAAGGGATAACTGAATTTTTAAATTTTAATTTTTCTAAACATGATGATAACTCTTTGATAAAAGCTAATTTTTCATGTGCACGGGTAACCTGTTTAAGCTAATCAAATTTTATTTTTATTTTGTGTGAAATTAATTGTTGGAAAATGTGCTTAAAATAACCAGCTGACCTGCCAGGATAATGGTTATATTTAATTTTAATTAAGTCGTTTAGGTATAATTTCATGCTCATAATTTCTTCAAATTGCAAGACATTAAAACCAAGTTATTTAAAGTGTCATAAATTTGTTTATTTTTTATTGCATACATGTATCTTTCTAATGGAAGTCCCATTACATCATAATGATTTTAATAGCATAAATGTGCGGTTCATCTATCTTCCTTAATATGGGATACTATAACTTACTAAATATGGGATACTATAACTTACGTTTTGTTTCCTTTTAAACTACACGGATGTGAATGGAAATTCTTTTTTAGCCTGAAACAATGAAAGAAAATCACACGATGGAGGCTTGATGAAGCAATGAAAATGCTTTGAATTTCCGTACAACAGTAAATCTGCTGTTGAAATTAATCGAAAAAAGATTTTTTTTTAAATGTACAATTATTCAATTCACATAATTAAAATGGAAATTTTGAAGCGGTGTAATTTTTTTGTGTGCAATTAAAAATATTTTTCTGAAATATCATAAGAATCGCCAACATTCAATTTAATTTTCGATTTATTAACATTCTTTAAAGATCTTTCGGACGTACACATTTCTCTCCTCCAAGGTGTGTGTGTGTGTGATAAATATGATATTCATAGTTCAGCTATAGTTTGTCAACAGATTCTGAGACGACCGCATTCCGACGATTCCATCTCATTAAGGGGTGAAACGCGGTGAGTGTTACGATGAGTGCATTTCCGGTATTCCCTTTGACCTTGGATTTCCCCTATTAGATACTAGTAAATGTAATTTCCTCTTTTCATCTTTCCTTTCACCCCTATTTTGACGAATTAAATCCAACCCAACGCATGCACAAAAACACGAAAGGTTTTACAATCCGTTGCTGAATTATAGTCTGGATTATTGAACCCCAATACACATGTACACAAGCACGGATATTCATATTTATCTTAAAGATTGAGATAAATATTTTGTTGTAATAAATTATCATTTGTAATAAAATATTAGCTTCAAATTATATAAAGTTCAATGACATCTTTATATGTGCAAACATTTTATCTTTCATTTTATTTGGGATAGAATAATTTATTTATAATAGAAAATTTAAATGAATTTTAGGAAATAGTAGTTGAATAATAAAGTAAATTCATCTGAAGAAAATCTTTAGAATATCTGCATATTTTTAAGCTTGTTTTCACTTTGTTTCGTTAAAACTTTTATAAAAAGTTGCATATTTAAAGTTGAATATATAAAAAGATTTTATTTTTATATTTTTAATTAATAATTTCCTTTATTTTTAATAATTAATTAAGTAAATTTATAATTTCATTTAATCTGTCAGGAATTTATGAATGTTAATTTCACGACTGTGGTAGAAAAAAAAAAGAAACGCAGGAACATGTTAGTTTTTCTTTTCTTTCTTTATCTTTAAATAAAACTTTTTCAAATATACAAGATTATATCTTTAGTATTGTAAAATGTATTCAGATTAAATAATTGCTCCACAGGTCCAGTTACAGATTAAGGGTAATGAAGTATTATAGACATGTTATCCGCCACACCTGGGAATTAAATATTAAAATACTTTGTAGAAAACTTCAACACAATTTTTTTTAAAAAAATTCTTATTTACTCAATACTCAAATATGATACTACGATATCGTTGCGGTTTTCTCTTTTGAAAAAAAAGGGAAATGATGATGAATGTTTATTGTATTAAAATCATTTAAACAATACAAAATAACAGTAAAATCCTTTAAACAACTAATTTGAATATGATATGTAGTTTACCTATATAAATCATATTGAATCGAGAACTATAAATACATAACAATATAAATGACATGTATCACTGAGCCCACTAGATTTCACCTCCTTCAATATATTCTACAAACTTTAAAACTGAAACCTTAAGAAGTTGTCTATCTTTTAAAATCTGGTGATGTGAGGCATCGTATTTTCAGGACGGTCACCATATTTCTAGATCTTACATTTCCCAAAGGAGTATTTAGCTCCAGATTTGATCGCCAGAAGTTTTCAGTAAAACAAACTCAGAGCAACAATATTGTTACAGAAAATACCTAAAGACGGACTATCACTGTCCGAATGTTGCATGGTGAAAAATCAAACAGGCTCATTGAGAATTATTGACGTTTTATTCTACACGAAAGCGGGAATATATAGTAACAAAAACGCAGCAAGACCGTACGCTTGATCAGCAGTTGTGGAAAACTGAAACACACTTGTTAAATGTTAACCTTTGGCAAATATTTACCATTTTGACTCGGATGGTGCCTTTCACACACCATTCAAAACGGTACATCATTTTGACGTTTTATTTATTTATTTTTCAATTTTAATTGTTGAAAAAGCCCACAGAAGAAGTCACAAAGAATAATTTTTCAAAGAAATTCGACTTAAACAATTGTGTAGATTTATTTTTTAGATCAATAAGCAAATCTTTGTATTAGGTGAATAATTATGCATTGAATTACTTTCCCAAATGCAAAGAGTTAAACAATTGCACACAAGAGCATTAAACCACTCTCTCACGATTCTAGAACTCGGTTGCGTGTCTCGGTTTTTTTATCGACTCATCGAATTTCAAATCCTAATAAAGTCAATGCTAACATTCTCGAATATTCTGTATCTCTCATTTCTGTAGCGAAGTCGCCAAATGATAGCCATGTTTAACGCCAAGTTCCGGAATCATTCATGCAACATCTGTTAGAGTTGTTTGAAAAACTCCCTTTCTTATCATTAAACTAACTGCACAGGCGAAACAATATTACATATTCGCAACAATAAGTTACATCTGCAATAACTTTAAAAAATGATTTATTGAAAGGGCCTATTTATAAATCAGACGAGTTTGACTTAAATGGCCGAACAGTTATTTAAATTCTAATGTGTATGTGTCTTCAGATAAGGGTGCACACTTTTACTCAAAATAAACGACTGTTTTAATTGCATATTTACTATGAATAACCATCTCTTCCACGAGCCATAAAATTTTTTAAACTTTTAATTTCAAACTGCTTTTAGAAGCTGAAAAAGACTTCCCAGAGCACAATTCATATCAATAAAACTGGAAGGATCTCCCAACATGACAAAATTAACGATCTTGTTTACGAGCCCTCCAATACGAGGGAAAAAAACAAATAATTTGATGGCATTTTCACTGGTTTTTCGGTCATTCATCCTCGTTATGAATCGTGTATAGCACCGTCACAAAAATTACTACATAAATCAACTTAAAGACTTCATCTCTGCCTTAACAAACGGCTCGTTGAACTATTTTATGATTTAGAAAGGTTGTTGTGCGAAGGATGTAAGCTCAGAAATGAAAGCTGAGAATCAGTTTTCTTTTTAAAAAATCTACATTCTGCGCTATTTGAAAGATATATGGTAACATGTGCTATTTATTTTTTATTAAAAATTGTTTTTCCTGACGCAAATTTGTTTTCAGTTAACTTTTATACTACTTTTAAATGTTTGCGTTTTTACTTAAATACTTTACAAATTTTACATTTAAATAAAGTATGATTTATTATAACAGTGTTCGTTCTGATTATTCAAAGAAAATTGAAACCTTCTGGATGTAGCTTAAATTTTGTATTATCAAAGTTCTTTCACATATTTATCAATGGTTCCTTAAAATAAAAATATTAGTCCCAACATTTGTGATAGTGCACATGTTTTTAATGACATTCTGGTGAAGTATTAAAGGATTTTTAAAATATTTATATTTTTCATAAAAGCAAATATGTATGTAATGAATTTAATTCAGATTTTTTTTCATCTGTATGTCACGATATTAGTGAAAATTTCTATAGACAAATTACCAAATCACAAAAATATATTCATTTAATTATTTAATTAAATCTATTCAGTAGCGGTTCTTACAATGTAAACATGAAGTTTCTGTAGCTTAAGCTACATTACTGCTGCATTTTAACATAACTAAAACCTTTGCCATATATATTTTTTAATGATTTTATTATCGATTAAGACTTGATATAGGATTGTTTTAGCAAGGAAATTTATAGTAAGTAATTAATATTTTTAATTAAATTTAATTCATGTTTGAATTCTGAATAATATTTAATTAAATTTTCTAATGTTTTTATTCTCTTTTACAAAGGCTAATATGTTTGAAAGGGAAAAATAAGAATTCATGCAAATACCTGGTTTAGTGAAGTTAAAATATTTTTATAGCACATTACTTTTACCCAATTGTTAATTATTTTCCTTTTATTTTTTTCATTTCCAAATATTAGACTAAGTAAAAAAAAAAAAATCTGCAGTGTGAAAGTGTGTAAAACTCTAATAGCATCCCTAGATTTAACAGACGCATTTGCTCATTACATTTTTGACAATACTTTCATCCCTTTATTAATCGTATAGAGTAAAAGAATGCACTTTCCTACAGCGTATGCTCAACAGCTAGGTGAATAGTATACAATCAAAATCTTATATTTAGAGAAGTTTTAACCCTCTTCGAAGATTATTGTTTCATTTTTGTTTTCTTTGATGCTAAAGTGCGAAAGCCGTGAAATGAACAGCGCTAGATTATTTATTTATTATTTATTATTAATATTAGATTATCAAAGCTAAACATATTTAAGAATACATTTATACACTGTAAAAAGATGGAATATTTCAATTCTGAAGGGTCTGCACATTAGTAGCTCTTCGATTTAATATTCAAATGCCTAAATAAAAACTAGCCATTAGGTGGCAATATCACTTTAAGTCTCAGACAAATAGATGCTATGTATCAGAATGATCAGTGCATTCGAAATATGTTAAATATATAAGGTAATATAAGTATACTAGGATTGCAAATAAAGCAGACACATAACATCATTCGTATTTTTAGTTTGTTTCAATTGGGAACAAAAACAACATTGACGCAATATTCAGGATTCATATTTAATTTTAATATTAATATTCATACATCTTAATATATATAAATTACGTGTCACGTTGTTTGTCCGCGATGGACTCCTAAACTACTTAACCGATTTTAATCAAATTTGCACACCGTGTGCAGTTTGATCTAAATTAAAAGATAGGATAGCCCTTTTTTTGAATTTTTAATTAGAATTTTAATTATTAATTAAAAACTCTACTTTCCCGCCAAAAAAATCGTTTCATTTTCCGCACCGCCAATCTTATCTTAATATATATAAATTACGTGTCACGTTGTTTGTCCGCGATGGACTCCTAAACTACTTAACCGATTTTAATCAAATTTGCACAAAGTGTGCAGTTTGATCTAACTTAAAAGATAGGATAGCCCTTTTTTTGAATTTTTAATTAGAATTTTAATTATTAATTAAAAACTAACTTTCCCGCCAAAAAAATCGTTTCATTTTCCCCACCGCCAAATGAGTACGGCTTCAGTTTTTTTTCCCAACAGTCATGAGGCTAGGCTTAAGATTTTTCGGCTGATTATTTAAAACGATTCTATTTATTTTTTTAATGTTTGATGCATTTAAAATTAAACATTGTTAATGAATCGATCTTTCAGATTCATTCTTAAGTACTTTTGAATTAAAATAAAACAGAATAAAGGAAATTAAAAATTTCTAATCTGCATAGAGTTACCCCAACTGGCGTAGAAAAACTCACGCATTTGCGTTACGTTTCGAATCCGAATGTTCGAATTATTTCTGATCCTATCCGAAAACGTTTCTCAGGAATAAGATATCATTTTCCACAATTATTTTTTAATTTATACAATAAATTTGATACATTGCAACGGATAAAGTATTTGTATTACTGTGTACGGTGGCAATTCTCAGAAATAAGATATTTTATTTGAAAATGATTAATTACAAACGTTTTAACGGATCACTGATTAATACAGCATACTAAAATTCTGCTTTTTTTTAATTATAAAGAAGTTTGGAAAAATACTTGGAGGTGCACACGGATAATTATTACTTTTCGTTTTGAATGAATTCCGATTAAGTTAAGTTATCGGATATCTAAAGTATAAATTAAATTTATTTCATAGTAAACGCAATACAATGAAATTCAATTGTTCTTACTTTTTCAATTTTTGGTATTAGCATAGCCGACCACGTGTTATTTAGACTGAAGTTTAAATTGAATTCATATTATAGTAAAAGTAATACAGTGCAATTCTTCTTGCTTTTTAATTATTAGTGCTTCATTGTTCAACAATCTTTAATTAAAATGCATGTTTAAAACAATCATTCTTATGGCGAAGTGTTGAAACACTTCGATTGGCCATAAACATGCGCGTACAATTGCAAAATGATCCATCAGCACAAATATTTTCTGAACAATTACTAGATATTGGGAACGGTAAAATAGAACTGCAACCAAATATGCAATGCATTAAACTGCCAGACAATTTCTGTACTGTTCTTCAGGGAAAAAATGAATTGATTCAGAGTATTTTTCCGGATATACAGAGTAATTACTTCAATCATAACTGGCTCAGTTATCGGGCTATTTTGGCAGCCAAAAATGTTGATGTTGACGAAATTAACCACATAACCTTCGATTAAAGATTGGTTCACGTATTATTCTCCTGCGTAATTTGAATCCATCTCGATTATGCAACGGTACGCGTAAGTCATCAAAAAGATCACCGGAAATATACTTGAAGCTACCATTTTAATTGGAAAGTTTAAAGGAGAAGTGGTCCTGTTGCCACGTGTTCCGATGATACCATCAGAATCTACTATACCCTTCAAAAGGTTACAGTTTCCAATTCGTTTAGCTTTTACCATGTCTATAAATAAGTCTCAAGGCCAAACAATGTCCATTTGTGGTTTAGATTTGGAAAATCCATGTTTTTTTCATGGGCAACTATATGTTGCATGTTCACGTGTAGGAAAACCGTCAAATCTATTTGAGTTAGCTAAAGACAGGTTAACCAAAAATATTGTGCACCGATTAGGGCTAAATTAAATTGAAATTAAAAGTATTTATAATTCAAAATAATAAACATTAAGATAGTTTTAAATCTTTTATTAATAAACATTAATAAAAGATTTAAAACTATCTGTCCTACCTACCTCATTTATAAGTTTAAGTGTTACGTGTTTTTTACTAACAACTTTGTAATGTACTCATTTGTTACAAACTTGAAAACAAAAAATAAAGAAATTTAATTTTTTTTTGTATTGATTTTTGCTCAATATCAACGGTAGTAGAAAATCAATCATGGATGTCCCCATGTTTTTTTTTACAAATGGCATCTGTGTAAAAAAGCATGGTGGTCCCCATGACTGGTGTTCTCCTACCGTTTCCCTTGAATAGTTTACTACTATGTAATATAACAAAAACCTTAGCCACAGCAACGAGTGGCCGGGTCTGCTAGTATTGATATATATTTAGTTTCATTTTGAAACATATTTATAAATATCCCTACATATGTAATTTTCTTTTTTTACTATCGAGACTATTGAGTTATCAAACATTCACTCGATAAACCTTTCAGGTAAATAATCTTCAGCAACAGAATCAACACGATAATGAACTGTTCTTCTTAAGAGTCAAATAGCTTACTGAGTTTTGTAAACTATTGGTGGTTTCTCTTGTGGCTCCTCTTCATCGTTGTTTTCCTCATGCTGCCATTTCTACAATTCAACTGTGTATGACAAATTGGCCTTCTGAGGTTGACACAAAATTTACTTCAACGTTGAACCGCCTTTCATATAATTTTTGTCGGAAAAATGTTCAGTTAATTATTCATCAAATCATTAATAATTAAAATAAATAAAATCCAATCTGGTCCAAACACCTCTATGCTTCGCTGTTTGAACTTCAAAATTGATTAAGATCGAATGGTTGATCATTAGAACCGGCGAATAATGTATTTATTTAGATACGTGAGATTCGTTCCACACTGTTTTGATAAATACAACCGATTTAATCGTTGAATTCGTAATCCTTACAACCAGCGACTAATGTATATGCAAAATGCTTTACTGACCATCAGTGTAAATAAATTCTCACCCTAAATAGAATCTTCCTTCATTTGGAAATATTGCGTATACAATTATATCATATTATATTGCACATTGCTTGAAATTTGATTTGATTTTTACTTCTTGATAGCTTAAAAATCGCAACAGGATAACAATCACTCCAGGCAATTTTGGTAATAAGAATATTTGATAGATTATCGCAGATCCTAAGTAATTGGTTTTCTATGGTTTTTCTCATATTCGTTTGATATTTTGAAACCCTCTACTAAAATGTTGCTACATTTTGAATTTTAGATTTAGAATTTCCCAAATCACCTGATATAAGCTGTCGAAAATGTCCATCACTTAGACCTTTGCTATATTTTCAGCTATCCACATTAACAGAATATTATTCTTTAACAGTCTGTTGTTAGAAAGGAAATATTTAGTGCAGACCATATTAGCAATTTTACTCCGACTATAGTTCAGTTAAACGAGCATAATGGACATCATTGTAGTTTAGCATGATACCTGGAGTGCGTTGTTAATTCAATAAATTATCCAATAATAATTAGAAAAGAACATTTATAATTAAATATGATTCGAAATATGTCAGGTTTATTTAAGAAGATTAAACCAATATTTCGTGATTTTTTTTTAAAAAGATAGAGAGTTTTATTAGTAGAGCGTTCTTCCCAAATTAATAAAACCTTTTTGGCATCCATTTATGAATATCTCACGTTAGCTTCAAGGTTTTGTTCAACAAAATTATAGCCAGAAGTATCATTTAAAGTACTTTAAATAAAGTAATTATATGATTCTAGAATAACTGAATGTTTTTAATGAGGGAAGATTCTTGCACTATTTTTGACATGGAGATTGAAAACTCTGACTGAATCTGATATTTTAAGGAACACCACGATAATAAAAGAAAATAATTTAATTACCTCATTTCTGCATGTGTTACGTGTTGGGGTATTTAACGTGAGGCAGAATATCAAAACAGAAAATTTTATTACTTATTTTGGAAAAGGTAACAAAAGAACACAAAATGCACACCCTATGGCTTGTTCCACAATTTCAATTCTTTTACATACCCACATGTCGCAGAAAACCACCGTGAAAACTGAAAAATATCAAAACTAATTATAAACCGGAACGGGATGAGCAAAATGACTTGACCGTCCAATCTAATGTCCCTCTAATGAAGCAATTTAGAAACAAACAAGAATCTGACAGCAAATGTTCTTGACAGCAAAGTAACAGCGGCTTAATCACCACGAGAAAAAAAATGAATAAAATTATTATTATTATCTTTCTTTAAGTTTTTTACGTCAAAATCGGAAGCGTCATCCCATGGAATGGAAAATTAGAAATGGCTCGGTCATTTAAGACACCGTCATAAAAATTAGATCCCTCAATGGATTTGAGCCGAACAATTACGAACCTCCCATTAGTTTTAACTAACAATCTAAATGGTACCAAACTTCATTATTAACTTCCCGGGCCAGAAACATCGATCCTTTTTTGACTGCCGATGTGGGTCGCACATTAAGGGCAAAGTCATGTCTCAAGAACATTACAGAATCATTTCTCTGAGGTTTCTGCCGATAAAACGGATCAATGATTCGTCACTTTCAGAAATGAAGTGAATGGAATAAAAATGAGACAGGGTAAGTAACTTTTCCTGTTGAAGGTCATTTCAAGAGTTTTAGGTCACAAACCATTAAAATTACTAATACATAACCAAACCGCCTAGTTAGTAAAAGGAGAACGTGATATTTGATTATTGATGAAATTACTTTCGTTTCGAGTGATTCTTGCTTACATCGGCTATGAGACGCAGTTCATTGGTAGAGAATTTTTAGAAACATTTATATCGAAAGAAATGATTGACGTCTCAGTTTCTATAATGAAAATATAATTTAAAAAATAATCGATTTAAAACAGCAGGCTGAGTGAAAATATTTGATTCTAAGTAGTAATCTTTTATATTTTTAAATAACAAACTGAGCAATGAGAAAGAATTGCTGTAGAAACTGTAATCACCAAATATCTCCCGACTTCTAAAGCTCAAATTTTTAAATTTCACCTAAATGATTAGTCAAAAAATTTATTCAATGAATTAACTCATTTTCAGTTCGAAAAACCTGTTTCTGGAATGATGCCTGTCTCTCTGTTTATGAATATGATAAATTAAAACCACTTTAAATTATTGATGGTTTAAATTTGATAAATGGTTTTGAAACATAATTTGTGTATTTCTATCAAATTACGAATGAAATTCATCCAGGGGTAGTTTGTATGGAAATACAAGTAGACATTCGAGTCCGAGTGCAAGTACACGATATAACTGCAAATTGTAATGAGCTGTATTGATGAAATTTGGGGCGCTGCTTTAACATCTAAAGTATGAATCCCCATCAAATTTTGAAATAAATCCGTGATGAATTGTCCATATGTTATTCTGTATTTTTGTAAAAGAGATAATTCGAAAATATAGTAACTAAAAATGTGATTATTTTTTACTAAAATTGCAATTTTATGTGAAATTTTAGTTTTAATCTGTACAAATACAGATTATTTTATTGTACAAATACAGATTTGTACAGATTTCAATTTGTACAAATACAGATTCAACATTAAAGTCTTGCTGAAAATGCTACAATTTTTATGCGGGAGGGCGAGGATAAGGATAACACCTTTACTAGGGAATTAATACAAAATTTCGAGGAGAACAGTGTCGCCAGTTACTTTCTCGTACAAAAAGTATAAGGGAAGTATTGTAATCATCACAAAATTTGCACTTGAGATTTTTTCTGACCCCGAAAAACACATTTGTGCATTGTGTGTGTTTGTAAAAGTAATAACTAAAAAAAAAAAAAAGGTGCTTTAGGCTAGAGGAATGGAATTTGGTATATGGACTTACAATCGAATTTGTAGGTTTCCAACAAATTTCGAACGAAAACCAATAAAGAAAAGTCATGTTGGTTATTTGTTCGACCACAAGTAAACTCAATTACCAAAAAAAGGAAAAGAACTAGGTAAATAAAATACGGTATACAAGTTTAGCATGTAAATCGCAGATTTATGTCAAATTCTGAATCAAATCTGTCAAATAATTGGCCATCTGTTGGTCTGTCTGTCAGGCATGTAAGCACAGTAATTCATGCATGCAATGATTTATTGAAACTTGGTATGCTATCTTCAAATAGAAATTTAAATTTTTAATACGGTCAAATTTGGTATCAGTCGATTATAAAAAAAGGTGTGATAAATTCATATTCGCCTGAGATATTAAGTAATAAAGCGAGGTCTATTAAGTAATAAAGCGAGGTAATTTAGCGAATCTACATTTCGTAGATTCATTAAAGCCATGTGAGATATTCGATGCCTTAACTAAAGTCCACAATTTTATGCGGAGGGAAGGAAAATAATAATAATAAAATATTGCAGTGCATGCGAAAAAGTTTGGGGGAGATTACTCCGTCTTCGTTTTAAACGCAAACAACCGCCAGATACATTCTTTAACTGATTGTTTATTACATTCATGTTTTCAATGCATGCATTTGCTAGAAAATATATCAATATACATGCGTCGCATAATGAAAAATTCACATTGTCCAAATAGGCAAACCATATGAAATTAATAGGACATTCAACATGTTAAGAAGAAAGTAAAGAATTCAAGCTTATTACATGAAATTTCACCAATAAAATTCATGAAACTATCCAGAAAAATGTCTCCATTTTCACTAAAAATGAGAATTAGTTCAATCAATTTCATTCTCTTGGTTATTTAAATTTCTGTACATGCATGTATCGATGTTTAAAATCTCTATTATAATATTTAATCCAACATTTCAAGTACAACATTAAATAATGTTGTACTTGTAATCTTGTAACTTCCTTTTTTTACATTTTACCATTATCCTATAGTTGTTACTATTTCCTTTTCCCATATGTTTTTACTTTCTTGCATACGTAGTATAGAGAGACTATATTAATCATCAGAATATTCGAACTGGATATTTTGATCAATCTCCATGTTTCGGACCTCCCTCAGTTCGCATTTTTGGAGACTGTTCGTTGAATTGTTTGTGATAAGATAACTCAAAACATTTTGAGGTAGACGGTTGATATTTGGTATACGATTTTGTTACCACATTTGCAAATTTCTATGAACGCTTGAATGAAATCTGTTCAGAGAATGTTCGCCTGTTCGGTTGTTCCAATATAAGTTAACACGATAAGTACAAAATGAAGAGAACATGCTGAATACAATTTGGTACACATATTTAACATCTATAGTGTAGACACTTATTAGGATTGCGGTTGAACCCAACTAGAGTTTGATTGTCTATGCTAACAGATGCATGTTAACTCAACAATTTACCAACGCATTGATCAAAATATCTCGAATTAAATGAGATTTTGTTACTTTAGTGAAGTTTTCTGTCAAATCTTTGTTTCAATCGATTGAGAAAAACGTGACTAAAGTACAAATTCGATTTTCAGATACTATTAACCGCATGTCTTTGATTAATAGCCGAAAAATTCGCCCTAAATCACACCTTTGAGTAAAAATACTAAATTCACTCCAAAAGTTAATATTTCGTAACTATTGTACGCCAGTGTCATATATATTCTCTGTCATGGCAAGTTTAATAAGGAGTATGCGAGAAAGCTTTGGGAAGACTACTTCCGCTGTTTTTTTTATTATTAAATCTAAATATACATATAGATGTAAATGAAATATTAAAATGGAAACGATGGCAAAATTTCAGCATTTAGAGAAGGGGGAAATCAATATTTTCACTCATAAGCGTCGAACAAGAAAAAAGCATCAAAACCGGCTCTCTTTTCTTCAAGCAAATCCTTGTTTAGAGTCCCTAAACACCTACTACCGAAATCCGAAGCTGTCTCAGACAAAAGCAATTAATTCCACGGTATGCAACATCTGCCGAACAATACTTCCTACACTCGTCGAATGACGAAATTAAAAAATGCAATTCGTTCGAACTCGTTTAGAATGTCGTGGAAAGCCCGGAGCCAGTGCGCTACGTTCTCAGCGCTCCATCACTTCCACAATTTCATTCCATTCGCCCATATTTGCATTTTATCAAACATTTCAGCGGACAATTCCATGCATTATTCAAACATGGATGCAAATACAGTTGATCACGCAATATGCGCGGCTTGGAAACCGCAGCACGCATTGTGGGAGGATAGATTCATTCGATCTTCGACAAAAGTCGTTACATTCCATTCTACACTTCTGTAATTTTCGGAAAAGATTGCGTGGGCTGGTGGGAGGGAGCTTATTAAATCCTTTATTAAAGGTGACTGAATTATTTTTCTTGAATATAAATTGTTTCTGTGCATATAAGTTTCTTCTGAACTAATTTGTCTAATATGGTAAAAAAAAGTTTTCATGAAATCAGTATTCCTAGAATCTTCCCCTTTAAATAAACGAGTTTTTACTTTTAATGTGAATGCAGATGGTAATTTGGTTAAGGTTTTTCTCTTGAATTATTTCCAAGAAATGCGATATAATACGAGAGGTTTTTTGATAAAGTACTGTTTTAAATAACACAGAGTTTATTTTTTTCAATTTTAATTTTGCATGAAAGCATGTATTTTTATATACTTTTTCTTAAAATAATTTCCCCCAATATTAAAACATTTCTTGTATCCTATAGCAAGCCATTAATTTCCGTCCACATAATAAACTGCCACCTAATTTGATAGCCAGTGTTGCAAAACCATTTTTAGGTCACCATCGTAGTGGCAAGTCATCAAGATGTTTTATTAAGGGCAGGAACAAGTGATGGAGGTATTTCTTCGAGCTTAAGATATCAATTTTATCAAATGAGTTTATTTAAAGCTTCTGTTCTTTTTAACACGTCCACTGCCAGGGCTTAAGCCTGGACCTAGGGCCCTACCTCTAGTTAGACGCCATCTTCTTTGTTATCACCTAATTATAGCAGAAAAGTGGTAATCTAATTAGACAGATAGATTGATACAGTTAGAAAGTACCGGATTAGTTTAGTTTAATTATATTAATGCCCCATTCTAAAGCAACACTAGGGCTATTTCGGGACGAATCACGTAATTTTGAGTAGCGGTCAGATGGCAAGGACGACACCGAAGCTGGCACCCTCTTTTCAAATTTCCACATCACACTAGCTGGATGACGTTAGTCCCGACGGACACTAGTCCCGACGGATTTAACGGCAATATTATGGAAAGGAGAAATAAAATTTGCTGAACCCTCACACAATTTTTAATCAAAATTCTAATTTTAAAAAATTTTAATAATTGTACCGGATTTCACATTCTTATCCTCCAAAGTATGTTTATACCGAATTAGTAGTTCCTGATCAGATTTTATGTCCTGTAGAGTGCCAACACACACACACACACAGGCACGCACACGCACGCACACACACATTCTGCTTTGTTTGTAGCAGAAATGACTTGAAATAATAGAGAAATGAATAAACAATCATATAACCATCTTGTAAAAAGTTTTATCCAGATTTATTTGAATATAAATTGATAAAAAAATAGATTTATGAACAATCAAGATATTGATTTATAATTTTACTTTGCTGAACCCTCACCATATACAAATAACTGGCGCTCGCACTATTACGAAATAACGTTTAAGCAATTAGATGCCAATGAGGTTTCAATTCCAATTAAATATGACATCAGCTCATCATATGATCCATCTGGTGAATTATGCATTTCACCTGTTGCCGTATCTTCCTCTAATTCTCCCATTTCTCCTTAAATTGCAATCTAATTGGATCTCCAATAGTCGAAGGGAAGTGGAAAGTAATGACAAGGCTCGAAGTCGCCTAATCTGTGATAGATCATGCTGATATACCTAGATTGCTTATTAAGCTAATCATCATAACATGTTAATGCATATCGGAATGTTAAATCAGTGGTCATTCGAAACCGATAGGAACATGTACCGGTAGAATTAAATGAGATAAATATTTTGAAGTGTTAATTTTTAACGAAAATATTGAATGCATTCTTCTAATATTTTTAATTTTTATAAAATTAGTTTATAAATCCATTTGAATTTTGTATGTCGATACATTTTTTTTAAAAAAAATTGCTTATGGTACATTTTAATTTTATTTTACATATTTAAATGCAATTCGTCGATTACTAAATTATGGTACAATCTTATAAAGAAGTGGAAAAATAAAATTCTAACGCTCATTCTTTTGCTCGTATTTGGTATAATAATGTATTAGTTTTTTTCTGCAGTTTTTAAGCTACAGAATTAAGAGCCTTTTTTTTAAATTTAAAACGATTTTACAGTTGTTTTAAAGCTTCATTCAGGAAATACATTAAAAATTTTACTTTATAATGGTCTAACCCTAAAATTTAAAGATTTGGTAAAATAAAATGTTGTACAAAAAGCAGTTAATATTTATGATCATGAAATATTTTGCTCCGGATCAACATTTTAGATCCTTAGCCTGTGTACCAATTTTCATCTAACCACATCATCACGTTTTGTAATAATCGCGTTCAGTTGTACTGATACATTTATTCCCTCAATAGAATTTTTTCTATTGAGAAGGAATCTGCAAATTTTGAATCATGTCCATTTACCGAATTTCGACCATCTAGATAAAAACGTTTTAGCGCTATCTTATTTGCTGACAAATCAACAAATTTGCTGACAATGAGTTCTAGAAATGTCCTTTTGAACTCAGGGTGATATAAAACTTGATGTGTCGTTAAAATCTCGAGTTCGAATGTTTGGACAATTTCAGGACTGTTTTTCGTGTTCCTCATTTACGAGAAAATATTAACAGATATTAAAGAAAGGAAACCAAAAATTTCTTCCATAACCATGATATAATCGCCATCGTTCTAATGGTCAATCATATTTTTTATGTATATCAATGCCAAACTCTAAGGATAGAAATGAAAATTGCTGATATAATGGCTTAACTTCCTTATTAGATGACACATCCTGTTTGGGACCTGAATTATTATTTTAATTCCAAGAAACTGGATATTTCTTGAAATCGAAGAATTCATAAAATGTCCAGTTATTAAATCTTCTATTCGGGAATTTTGTCAAAGCTTTTGTATTTAGCCCACTCCTAATGTAAAAAGTTAATGCCAATGTAATTTATTTTATGCATTTTTAATATTTCACAATTTAATATGTAATGTAAAATGTAATGTTTTTATTCTTTTTCTGCATCAATTTACGTTTTCTCTAGAGGATTCTTTATTGGTTGCAAGGGACCAATATCATCAAGTGTAGTTTATTCCTTCGTACTAGATGGGGTGCTCATCGGCGCCTCCATCAAGTTCCCAGCATGGCCTCTGGCTAAGTCGGGGTATCGCACAGTATATTAATTTAATTTCTGTAATGATAAAAGGGCGTTATAGATGTTGAAGCACACCAGAATTAAATAGCCTGTAAACACAATTATATTAAAATTGACTTGAAATTAAATATTTTTGTTTTTTGCTTTCAATATACCATAATATTTACTATTAAAAGCTGTTTGTACAGAGTGGAATTTAAATATATATATATATATATATATATATATATATATATATATATAATCTGGTTTTAGAAATTGTGGAAGGTGGACAAAACATTCATTAACTAAAATCACTAAAATATATAATGGATAAAGGATATGATACTGATGGCAATTTGTAATATCATTTTATTAAAAATATTACTTCTTAGTGTCTAGATTCGTTCGATTTAAATTTTTATTTTATTCAAAAAAACTGAATTCTGTCCAGTATTCATTACTATGTGACTGACGATAAATAAGCCACAGTCTTGTTTTATTTTCTCACGCAATCAAAAAATAAAAATGATTCTGTGATTGATTAGTATATATCTTGCTTTTATAATACAATTTCTTTCCACTAAAAAGAAAAAAAAAATTCTCATGCAGAAAAATGAATAAATAAAAAGCTTATCTTAGGAAGATTGATCGTCGTTAAGAAATCACATCATATGCTCTTTTTAATTCAAATGCCTAATCAATAACCTGTGTCGTTTTTTCAGGACCAACTCATTCAAAATTAAAAAAAAAATTACAAAATTGGATTAAAAATGCCAGTATTTTTTTGTTTCTTTAGTTAATAAAAGCACTTCTTTATCAAAAATTCATTTTCTTACAAAAATTAAAATTTTATGTCTCAACTTATGGTATACATTTTTTTTATTGTTTACTGTATTCTAATTAGCAAGATAAAAATCATAAATTTTCATTTCGTAATTTTTTTTATACATTTAAAGAATTAGCAATTTCTAAACGCCGAAACTATAATGTACTAATTAGATAATATTATGATTGAGATTGATTCCACATGAATATACCATAAAATATTATATCGTCCTTTTTAATCAATAATTAATGATAATAAAGCACTTACTCACAAAGTTTATTCCAATGCATACGACATTATGGTGGCTTTTATGACAAAAAAGATTTTGTTTGTTTTCAGAAAGCTAAGCCTCATCTTACTCTGCTCTAAATAATCTTCTTACCAGTAATAAAAAACAAAAACAAAAAAATTCTAACCATAATTATGAAAAATTCTCCTGCATTATGAATGCATTAAGAGAAAAAAAATATACTATATGCTGTTCGAAGAATTTTCTTTTTCTTTGTTAGATACTGATCTTCTTGAATGGGGCAGCGTTAAATTGACTTCGTAGTAAGATCCCTCCCTAATCTAGCAAAGTAAAGCCATTTTATGATCGCGTGAAAATGATGCTTTCAAGTTAATCTGCAAAAAATTATCATAAAAACTTATTGTTTCAATCTTATATTAAAACCAGATTCTTGAATATTCGCAGAATGATTTTTGATTTCCTTTTAAAATGCAGTTTTTTAGATAAATATGTTTGATTATTTTTTCAAATTGTCCTATTTATTCTGAAAGAATAAAAAATATTTTTAAATGATATAAAGGGATGTTGTTATTATATAAAAGCTGCCTTTGGCTAACAGCCAGTTTGTTGGAATCTTATTCTTTTATTTCTAGTAAATCTCATATGCCACAATTAATATTCACGATTTCTGAAAAAATTGTTGAGTAAGCAGCTCAGTTCTGTTTTAAGTTAAACTTGGTTTCCTGTTTCCATCCTCATCATCTGAACGCGATTCAAAGCTGCAGGGTGATTTCCAAAATAGCTTTCATATTCTCCCAAAACGGGATATTAATAATACTAAACTAAACTCATGCTTCCCGCAACAAAATATTTTGAAACATTAAATTGCGGCAGATATTTGAACGAAAGATTGACAGACATTATTCTGAAAAGTTCTTTTCGAACACTAAGTGTCCTGATATATGGAGAATCACCATTTTTTTACCAATAAAATAATATATATTTTTTAAATATTTCTTATATAATAAAGTAGAAAGAGAAGCATGCCTTTTATACTGTTTCCCGAATAAAGTTAACATGGATATAAAATCATGCTTAGAAAAATTACCAATTTTATATTAATTACCTTTAAGGAAGGTATATAAAATAATTCCTTCAGAAGGAAACAATGAAATGATTTTCAGATTTCAGAAGTATCATTAAATTCGAGAAATTGAAAACATATTGCTCCATTTCGTTACAAAATCTATTAATTTCCAATTAATGTCTGCACTGGAAACAAAATTCATTCTTCAGATATTTAAAACTCATTCCTAAAGTTTTGAATAATATTAGCCTTTCTATTAGAAGGTATTTAAAGACCTAAATATTTACTATTAACTCTAATATTCTATAATTTTAAAATATAACTGATTTATTAGGTCTATTATAACGTAGAGATATATACACCCCATACATCTCTGTTCAAAGTTTTTGACATTAAAATGAATTTTGCAATAATTTTCAATTAAAGCAACCATCAAGCTAAAAGGTAGTAAATAATTTCGAAAAGTAATTAGTTGCACAGCTATATTATTTAAAACGCCATACAAAAAAAACTAAAAAAAAAAAAAAAAAAAATCTTAAAAATATTTCAATTAAAATAAATAACAAAATAAGTATCAAACACAAACTAAGAATTGCATGCTATTTGATTATGTAACACTTGTACATATTCAAAAATACGATACATTTTTAACATTTGAGGAGTACATCTACAGATTTACTTCGCCTAACACTCATTGACCTATTTAACAGAACTCACCTTCACTAACTGTAACTGCTTGGTTTGGGACTTAACTTAGCTAACTAATTCAAAAACTAGTTAATGTATCTGAATCTCTTCATACATGGAAGTTTGAATTATAAGGTGTTATAAAAATTTAATTTTGGAATTTATTGAGTATTTTACAGGATGTAAAATGCTGTTCGTTACAGCCCTGTTAATGCATGCGCAAATATGTACTAACAAATTTGTAGCACATTTTCCCAGTGTTAGATGACATGTCCGAATGTTTATATGAACATGTGAACATGTGAGAGTGTTTTTTCACGGAATTACTGAACGAATGTTAAAGATAAAAGTGTTCAATTATATATTAATGTAAGCAAAAAAAAAAAAAAAAAATTAAAAATTTTTATAATAAAAAAATAAAAGATAATTAAAAGTATCCAAACTTAGTGTTCACGTTTAAACTGGTAAATAATCACTACTTTATAAATTTAGCCTGCATTAAAAATGTCTGGTAATGAAAAAATAGTTAAAAAAAAAGAGGGTATACAGGTCGAAAGGTTTACCTTCTTATTTATTAATATTATTGTTATTTTCTGTTTCTCAATATTAATGATTTTAGAGATTGGAATGTTTAACACTTTTAGTCCTCTATATGCAGAAAATCTTTAGTATTAAGCAAAAGGCAAACACATAATTTAAATGGAAAGAGAGTTATGAAATTTAACGCATAGTTAATTTCATAATAAATTAAAAGAGTACAAATACCTGAAAATATTTTTAGAATTACTTTATATTAATTTGTGCATCATAACGTATAATATAGAAATTATGAGTGTAATTTAATGAGATGCATTTTTAAGGTACTTAAGATCTTTCTAAAATAAAATATAATTCTTCGTTACAAGATTATAAGCTGACTTGCATCTAAATTAAACATTTAACTACCATAATTGACTATATCGTGCCAGTTCTTAGGTAGAAACATTGTTAAACATCTGTTTTAATGTTCATTATGCATACCATTTCCCAGAAGTCTCCATTTTTCTTGTCCTGATTATACCTTCAAATGGTTACACTAAAACAAACTAGTAACTATTTCTAATAGTAAAGTTAATTGGCGATGTTGTATTATTAGCGATAAGGAAAGGTGAGTCTGTTTTGCACGACAAAATTTGTCGCAGAAAAAATAAATTTTAGATTGCAGAAAGTCATTTATTTAGTAGAATTTTGTAATTGCATGTTTATTAAACATAAATTATATTAATGTGACGTGAATTTTTAAGCAATTCAGTTGGGCATAGTAATTTAATTAAATGACTATAAAGGTGTATGATAAATCATTCTAGGAAACCAGAAATACAACAGGAATATAATTTTAAAACATATGAAAACAATTTATGTTTATTTATTAGTTTATTTCAAAGAATTATATTTTCGCACATAACAATAATGGGAATTTGATCCGAAAAATTGCATCTTTTTTTTGTGAAAAATATAACATTTCAAAATTCTAATATTGAAATACTTTATCATGATGCCGTGATTATCTTAGTGTTAGATTATATTAGTGTTGTGTTCTGACTAATGGCAATTCACAAGCCCGCTGACAGTTTTCTGTCAGCTATTTAAGCCGTGTGAGCGTCTCTTGTTTTTTCATTAGGGCCAAGAGCAACTTCATGTATATTCTTAGACATCGAGGTAGCTACTTCATGTATATTCTTAGACATCGAGGTAGCTACTTCATGTATCACATTCGCTTGCACAACCCCCTTTTTACAGGAGGGCCTTTTCATACACCTCACAGATAAAACGCAGAAGAAGAACAACCATATCTGAACCGGGACTCGAATCCAGAATACCCAAATCAAGGGGAAGGCACGCTACCCCTATGCCAGTTCGGTGGCATTCTTGCTTTGTCTGTATTGTTTCCGCCGCGCTTGATCAACATCAGCTGTTTCATTCTTGTGCTTAACTATTTTTATAGCTATCATTATCAGCCAATGAAATAACGCTATAACATTTGCAAAAGCGAATGTGAAAATTATGCGTTTGGCTTAAAATTAATTTAAAAAAAAAGCAAAAACTTAAAAACATTATCATAAAATTTGCGTAATGCGAGTCTGATGGAACAAACACATTGCTTTGAGTTAAATTACAACTGTCAAAAGCATTGCTAAAAATTACGTATAAATTTAAATTCGAAAAAAAAAATATTTAATTTTTTTAATGCATGGAAATAAAATTTGTTACTTAAAATTTTGACTTTTAAAATACAGTAAAAGGATTTTATTTGTGTGATGATATATTTCGATACTATTTACGATAAATTAAATTCTCAGATAATAAAATTTAATTTGATTTAATTTTAAAAACACATTCTTAATGGAATCATGACATCTAAAATACTTTTACTTGCTAAGGCTGTTCTGAGTCCAGCAGTTTATGCTTCAAAATTGCGTATTCTATTATTACTCACATTGTATGCAGATCAACATAATATCATTATCAAGAAGTCAGTGACGTTGGTATCCGAGAGGTTAATAATGTTCATGATGAAGTGTGCCAAGGAATAGTCAGATTGAAGTCATAAACCAACAGACTAGAATGGTCTTTCCTAAACCTTCTCATATAAATCTAAATAAAATGCTGTCCTCTGGCCATCCTTCTACGAGAATGACAAGCCTCCCATGCTGTTTATGTGAGGATAGGACCATATCTGAGAAAATATGATACCGTGACAAAGCTGGAAAATGATTAAACTGACGGTGGGAATGGAACCCTCGCTACTTGTATGTATAGTGACACAGCACGGAGCTCATTTTGTGCTTTTTTAGTGTAATGTAATAAACAAAGTACGCTCTTGGGATGTTTCCTTACATAGATTCGTGTATGTCTATGTAACAACACTGATTTAAAATATACTTTTTTGTTTCGGATTTTGTACATTGAAATGATATGCTACAGAACTGTCGATTGATCTATTAACCATTTGCGATGGAAAGATGTGGTATTCAAGTCGAGAGGCCTTTGTCACAGAAACGACATACTACACACGCTCACAGGCAATTGTCGCAGAAATAAAAATGACGTTTGCGACCCGTCGACGGAAACTGTTTGCAGGAATACAGTTTATATGAGCGCAGTTGATAATTAAATTATAATCATTGATAATTATCAATCAGTTGATAAGTAATTCATTTAGAAGATATAAATCGTTTTTCAATTTCTATAAAGTGTCGGATACTTTCTGTGTCCTGACTGCGAGTTTACAGTGAACGATTTTAACACTTGCATCTTTGAATTTCTTGAGACCTTATGTGATTAAAGGTTACATTATTTAAAGAAGACTATAACATTCTATTGATTCAAAGTTATAAGAAAGTAGCATGTTATTTTACATACGCCTACATCAAATTATTGGGGGGTTTTCTTTGAAATAAAGTTTTTTGCATTTTGCTTAATATTTTGTTAAAATTTTGTTAAAGAATTAAAAAAAAGCATACAATGATAACGCCTACAAGATAAAGAAAATATTATAAAAAACATTGTTCCAATATTTGATTCACGATATACAGTTATTTGCCTTCAGAACATATAATTTTTATTTTTACTGACCTTGTTTACAGAATCTTGTTGAATTCAAAAAATAAAAATATGTTTTATTGGACAGGAATATGTTTATTGTAGCATAATATAAAAATGTGTATCATTGAACTTGACAAAAGCATATTTTATTGGACAAGTTATGCTGCATAGCAGCAAAACATCGAGGAAATTTGCAATCTCTTTTGGTCCATTTCGAAGAATTATCTAATAAATGTATCAATTGTATGTCAAAAGCAAACTGATGTAGATCCACATAATTTTTCCATAATGTAAATAGAACCATTTCAAATAGAACTGTAATGATATATTGTCATTGATCAAATCAAAAATAGAAACATTTCAGATTTGTTTTCAATTTATAAAAGAATTATTTTATTGTATATTTCAGGCCGTCATGGGATATAATAATTGCTTCTTTATAAATTGCCACGTAATAACAATCAAGTTACATGCAAAATCATGTTTTTTTTTTTTCATTTTATTAATTAAATGAAATTGAAAAAAGTTTCCAAAATATATTTTCGGCTGAAAACATGTTTCACTTTTTTTATTTTTAAATTCTATATAACTCATAACTTCTATAAAGAAAGTTCACATTTTGTTTAATTCTTATTTTAAAGCATACTAATAAAATTAGACGTTATATTCCGTTGTTCGTAATAATGAAAAATTTCATCGAGACATTTTATTGAAAAGAAGTTCATTATTTCTGATTTGGAATCTAATATTTAGCGCAAGAAATCATTTTTTTCTTTTTGTCAAATTCATTTTAATATATCAAATTCCTATTGTGTAGTAAAAAATAATTTATCGCAGCAATAATATAAAATACAAATCCAATCCAATAATTGTGAAAATATTATTTTTACCACTCTCGCTATTTTAATATGTTATTCTTTTATTTTGTAACTCTTAAATTTTTTAGGGAAGATATAATTACTAGAAAATGGCTTTTATTCAATCGTAATGTTTAAAGATTTATTTTTAGTTGTCAGTTTCCTTATAATTTCCCAGATTTCTTCATTTTTATTTAATAATAGTCAATTACTGAAGTAAAATTATCAATGAGTTAATGGAAAATCATCATAATGCTGAAGATAAAAGCAATAATATTAATAGTGACAATTTGCTTATGAGAACTAAAATCGAATTAAACCTATTATTCATAAACAAGGATTCACCGAATTTATTATTATTTTTTCCTTTTTTTATGTCTTAAAATGAAAACTTATCTACTCATCCATCTTAATAGTTCTTATGCTTAGCTTTGAAAATATATATTTCTTTCTAATAAATTAAACATTTTATTTTATTTTAAGTTGAAAATGAAGAAGTCGTTTAATTCATCGGTTCTTTTTATAGATGCTAATAATAATAAAAACATATTTTACAGAAAAACCTTTCATAAATTTTTATTCTCTTTTTGATGTAAAAAACTGAGGTTCATTAATACCTCTTTAAAAAATATAAAAGTTGGAAGCTTCTTTTTTTTAAAAAAAAAAAAGAATTTAAATTAAATGCAGGAACGATACACATCCTAATTATAATAAGAAAATATATAACCAGAAAATCTTCAGAATTAAGAAGATATAGATCTTAGTGTCATATAGGTTTTGTTGTTAGGGACACATTTATATTGTGAAACTAATCCACCTTGAAAATAAAATATAAACAATTTTACGTTTGTCCGCAGAAGTGGTGACGTCACAATTTGGCAATATTTTTGTTGCAAAGAGCAATGGCTGACAGTTTGGTGACGAAATCCACCCTCTCCAATATATTTTGAATATTGTCAATTTAAGGATATTGATAATTGTGGCAATAAGAATATTGGCAGTTTTGGAATATTATTTTTAATTTTGGACTTTTGATTTGATTTCACTAACATTTATAAAGTATTTTAAATTTGTACGCTGCTTGATAGCAAATAAAAATGGTATCGACAACGACAAAATATAGTTCCACAACAAAAATATCGCCAATTTATTTCCTGCATTAATAATTATGAAAGTCACTGAATGTCTTTACTCAATCTACTGGATAAAAATAAAATATATTGTTCATAAAAACAAGATAATTCAATTTATTTAAGAGTAAATTGTTATTCAATCAAAATATATTTTAAAAAAGCAAAAAAAAAAAAAAAAAAAAAAAAAATACGAATCAGTGTAGAAGGAAAATTAAAAAAATAAAGATTAAAGTGGAAAAGGAAATTGCAGCTTTTAAAAAGAGAAGAAAATGTTAAATGCAGAGATCAAAAAGATATTTAGAAATTTTTTTTTATACTTCTTAAAACGTAACTATATTTATTTTCTTTCAAGAATCTTATTTTATCCACGAGCAATATGCAAAGAAAGGAAGCTCAGTGAATTAAAAAGGAAATGAAAAGAATATAATACGGGAACTCTGAAATCAATAGCAAAGAGGGAAATAAAAGTCATGCTCCAATAACCGAAAAGAAAAGATTATTTCAGAAATTTTCCGGATAATTTCACTTTAATTTTTAAAGTTTTTTTACCTTACGCAAATATTGTAAGTAAGCGAGTAAATTATTTCACTAGGTTCGTTCAGTGTCTATTTACTTAGATGGTGCAGGTATTTATTTGGTTTCGGCCAGCTTCTTACCCTGAGAATCTACACTCATTTTGGATATCTCAGTCATTATTTTAAATGTTGCATTATTTTGAAGTCCTTTTTTTTAAAAAGGGATAAAAAGGTAAATACTACATTACATCACACCACTTAAATTCGAGTTTTTAGACCCTAAAAATTCATTTTCAATTTGGACAGATGCAGGCGAATTTTATTTATTTTTTAACCGGAAAGACAAAAGAAAAGATCCAGACGTAATACAAAAAACAAATAAAAATGTAGTAAAAAAATAAAAAAAACAGAAAAAATTAAAAATATATCTATCTATTATATTAAAAAAATATTTAAAAATTGCGTTTAATTCACTTTATGATTAGTGGATAGCGATGCACCAGACCGAATGTGTTTGAGGTTTGATTTACTAGTGTTATTTGAAACATCAAATGAAAATTGTTATTAGGTCGTAGTTAGTATATATTGCACTTAGCGGTGAAATGATAACAAAAAAAAGTAAATATTTAATTAACAGCAAATTAAACGCAAAGAATTTATTTTGTATTTTATTTCATAGTGTTTTATACATTTATGTATTTAAGGCTATATAAATTCGTGCATGATTCAGAATTTTGTTTCTTTACTTTTGCATTAATTAAATTCTTCAAACCTTTTAATATGGAATAAAATAGTTTCCATTTATTAATTACCATTTATTGTCATAAAATTAAGTTTAAATAGCAAAAGGATTAAAATCTGTTATATATAGTGATTTTTCCATTATTTTTTTAATTTAAATATATATATATATATATATTTTACTCTGAAACAGCGTTAAAAAGCATGCTTTGTTTTCTATTCCATTTTAACAATTTTTTATTCCTGTAATACAATAGTTTTGTAAAGTGGAAATTTCCTCCCAATAAAACGAAAATGCTATGGTTTTTACAGTTTTTGTTATTGCTGTATATCTAAAAAACTGTTTAATGGAATCCAATAAAATTTAAAGCAATCATGTTTTTATTTTTGCAGTTTCAAATGGCATCAAAATTGTTATGAGTTTGTATTCAAAAATATTTAACTTGTGAATTTCAAATTGATTTGAAGTTTAAATTGCAATTTCCTATTAAGAAATAATATCTTTTTTGTTGTGTATTTTAATGTCAAATAAGAATTATTATGATATATTCATTATATCCCGAAGTATACTGAAAAAACAAGGATTCTCGTTTGATATTATAAATTTGAAAATTCAATTGCGTCTAATCAATATTTATCATCATCCGTTTACTCAAAATTACAAAAATTATAAGCTATTTTAATTTGTAGAATTTTGATAGGTATTCGAAATCTTTTATCATTACTTGAAGAAAAAAAATTGAATTTGTATAAATCTAAATATGTAAAGGACTATTTGTATTTAAAAAAAATTTTATATATTTATAGAGAAGATATTGATACAGCGACTGGAATTTACTGTTTTATTGTGAGATAATTAGTTTAGGAAAAATAAGCAGAGTATTTATATCTTTCTTTGCGTACAATAAATTTATAAATTAAATTCTGACGTCAATCCCTCGTGTAAAATTTCAAGATTAGCAGCGTAGTAGGTTGTAATGCAATTCGTTTAATGATGTTAATTTCCCTAATAGCAACAAAAAAGTTTCACATTAAAATGTACAAACAGCGATTTACAGGCTAAAGAAAGTATCTCAATGTCCATTAAGTTAGTGTTCCCGAGTAAGCACTTCATTGATTGGCTCAATCTGTTAAATTAAGTCAGCAATGTTCTGCTTTAAGAAAGAATGTTTTCTGCCGCATGCAATAAATGGCGCGAAAAAACACAGCCTTCGAATCTCAATTCCTATGTGGCCTCACAATAATACAACAAATAAAGCTATCTGTTTTTTACCACCCCAGGAAATTTCTACCAGTGAGTTAAAGAAGTCAAATATAAACAGACGCAGGAAAACGAATTTGTGAAGCTGCTGTATTTTCTTAAAAAAATTAGCAGTTCATTTGTGATCTATTGAATGTTAAATATTTGATCAAGTATAAAACTTTGGAAACAGAGATTGAAAATGGTTAAAACTTTGAAATAAGTGATATTATTATCTAGCTTGAAAGCATACAGTGATGCTTTCCGTGACTGATGATGATATTGTTATGAATGTATAATATAATTTCCTTGCTAAATTAATATCATGATTGTAAAGGCACTTTCATAGTGATTCTTAATGGACGTTGAATGAACACCTGTCTAGTGAAATGGATGATAGGTCCATTTGACGGCCAAATGATGACTTCGGCGATTAAAAGAGAGCTTCTGGAAAATGCAAGAATCCGCAATTTGTAAAGTCTTCTGAAAAATTCCACATTTTGTCAAAAAAATTATATAAATCGAGATCTTGAGGCAATTCAATCAATTTTTAGATAAGCAAGCTCTGTATTTATGGAGACAATGCTGTTGTACTGCTCTTGTTATTTAATTATCGATATGCTGTCTACTTGTGAGTAGTCAGTTTTTAATAAATGACAGGGGTTTTTTTGTATACAGCTGGGCTGTGGGTTTGCTGTCTGTGCTTCGTATATCTTTGTGGATTAAAAAGTCATTTTCCGCTATCAAGCGTTTCAGACTTCTTTCATCGTACCCCCACAGGATGATTGTCGTAATAATATATTCAATTTTTAAAGCTGTAATTAAGTTAAAACGTGTTTAGTAAAATAAATTTTCGTTCAACAACGTACGTACGATTAGCAACAAATGAATTATTTGACAAACGTTCGTGTTGCAGTCGTTAACTCTATCAATACTGAAAGGTTGCGCCGCCAAATGAACGAAGCTTCAAAGCTTTTCTGAGTCGTATGGATATCGACGCCAAATTCCTTCTCTTCCTTTTGTTGTCATTGATTGAAAACCCGTCACGAGTGCTTTGTTCGTTAGAGATCCTCGTCCATACAGGTTTGGAGGACACGGATGTTTGTAAGAATGTTAAAAGGATACCAGTATATTTGCATAATAGCTCTCGTTCAAGTGGGAACTTGATTTGCATAACAACCTAAAGAACATGGGTTGTCATTGCGGTTTTTGAAGAGAATGATGAATTTGTATTACATTTGGAAGGAAAAACCTGGGCACTAATAATTTGATGTACATGAGCTAAAATGATAGGAATGAAAATTTTAAAATTTAATTTTGATAACCCAAATAATTGTTATGCTAAAAATAATGCATATTTTTTTTAAATTTTCATTGTTTTATAGTTAATTAATGCAAATCATTACGAGAATTGTCCCGATATCAAATATATGACTTTGAGTGTTGATGATTGGACGAAAAAACGTAACTGGGTTGATCAGAAATTCTAAAACGTTCGTTCATTATCCAACTCAAATAATAATATAGTATCATGTATTTAACTGTGTCTATCAGTGTCAGCAAAAAAGACATCTGGGCATAAAACTACAAATCGGAATGTGAAACAAGTATGATAAGAATATGCACACACAAATGCATTTACATTTTTACATTACATTTTTAATATGTCCTTTATAACGAAATTTTAGTGAAAGTTAATCATGCCAGTTTTTACTCATCAATTTTACTTCTCTTAATTGTTTATTATGGTTAATTAAAAACGACTTCCGAATTACGCAAATGTGAATAACATAGCTGAATTAAAGAAATGTGATCCCGGTACCATGAAAAAAATCAATTGCGAGATGAGATTTTTTCATCAATACTGTCATTTTTAGAATATGGTCCAAGGCACTGAAAATATTCCGTCAACTAAAATATGAGAAAAAAGAGAAACGAAGTTCTAAAAGTAAACCTTGGATTTCATTTAAGTAAGTGGATTGCAAATCTGTAAAAAATCAATCAAAAATGAAATGTAGCTGCTCAAAATTTATTTTGCATTGAAATGTTTCATTAAATCTGGGGCAATCCTATAGTTTAGATTCTTCTTGCAGTGTTGAACTTCAGCTTCAGTTGCCATTTCTGGCAATTTTTTAATTTCTAGTGCACAAATTCTTGGACTTTACTATCGTAATTTGTTGAAAAATGCAAGGGGTTTAAAGAGCTTTTATCATTAAAATTAAACCAACAAATATAGAAAAAAGATTTTAAACAATATAAAAATATCCTTTATATAATTTTTATGCTAAAAATTAAGAACCTTCTTAAATTTTTACTGTTTTATATACGAATTAAAGAAAAATAATGCATTTAATGCATTTTAATCTTCAAAAGATGCAAACTAAGAAGTGAATATGATAACTGCAAATCGTAAAAAGCAAAATAAAAGCTGGAATACGTTTTAGCATATGAAATGCAGTTATACATCAAATTTTTTATCATATATGTCACCGGATTGGCAGTCCATCGGTCTGTACATACACATGCATGTAAACCCGATAACTCAACTATCAAAGGCAACTATTGGCTAAATGAAATTATTATTATTATTATTTTTTTACTAAAATTGTAGTTGTGCGTCAACTTCTGAATTCAGTTGCATGCATATATATATATATATATATAATATGTAAATATATGCGGCTTATATATATAAGCCGTGACAATTTCTTTGTATTTAAGTTTTGAATTCTAATTATTATCGACCTGTGTTTTTTCAGTAATATTTGTTCAAATTTTAATTCTGAAATATTATGATTTGGTTGTCATTTTGTGTTAGTAATGAATTATATGTTAAAGGTATATTGGTCTAGTTGGTCTTAAAAGAATATTTAGAGGTTTTTATTCGCGACTTAAGTTTTTTAATCTACATTGTAATGATATGTATCGTTCTATTCGTAATGACTTTTAATCAATCAAATGGTAAAAGGGTTTCACGTAATACTACATGGACAACACTTTTCCTTTTATTGAAAGGACCTCGGATCTATTTAGATTTCTAGTCAAACTCATCATTAATGGGTTCATTTAGAAAAAAAAATCAAATAAGTTATTCTTTGCATTGAGGAACACTAGTCTTCCTTCTTTAAAGAAAAATAGGAAAACTCTCTTTTAAGCTTTTAGCTCGCCTCGTTCCGGTTTCACAATAAGTCAACAAATAAAGAAATCTCCTTTTCAACACCCACAGAAATTCCCTTGAGGAGATTCTTTGGGAACCAATAGTAAACATACACAAGAAAGGTTAGCCAATGACAAGAATTCTACGAATTGTTTTGGACGTTTTTTAGAAAAAGAATTTAACGGTCGGATGATGCGATTTCAGAATACTTGTTTAAATCTTGAATCTAAAACGTTAAGACTGCAATCAATCAAGTATTTTATTTTTCATTTAAAACACATCTTCATAAGCGTTCAAGTCAATTTAGATAATATTTTTTTCGTGCTATCTCATGTTATTTTATATCATTTTATAACAACAGCCTAAGAGCATAATGATAAAAATATGCACTAGAATATTGAATTCAAAATATGTATAACTCTACGAAATCGGGTATTTAAACCTATAAAAAAGGAATCCGCTCATTGTCATAAAATTTCGTTTGAATTGAAAATTCCCTGTAATATTGCCAGAAATTTACGCTTTAGGAAAATAAATTCATTACTTACGGTGTGGGTAAATTATTAGTTATATCAAAATTAAACTTTTGTGACCATGTAGAATCTTGTATAAAACAACATAAAATAATAAATGATATTTACATTATGATTAAAATTTCCACTCAGATTTTTTTTTTTTTTTTTAAAGAATTGTTACTGAGGAAAATATTTTTTTCCTGAAAAGACTTTATTTTTTTCTGAGATTTTATAATGGTAAATATTTTTTATTCATTTAATTAAAATCAAATTCAAAATTAAATTTAAAAAAAAACGAAATAACAAAGATAAAAATTATAAATTATTTTAAAAAAATTGTGAAATTGCATCGTACAGTTCCCTATTAAAATGAATAAAATTTTACACTTCACCAATATCTAATTATCTATAAGTTAGTTAAAAAGTAAATTGAAAACAAAGCGTTACCTGGAATCAAAATTTATTTAACCCTTTAAAGGACCATTTTTTTCTAGTCATATTATGTTAAAATATTTTTAGGCTTGAAATTACAATAAGAAAAGGGATTCATTTAGTTTATTAGATAAATTTAATTTTATTAATTAATTAATTTGGTTAATTAATAATTAAGTAACAAATCAAGACACATTATTTTGTCTGAGATAAAGAACTGAAGCATCTAAGTTTCTGACTTACTAAAAACATTTGTCAGAACTTATGACAACCTACATAATTTCATACAAGGATTGATAAATATGGTGGGAAGCATACTTCCTACAGCCCTAGAAAGGGTTAAATAAATATTTTACTTAATTTTATTTTTGATGCAAGTGAAGTACAAAATGGTAAAGGAAATTAAAGTATGCTCTTTCCTTTTTCTTATTGCCATTTCTCCTTGCAATGCAATTAGTAAATTTATAAAAATTAAATAGCACTTCTGTAAAATTGTAACGTCTTTAATAGTACTAGCTTCGATATAACTTTCGATATTTTTAAGAATCATAAGTATTTGTAGATCTGTTCCCAAGATAAATATACCTTATCTGGAAACTACATCACTCAGAAATTCGTATGTACATAATTAATAACATCCCATTCTTCGTTAAAAGAATCCGAATCATTGACTTAAAAGTTCCTGTCCACATCTGCATCCAAACGAGATTAATGAAGGTTTAACTTCCATTTCATTAAATTAGTTCCTTTTAAGCTACGAACCTGATTCTACACGGAAAAGTTGCACGTGCATTTGGTTTAATCAGTCGTTTGGTTGCACATTTAATCAGTAAATTGCATTTCTTGAGCTCTCGAAATGTGAAACTAATTTTGATCGCAGGAATCAGCTCAGCTAGATGTGGTTTGCTTCAATGTTCGAGTTATTTATTATTTGCTTTTAAAAGAAATTTCTAGAAGAAAATATTGTAATTGTCAAATAATATATACTCATGGTTTTGATAAATTTTCATGTTCTCGACCTCTCAATGGATTTAAATAAATTTTAATAATTTAAACAAATTTAAATGAAATACATTTTGGGAATTATGTCTCTTTGTGAGTAAAATAAATCAAAAACACTTTGAGCTAGAAAAATTAAGATTAATAATTATTTCAAATTGAAACGATCAATGAACTTTGAACGAAATCAAATCAGTTGTAGTCTGTCTGTTCGAGTGCAGTTGAACACAAATACAAAATTTAAAGATTCAAGTAAATGAAATTTAACACATGGGTTAGCATCTATAAAGCAAATCCGTATCAACCGTCGAACTATATCTGTCCATCTCCCTTTCGGTACTTTCGCATACATGTGAATGCGATGATTCAAAATTGTAACGACTTGTATCAGCAAAATTTAATGAATATTCTTAAAATAACACTATAATTTTATGGTTTCAGTTAGTGGAAAAAAGGCGCCTAAAATGTATACTTGTTTCTTCCGAGAAGCACAAAACGGTAATCTGCGAAATTCTGAAAATAAATATCTGAGCATTTGTGGCTTTTGCAACAAGTCTGCAGTTTTTATACAGGAGTTTAAGGGAGAAGACATGTCATTTTTCCTTGAAAGTGCATGAAAATTTTGTGGGGCGACTATTTCTAGTGTTTTTTTTATTATTATTAAAGTGAAAAAACATCTAGTATAGTTTTTCATTAATATTTTAATTAATAAATAATTATTTTTGGCTTTATTTTAACATGCATTTTTATTGGATTTGAAAGGATATCGACTGAATAAAGGCAATATACTTTTATTTGCATATTAAAATTATAATTTTCTGATTTTTAAGTTTTAATTCGTATTTCATTTATTACAAGTGTAATGTCATCTCGAAATCGCTTAATTTCAAATCCATTGCCAACTGACATTATTAATATGAAACGGGGTTTAATAGCAGGAATCGATTAAGGTGTAGTAAGGTATGAAATATTCAAATTGTATATTGCCAGTATGCAAAATAAATTTTTTTTCTCTTCTTTTGATCTCCTCCCCTTGTTAACTTTATTTCATACTTTTCCAAAATTTTAAATATAATATACCATTATCAATGCATTTTGAAGTAGTTTAATATATTTATCAAAGTATAACTCAGCAAAGAATTTTGCTATTTCTTTTGTTTGACATTTTTCCAAAACATAAACAATTACTAAACTGCAACTTTATTTCCCACAAAAGTACAAAATTATAGAAATTCCCTTACGGAAAAACGATTGCCCTAATTTAACATTTAATACAAATACAAACCAGGTAAACTATTTTCTTAAAAAAATGGAGCATTTTACAGCCGCGTTATGAAAAATGAGATTTCAAAACAATTTACTTTTCTCATGTAACGGTAATTGGTTACTGCTCTTTCTGCTGATTAAATATGGCTTTTAAAATTATGTTCAGGCAATTAAAGACGAACCAAAAGGAAAAAAGTACTTTTATATGTATAACCTTTAAGGATTATTGCTAATTTCTATTTAATAGTTCTTCACTGCATTTTCATGAGAAGTTTTAATAATGGTAGAATTGGGGAGAAATTAATAATTACTGTTGAGGTTTATCGGCTATTTCTCGATGAAAGTTTTATAACTCATTCAGATGTTTGCTATTTCTAAAAAAAATTGAATTCTTCTTCTTTCATTTTATATTTTTCTCCAAAAAGAAATTTTATTTCAAAGAATTACTCCTATTCTACATAAACTTCTCTTGAAATATACAGTGAATGAGGAAAATATACATAATTTGTTCATTCTTTTTTGTTTCGAAAAATTCAAATACTTAAATGTGTTTTTAAACCAGTGAAAGTGTTTTCTAAAAAAATGAATTGTAAATTTGGGCAATATATTAAAAATAATTTTCAAACAATTTATTTTTACTCATAATATACATAAGAGTCTACTAATACATTGTTTAATGCAAAATGTTATTGCATATTAATACAGACTGGAAGAATAAAACATGCACTTTTTGTTCTTTTAATTATTTTTATTTTATTGTAAACGAAGTATATAGAGTGAAAATATGATATTTCTAAAAAAAAATTCGGAGGCATGGGATTCTTTTTATTAAGAATGCTGTTTATTGGCAAACTTTGGATATCACCAACATTTACAAGTGTTAATATTTTTTTAAAAAAATTTTAGGCATAAAAGTGGCTTTTAATAGAAAAACTTTAAATTCTATATATTTCCTAAAATAATTGTGAATTTATGAAACCGAATAATGAAATAATGACTAACTGCATATTTATTTTACAATAGTGAAATATATTTATAAAGTGGTGCATATTTCCTATTCTATAATGGCCTAGAATTGAATATAATAGTACAAAAATGATTGCAGGAATTATATTTCTTTCTGTTAAGTACTGAATTTTATTTTGCTAGATATTTTTAGTACTCTTTGTTAAAATATATAATGGGATATTATTATTGAATTTATTGAAAGAAAAACACTAAAGAATTTCTTTGAAGTCTTTGAAATAAAATGGCAATGCTTAACCATTTCTGTCAATTATTGTAAAAAAAAAAAAAAAAAAAAAACATAAGTTGTAAAAATAAAAGATAAGCTTAAAAATAATGCAGGTATATAACTTTTATAAAAAAAATGTAAAAAGAATAATAAATGAATGCTTAGCTATTTTCAGAACAATGAATACTTAAAGCTGCGAATTTTATTTTCCACCTCTCGTGTCGGCAAAATATTTCATTGCTTATTGTAATTTATATTTTTATGTTGCAGTTTCAATTTCTTTAAAGTGTATGCCAATTTTTGAAATTATATTTGAGAATGTAATATACATTTTAAAAACATTTATAAATGCTAGCAGCACTTAAAAATTTCATATTGCATTTTCTTACCGAAAAAAGTGCAATTTCAAGGGAAACAAAATCTGGGAAATAAATAGATTACAAATAAAATGACAAAAATTAATATATATATATATATATATATATATATATATATATATATTTATATATATTTATCATTTTTTTCTCTTAATAATATTGAGCAAATAATGCATTTGAATACACTATAAAGTCTATAGCAAGTAAGAAACTCAGTATTAAAATTAACTGAAATACGATGTTAACTTAATATAAACAGCTGCGTAGAATGGAATCAGTGAATATTGTTTGCATCATTAACATTCTGAATAGTCTGAAGAAAATTCTGTGTCTGCAAAATTAAGTTTCCTAAAAATGATTATAATAGTTTAAAACACATTTTCCTTATAACGCGGTAACATAGCCAGTTTAACAGACTAGCGATAATACACCATCAATAAAAATGCTTACAACTGCGAAAAACGTAAATGTAGGTAATTAAGACGAGCATAATATATAAAAATTACTGTAATATCGTGCTTAATAATGCAAGTTAATAAATGAAAGCTGTAAGTTCTTTATACTAATTGTTATTACTATTGAAACTAAATTGTATAATTTCTTGTAAATGGAGAAATTCTATTACTTAATAAAGAACATTCCATATTTTATTATACTTTTACGTTGATTCAAATCTTTTGTTTGGTCCAACGTAATCAACTTAAACTTGCTTAAAAAAAGCTCAAACCATACTAACATCTTTCATAAAAATTTTCTATTTTTTATCAACGAATGATGTTTCATCTTTCAAATTTCAGATATAGAATCTTGGAACATCCTTTCAAAATGACGATTCTTGTAGAGAAATAAGAAAATGATTTCATATTTTCAAATAATTGCTATAAATTATATTATCTTTTTTTTACTGCCCATTGGATTGTTTCTTTCTCTCATTAACTCGGCCGTGATGGACAGGTTATAAGAGATTGGTTTCTAAGATGGAATGTTCGATTCCACCAGAGAATCGACATATAAACTGGTGAGGGTGCTAAATCGGTCGATCCAAATACCCTTACTTTAGTATTGTACGGAGGTTTCAAAACATTGCGTGCCTTTTCAGGTATTGTCCTCAAAATTTGAACACGGCTCTAAATTACGTCTCAAATAAAATAGATAAAAATCTAATCGCTTTAAGATTCAAATAGATTGAATGTTCAGTTCTAAACTCTTTGGAAATACCTGAAACAAACAATTTTGGCAACATTTATTTGCCAGATTTCATTTGGGTTTTACTGATGAGATAACGTATTTATTAAATCAGTAAATAAATCTTGACTTTCAATATGCTGCTGTAATTTGATCTCCGTGATCAAATATCAAAACTACTATCGATTCGAATTAATTATGACTATATGATTCACAGTTTGTAGCTTTTCCTATTCTCAAACATCATTCACAAACATTTTCGTTCGCTGGTGGAGCCATGTGACTTAAGGGCAGCTGAAGGATTGCAGGCATTGTTAATCAAAGATATTTTTATTACATATACGTATGCCTCTGTAAGATAAATGTTTGATTACATTTTAACATGTTCGCTGCCACGGCTCACGTCTGATATCCGGGCCTTCTGTCTAATTAGATGATCCCTTCTTTGCTATCTTTTAACTGTATGTCATCTAATAACATAGATGGTTTGGTACAATTACATATATATTTGGTACAATTACATATTATTAAGGCTAGATACTGTATAAAATTTGGTAAACAAATTTCGCATCCAATGTGTTGATTTGTATCAGATCTGGTACCAAATCCGTCAGGGAGTTGACCGTCTGTCGGTCTGTTCTTTAGCGAGCATGTAAAGCGATAACTCAAAAACACAATAACTGTAATAGGTGCAATTAAATACATAATTTTCTGACTATAGTTGTATCTCTGTGTTAAATTTTGGTTTCGATCATTTGAAGAAGATGATGTCCCAAATATACATTCGATTTTCTGGTATTTATGGTAATATACGACATCTCAGCAATGAACCGAAAAAATTGCCAAAGTTTGCATGTTAATAGGTCCTTTCATAAATATTCCTCACCACTTGTATGAGGTTAATAAAAGCACAAGTGCATTTAAAAGAGAGTATGTGAGAATGTTTAGAAAAGTCATTCCCATTGTTTTTTTGTTGTTGTTTTTTTTTTTTTTAACTTAATGCCTATTTTGACCCAGCTTACACGAATTAGTGGACCTTTAGGGGAATCAAATGAAAGAATACACCATCCAAAACAAAGATGATGATTAATTAAATGAAGGAATAAAAGGAATAACTCTTGTAATTATGAACATTTTACTTAATAGTAAAAAATACAAATAGTTTAGCTAGCCTTCATAAGCAAATGTTTAAAGTTATAAAAGAAGGGATATCTTCCAGTAGTAAAGATGTTTAATAGTTCAACACCAACAAGTGCATATACTCATCTTGTTTTAGATTTCCAAATGGTTGTACGAACAAAGGGATGGATGACAATAGAAGTACTTCCTCTTCTCAGCTTCCCTTGTAAGAATAATGAAGAAGACATTTAAACTCCTCTACCTACTATGTGTCATTTCGTTTCTTGGTAAAATCTTCCTTAAAGCAATTTCACGTATCATTTCTTTGAAATATTGAAATTTTCAGTGAGCATACGAAAAGATATCAAATCGGGATTGGGTAACTGAATCTTCCAGTTAATGATGCATGGATTAGCTATGCATTTCATTACTTTTTTTTTTTGAATTTAGATAGTGTGGATAAAGACATGCCCTTCTGGAATAGAAAAATTCTACTCAAAGATAAACCTTCATTGTATCCCAGTATTAAATCAGTAGTGACAATCCAATCCTCTGAGCGTAATGCGTATTTTCCACATTATCTCAAAGTTTTCTGAGAAATTGCTGCAGAAAGAAAGGCTGAACCATCTCGATTGAGGCCTTTATTTCTTTAATATACTGCCATAAAAGAGACCAATCGGTACAAGGCTGAAAATGGTTTGTATTCTATAGCAAAACGATGTCTCGTTATTACGGCAATTCAAGCAGTAATAGCACTTGCTTTGCCTTCAAGGACAACTGGAACATATATCTACTGTAATAGGAAATTGGGAAGTATTGCTTGAAATGTGTAGATTATTATTTTGGATTATCCTGCCAATTTAATCTTAGGTATGGTTTTCATACGGCTGAAGTTCAAGTGTTAGATATCTTTGGAAATATGAAGCATTCATTTTACTAAAAAAGATTATATTTTTATTTAATACAAAGAATATGAATTCCGGCTTTAATATAAAAACAAAAAGTGGTTAAAATTAAAATATCTTTTATCAGTGAACTATGTAAATAAAATACAAAATTCGTGAAATATGCGAATCAGACATGGAAATTTCACATAAAATAGAAAAAAAAAGAAAGAAATATCTGTAAAAATGGCTATTTTTTTACCTTTCTTCTTTTTTTTCTTTTTTTTAACTAATAAGCATTAATTAATTTAATATTTTGCATGCTCATCAAGCAATTTTTAATACTACATGAATTTTATTATTTATATATTTTAGGAATTTAATTAATTTTTTTAAAGGAAGATGATTGAATTATAATCACTTTTTCTGATGCTATTTTTCGTGTTATAATATTTTTCCATTCTGTATTTTAGCATGATTTCAAGTGCATGGCGCATTATTTGGCATTTTGCCACTATTTCTGTATTCTTACCAATGTTCTTAATAGGTTTTTTTTTTTAATTCTAAACATTCGCTGTATCATCTGAACATATCACTTTTGTTCATAACTTTCGAAACTTGCAGGGATTACAAATAAGAAATAAAGATTTTATCATGTTAAAGAATATCCGAATTAAAGAATTAGGAGTTTGTTCAGAGGAAAAAAATTACAGAGGACCAAAGAAAAAGAGAAAAAAAATTTTAAATACTTTTTTAGGGTTATCGTGCAATGCGACTGCGCTATGATTTATAGTTACATTCTTGAAACACACTTAGTTTTAAAAAAATACTACAAATAATCAAAGAAATATGAAAAACGATCTGAGACGTAAATAAATTTTTTCGGACACATTTTCTAGAAATATGTGATTCTATTGAAATTTAGCACTAATTATTCGCAATTTCTGATACATTGTATTTATATGGACACAATATTTTTCTCTATTCATATTTTCATCATTTTTCAAAAATTTCTTGCAGTCAGCATCATTTTCTTCGGATGAAAGCTTCGTTTCGCAATCACATCGGTATCCAGCCGTTGTAGCAATCGACGTCAATTATTCTACAAGATCCATTCTTCACCGTTTGTCATTACTTTAGTCCAAAATGGAGTGTTTTTGTTCCGCGAGAACAAGTATTTGCAAATTTTAAGTAGATATTTCATATTTGGTTCAATACGCTTGTTTGATGTCGCTACGTACATACATGGAATATTCAATGAGCTGTCGAAAAATGTAAGCTTAATTGCTTTTCCACATCTTTCAATGTCTGGAAAAGGTCAAACTGGTAATTCATTGTTTTAGATGGCCAGTTCTGCATGTCCACTTGGTTTATTATCCAATTTTGATTGAAAATTTTTTGTACTATCATAATGCGATGCTTATTTTTACAGTGTTATCTCAAAATACTTTCTCTAAAAGAATGCATAGAAACCGTTGTATAAAGAATGCATAGAAACCGTCAAAAATTTCGAATTCGAGATTTCGATGAATCTCCGCGTTTTAGAATTCATTGAGTTCGAAAAATATTTTTTTAGAAAATACCGTCTGTTATCTGAGACAAATAAAAAACAAACAAACTCAAAAATACTTACAACTAGACGGTTGAAATTTTATTTGATGATATGAAATTTGATATTGATTCAAATAGACGGTTGAAAGTTGATATTTGATGGTTGAAATTTGATATTTTCACCAAATTTGTATCAAATTTTGAGTAAAATCTGTTCAGAGGAAATCCGTCTGTCCGGCTGTTCGTATATAAGTTAACACGAAAACTAGAAAACGAAGAGAACTATATAGATAAAATTCTGCTCACAGATTTAACATCTGTAATGTAGATATTTGTCAAAGTTTGAGCCAAATCCAACTGATTGTCTATCGGTCTGTTCTTTCAGAAACATTTTGAAATGGAGGAATGTGTAAAAACTGCCAAATGGCGCAATTGTCATTGACTCAACTGTAACGCAATGACTCAATTCAAAATCACAATGACTTATATATATAAAAATTTGGTATGGGATTTGTGGCTACAAGTACAGTTTTGTGTTAAGTTTTGTTTCAGTCGGTTGAGGAAACGTATCTAAAACACAAATTCGCTTTTCATGAAATATTAACCCCCAAACCAGGGATTACTCGCCAAATGACTCGCCAAGGGTGACACGGCGGATTCATTAAAAATGCTAAATTTAAGCCAAAGGTTAATATTTCGTAACTTTTGTACACCAATGGCGTATAAGAGATTCTCTGGCATGGCAAATTTATTAGAGAGGATGCGAGAAAGTTTTGGGAAGACCACTTCCCCTGGTTTTATATATGTGGTATGTGATGTGGTCTAATTTAAATTCATAACGAAGTATCAATATGAGTTTCAATCCCTGATTTTGCTATTTTCTAATCAAATTAATTAACATTCTAATGATTTTTTGTTTTCAAAAAAGAATATTTGAACCTCATCAATGACATTAACAGTAGGGCCAATGACATTTGCGCCATCTGGCAGTTTTTACACATTCCTCCATTTCGAAATCCCATATTTCCTCAACTATATAATATTAATACCTTTTGTATTATTTATTGAAAATAAAAATTAGATTTTTAAATTTATTATTGCGAAAATTTATTACAACAAAACAAAAATAACATAACAACAACAAACAAACAAAATAACAAAAATTCGCAATATATTTAAATTAATATTGGTATACCGTCAGTTGCATTTATTTAATATCTTTTAAAACATGGGGATGTGAACCTGTTATCTGCTATCTAACTAACTAATCTTAGATAAACATACTTTCGAATAAAATGTATGTGCAATTAAAATGCATTAAATTCCGAATTACTGATCAGTTTGACCAAATCCATGTCAGCTTGACTACGTATAGCCTTCATCTCAATTTTATGGCATCAGAAATCTAAGAAAACCTTTCTCCGATCCTCACAATTCTGCTCTTTCTTCCTTTATATCTCAAATAAAGTTTATCCAAGGAATTTAATATAGAGGCCGAAATTGCGAGTTCTCGATGAATACAATGATGGATGCACCTTCTGGGAGACGGTACATTCTTTCCTATAAGCTAGGGAAAATAGTCTGTCTGACTGCTCTATTATGCTGTGTGATATCTAATATTTTGATGAAAACTTCTTTATTAATCCTCAAGAAAACCCGATAATTAATTTCCGTGAGATATGAGAAACTGACTGACTGTATCTATATCGCGCATTTATTATGTGAGTGGAACCAATGCTAGTAAGTTTGTTGATAATAATATATTTTGGTTCCAGATTTAAGCACGTAATAGCTGACGGATATCATTTTGTATATTATCTGGATTTCATATAAGATGTTATAGAATTTAGTTATAGATAGTTATTGCGGTTTTGTTAGTTAATGTAAAATTATTTGTGACTGGATGAGAATATAGAACACATTCATTATTAAGTATTTTCCGTTAACTATGAACTCGGAACTTAACAATAATTTTCTCTCTCTAAACTTTTATTGCATTTTAAACGACACATGACATACTACTTAGGAAAAATCTTAGATTTTTTTATTTTTCATTTTATTTCTCTTTATACCTCCAGTCCTTATAGAAATAGAATAGAAAATAACGTAGATTCGTTTACATATATCACCCAATAATGAAATGTACTTTATTTCCCCTGCTTTCTGTCATAAATTAGGCATTTATTTTCTTTTATACTTCAGTTAGGAAATTGTTACATACATTTAATCTTATAGATTTAAACGAAAAATTCTTGTGTATATATAAATTTATTTAATGTATCTCTGAAATGGCTCTAATTATTTGGTTCAAATTTTATATTTAGATAAGGTTTTGCTTTTTAAGTTTATTGATATAAGTGTCTTTCCTGATAAAACACGATTGAACAAAAAAAACAACAACATATTTTTATAACTAAATATTGACATATGGGCTATACATGACTTACATAAGCGTTATCAGAGATGGAATTGTGGTTAGGGCTTCGGACTAACATGTATTTTTCTCATGTTCGATCCCGTATTTCCAATTCAATTAGATATCCCTTATAACTTTAAACTAACCATAGTATAGGATTTTATTTATGTTTATACAAGAATAAAAATACTTGCCGATCGAATTTCAGTCTCCTATCACTATAAACTGTATTATCACTGTAAAGGCATGTTCACACGAGGAAACTTTTTGCGCACAATAATTGTCTTTCTGCTATTTTCTTATGTTGCCAGAATAATGACAAATAGTTGTTCCGACGGGGACAATTGATTTTCACTGTCCCATGGGAATCACGTGATCTTCCGGAGGTAGACGTGGCCTTCTATTGCGCTGCAATCGCTGGCCTCGTGTGAATGTTGCTTAACGATACATCAGATATTAAGAATTATTCATAAGAAAAATATTATCTATAAAAGTAAGGATGCTGCATATTCCGCCAAATCTGGCGATTTCTAATCAGATTCAGTAGTATGGATATGATAGTCTTCTATCTTACTTCAAAACATAATAGCGACGTGCACAGTGCGTCATTATAACGCAAGAGGTTAAGATGACCTCAAAACCCATGACGAATAAAGATTGGGATTCACTCTATATTAGAATATGGTTTTCGAATTTCACATATTTTATGTTTATTTTCGTTATATAATTAAAAACACGGACGCCTGCGCCCTGGCCTAGGGGTAGCGCGTTTTACCCGTAATCTTGGCATCCTGAGGTCGAGTCCTGGTTCGGGCATGCTCTTTCTGTGAGGCGGGGTTGTGCAAAACGGGGTTGTGCAAGCGAATATGGGAGTGTCATCTCCATATCAGCTAGAACTCAGACTTCTGTTCTCGGGTGCTCAGGGGCCTTTACTCTCAGAAGCTACTGCAACCCACAAACATGGCTTAAATCGCTGATTTCGGAAGAGGGCTTGTCTGTGACAAGTATCATAAGGGACAACAACATCATTGGACATGCATAATGGAGTAACCTTTATTCCTTAAGCATTTTTAAGGTCAATATAAGATGCAACCCAAAATTATTTATTTTTCTTTTTTCGTGGAAACGTTCATTCTGTAGCTCGTTGGATAGTTCGTATACTCACATACGTTCTTCTATGTTTGTTTTCTCGTATAGTTTGCTGCAATAACTTAAATCCAGAACTAACGTTATTAATAAAAATGTTAACTGTTATTAACAAAAGTGTTTCGGCAACTAATAGGTTTTTCTGTTACATCACCTAAATCAATACTTAATGAAAGCGGTTTGAAAATTTAATACCTCCATAATTCAGAAGTTTCGATTTCATCTTCATAACAAGCTGGAACGATTTATCGACCGTAAATCGTTCGTTTCCTCTGTGATTAAGCTTGAGTCAGAGAACTTGTTTTTTGTTGTTTGTCGTAAGTCAACACCATTTTCCGCAGACGCGACAAACGATCGCTAACACTCCATCGATTTATGAAATCAAATAAAAGTTGCTTCGAACGTGGTAATTGAAACCTGTGAAACGTGTTGCCTTTAAGTGATGTAAGCTATAAGTCTTATAGTATTCCTGGTTCATACATTTTGTACTCCACATAATTTGACAGCTGATAAAATTATTTTCCTGACATTATAAATAAAGAAAAAAGAATTGCAACGCCTGTCAAGATTTTTTATTTTTACTTTCCTATTTACGAAGTCTCCATGGAGAGGTTTGGTAACCATAAAAAAATTGTACCAGACGATTTTAATGATTTTCAGAATTTTATGTTTCTTTTAGTTCAAAAAATAATTTTTTTGTAACAATAGATAAACATCGTCTATTTTTCTTGTTTCACAAGAATTCAGAAACGCAATGAACCAATTGAATAAAATCTATACAACTGAATTTATCATTTTTAATTTAAGTTGTGAAGGTTAAAAAACGCTTCTAATAAATATTTTCATTTTTTTTTTTTTTTTCATTTTCTGTGAAACTTTGTCTTAAAGTTGTAATCTTAGTAAGATGTTAAACATCCATGCTGTCAATGACAACAATGGAAAGCATTATATGTATTTCTACATGATAGTCTAAAAGTTTTTTTTTCATATGTTTCATAATTTGAACAAATATTACATAAAAATTTAAATTAAAAAAAGGAATTTCAGACAGAACTACACCTTTCATTACAAAATATTTTTGTACATACTGTTTTTATTTTTATTTATATATCTACTAACGATTTTGAGTTATGGTTTGAGTATGCTGAGTTTAAATAATATACTGTAATGTCCTGATCTAGACTGATCAAATAACGAAGCAAAATGTCCCGACAATTCTTTATTTTACAGACCTATATATACAAAGAACAACTTGTTCTAATCTTGTTTAAATAAATAGTTATTTACACCTGTATTAGGAGATACAACAGTCAAAATCGAAGGTTTTTCTTGAAACTCAGTTCTCCATCACGTCAAAACGACCACTACAGGGGTAGTTTAGTTTCTCAGACTCCGAACTCGTGGGTCCCTGCAATTCGTTTCTTCTATCCTTTAAAAAAACCTCCGCACTTTATCTCGGTGACAATCTTCGCCTCTTAATTTATATTGGTCATTTTAGCTCTCTTTTGGCCAATCGGGGTTCAGCAGTATACTATCTCAGTGGCGCCAGTGAGTCGTGGGAAGATCCTTTCACAAAGAGAAATATCTAGCATTCAGATGTTTGGACATCCCTTTCTCTTTGAAGGTACTATCAATATCTCTTGGACGAGGAATTCCACATGTGGTCTGTCATTGTAGTCGCTAATGAACAGACGCGAGACCACCCAGGTGAAAAGATCCACCATCTGGCTATCTCGAGGGATTTAGTAAGTAACAGCGACGACACAGCTGGCTGTAAATGTCTTATCAATACTGGGAAATAGGGAATGTTACAATACCAAATTTGACATATTTAAGGTGTTACATTTACAGGCATCTAAAAGTACATTTCGAGAAATGTTCAACCCTTTTTTAGATTTGGATCAAAATTTGAAAGGCGTTTACTCTATAGATATTAAATCTGTATACCGAAATTTATATATCTGCCTCTGTTCTTTTTGTAGATATCGTATTAACATATATTTGAGCCTCAGTCTTCCGCTGACTTGCTCAAATGATTTGATTTAGGTTTAGATTAGATTTTGATCAGATTTCAAACTTTGATTTCATATTTTGATCAAATTTTGTTAAAAATATACAGATTTAGTGTAAATTTCATTCATCATTCTTAATGCGTTTTAACTAACAAATCCACTAAAATTTCGAGATTCGGCAAAATGAATTCAAATTTTTTGACGATTAAAATGCTTTCTCTATGCTTCGCCTACGAGAAAGTGAATAATTAATTGTTATATGATGAAAGATATTTCTACTTCCTCCTTAAAAATCACTTTTTGAAGTGTACCTTTAGGTTTCAAACTTTCTTAATCTAAAGATTAATGAGTATTCTGAGCAAGAATTTTAAAATCACTTTTATATTTAACATTATAAGAATGTTTTGCTACTAGGGTCTTGGGAATAATGATCTTGTGGAAACTTTTCTCACTAATTGATATTTTTATTGTTTCCAATTTTTCTTTCTAGAAACTATTTTGAGCAATTTATAATTTTTCACGAAAGTGCTATTTAATTTTGAACACTTAAAAAATATTATTTAAAATTTATTCGATTAAACAGTTTGATAAATGTCTCCTCTTGCTTATTTTCAAAACCGAAAGAAAGCAATAAATAATCTTCATTTCTTTTGTTTTTAAATGTCACGAAAGAAATTTAGAAGACTCTTAGAATGATGATTATAATTAATTTTCTAGAATCATTGTTATATATGTTTTTTTAAATTGTATTTAACATTTCCATGTGTTCGCCTGATTTATTTGTACGAAATATAACAAATTTTGTTAGATGACAATCCTTTCTAGAATGTAATGTATTACAAATTCAATTAAGAATAAATACAATGCTTGATTTGTTTTTGTATTATATGCAATATTTATATCGAATTATTATGTTTTTGAAATATTTAATTTTATCTTGTAATTTTGAGAAGAAATAATTCGGTACCCATATCACCAATGGAACTGGCAATTAAAGGGTTAATCATTTAGGTATATTTATTTCTTCTCGTATTGGTTTGTCAAACTACAGGCGCAAAATATGAAAAAGGTAGATGACAAAGATTTTAAAAACTAATAATTATAAACAAAGTTAGAAAATTTAGTTTTTGTGATTTTAAAATACGATATTCCATTCGCCAATATTTGCAAATTATCGTACAAGATAATACAAATTATTGTACCATGTATTATTTCATTTATATGTTTTAGTGTGCCGTTATGATTTTTTTTACATTCGGCATTTCTATTAAGATTTAATTATAGTGCTTATTAAAGAATCTTTTAAATTAATACTGACAGAATAAAAGGAAAAATCAGTTGCATGACAAAAAAAAAAAAAATGAAGTTGGAAACCATATATGGAATAATTGGAGAATATTTATACAAGAGCATTTGTAAACAACGCCGACCTTAGTAAATAAACGAGTTCACTATGGCGAATTTACTGAAATAATTTTTGCTGCCTTCTTTGGCACACTCCTGTGTCTTTCTTCTAAGTACTATACGCTTCTACTAATACATGTTTGAAAAAATGTCCGTGGTTGCATTAACGGGATGAAGGAAAGAAGTGCATGCTGGGATTATCTGCATCTTCAAAGGAAAAAATAGACCGATACACTTCACTTTCTTTCGCGGAAAGTATGATATAAGCGCTTCTATAGGAGAGTCTTGGGCTAGTTATAACACGCATCTTACGTGGGACTTTAAAAAAAATTGTAATCAAAATTTTAATTTAACCCTTTGCACTCAGATGTCTATTCTCAGACACTATTCAACATAGCGAATTATTTTGACATTTTATTTATTTATAATTTTAATAGTTAAAAATACCTAATGAGTGGTAAGAATATGTAGATTAATTTTTCTTTAAAAACTCAATTTAAAACAATTGTATGTTTTATTTTTTGGAGCAATAAACAAGTCCTAGTATTAACTGAATAATTATGCATCGAATTATTTTTTTAAGTACAAAAGGTTTATATAATACTTATGACAGGTCTTAATACATCAGTGCTCAACTGAAACAAATAGTTAGAAAATCTAAACATTTGTTCTGTTTTAATTAGTTAAATTTTTTTTTCTTTTCATAGATGTTGATTTAAGATAAGTAAATTGATCTTTTATATAAATGTTTATTTATTTATTTTGTCTATGTATTATGTTTTAAAAACTCGATTGAATTTTTTATTCACAGTTTTTTCTCATTAATCAACAAAAATATCCGAAGCTATTGGATAGGGCAAATTGTAACACATTACAACTTCAGGCATTTGTCTTAATTTGTGTTTAATTCCTGCAATTCGACTTTTTGCTGTAAATATTAGCAAATACTAACAAATTCCAACCCAACAAAAAATAATTTTCAAACTGACCTACCTAAAAAAGAAACAGTGGGAAAAAAAGCATGATGACATGATTATTAAAACATGAAAAATAAGGGGGGGGGGGATAAGAGAAAATGAAATAAAAAAGTTCAAAAGGGGAAAAAAGAAAAAAAGGTGAATAAGAGGGTTTGAGCTAACCTAACGATTCTTAAAAAGAATATTTCGTCCCTGCTTGTAGATATATATTGTGTTTTGACGATACATATATTATACTAACATCCCGTTTCAGAGCAATGTCCATGCTTGTAGATATATATTGTGTTTTGACGATACATATATTATACTAACATCCCGTTTCAGAGCAATTTCCATGCTTGTAGATATATATTGTGTTTTGATGATACATATATTATACTAACATCCCGTTTCAGAGCAATTTCCATGCTTGTAGATATATATTGTGTTTTGATGATACATATATTATACTAACATCCCGTTTCAGAGCAATGTCCATGCTTGTAGATATATATTGTGTTTTGACGATACATATATTATACTAACATCCCGTTTCAGAGCAATGTCCATGCTTGTAGATATATATTGTGTTTTGACGATACATATATTATACTAACATCCCGTTTCAGAGCAATGTCCATGCTTGTAGATATATATTGTATTTTGACGATACATATATTATACTAACATCCCGTTTCAAAACAATGTTCAGATTATTTTTGGAACAAATTATGTAACTTTGAATAGAATTCAAGGGATGAGGATAACACCTGAGCGTCCACTCCTTCTTTAAGCTTCCATTCCGCGCCAACCAAAATGCTATTAGACACCCTTTAAATTTAACGTACATCGGGTCCGCTTACATGAAGCTCGTTAGTTGACCGTTCATCACACGGTGTGTGACAAGACATTAAAAATGGACTACCATGGATCGCAATTTTCAATAAAATATGCATGCAATCTATGGTTTGCTTGCGTTAACTGTAATTCAACAGCAGATTGATTTTTTATGTTAATTAGTTAGTTACAAAATTTTCTCTTTATTTTAGTGCAAATCACTTTATAAGATTTATTATAGCTATGCCAATTGATAATAATTATCAAATGTCTTGTATATTTTACTTAAAAATAAGAAATCTAGAAAAAAATATAAGTATTGTTATTTTTGCTGTTACAACTTGCCCTAAATGCAAAGCAAGTTTAAACTCTGGAGAAGGTTTGAAAAAAATATTTCTGGTGCTATAATCAACGAAACTATTGGATTTTTTTTTCATGCATATAATAAATAAATGGTTAAGTTATGAAAAAATAGCTATAATCAAGGAATCACAATTGCATCTGAAAATATAAGCATTTTATCAAAAATTACTTTAGTTAGCAATACACATGTAAAGAGGAGACATAATTCTAGAAGAAAGAGACACACACGCACAGAGAGAAGCGTGCCGAGACGATCTCCGTCTGTAATTAAAGCATGAAACAACGTCCGGGGCGCTTCTATTCTAGGGATTTCGCCTTCGAAAAATAAAGAGAAACGTTCATGTTTGCTTAACTATAAAAAGGAAAGAAGAACATTTCGAGGCAATCTATGCTATGTCTCTAAGAAAGGCAATAGGAGGTGTGTGTTTTTTCGGATAAGTACAATACAATTGCCCATGTACACATAATAAAATAAAAACCGTCAACTGTTGCCTTAAACAGTACAAGGAAAAGGAAGCATGCGGAGATAATCTCCGTCTCCAAAGAAGGATAAAAAGAACTCCTGGAGTGCTTCACTTTCTTTCGGCTAAGTACGACAGACTTTCACCTGTAAATGATAAAAAGAAATTTCCATGCTTGCCGTAGCTAGAAAAAGGAAAGAGGAGTGCTTCCATAGCCTAGAAAGACATAAAAGAGACAGAAAAGACTGAAACACTATTTGTAGCACATGTGATAGCATATGTATAATACGCGAATACCAAGTATCTTATGTTTTACAAATAACTGATACGCATAGTAGGTATCCTGAGATAGAGAGATGGGGCCGCGGTAGCCTGGTGGTAAAGTCCGGTGGGCTTCCGGTTCAGGTTCGAGACCCTATTTCATCAACGCACCGTCGTGTAAGCATCTCTGGTGCATGCTAAATATGTTTGGGCCAAACATCCTCCCGTTGGTGTGATGTGGAAGTTTGGAGAGGGGGCAGCTCAGGTGTCGTCCTCGTCATTTGACCGCAGTTCAAAATGACGAGGTTCGTCACCAAAATAGCCCTGATGTTGCTTTAAAACGGGACGATAATATAACTAAACTAAAAGAAGGAAAATGACAATAGTAAACACTGAGACACATCTGGAAATGTGGAAGTGCATCATTCAACAAATTAAAGTGTGAGAAAAATCTTTAGCCCCCATCTAGCATTAACATTTTACATATGAAATCTGTGTTGGAATAAGATGTCAATATACTTTTCTGGATGATTTCTTCCTTTATCTACTTATTAGGTTGACTCCTATAGAAAGATCACCCATTGTGTTGGTTCTCATGGCAAATTATTTTAGTTCTCCACCAATCATGGTCTCTAGCCCCGCAAACCATCCTTCGTTCAAAAGTTTATATTATATATTATATACGTATGTGTTTGTAACGCTTGGGTCATATTATTTTGCGAACAGATAACTAGAATTTTCCTGCGCTAGTGGGATTTTAACTAGCTTGGAATATGTAGTTAGAAATGTGAAAACCTCGGACGAGTTCGTAAGCGGCCCATCTAGCTCAAAGGAGGTGAAAATGGTGAGAGGGTAAAATTTTCATTTCGCTATAACTTTCTGAATATTGAAGATAGAAAGTTAGCCAAATTAATAAATTCAATTAACGCCTCATTAAAATGAACAATTTTTCATTTAAAGTTTTTCAATAACTGCAGTATTTTACAAGATAAGGGCCCAAAAGTAATTTTCAAGCCCTTATTTTAACTGTTTCTAACATCAACAATATATGTTACCAGATAATAACTGAGATGTAAAGGAACCTACCTTTGCCTTTAAGTTTGTCGAGAGGAATTTTTATCTTTAACGATGACTAGAGCTAGCGTTCGGGAACACATATTTCTGCGTGATTGTTTTCTAATTTATCCTTTCATTTCTACGATGATATTTTGGATCAAACTATAAATATATGAGTATTTTTCTACCTATCATCTTTTGTAACATTTCTGTTTGTGTTTTCCTTCATTCTTAGAACAGATTGCCTTATTATCTCAAATTTATAATATGAGTACATTGTAACACTTAAATATGCTTAAATATAGAGGAATAATTCAATAGACAAATTATTAAGATTTCAATATATCTAAATAAAATTATAATTTTTGAAGATTGAAGAACTGAGGTTTTAAGATTGAAACCAAATGTTAAAAAAATCTGTACTTTTCCGTTAGCCGTGCGCAATGTCGCCAATTATGAACCAAACGCGAATTTGGCATAAGAAATTCTACATTATTTAGCGATTTTTCGCTTGTGGAAAAGCGATTTTTCGCTTGTGGATTTTTCGCTTGTAGCGATTTTTTGCTAACGGATTGTGAACCAAACGCGAATTTGGCGTAAGAAATTTGGCGGAATTCTAAATTATTTGATGATTTTTCGCTTGCGCCCGGTTAACGGAAAAGTCCCAAAAAATCATATGGATAATTGAAAGTAATAGCAGGTCTTTTCTTCCGCAGTCTTTCATTAAAGATATTACTTATGATTCCTATACAATTTCATTATTAAATGGATCTTTTGCGATTTTATCCCATTATAATCAAAACATTAATTTGTGGATTGACTGTTGTTTATGATTAAATTTTATAATAAATATGTTTCTCTTTCTTTTCAGGTTTCATTTGAAGATGAAACTTTCGTAGAAGACGCATACTTGAAAATTAGTTTACATTTGGGAGCAATAAATCTTTAAAGACATAGAAAAGGCTGGTGATTGAGGAGATTGTGAAATCAAGCTGATTTCTTAGAAATCGTGTCTGTTTAATATTTCCATTTAATTATATATTTCAGTTTCAAAAAAAAATATTTTTGACAATATTGCGCTCATTTTTTAAAATTTTAAATGCTAGTGCCCTCGATTTTGAAGATTGTTTTGAACTCAGAAATTTTTTTCATTGTACAGTAAAGCCATTTATCTCTCTTTTGTTATTTTAATCATTCTGCTTAACAGTTTTGAGAAACAATAGCTCCAAAATCAGAATTGTTTGAATCAACAAGAAATAAGATTGTTGAAAAATTGTTTGAGTCCTGCTTCGAAGGATAGAGAATAGTGACTTTCTTCTTATATATTCAGTGTACAAAATATGTTTTAAAAATATAGAAAGATTCATATTCAGTAATAAAACTGAAAGTGCCAAATTCTAACACGAAGAACCAAATATTATAAATTGTTAGAGTGATTTGTAATAACTTCAGAACCTCATTTAATTTCTTCCACTCGTTAAAGGAAGGATATAGATAGACAGTTTAGAAATAGTTCAGAATTCTGTTCAAACATCATATTCCTGTATATACATAATTTTGGAAAATAGCTCATTCGATGAATTATGTATAATGCTTCTTCTTGATAAATTCAAGCAAACCTCTGAAATAACCATATGTATTAAAATGGAAAATTAACTTAAGATTAATAACAGAGCACCTGAAGAAGAATTAAAGTACAATCTAATATCTCTATCCTACAAAATTTTAGATATATTTCCATTTATTGATATATTAATTTTTCTTGTTGATAGTATATTTTCAAAGATAGTAAAGAGTATGAAAGAAGATATATTTTTCAGACCTCATGTGATGAAGAAAGGTTGTTTAATTTCATGTTATTTTCTAATTTTCGTTCTTTTAGCTTAACAGAAATAACTTCAGATTTTAAAATTTACATCTTCGAAATACATAAAGAATTTTATAAACTTGAATTATTGAATATTTTGTGAAATTTAACTAAATTTTAAGGGATATTCAATATTTTTGAGGTTTCTCCACCGCTGATATATAAAAACCTTCTAGAGCAGCCGTATATTTCTGTAGAAAATAAAGAGATAAACTTTTAATTTCGACTCAAGCAGCATAAATCTTAGTTTATATCCGTCTGGTTAATAACCCAAATATTTTTTACGAAGTCAATATGACCAAATTAATTCATCTTGGTGAGGCTAAGATAGTCCGACTGGCAAACTGAATGAAATTCAATTCATTCACGAAAGCTCAACAATTCTATTGTAAGAAATTCTAAACACAGAAACTGGGAGCATATTACAAAATTCACAGTGAAGTGAACTTTCCAGTTTACAGTAACCTTTAAGTAATCTTCAGAACTAAACAAGACACCAATTTTTCGATCAAGATTTTGGCACAATGTGGCACTTAGTGACATTATCCCCAACATGAGAAGTAGACACCAAATCCTTTGTATCAGCGCTGTTTGGATGGCGATTGCAACTCTAATCATGATACCATCATCCACGGAGGATTCTATCAACTACTTCAACGCCTCGTTATCGTCAGCGTACGAGGGCACCAACTTCGTGGATATCTACCACAATGTCACTGTGTATCCGGAAGGTGCTGTCTGGAACGCTGAACTCATCCAGAGGGTGGTGACCCTCGCCATCATCATGACTGCCACCCTAGTGGGGAACACCATCATTGTCCTGGTACTGTCGAGATCGAGGTACAGGAAGAGGTCTTCTAGAGTTAATATCTTCATTCTGAATCTCGCCATTGGTGATCTGGCCGTGTGTTTGATAACTATGACATCGGAGCTTCTCTTTGAAGTGAGTAACTTCCTTTATCTTATAATTTTTACATATACAGGATGATACAAAATGTCAAAAATATATTTTAAGAGTTAGATGGACAAATAAAAGTCACTTTTACGTAGAAACGCATGGCAATTAACTCTTGGTTTAACTTCAAACTTTTAATATAGAGAAATTTCCTGACTCTGAGTGGTTATATCAATGAAATACATTTTCAATAGAAAATATGGAATTACTTTTATTAGCAGTTATAGAAGAGAGAAACCTAGGAGCAGCAAAATAATATAGTATACTATAAAATTTCGATATCAGCGTTTAGATTATCATCGTTGAACATTGTTTATTCTATGCATGTATCTGACCAAAATGACTCGGCAAGAGGTACTATTGAGTATCCAGTTACTAAGAAACATTCGCTTTAACGTCGTCTACTTTTGCCCCATGTTTTTGTCTGTTGCCACAGCAAACTATATAGCAACTGTTAAGTTCACCCGCACATTGGTCATGGATTGGTCTTCATGGATGCTCTTTAAATTTGAATTTTAAGATTTTTGACTCATCCTATTTTTTGCAGACCCTCTAATCTGAAGTTGAGTCTAATCTTCTTAAATCTATTTAGTATACAACTTTTGACAGACACAGAACATTATTTAGCTGATCTAAGATGAAAGGAAGTAATGAAATAGATCATATATACAAGCATTACAATTATGTCTCATATTCACATGTACTAAACATTACGATAAAGTACCAATATTCAGTTTCAAAAATTTTCTGATGGATGTTTAATAAATATTTATCAAAATAATCTATTTTATAATTCCAGTGTTTGCAAAAATTCAAGATCGAAGCAGGTACTTTCAAGAAAATTTCACACTATAGCAACATTTTCACACTATAGTAACATCTATAAAATTATTTTTCTAATATTTGCTCATGTAAAAAAAAAAAAGGTGCATGCAAGTTTAAAGAAAAAGATAGGATGAGATTGTATAAGTGAATTTAATTTGAGTAATAAAAAATGCAAAATTATTTTATAATAATTTTTCACAAAGATTAATTTTGTTTAATTTTACTTACTACGCTTATTACCTGAAATATAAAAATAAACTAGAATAAAATAAAACTGTATGAAACCGGTATATGTATTTTAACCGTTTCTTCAGTTAGATATCGTTTATCTTATTTTTCAGATTTTTAGAAGTTGTTTTAAATAAAATTTATATTTTTGCCCTTATAAAAAATATAATAAAAACCTAAAATTCGTTTTTTTTTTTCAAAAAAAAATAATAATAATAAAATTCAACTATTTTGCTCTCCTAACTTGTAATAGTATTGCAAATGGATGTTTTAATTTTTCATCGGAATCTTTAAATATCAATGTACTTATTCATTTCTTATCCATCATTCATGTTTAAAAACAAAATTTTGTTAAATTAGCTTTTCTTTTTTTAAGCCCTACAGAAAAAATATTTAAATCATTTATGTACAAATGCTATCGGCCTTTGTGAAATTTCTTTTTTGTGTCATGTCCCGAATATCATGAATGTTCTATTAACTTTAGGAATTTGTTCCTTTTTGGAATCGGGAAAATATTATTCTTTTCTCAATTCCGAAATATGAATTATCATTTTATATAAAATCTTCCTAAAATTCTGGATGCAGTATTTAGCAAGTAATAAATTTCTAGGGTTTGAAATAACACTTTTACTAAATAATTATCTATATTGGTATTGGGAACATCTAGAAGAGATCAGGTTCTGTAATTACATTTTGTGTGGTTGCTAATAAGTTGCATTTTTATAAATGAAGTTTATCGTGTACCTTAGTAAACAACATCATTTTTGAATACTTAAATCTTGATCATTCTTTATTTTTTCAAAGATATCCTATCTTCCAACAACGAACCAAGACCCATTAATCTAATTCACTTGACATTAAAGAGACCGTAAACTAGATTTATTAGAGAGCAGAACAAACAATGTAGACATATATTGCACAACATTCATGAAGAAATATTAGTATCAAAATCATAATGTTAAAAGAAGTTATAAAAAATGATATCTGTAATGTCTTTAGTAAGTAATGTAGATATGAATTGGACAAAAATAAATCAAAATTTATCGTTACTTTTACCAGAAAAATATTTGTGTTCGCTATAATTACCCTGTGACAAAATATTGATGAATAATGATCTAGTTTATTATAATTGTTGGCATTTTAGTTATGGTTCTATCTCTTAACTTATTACAAGGTCATTAATCTTTCCATGTATTGCTTAAATAATGCCATTTTTGTGCAATACTTAGGCATACACAATTCTTTTTTCTGTTTGAGGTGACATATTTCAAATTCATTGAGTAATCCCAGCTGTTAATAAAACATTCCAGTTTGATAAATTGTATCTCCTAAAATAAAAAAAAATAGGTTATTATGAAGCAAAAAATAAACTTTGTCATTTTAACCATACCATCGGGAAAATAAAACTTCACGTGGATATTAAAAATATGATATTTATATGAAAATGTTTCCAATGAAATCTTTTATGTATTCTATTTAATTAAATAATAAACAAATCTTGAAAAGTTTTTTCTTTAATTAGATGAATGTTCCGCTCCGTTTGGATAATGGAACGTCCGAGTTTCTCTTTCAAAGATAATAAATATTTTTCACCTCCCACAAAAAACATCAAGATAGCGCGTTAAAGATTTGTTATACAAAATATATCTCCTCTTAACTGAAATGATATGCAAATGAATGCTCGAGGATCCTTTGAATTTTTTTAGAAAACCTTCCTGTTTCCAAAATCATCTGGACGAGCGTATTTAATGAACAAAGTATGGGCCACGGGTAATCAAACAATCATTCTCAACTCGAGGAACGTGGCACAGATATTTGGGCGCTACCGTAGCTCCATGAAGGGACATTGGCGGACATAAATAGATAACTTATGAACTAAATTTTATCTTTCTAGCTCTTTCCATTTTCTGACTCACGTATTCACTTTTACCCGGACAGCCGAAAAGACAAACTTCCTTGGAATGGACTACGTTTCAAATTTGATAGGAATTTACAAATTTATGAAAACCCAATGTACCGTCTAGCTGAAACCCGTTTTGAATTATATTCACGCTCAAAAGAACAGACAGACAGATATAATACCAAAAATTTGTGTTTAGGATTCAGACAGATCTAAAACGTAGAAATTCATCAATATCCCGATTTTGAATATTTTGATGATTACAATACTTTGTATTACACGTGCAAGGAAAATCAAAAATTTGAAATCCATCAACGTACTTGCTTTGTTTATTTCACATGCAAATGCATATTATTACATATTATTATATATTATAATTACTATGTCTTAAATTCATTGATAAGATTATTTTAAACAAAGATTTTGTTTTTCTTTACTGAAGAGTGAACATTTATATCAGCATTATTTCAAAACCTTTTACAATGTTTTCTTTAGTGTATTTTTTAAAATACAGAATTTTATTTTTACAAACCAATCTTCCAAATTGATTTTGCCCTGTTTTCTCAAATTTGTCTGGTATCTGTTTGAAAGTACATTTTCTCTTTCTAAATTGCAGAAAAATAATAACTTTTTCTGGGATAACGTATCTAGCCAAATAGAACAGAAATATTGTCCCCGAATATCAAGGTCTTCCACCCTTAGATATGTAGCTGTGAATATATATTGGCGCTTTCGGAGGTTGTTGAAAATTCAGTGAATATAGAAACTGGTGATTTGACCCAATTTGATATTGTAAAACACTTTATGGTTGTTTCAAGGCGTATGAAAAGTTTGGATTCGATCATTTTCGGCCTGATGTATGACACGTGATTTAGATATTGGTATCCAAAAAGCTGTATTCTATGATGCACATTTTGGAACTCATGAAATATGCAAAAACTCAATTCAGTCGTTTGCGGTTGCTTTTCGAAAATAGTGATGATGTGAAGATGTATGTTGGCCCATTTCTAAATAAATCATGCCGGTTGTAAAAATAGTGGAAATTCAAAAATATTTTCAATGAAATCGGTTTTTGCGATTCATTTCTGGCTGAAAAACATTCGAAATGTGGGGTGTAAAATGAAAATAGGCTACTTTTTAACACAAAATGATTAATATATTTTATATGAAATACTCTGTGTGGCTGATTTTCGTCCCCAACTATCTAAAAATCTGTCTTTTTGTACATATTTATTTGCTCTATAAATGGTAGTAAACTTATATAAAAATTTATTTTATACAAAGAGTTTAAAATAAAAATGATAATTATTATTACAATATTATAATACAATTATAATATTACATATTCACTATTAAATTATGAATTGCAATTTCATAATTATAATGTATATTACTCGTATATTAAATACATAATTTAACAATCACCCTGTATATTAAATTCATAACAATATACAAGGTGGTTAGATTAATTAATATAATATAATAATTTAATATCAGGGTGATTTTTCCTTGAATATAAAAATTATTTTTAAAAATTATATACCAAATTATAATAGAACCATATGCCATATATTATGTTTGGTATATTTTTCTTTGATGTATTGCAAAGGCATGCATACAATTGTAAATAAATCCATTTGGTCATTAAGTTTTATTGTGAACATACTTGATAGGTTCAAAAATATCAAAGACGTATTCCAATTTTCGCTAAGTATTGTCCAACGTTTCAGATGTTACACTCGATACAAAATCTGCGATCTTAACTTTAAAGAATCAATATCTTCAACTTTCTTTGCAGACATCGTAATTTATGTAATCCTAAAATGGACATCGAGTAGTTCTAAATTCATGAAATCAAGAAGACATTGAACTTCTTCCTTCAGTGATACCTCTTTGATAACAATCGAATGTAAAATCACTATTTCTGATTTAGTTGTGTCATCTGTTGAGCTGGTAAAAATTAAGAACACTATTAGTCCATTGTACGAATTTGACAATAGTTCTTTTGCAATAAATTTTTGTAACCTGGGAAAAACCATGGATGGAGATAGGGCAATAATTCTTGCATTCTTCAAAAAGTTAATTTTTTCCACCAAGCATCGGGGTCATTGATGTGGCATCCATCAAGAACATCTGCAAACTTCTCTTTCCAGCAATGAGATTAGCATTGCAAGAAAACAATATTACAGAATCATAATGATAGGATCACTGTATCGGCATGTTACTAACCTATATTCATTCACTTATCCCCACCCTCGAGGTTTCTACAAAATGAACGGGAAATTACACAGAATTTAGATAAAGTTTATTTTCACATTTAATAATTGAAGGGTTTGCTGTAAAAAGGACGTGGCTCCAACTTCGGAGAACCTGTACTATCATGTGGTAAAAAAATAAAAGCTTATTGTTTATTTGGTACCAGAAAGATGTAGCTCCCATCGTTAGTTCTCGCATTACTCAAGAGATGGAGCTGTCTGTATCATTAGTTTGTTGGAATATAGTGGTAGCTCCTGGGCTTACCGCCACTTTTTCTGCAGATTCTTCCATTTAAGAGTGCAAAATATAAAGATATAATGGAACTAGCTCGAAAATACGCCCCACAAAATGATATGTAGTTCTACGACGGTCTATAACCTAACAACACAGCAGATCAGCCCGACGTTACAGAGGGGAAGTGTGAAGATTAAGTGAAATATAATTTTGTTTTGTTTTTAAAGCCATATTGTATGCACATTTTGTTTAAATTTTGTTAATCTACTTTAAGAAAATAATATTATAGTAAATTGCATTTTTATTGCGAAATATTTTTCATAAAAGTAGACAGGCTGTCTATTTTGTAGCGAGAAAGAGGTAGCTCCAACATTCCCACATGTGCCACATCATCTGGAAAATATATTTTTAAGTGAAAATACTGTCATAATATGTAGGAACAATTAAGAAGATTGATCAAAAGGAAAATTTCCACACATTTTAGAATTTGGAATTTTCAAGCGTTTTTACGGATTTCTGCAAGCTTGAATAATTGGAGCTATCTCCGTTTTACAGAAAACCACTCAATTATTGAAACAAAATTACAATACTTATTAAAGTGCATTTAATAATTATTAAATGAAACACATACTCACTTACAGTATTTTGTACTTTTGTATTCAATAAAAAATATCTAAGTGATTTTTCCTTTTTCAAAATGTTTTGGAAATTTTAATGTACTTAACATTAGTTGTATGCTAAACATCGAATCAGTAGTTGTTATCCAAATGTGACCTTGGAAAAGAATGAATTTTTTTATCCCAATTATAAATTATCGGTCTGGAAGTGAAATTTCAAATGAATGTAGTATAATTTACATATTTTTATCTACAATACATACTTAAATTTGTCAAAGCATTTCCTGCGATGAAGCCGCCTTGATAAAGGAATGACAATATCAATGGCTTGATGCTGTCTATGTTCATCCCATGACATGATCATTTCATTGAAACCACCGGGAGTGGTTTCTTTCTCCTGTATCTTCAATCTCCTTTTTATCAAGGAGATCGATTTTTTTAATTATTTGTTGAACCTTTATTCAATCGAAATATTTTGTAAAAATCAGAATGAAAAATGGCAAGAAAATCACGTCTGTAGTAGCACCATTCCAATTTGCAGTCGGGGGAGAATTTCTAAAGAAAACCAATAACACTTTCAGCCTTTTCAACGAGCTAGATTATTTCGAACACCTCTACTCTGTCTTTTTGAGAAAAAGTTCTTTTTACTGGCAATACTCGCGAAAAAAATTACTTTCTTCAGAAATATGAAAGGGAAGGAAAAGTAACTTTAAAAACGCTTCATAAAAAGGAATACACCCTTCTAGATCTTATTATTTTTTTTTTATCTCCTAGTGAATATATAATGGCCTTTTCTTCATACTTTTCAGAAAATATAAAAATACAAACACTAGTATATATGAAAATATTAATATAAATATGATTTTTACCAGCTACTTCAAGTAGCAAGAATAACAACTGTAATTTTAATATTAGCATGCTACAGCGGTGACCTGGTGGTAAGGTCTGGGATTCGGAACCTGACAGTTTGAGGTTCGAGACTCGATTCCACTGAGGAAAAGTCATGTAAGCTGGTATGGTGCACGTTCACTCCCCTCCCGCTTGTGTAGAAGATGGAGTGGGAGTGCCAACACAGTTGTCGTCCTCGTCATCTGACCATGGTTCAAAATGACGAGGTCCGTCCCGAAATAGTCCTAGAGTTGGTTTAAAACGGGACGTTAATATAACTAAACTAAACTTTACTATTCAGTCCGCACTAAAATTTCTCTCAGTAAGTTGTGACATTAACTAGAAATATTTTACTCATAGTGATGAATATGAAACAATGATTTTAAGAAAAACAAAAATGATTTTAAAAAGTTGACGATGAATGGGACATGGTTTAATTTTTAGATTTCCCAAGAATATCCATTGGGCCACATTTCATTGCGTAAAAAGTTATACCAAGTCACGTAAACTTTTAAGCAGTCGAAATGATATCCCAAAAACTTCTTCATATATTCGCTCATAAAAGTGAATTAATGTTTTCGGACCCATTTTTCCCCAACCGATTCGAACCAAAATTTAACACAGAAGTAAAATGGCAGTCACAAAATCAAATACCAATATTATATACAAGGTCATTCAAAACGTATTGTTCAAATTTTGTGGGGTGGTAGTGAATTTCTCAGGAAATCGATTTGAGATAGAAAAGCATGTCCTCAAACTTCATCTGCATGGACAAAATTGACAAGCGAAGTGAGCACAAGGAAACAATAAAGTTAAGTGATAACAAATGTGACCTTTATTCCAACAAGATAAAGCACATTCGTTACCAGAAGATGCTCAAAATGGCGACCATTTCCATGGGCGCGGAATTCACATCGCCGTTGCATAGACCATCGACAATTTCAAAAACGCCCATCATATCATACACATTGCCTGCGGCTATCCGTCAAGATATGTGGTATCAACATGACGGAGTTCCAAATCATAGCATCATTTTTGCGCGTGATTACCATAGCCGAACATTCGGAGTACAGATGGACAGATAGTCGGCTTATTGTCGTATGTGGCACCAAGTTTGATAGATGTTTACATTGTAGATCTTAACACCTATGTTCCAAATTTTATCCATCTTGCTCTCGAACAGCCAGAAAGACAGACTTCCTCTAAACTGACTTTTGCTCAAAATTTGATAGAAATCTATAGATTTAGTGTGCTGACCATTTAGTAAATTTCATAGCCCTATCTCAAAACATTTCTGAGTTATCTTTGGCTCATTCAGAGATAAAGAGATCCTTTCCAAAAATGTGTTTTTCGATCTCAAGAAGATCCATAGCATGCAGGTGTGTCAAAATCTCGAGTTCGTATTTGTGAACGATTACAATATTTTATCTCCGATTCATATACAAGAGAGCAAAATTAAAGAAGATAAAAAAAAAAGGAAAGGGGCTATTATGTTAGTACCTTTCTTTGAAACATCGGCCGAGAAATGATTAAATCCCTTCACAATGGTTTTACCGTTATCATTTTACAACATTTCTTTCATGATGAGAAGATTACGACAGATGTAAGAGGGTAGGGAAAGAGGGATGGTGCACTATCTCAAAAAGTATTAAAATCTTGATTGTGTGAGAGATAATTGAGGAAACGTTTTTACCTGAGGACATTAAAGGATAAGGAATTTTCTTCTGATTTTTCGCTGCAATTTTTAAAATTGTGAGTTTGAAGTTCTCTCTATTTACTTTGTGAGAACTTTTCAAATATTATTTTTCTCGGCATCTTAAGGAATTTCATCTTCATTTTTTGAATGTAGGTCGTTGCCTGAAGGTTCGTGGTTCGTTATTAAATTGTTTTTATGCACTGTTGACAGATGATGAGAATTGTATCAATGATTTCTTTTTTTTTTACTTCCACCAATCAGATTTTCTGTTCCCTTCTATTTTTATAAAAGTATCTGTACCTTTTTCCTTATTAATCGAGTTCCTTATGTATCTGATTATAATTCTTTGTTCAGCCAGTTTTCAGAACATAAAAATTAACTATTATTTATGAAGTTTATCGTTACTTTCTTCCGTATGGATTATAGAGAAAGTGTCGTAATTATCTGTCTTAATCCATCCGTCATTATCATAAGTCAAAATTCTGTTTTGACTTATCTCTAGGTTTCAGATTTCCCAGAACTCGAAAAACCAGTTTTGGGCATTTTGTCTGTTAGTCCGACCATATGTCTCTTTGTGTGTGGTAAAGATAACTCAAGAAATTTCTTCTTAATACAAGAAATAATAATTCTTATATGAAGAAATATCTTAATATAAGATATGATAATAATTTAATATAAGAAATATAACAGCGTTTTCCTCATATTAATGAATTTCCGTAAAATTTTGAGCAAAACCGATGCTGAGGAAATTTGTCTATCCGGTTAGAACATTGTCTATGCGGTCAGAACATTAGTTATAAACCAAAGATAAACGAAGAAACCTAGATAAATAAAATTCAGTGAATAGATTCGACATCTATTATAGGATTCTATCAAATTTTGAATCAAAGGCAACAAAAGGCTGATTGTCCATCGAGCTGTACGTTTAGAAGTACGCAAACGCGATAATTCAAAAACGTAATGACTTAAATATATCAAATTTAGTATAATATTTTGTGACCGCAGTTGTAGTTCTGGTCAAATTTTGGTTTTAATCGGCTGGGACAAACGGGTCTAAAATACAAATTTAATTTTCTGATATTATTTACCGCATGCGAATTATTGATCACGAATAAACTCGCCAAGCATTACAGGATTTCGTGCCAAAGGTTAATATTTTGGACGACAATGCCATACAAGGCGTTTTCTGAGATACTACCTTTTTTAGAGAGTATGCGAGAAAGTTTGGGGAAAACCACTCTAACCGATTTCTGTTTCTAATCCAGTTCCTTGCATATCTGGTTAGAGCTCTCCCTCTTAAATTCTTGAAAGCATGCAAAATAACTATTTATTATGAAATTTCATTTTTATAATCAATCCTCAAACATCGGGAAAAAAATTTTTTTTATCAATATTTAGATGCAATGTTTTCAAATCGGTTCAAATGCTATAGCTAATTAACTAATAATTAATTATATGCTGTTCTGTGATTTTATAAATCAAAATAATAAATCAATAAGTAATAACATAGTCCTGGATCTTTTATAGAATTATTAAAAATTTCAAAGTTATCTGATGCAAGAATGTGAACTTCATTCTCTGCAAAGATAGTTAGGGAAACGGTTGAAACATTTACGCATTTAAATAGTGTTATAAAATTTGGTGCTTTAGCATAACATAACTTTTGATAATATTTCAATGCTATCATCGTTTTGCCCAAGACATTTTTGCAGTGACTGATTTGCGGTGTCCTTTTTTGAAGCTTTGTAGTTTAGTTATATTAATGTCCCGTTATTTTTAAATCAACACTAGAGCTATTTTGGAACGTACCTCTTAATTTTGAACCTTGGTCAGATGACGAGGACGACACCTGAGCTGAAATTCCCTCTCCACACAGATTTAACGTGCTGGTGCACGTTAAATCAGTCTGGGTCAAACGTCCTACCTTTGGTGTGGTGTGGAAGTTACACGACGGTTCTTCGGTGGAATAGGGTCTCGAAACTGAAATCCTCCGGTTACGAAGCCGAGACCTTACCACCAGGAAATCGGGGCCCTTTGCAGCTCTATAAGATATACATATTGTAGTTATTTAATCAGCTTTATTAGATTTTATTTTCTTCTAAGCATTTTCTTATAACTGTTGATAACGTTATAAGAATACTCCTTATTGGAGCTATAGTAGATCAATTTTGGGTTATATGAGGTTGGGTTATATCTATTAAGAGAATACCTAATCTATATATATTTGATACAGTACTGCACACTCCAAGTGTATAGAGATGAATTTCCTTCCCTCACTTTCCCCACTCATTTGGTCTGTCATGAATCCCAAATAATTGATTTCATTTTGTTCAAATCGAATGTCTGTCTGGTATTTGAATCATGGGTACAGCTTCATTCATCTCTTATAGAATGTTTATCGATAAAGTACTATATTTTTATTGTTTATGCTGCATTGCGTTTTGTAGAACTACATTGGCCTGGCAAAGCCGGTCATTTCTTTTTGAAGATTGAAATAACTTTTTACGATAATAAAGTTCACAGACTGGCACTCAATTTGTGAATTGAGTGATATGTCATTAAAAGAACGTACAATTGGATTCAAACCGTTGATGCTTGAATTTAAAACTACCATTTAACAGGAGATTGCATTTTGAATAATAGATATTAAGGTAATGTTTTTTTTTTTTTTTTTTTTTTTTTTGAAAATTGATCTAGAGTTTTATTTAGCTAAAAATAATCAAAATACTAAGATCTTTTTTGTTTAGTTCCGGCAAATTTTATTACTCAAAAATTCTTTTTAAACAACCTTAAAATTCGAAAAAATAAACTTTTCAATAATATCAAATTTATTTTCATAAAATTTTTTCTGTAATCTTAATGAATTTTAAAGTTTATATTACAACTTACTACATTATAATACTATGCTTCAGATTAAAATTTCGAATCTCTTTTTAAATTTTTTGTGCCATATATGGCAACAAAACCAATGAGTTAAGGGGTTATAAGACCTTCAAAGATTTCAGTTTCTATATATTTAAGATTTGACAAGAAAATTAAATTCCTATAAACATTGTAAGACATTGCATGCGTTTATACATTTATTAAATAAAAAATATATCGAGAACTGGAAAATCAATGCTTATATTTAAGTTAACTTTTCAACAGATTCGCATTCCATATGCCGTCCTATAACAGCGAATAACTTTGCTCTAGTTTGTAAGATATTTATAATAAGTAATTCATTGGAAGAAAGTTACCTACAACTCAACAGTTCTTTTCGAGTTGTTTATTGTTTTAACTTCAAATTGTGAATTTGTGTTCGAATTTTTAAATTGTTTTCATTGCGTTTTAATTTTTTTATACATAATATTTTTTTTTAAATTCTTTTGGTTACCTCTTCTTTAAAACTTAATAGATAAAGGTATATATTGTATTAGTTGACAAACCACATTTAAAAGCAATATTTTTAGCTTGTATTGCAAAAAAAATTAGACTGTTGAAACAAAAAGCATAACATATGCTTCTGGGACTTTTTTAAGACAATCTTCTAGCATAATGAAATTTGGTAAGCGATTTTTTTTATATTGAATATTTATTTATCAAAGTTGCATTTTCAAAATCCATGATTTATGAAGTATTGCGAAACGTATCATGAAATTTATCGGCTGTGTTTTTACATGCATACTGAAGAAATTCATATGAAGCCAAAGTTCTTTTGTTTCAGTGTTTGGTGTCAAATTTATAATGCTGTATGCTGTTGAAGCAAATGTGTAATCATATTTCATTAAGTGCCAACACAGTGTAAATATTTTTGATAATTTAATATTAAAAATATAAGAAACGATTTATCTTATCACTTTTTTTATATAAAACAGGATTATTGGTACTGTCTAGACGTCAAAAAGAAATTGATAAATGTCTTAGTATTAAATTTGATTAAAATTAAATATATCAATGAATACCCTTTCTTTCATTTGTTTGATTCTAAAATACGGTATACAACTATTTACTGTATAGATTTAGAAACATTATAAAGCAGCATTGGGCTACGACTAAACATTTTTTGTAGCTGTCAATAGCTATCTCGAGTTCAAATTTTTTTGCAGTTTACAAAATTTTATCTATACTTCGTATTGGAGAAAATAAAAATAATACTACATATATCAATTGTATAAAAGATGATTCTGCAACTTAAACAGTTCATAGCATAGGTAAAGCCATTTTCGCTAAGTATCATTCATTATTTTGTTTTACATTTTATACAATAATTGTCATAAGAACATTTATATATATAATGCCTTGCATTTATAAGATGTTTTATATAATAATTTCTGTTATTTCATTCACGGAGTATTGTTATATTTTTCTATCTGTCTGAAAACTCCTCTATATGTCTGCGAATGGCATAATATTTTTTTCTTGAGCTAATATATAGCATTATCATGAGGAATAATGTTGGAAAACGCTTTTGATCTTATTACATTTGGATAATGTGCAAAATATGCTATTTCTAATGTGGAATTACTATTAATATAATTATTTCAGATTATAAAATATTTTGTATTATTAATACAATTAAAGAAACCATTTCTTAAAAAGCAAATATTTGAATGAAAACAATATTTGCTTCCGAAAGTTCATTAACCATTTATCAACCAGCGTAGGATATACATATATATATTTTTTAATTTTAGAATTTTTGTTCTTTATAAAAGTTTTAAATGAAATTTTTCCTCAGTATTGCTAGCATTTAAGCTACGCTCTTGTAAATGAATTTCTAAAATTTCTAAATTTCATTTAGAGATATAATTTATTTGAATGCATAATTTTGAATTTCAAAGAGACTTTTTAAAAAACTTATACCTTATGATTATTTACTATAATATTTTAAAATTATATTTAATGAAACTACTGTGTAATAATTCTCTCTGAAAAGTTAAAAAAAGCGCTTGGTCTATTTAATCTAAACGATTACTAGCACGGAATTTCTGCAAAAGCAAAAACATGAAAGAATAGATATTACAAAAATAAAATTGAAACAAATTCTTTCTTTACAAGGTGTTGTAGGGCTCATAGAACCTAATCATAAGACTAGAAGACGACCATTGTTTTCACACATTCTTCCAAACTTCTGATGACTTTTTGTTCCTCTTTTCTTCCTATCATTAAGAGTACTTCAGAAGGAAATCGAAGTCATTAGCACTGCTTACTTTCTACACAGAAGCACTATTCTGACCTGGTTCCGAAGAATTCTTCTTGCGTGTGTTCTTCTTTCTCTACACGCATATATTCTTTGCTAAAAGAATAGTTTTATTTTAGAAAATGGAAAGGGAACTCAAGAAATACGAAAAAAAAAATTAAAATAAACCTACCTCACATATTTTTTTCAAACTAATTTGCACATTTACGAAGTTGCCAAGTTAGGGTGGAGTAAGCCAATTCTCACTGACTGTTAGAGACTTTTTTTTACAGTTTTTAAAGTTTAGTTTATCTTTTTAACTTAAAGAACTGGCTAATCAGGAGGGTATGTTCCCTTTTTGAGATGCGACGCATTTTTAGTAACTTCCAGGTAATCAATACTATTTTGAGCTTTTGCAATGCAAGTGAATATACATACATGCATACATATATTTATATATGTGTGTGTCTGCTAGTGTGAAGGTAAATGTGATTTATCCATAATTATGTATAATTATTCATAATTATTTATAATTATGTGATTATTTATAATTATGTGATATATATATAAGAAGTAAAGATAAATATCTTGATATAACGATTATTAAATTATTAGTGACGTTATATTAAAAGAAAATATGGAATTTCATTTTTATTTTCGAAACTATGCATGTTTTAAAAAAATGAATTGTTAGTTGTTGAATTGAATGCATTGTTTAAACGAATTCATATAGATATTTTCTGGTAGTAGTTCTTTTTTTATATGACTTGCTTTCAAATGGGTGGTGCCATATTCTAGTAACAGAAGCTTTTTTTCTTTAGAAATAGAATATTCAATTATTTTATGAATAAATATTCATTTTTTCGAAACTGGATATTATCCTATTTTGTGTGAATCCAGAAACGCAATTAAAAACATTATCTCGTTTTTATTATTTGGTTAGTGGATTTATGTCGCTGTCTTTCTAATTTCATTGTTATGACTGACAATTAATTACCAGAATTTGTTACCAGAATTTTTTCTGAAAAATGAATGAAAGTAATGAAATTTAGAGTTACATTTCGTAAAAACATGCTATAAATTTTAATTCCAATATTGATTGCTGTTTGTTTTCATTTCTGTAATTAGTCATTCTAATAATAATTGTCTCTTATTTACATTCCCACAATTATTAATTCTCATAATAATTGCTTCCTGCTTCCATCTCTATAATTATTATAGAAAGGATCGATACTGCTTCTTCTGTTTCTATGCAAGAGCTAATTTAAATATCAAATTTTTGCCTATATGATGAAACAAGTGAAGATGTTGTTTTACATTTACAGAAAACTGTTTGACAATGCATTGCTCTATAAGTTAACCTTTTGAAGTTTCGCTCCTTTCCAGATTTACTTGGGACTTCTACAAATTTTCATAACTCATGATAGCATAGTTATCTTAGATTTTACAGTTTATGTTATGTGTTTTTGATATGATATATAATAATCCGTAGTACAGATTATTAAAGTCACATTTAATTATTTTCTCTTTTTTTCCCCACCTTTCCTTTTATTTTATTGAGATTTTCCAATAATAAAGCTATCATTCTACCAATCCTAAATTTCACTTGCCCTCATAACTATTCACATAAATGATTAGTGCAAACGATTTATCGTAACAAATTATTGTTTATTGCAAACGAAAAGGGAACACTGGTGCTGGACACAGTTGTTGACTATCGTGTTCCCCCTGCGTCTCTTGTGTAGCAGCAGCATAATAGCAGTCTGCCACAACAAATTATGTCGATACTGCTACGTTCAAGTGGTGGCGGGGTGGTCGGCTGTACGCAAGAAGTGCAGCAACTTTCTATGATTCGATTTATTCATTAATAAAATCACTCAATATTGGAAACGGTAAAAACTTCGTTAAATTCCATTTGAGATTTATTCGTAGTGATTATGAAGAATTTCAGAGTTGGCGATTCTCTTTTTTTATGATATCCGATCATAATCAGAAAAAAAAAACTCTTTGCACGAATGTTACTAAATTGAGTGCATGTGCCATTTGGCTGCATTTACGTGTTCTGTCCTACAATGCGATCAGTTCCAGTTAATAATTTTTTCCTCAAACGATTTTTTACGTAACATGTGATACAACGGAAAAAAAAGAAATACAATCGTATAAAAATCTTTAAAAATGGCTCGTTTTTAATAGTATCTCTGTCATGGCTTTAATTTCTTCCCCTGAGAATTTGTTTAATTTCTTAATTAGATGGCACATCCTATTTTGGACAATAATTTTTATTTCAATCATTATAATAAGTCATTTGATATATTAAGGTTTTAACAAGTGATGATTGTGTTTAAAATTACATATTGCTTTCTTTTAATTTCAGATTTGAATACTAAAATTTCAATAATTCTTTGCAGACATGTCATTAGTGTCAGGCATGTCGTTATAGCACAAGTGGTTAAGAATGTTGTTTTTTTTACCAGGTTCTCACTTCTGTCTTTTTTTGAAGTAAAGAGTAATGATAAAACTGAACGAACTGAAATAGTGACATATCAAAATTTCTGAAAAGAATTAAACGTGTATACTAATAAATAGTAATAAGTTTGTATACTAATAAACTAAACGTAATTGTTACATATTCTAAGCTTATTTTCTTGTATTCTTAATTTTTTAAAGAAAATGATATGATAATGAAGTGACGGTGTAATGTTTTTATAATATAGCAAACTGCAGGGTATTAAAATAATTTTAGACATGCAATAGTGTTTTTATTAGATTTAAAAAATTACTAAGAAAATATTTAAAATAATTCAAAATTTATGAAAAACATTAATACGTTACTGGTAGTATCTATGTCTATATTTATTTAATATATGATATTTTCTCTACGTATTAGTTTATTTAATCCAAATACATCGTTCTTTGATCAAAAATTCTATATTAATATATGCGTTTTTTCTCTAAAGATGTTTAAAAAGTGTTTTTAAAGTGCTTATTTTTGATAAAATTTATCAGTTCAGGTTAAGTGGAAAAAATTATAATGCATTCAAAGCAACTGGAAGTACACATTAACTCTTATCACTCGGAAAAGTAATTCGATGCATAATTATTCACCTAATATAATGACTTGTTTATTGCTCTGAAAAATATATATAATTGTTTTAAGTTGAATTCTCCCATATAATTAGTTTGCTTCTTCTTATTACACTGCAAGTATTTTAACAATCAAAATTAAATAAATAAAACTACAAAATGATGCACCGTCTTGAATGGTGGATGAGATGAGACATACGGTGCAAAAGGTTAATCATAGTTTAATATGTATAATTTTTTCAGGTGTGCGTGTAAATGCTACGCATGTTGTTGGTGGAATATCCGGTTGGTTGAAATGGAAATAAATGTTCAATTCAAGATTGTATTCCGTATTTTGCCAAAATTTTACGATTTTAAATTTTACTGTGTTTGGAAATACAATATATTTAATGAAACTTTGATAGGAAAGAAAATATCACTGTATGAGCTTCAAAATGTAGAAGATTTTATTCGAATCATATAATATTAAAATGTTCATAACTATATAATTGTTTTGCCCAAAATAATGCATAAAAATTAAATTTTTTTAAATTCTAATTCTTTTCTACGTTTTGCATTTAACTTATAATCCATTATTATAAATATCATAATATATCTTAAAATAATTATCTCAGCTTCGCTGTCAGGTGATGCCACTGTCACTTTGCTGTCAGGTAAAATATATTAAATTGACCGGTTTATAATTAAGTTAGGAAAATATTAAAATGACGAATTTTCATCGAAAATACATAAGAAAAAAAATTTCAAAATCTTATTATGAATTGCATGAAAATAGATTACAATATTCCATCTATATCAACATTAAAAAGACTGCTCATAAAAAAGTTTTATGGCCTAAATAAACGCTAAATAAAGATCTGAAACTGTAATACTTGAAGTCTGATTATTTTTTAAAATTTCTTCCTAAAATAAATATTGGAAAATATTAACCGATAAATGAGTACAGAATTTAACAAAAAGGAAAACAAAGTTTGAAGAAATGGCTTCTGTTTAAATATTTCATGTTCAAAAAAAAAAAAAAAAACATAACCAAGTAATATCACCAAATTTGAATAAGTTAGATCACCGAAAATCCCCACTTCTCTTATAGATGCTTAGATAGCCAGGCTTACTCTAAATGCTTCGCCGGTAAATCCAGGATAGCTATATGGAAATATCTTAACAAGATTTCGAGCATCCTTAACGAACGCTCGTTTGATGCACAATCCCATTTAGAGACGTTGAAAAAGAAGAAAAAAAAAACAAACACGCTGATATTCTTTTCTTTTGCTTTTTGGCAAATGCATCTGAGCAAGAGAGTCCAAAAATAAAATTTACCCCAAAATATACTCCTTGAATCGATCCAATTGATTTAGAGGAACACAATTTAGGTCAGAGTAATTTTCATCATTAATACTCTGCACGCCTCATTTCGAAAATACCTTCGCCTTTCTTTAATTTTTTTAATCAGTTCAATGCTTTGTATCAAAGTATCAGTTGTGGATTTCCCATCCTTCTGCCTCGCTGTGAGTTATCATTTCCCCGGATGTGCCTGGAAGAAATTATTTCATGAAGTGCCAGTTCCTTACTTTACATTAATGCTTACATTTTACACGCTCCGTTTCATTCGATGTATTATCGACCTGCAATTTTACAGACACCAAATTTATCATTGGTACTGATGTGAGAAGTTTTAATTTAAAAATATATTTCAGAAATAAAATCATACAATCATTTGAACCTTATACAGATTTGCTGTTATTTCTTCAAGAATAGTACGGATGTTGTACCTGAATTAATATCAGGTACATATATTTTAAGAAATTTACCTGTTTTGCGTATGTGTGTATGTTACAGTCAATATGGCATCCAACTGGTACACCGAGAATACTGTTTGTGTACAGTAATATCATCATAAAAAGGATTTAAGAATTTTCGTAATAAACACGAATTGTTAACAATAATCAAATTATGTAAAACCAATAATACTTTTATCGCATCAAGAAAAAAGAAAGGGCTGCACCATGAGAATCTGTACCATTATTAGAGGTATGCATCATTATTAGAGTCTGTTTTCTGAAGGCTATTGTTGCTCTGCAACTATTACTTTATATTCCATGGAACAGCTTAATAAGTAATGGTCATGCCACTACTTATGCCATAAAAAGACAATCAACCAACCAATGTTCTTACTTTTGCTGTGTTTGAAAACTATTGGGCAATGTTGCTCACAACATTTCAAATTATTAAATGTCTGACTGCTTTCGGGGGTACGCATTCAATTCTGCCGGAATTATCAATTCTTATTATGCAATCCTGTTCTAAAAAAGCTCCCTATTTTTAAAATTTAAAAGAAAGAAGCTGTGATGATTTCAGCTGCTTCGCTCTGATTCTTTTTAGGTAAACTTTAAGTTCTGAATTTACTATTTTTAATTCCAATTTTTTCCATGACACTTAAATCGATTCTTTTCTTCTAATCATTTTGTTTTCATAATCCTATCACAAGCAACATTCGCTTATGGATGTTCAACAGATTTCAAACAAGATCTTGCATTGCAGCTATCTTTTTAAATTTATTCTGACCGTTCTAGTCTGGATAAAATAATGTGATCTCCAACCCATGGGAAAAATCACTCCTAATGGCTTCATTATCAATAGAGAAAGAAATTCCATGAACGTTAATCTTTAATGTTGAATGAAAATTCAGGATCAGTCAACTATCTACATCAAATCAAATAACATTAGACTATATAGTGATGACACTGAATTTTTATTTTTATACATATTATAGAATATTTAGGTAATATAATAAGAGTGATAACATTATCCGCCAATGACATTATGCATCATTTAAAATTAAATATTTTATTGTATAATTTGATATTTTTTATTCCCCCAATAGAATATTAAGCATAAAACTGCGACAAATAGCAAATCCATTATAATTTTAATAGAATCTGCTATGTTCATTGTGAATATGAATCATACAAATATTAACAAGTGGCATTAAAATGAAATGGCATTAAAATAAAATGGCATTAAAATGTAACTGCTGGATAGTTTATCTTCTAATTACCAGAATACTGCAGCTTCATTTTCTTACTCTTCATGCAATCTACAAAAAAATTAAACGGAATCCTTCTTTCTTAGCTTCCTCAAGTAGAAGAAAATCAAGAGAAATTATTTCACTGGATCATAGATACTGTTTCAGTTTCTAGTTCAACAATAAAATATGTTTTTAAAAATTACGAAAATTTTTTAAAAAAAAAATCACCAAATTTCAAGAAACAGTTTTTTTCTTGCACAATAATTCAATTAATATGATTAAAATGACAATTTTATAAATTTTTAAATGATTTAGAAATCAATTTTGTGCAATAATACGTTCAAAAAATTCCCAAATGTCAGCTTAATTTTCAATTAATTAAAATTTTAATAAAAAAATTAAATCAAAAACCAAGCTTGTTGTACATTCGCACTTTCCGAAATGTGCATGCACTAAATTTATCTCTAGGTCTAACAATCTGTCCTGTAGAATGCTAACACACACACACACACACACACACACACACACACACACACACACACACACACACACACACACACACACATTTAGCCATTCAGCTTTATTATTAGTAGAGATGACGGTAAAAGCGTTTAAATGTTTATAGCATTAACCGTAATATATATACTGAATGTAAATTCTAATCATAACCCTCTCATTTCTAAATACCTTAAATCTTTGTGGCGCAGTGGTTCACTACTCGGAACATCTAACATCGTTCACTTTTAAAATCATTAAATTCAACTATAAATGGGAAAAATAGATTTAGGATTCATTTTCTTTTTTAATAATAGATCACAAATGGAATCAAGCTGATCCATCATTTTCAGCTATGGTTCGCTATGTATTTTTGCAAGGAATTTTGCTAATTTTTTTCATTTGCAATTTTTTTATTGATTTCAGTAAGAAGTTATGAACTTCATTGTAGCTATCGCATTGGTTTTAGATGTTTATAATTTGAATCTTTCTACATGGAAACTATATGCATAACGATGATGTCTGGTGTTATTATTTTCATTTAATTTGTTTGATTGATTTCATTTTAGAAATTTTATTTCATCGATTTTAGTAGAAAGTTGCAGACTTCTTTGTCAGTATCGCATTGGTTTTAGATGTTTATAATCTGAATCTATCCATGTGGGAATCGTATGTAAAACGAGAATGTCTGGTGTTATTGTTTTATTTTATTTATTTTATTGATGTCTGTTGAAAGTTATAGACTTCACTGTCACTATCGCATCGATATTTATGAATCTATCCACATGGGAATGATATGTAAAATGATAATTGCTGGCGCAGATGCTTACAAAGTCTCACACTTCTCTAAGACAAGAAATAAAAATTCTTCTACCTTTACTTTTCAATATAATCATCTTTTTTTAAACTAAAACCTTACTTTACAGAAGAATTATGATAATGTATTCCCAACTCTACTCTGTGATCGCCAAAAATAGCAGCCAATCCCTAGTTTATTCACAAACTCTACTCATAATGCTATATGATCATCATAAATATCAGCCGATCCCTAGTTTATTCTCATCACCCTCAATCAATGGCTCGTTCAAAATTTAATAATCTTTTTTTTTTCTTTCTTACAGGTTTTCGGAGAGTGGATATTGGGTGCAGCCGCGTGCAAAGTAATCGTTTACGGGCAGATCGTGACGTTGGCCAGCACCACCTTCATCCTGACCACCATGAGTTACGACCGGTACCAGGCCATTTGCTCCCCCCTTCGAAGCACGGGCGGCGTCAAACAGGCAAAGCGGATGATCGCCGGATCCTGGCTTCTGGCTTTTGTGTTCGCCATTCCACAGATATTCATATTTGTGCAAGTGAGTCATCAGCTTTGTTTATTTGGCAATAAACATAATAACGTTCGTGTTTGGTGAGAGAAAGATGGCAATGATATCTGCTAAATGTGTAAAAAATGTGTCAAAAGATTATAAACATTGGTTATGGACTTGTTGTAGATATCATTAATTAGATTATGAATTCTAAAATTTTGCTCCATTTGAAAATTCTTGTGGAGTTATCGTGGTTCTACGTTTACTGCTACTTTAAAATTATTAAACGAATAACAGAATGAAACTGAAAATAGATCAAATTAAACTTTTCACTAGGCGAGATTGAAATTCAATATCTGTAGGCATCCTGGCCTAGGGGTAGCGCGTCTTCTCCGCCATCTGGGCATCCCGGGTTCGTGTTCTGGTTCGCGCAAGGTTGTTCTTTACTCTCGGTTCTATCTGTGAGGTGTGTGAAAGAGCCCCCCCCCCCCTCTCTCCTCTGTAAAAAGTGGTTGTGCAAGCGAGTGTGTGAGTGTCATCTTCAGATGAGTGAGAAGTCAGACTTCTGCCCTCGGGGGCTTAGGGGACTTTATCCTGAGAAGTTATTGCACCCCTCTTTCTCCAATCTCTTGGACTTGATTTGAATTGCTGTTCAATCCAAGGGAGATAAGCAACATCAGCAGAATGTCCTTACCTAATTACCATCTGGTATAGCTGCAGTTCGGAAAAATTAGTAAGATTTCTTTATCTTCTGTTGCCTGCACACAATCTTAATTACACTTTAGATAATCTCTTCAAAAACAAAGAAAATATGTGGTAGCTGGATTTACAAATATGAAAAGAAGTAATAATTTGAAAAGAAGGAGAGGTAACGCTACTGAAAATTAAAGAGGTCAAAGTTTTTTTTCTCAAATGATTGTGAAAAGGAAAATGTTTTTTGTCAGTGAAAAGTCGCTTTTGAAAGATTCTTTCCAGACTTGATTTTCCCTTAATTTTAAAAGATTACCGAATCAATTTTCTAAATTCTGTATTAAATAAATATTTTTACACTTTTTTATATACTTTTAATATACGTTGTGTATGAGTATATTATAAATAATAATTATATATTAACGTATACAATATAAGCTTTTATATACGTTATAAAATATTGGTGTATACATTTTTGGACTAAAAACACTGATGAATTTGTAAGATATATAGAAAATGTTTATAATACTGATACTTTCCTTCACAATTTCACAATCCGCAATTTCAGACCAACCTTAAGGCAGGTATATTACTAATTGCCTTTGTATAAAGTTTGAATTTATTGTTAAAAATACCTCAAATTTCTTAGTTTCTTTTGTTTCAAATTTTGAATCTATTTTCTGTTAAAAAATTCACAACAAATTTAATATGAAAATACTCTAAAATTCTATAAGAAACCCTATTTGTCGGAAATGTCTCTGCCTATCTTTGAGTTTTCGCCTTCTCTTTTCAGGAAAAAATGCTTTAATATGTTTTTTTTTTCTGAAGTAGAAAGTGAGGGTGAATATTTCTAAAGTATAGTTCTACAACCAAATCCTACCTTAGTATTATTCTAAGAAAAACAGCATGACCAATGATTCGCTTGGATTCTTCCATTTGTTACATTTATATATTTCGTGCGGGTGACTTTTTACTTTCATAAGCAATATATTTTTCCTCGGCACGCTACAAAAAGTAACATTAAGTTTTTACAAATATGTCAAAAGACTGCAAGATATATTAATATTTTTTGAAGTATCAAAAATAATCTGTCCAAAATAGTTCTTTTTGAAGCAAAACCCATACAAAAATAAAATGATAAATCTACTGAAGCTTTTTGCTTACGTCATGCTTAGTAAACACCAAACGATTCTTTCTCCCAAAGGCATTCTTTACAACAAATCTCGAATCTAACAAAAGTGCATGATATTAACTGCTAAAAGCGCACCCTGTGAAACACTCATTTATTTATTGGTTTATTTTTCTAAAAGGAGCCCGTTTCTGCAAATTGTCTGCCTTAAAAAGACGTGCAGGAAATATACACAAACAATGACTGTTTATTTTATGAAAAAATGGCTCAGAAGCAAATGTTTGGAGTATTATTCTCTAGAGAAAATATTTTCTTAGAGTGCATTTTAACAAAATCCGGAAAGGAATCTTACTCAGTGCCAATATTTGATAGTTAGGAGTTTTTAAAGCCGATTTCTTTTGATGCAGTTCTTATTTTGAAAGATTAAATCCTCATGGAATCGTTTTCTGTCTGACGTCAGATCATGCGAATGTTTTAAATACAAATTTCATTTTGGAAAATCTGAAAGCAATGATTTATAATAAATTTTTAATAAAAATCTTAAAATTAAAAGATGACGGCTTCAGAGTCGTGTTGTGATTGAAGTATTTTAAATTATTTCTGCATTGAAAGGATGAAGATAATTTAGAATAATAAGGCTGCTGATGTGAGTTAAATAATATTATTAAATAAATATTTATATATATAAATACTTTTGATATTTGAAGTCTAGTTTGTCGTTTCGATTGATTCAAGGATTTTTTTAAGAAATATTTTTGGGTTTTTGTTATCAAAGGTGAAAACATGCATTTGAAAATACGTATCAGTAAAATGCATTCTATAGAATATAAAAATAGATCAAAAATTCGTCTCATTGCACTGAAGTTCCAACAATTTGTTATAATTTTTGCATGTGTTTCAATAAAATGAATAATATTGTTTTCGATATTTAAATTTACAATTTATTTCGTGATTGAATATGATTTTTATATGCAAATATTTGAAAATATTTAAAATATATTTTAGAAGAATTTTAGAGATGTATTCAAGCATTTGAATTATAAAAGATTTTAAGTAAATGTCTGAAAATATTTTAGAATATTTCTGCAATTGTCTGCTTCCTAATTTATTCTATCCATTGTCGTTTATTAAACATTAAATGATACTTTCAAAATATTCATATACAAGATGTGCATTGTATTTATGTATTATTGAATATTTTAATTAGATAAAACTTATAGGGTGGTGTATAATCCATAAAATATTACCACTCTAAAAATGCTTTTAGCCTACACAAATTTTATTTCCATGTTTTTTTTTTATTTTAATATTTTTAAAGAATGTATTATATAGTAATTTATGAAAATGATTTATATATTTTTCACATTATTGATATATTTAGTAATCTGCTCCTTTCAGAATTCGGCAGAATTAAAAAAAAAAAATAGTAAATTTACTTTGAAATATATTCCATTTTTAAGACTTTCTTGCATGTTTTTCAAACTTAAAGCAAGTCTGTCACATTTTGCATTATTCTGATATATTTTTATGATTTTTAAAAATTAGGAAACGACAGAGAAATTATATTAGGTAAAAACGCAGACGATAAAATAATGAATACTTTTTTTTAAATAATATTATCAAGGCATTATACTCTGGTTTGGAAGTACGAAATTCTATTCTTTTAGATAATATATTTTACTAAATGATTTATTTGATTTAATTCCACTTAGAAACTACATGAAGTCTATTAAAAAGTGAATAGCATTATTTTTTAATAACAGTTAGCCACATATAATATAATACTAAGCTTTAGGAGATTGATAAACTGCACTATTTTTTCAAATGCATATATATTTGTATATTCTATGAATAGGGTATCTCTGATTATTGGATGTCAGTGCAAACCATTACCTTTAAACCATCATAGCAGTATAATATATTTAATGAAATTGAACGATGGGAAATCGTTACAAATTGCAAGTTCATTGAAGTAAATTTGAGATAGGATTATTTTTGTGTGAATCAAATTAATTTGAATTGTTATTATTTAAGCGATATGTGATATTCGACACTGATTCATTTCGTATAGTAAGTTACTGTAAGTTTCTTTCTATTTCATATTGATACCAACTTTGCTTCTATTTTCATTTAGCAACGAAACGTAAAAACTGTTTTCAATTAAATTATTCTTTTCCACTTGATCTAAGTAATAAGGACTTAAATAATTAATTAAAACTTGGATTAAAAGCAACAAAACAGCAATTAAGTCTTAAAGATGTTTTAAGCTTCAATTGATAATGTATGAGAATTATTACTTATAACATTTTTCTTTCTTATATATAATTGTTTCTAGTGTTTACAACACCAAATGTTAAATACTGGCGAAAATTTATCTGTCCTCTTATTTTATTAGTTTATTATATCTCCGATTATTTAGTTTTATTTTTCAAAGCGGGAAACCTACAATTGATGTTTATATCTGTATAGTATAAAATGAAGTCACCTGAAAGCGTCTTTATATTTAAAAGAGAAAAACTCGAGAAATACTTAACTGGTATAGGAAATATTTGTACCATTTTGTAAGGCATTTATTGGGTAATGTTTTAGTATATTGAAGTCATATCAAACTATAAAAAGGAGTTTTATAATTGTGATTTTAATTATTTTCCTACTACGATTCGCGCATGTGTAAAACAGCAGTATCTGTGTTTTACACTTATCCGCCCATGTGCGAAAATCTACTACACTTATCCGCCCATGTGCGAAAATCTACTACACTTATCCGCCCATGTTTGAAAATATCAAACTGACATGTGCAAATAGCGAGAACTGTGGTATGCAGATGCGATATATTTCTTTGTTTATGTCAGATTTTAAACAGCGATTCAAAATTCGTTATGCCCGAAAAAGAGGAAATCCAACCTTTGCCGGAGCACATTAAATGCCAAAACTCTTCGTTTGTTGCGTGATAATGAAAATGTTCAGGAAAGAAACGTTCGGTTTGCGAATATCAGAGGAAGAATGTCCACACTTAGGGGAGGAGAGTCTTTTGTACAGCGAAGTAACAGTCTCTCTTTAAATCGCGCTGCAATTGAATTACAGAGATAGAATGGATATCATGAGGAGCGAAGTAATCGCCCAGCTAATGTAGTTTGCAAAGAAATATTATGAAGCAAGTTGAATTTTATTTTCATATCAGATTACACAGAGCTGATAAAAAAAAAGTGTGAAACAGTGGATACAATGACTTATTTCTATATTTTTAAATTTTAAAACAACTTTTCTATTGTATATTTTTAGTGAATTGTTTTGTCTATGAACATATCATATTTTTACTTTTTTAACAGTCTAAATATTTCTGAATGTGTGCTATAAAAATTGCTTTATAGTTATTTTTGATATTTTCTAAATATAGTTTTATGCTTGTTTGATATTGTGTGACATGGCTATATCATATCGAGTGGAGGCTAGACATGAGTTTGAAGCTAATTTTTCCTCTTGAATGTTATGTCTCGGGAAATGCTGTGAGGGTACTGCTAATCGGATGATTTATGTTGTATAATTGAATAATTTATTTCAGTAGGCGGAATAAATGTGTGCACCATATGCTACTTGTTAGGCAGTTAATGTAAGGGACAGCTATACGGACTCTATAATTAACGTATATGTTTGAATTTTGAAATTTTTCCTCATTTATAAATTTATTTTCTTTTTTTGACGGTTTGTGGGTCAATGATGCCCAGTCAGAACAACTTATTTCAATTCTTTGAATATCGCAGAAGAAATCCAAACATATATTGAAGCACACAGCTTATAATTCGAAAGAGGAAATATAGTTTATATAAAAATTTCAAACCTTACCCATCGAAGTTAAAGTAATTTATTTTTGAAAAAAATATTAAATTATTGTTCTCTACCTAGCTATCCACCAGATGTTTAAATGCATGAAAACTCGTAGCTTCGCTTGTAGTTCATTAAAGAAATAACATAAAGGCCATGTCTCAAGTGAATGACAAGCTTTTACGGCAAGTTCTTTTACTCTTCCAAGAAGAAAATCTCGGATAATCCTCCCATCTTGGGAGACGGGAAAGATGTCACTAAGTACCGAAAAAGAAACTTACAGTTAAAAAAAAAAAGTTAAAAAAAATTATTCTACCACAGTTAACGTTGGACCACTCAAACTATGGCTGGCAGCCAGGAAAGATAAAACAGAGTTCAAACTATCAATTCCTAAACTCAATTTAAGACATGATACGTTAAGAGCTCTGGGAAGTGAATCGTTGAAATGAAAGGGTTTCCAAAGATGAATATTGAATTCGGGTGATAATAGGAGATTTGTGAAAGATAAATTTTCACAGGAAATAGAGAACTGAGGTAGAAATAGTGAATGCAAAGACAAGATATATGATGAGAAATTTGCAGTGAAATGGTAGTTTTATTTGGTTATAACGTTGAAATATTATATAGATGCATTTAATTCTATTATTCAAAAAAAACCCTTGGAACATATTTTGATCGTTAAATATTTAGATTCTGGATAGATGGAATGTCAAAATGTCTTTATATAAAAGAAATTTTCAAAGCGAAGTAGTTTAGATCTGTACAGGTTTCTGTAAATATTTAGAGAAAGCAAATTAATGTTTATTATGACGAGGTAATTTAATGTCTTTTTCATTTTAGTGATAAAATTATTCATTACAATTGAATGATGAGTGGACTATTTATTCTAGAGTGATAAGAGAACAGATAATTTAATTCTGCGGAGAGAATGGAACAGAATCAGATGCATTCTACTGATTCTGTATTAACCTACATTCCCAATATCTTACCGCAAAAAATAATCTATTTGTTCAACATATTTTTACCTCCATAAAGAACATGCCTTCAGAATATAAAAACCGAAACAATAAGAAAAAAAGTGTATCTAATAAAAATTCAAAGTAAACAGAAATTGTAATGATTTCTGATTTTCCATGAAATGACGAATTAATGTTTTTAATCTTTACTTTTTAAAGATAAATTTAATTTTGTATACAAATCGAGGATTTTTTTCCTTAAAACTTAAGATAAAATGTCTCATTTTAGGATATTTTCTGTCCTGCGTTGTTAATTTATTCTGGTTCCTCTTTGTTCTCTTTTCTTATGCGGTGCACATAATCATAATTTTCTAAAGTCTAAAAAATTATTTTTGCTTAAAAATACAGTTTAAGATAGTTCTGTTTTCTTAATATTAGATATATGGAATTTTATTTGGGAACAATTTAATGTTATTATCAGGTAGTTATTAGGAAGCTAATACGCTTTGTAAGAAACGAATATTTCTAAAAAAAAATTTTAAGGGACTTATAAATTTTCTATTTTTGATGGAAGTTAAACTTTAGTTTTAGAAAATAATACTTGTGTGTGAATTTTGAGGTCTGGAAGAAAGTCTGAAGAATGCATAATAATAATATTCGTCAAAATTTTAGTAAATATGAATAATTTTTTTCTGAATTTGCAGTTCTTAAATTGTTATAATAACATTCACGCAATACCACATTGAAAGCGCAAAACTTGAACATTGGTCGAGTTTAACTAGCCCAATTTCCACTGTTAATCGCATTTTTGTAAAAATCATCCGAAAATCAACGATCATAGTTTTTTACGCGACATCCATAAAACTGTACCAGATATTATGTAATGTAAAAACTCCCGAGTAAGAACTTTTTTTTAGCTGCTCTTCCGTCAGTATTCGCCATTAATAAGGAATCGTATGCAGCCTTATTTTAGTAGTTTTGGGTGATGCCAACAGGAAAGTGATGTTTGCAGAAAAGTTAATTGAATCAACGTCAGCGTTACAGGATTGCTTTTCCATCAGATACTTATCTGATTGCTTAGAAATGGAAGAAGAATTAAATATCCATATAAAATAAAAATGAAGGAATTCAAAGGTATAAAAATAAAATAGTAAAGAACTATTATTCTTTACAATTTTATTTTAAAATTAAGAAATAGTTAATTCTTTACAATTTATTAGTTAGTTAAGAAATAATTAAGAAATGTAAAGCATTCTTAATTATAACTAAATTAAAAATGATCTAAATTTTTTCAAAAGTAATTATTAAATACTTTATACCTTCTTTAGTAAGGCCCACAGTCAACTGGTGAGTGGTACTTATGAATTCATATCTCAAAACATTATTTGTTAATTAACGATCATCATCTCTTTATTTACTGTCTTAGAAGTGAATGCAAATGTGCTAGTAAAATGTCTTTCACTTACTATAAAAAATAATCGACCTTCATTTGGTTATCACAATTATTAATTTTAATCCTATTTTTTTAATTATATTACCTCATGTACAATTGCTTGATTCATTATTAAAACAATCGCTATGATGAGCGTACCGGAAAGCTCTCTATATATATTGTTATATACATTATTGCCTTTTTTAGAGACAGCGAAATTTCAAATCTTTCATTTCTACGCGTATGGCTGTCTAATGTGCTAGGACATAAATATATGATCTGTAATCCAAACTGCAATGAATAATGTGTTGTTAAGGTGCTCGCATCCTTAAGCATGTTGCCATTTTATTCAACTTAATTACTAAAGGCATTATTTTTGTCTTTCCAATTTTGTAATAAATATTTAAACTTATTATTACAAGACGCACTGTAAACAGATTTATCCCTTTTACGACGGGCGTGTGATATAAGCATCACCAACAACGTCTCTCGGCTTACCACTCGTGCATTTCTGGAAATCGAACTCATAGAAAAGGAATGCATATGTGCATTTTAGACTTGAACAATTTTTAAACGCCATTCGATGGCTCCCTGTCTCCATTACAATTGAAATATATATATCTTGACTTTCATTTTGCTCATATTCAGTCTTTGGTATTTTATTCATCGGCTGTTTAGGGGAAGGGGGTGTAAGGATAATGTAAATAAACTGAGCTGGGTTGTGTAACCTTCCACTTGATAGAGTCATTCTCATTTCTGAACTCAATCTGAATATTTTTCTTCTTTTTTTGTTATTACTGTGTAACCGTAACTAGTCTTTTTCTGTTTCGCCGTCAGTTCTATTGTATTTCGCGTAGCTTTCGGATACATTTCGTGCACTTCTCTTTTTATTACGGAAATCCTTGTTTTCGGTTTATTATAGAAAAAAAAAATGTGATTTGTCAAAGGAAGAAAGTGCTCGTATTATGAATGAACTAATCTAAAAAGGTTGAAACAAAACGACAGTGTTAGGACTTAAACTTTATTTTTTGTGATTTTTTTTCAAAGTGAGTCTTAGCGACGCACAATCCCCGTCATTTAGAATGATTCCTTCCGAGTACGAGCGTTTGGGATAAAGTCCTTCCGTCCCCAAAGGGTTATATAATATTACCTGTACGAAGAAGTCAGAAAATATAAATACAGAGGTATAGCAGTTAAATTATAAAGTCTAGGAGAAACAGGAAGTAAGCATTAATCATCAGATTATCCGGCAATTTTATAACTCAGAGAGACGTATCAGAACATGTAAATATGAGTCCAATCTTTTTAAATATTCCAATTTGAAAAGTTTGTTGCGCAAATTATTGCAGTATGTAATGCAAAATCGAAAACTGTGTAAAATTATCAATTATAAATCCAAAATTAAGTAAAAAGTAGCACTTTAAAAGAACGGAAAACATTTGTACTTTCAAAAAATTGACTTTTCAATTTTGTTTGAAAACACAAGGGGAATTTCATTAATTACGAAAATGTATAATTTGTATAGTTTTGAAAAGTAAAAGGTTTATAAATTATCTTTTAATACTTAATCTAATATAATCTCATATAATCAGAAAGAGTTGGCTCTTATTTCGAAGCCTGTTTTCTTGAAATTTCGGTGGATATAAAATATATTCCATTAATACAATTGTATGGAACCTTCTACGACAATATTTACAAATTTTATGGATCGGTTAAACATATTTTTTTCTTCACAATGATATTAATCTTGAAAGGCAATTCATCATGGAAAATATTATGTATTTAGATTTTCAAATTACTGGGCATTCATTATACTTTGAAATTTTTACTATTAGCATATTTACTGAAAAGAAGTTCACTGTAATTATTAAATCTATGCTCATATATTATGCTCGTTTTGAATGATCTGCCACAGAATTATTTTTTCTGAGCTTACTAATTTGTGATTATGGATTTGAAAACTATCGCATTACAACACGTATTTAATTTACCTTTAAAAAATAAATAGTTTAAGAAACAAATATGTTTTTATAATTAAAATATTTCATTCCTTCTGTATGCCCTAATATTCTATCAAATATAAAATTTTACATTCGAAAAATTCAGCTATTTTCACGGTCGAGAACGTCCTACTTTCTTCAATTAAAAACTGTTGTTCCCATTTCCATCTTAAATATTAGCATGTCTAAAGGAAAATCGGATGATTATATAGACTGAAATTCTCTAATAAATAAAATAAGTAATGAAATTATCTTAAATGTTTTTGAAGCTTTAGAATTAGTGTATCAAAATTAATTTTTCTTAATTTTATAATCGGTTGTCATTTTAAATTTATTGCTATTTTGACCACAATTATGAGATTGGAATAATGTATCTTATAAATGATATTAAGCCTTTAAAAAACAAAATTTTTCCAAAAAGAAAATAAAAACTTTGTAAAATCGTGTGTCATATTAAGAAAAATGCAAAAGCCAGAAGAAAACAAACTTCCATTCCTTTTTTTTTTCTTTAAAAAGTAAATTGCCTTAAACCACAAAATCGACTGGGATAGAAAAAAGTTTTTAACGCAACACTCGCATTAGTTTCTCTTTTCCCAACAGAGCGAAAACGCAAATAAAATTACTGGGAGAAAAAAAAAGACGAAGAAAGTTGCTCTTGCTATATCACTTCAAGCACACAAACACATTTTGAAAAAAAAGTAGAAAAAAATAGCCTCTTCGCGAATACTTTAAGCACTACCAATTCAAAAGCACGATTCTCTCACATCAACTCGCTTCGGGCATAGATGGGTCATTCTATGTATGACATATGATTAACATCATCCATATTAAATTCAATGAAAAGGAAAAAGGGAATTCTCAATGTATGTTCCATTTCTTTCTTACTACAGAGCTTTAACTGAATAATAGTAAATCGTTTCGGAACTTTCACACGCAAGCATTCGAAAATTTAATAGATGCTTTTGAAGTTCAATCCTGTGAAACATTTATTTGAAGTCAAATAGGTAAGAGGATATTTGTATAAAACAAGTTTCTTCACAAAAATGTTATAATTTCAAGGACTTGTATAATACCATATTGTAATCAAAAAATGCTTATAATGATGGTCTTAATCAAAAATTACCAATTTATTGATCAAAGTTTATTATATCTCCTTCAAAGTAATCTCTTTCTATTGTAATTCACTTTTGCGAACGTTTTTACATCCATCAAAATACACCTTGTAGTCGTTTATGTGTAACCCCTCTAAACTTCTCTTAGCGAATTTCCTTTTTATCTAACTAATGAATTTTAAACGGGAACCACAAAGAAACTTTTAAATCTGGAAATAAACCTGAGAAAGTCGCATGGTATCATATTAGATAACCAGAGGAAGTTGTCTCCCGAAACTCTCTCGCATACACAACAGTAAAGGTATTATCTCAAAGAATGACACGATATTGACGTACAATAGTTACGAAATAGTTCTCTTTGGTGTGAATTCAGCATTGTTACTGAATATATCGCGTCTTAACGCAATTTTCGGAGATTAGTCATTGACATATGGTCAACAGTTTACGAAAACCATAATTGTTTTTCAGACACATTTTATGCTACCGATTGAAATAAAATTTTGACACAGAACTACAATTGTAGTCACAAAATCCCATATGAAATTTTTTTACAAATACATTGCATGTGATAAAGATATGAAGATCCAGCTTATATTTTAATGCTGAGAAAATTTCAGTTTCCTGATTTTTTTAAAGGAAGAATTTAATGCATGGCTTTAATAAAATTTTCAGACTTTGATGCGTCACAACTAATGTTTGAATTTAGAATCAAACAGTTTTAAAGTGCATCATTTTTAAGAATGGATACCCTTTTCCGTTATATAATTATGTATTTGAAAATATGGACATAAAATGAGAGAAATGTTTAGCGCAATGGACATAATAATGCAAGCTTGTAAGACTAGATGAGACATATATTTTGCTAAGATATACTTTAAAACCAAGTTACGCTAAATATTTATTTGAAAAATTTAAATCATTATTCCTAGCGAACCAACTGATCGCCAAAGGCGACTAATGAATTAATAAAAATAACTTTCATTATTCTGTAGGATAATATTTCATATTATTTGAATCCTATTGCATGAACTACTGTAGCACATTATAAATAATTCCATAGAAAACATTTCTAAGTATTAGAAATAATTATTTAATTATATTGCTGAAAGTATTATATTGCATTGTATATGCAGAATCATATTGCATTATTATGGAGCATTTAATTGTAGTGTTAAATTTTTAGATATAGAGTATTCTTCACTTTATATATTTGAAAGGGTTGAAGTTTAAAACGATATTTTCAGATGGAAAATTTCTTGATAGTTTTTTTTTGAATTATTTAAAACGTTAAATTAAACAAGTTAGTGGGTGATGGGTTTTTTGGATGAAAATAACACTTATAAATAGTGACTGGTATAAAATTCCACCATAATAAATAATCAAAAGATTTTAGAAAAATATTTCACTTTTACCAGTAAAACTTTACTAAAAAATGATTATATGCAAAAATATATAACAATTAAATTTAAATACATAATATTTATAGAAATTTAGATTTCAGAGCGGGTGAAAAGAAAGGGAAATAGCAATATTCTGGATAAAAACAATAATCTTCGTTAGAAAGCTCAAAAAACAAAAGAATTGCTTCCTTTTATGAGAGCTTCCGAATGGAAGAAATGTAACTTAGAAATTGTTTTTATTAATGGATAAAAACACTTTATACTTTGATACTTATAAGAACTAAAGTACTTTATACTTTTTAGTAAACAAATAAAGTATTTCATGGAATTATCTGAAAAAATAACAATTATCCAGCTTCTCTGACATAATTGAATTTTGTAGTAAATTCCATTTTTGATGCCCTGTTTAAGAAAAAAATCGATTAAAATTACAGCTTGGGGAGTTTCAATTAGGTAAATTGTGCCTAAGTAACTGCATTTTATTAAAATCTTTCATTTATAGCAGTGCTTTTGGTGTTTAAAATTTGTAAACAACTTTTTTTTTTGTTTTAACTAATTATTGGGAAAAGTATGTGATAACTAATTTTCTTATAATATCTTTGTATTTGATTATAATCTTTAATGCTTAATGCCAAAGCAAATCTGACGTTATTTCTCGCATCATATTTCTTGCTATTTCATTACAACACTTTGTGGAAAAATAAGTATTTGTTTGTTATTTCAATAGAAAAATTGTAAGATATTATATTTTACTTATGAAATTAAAGCAGAAATCATATAATAAATTTTACGTTTAAAAGGAAAAAAAAAATCGGAGAAATATTTTTTAAATTGTGATGGATTGTAAAAAGACGATATTTTTTTTTAGTATAGTCTGCTGATAAATAGAAAGCATTCAACTGTCTAAATATGATAGTAAATATCGTTTACCGTATTCAAAATATCATCAGTACGATAATAAAACTAAATAAAGCTAAAGGAAAAAAGAGTTAATTGGTTTTTATTATTTTAAAATGGCATTTCTGTATCAGAAAACGAATTCATTTATCAATGTATCAATATCCGAAATATGGAACCTATTTTGGTTATTGATGATATATTGATAAATAAATTTCCTGTTGGTATGCTCTATTTTTTTATTACGGATATGACAATTTAAAACATTAAAAATATGTTTCTTCTTTTTTTCAATATTATATCTACTATTTATTGACATTGAAAGAAACACAAAGAGAGTAAAATATTCTTAATTGTAAAAATGCATTAATTAAAATGTTCGTATGTTGTAACATTATTTTTTTCTTAAAGACCTTGCTTCACGTCTTTCTTCTAGAATGTAGTTATAAGTACACATTTAGAGAAATTGATTGCACTCAAATACACGAATAACGAAAAAAAAAAAAAAAACACATGCAAAAGTATTTAAAGCCGTATATTTCGTAATTTTAGAAGCTTTCCTTTCTATTAAGTTAATATAATTTTATTTAATGTAAAAGTTCTTTTGACTATGTGTTGAACTACAAAAATAGAAACAAATTTTTAACGAAATTAAGCCTCGATAGATTTAGTTTCAAACAGAATTTCAATTTGTTACAATTTCAATTTAAAAAATAATGAAAGAGTCTATATCAGCATCTATTTTAATTGAATCCTTTATTGGAAATTTCAATTGAAAGGAAAAGGCACAGGTGAGGCAAAGGCATGAATTCTTTTTACGCAAATGAATACACTATGGAGAAAAAAAAATAGATATAAAAATATTGGATTCATTCGAGTCAACCATCGTTACCGTAATGAAATTGTGCCAAATGTAAAAGAATGGGAATGGCAGTAAAAAAAAATACTAAAAAAAACTCAATTGTTCAGTTACCTCAAGATTTCTATCAGATTGCTAAAGCGGCTCTTAAGGAGATTGGGTTGGCTCCCAAATTTTTTGGCCTTCATCTAATCTAAGAAAAAAACACACCCACAGAATTCCTCACGCAGTAAGAAAATAGAGCTCTACTTTTTGTTTCTAAAAAATACATTAAAACATTTTTTTCTTTCTTTGCCGGAAGGAGATAGAGAAGGAGATTTTCAAACACAATACCAGTTGGATAGGGGAAAAAAGTTGATGAAAGGGTGGCTGTTAAATGAAAATAATTAACTCGAAATGCTATGAAGATTTCTTACTTTTAGAAAAGATTCTAGCTGTGAAGTTCGTATAGAAGAGACATAGGTTACAAAATAAGACCATTCTTATTCTTCAGTATCTGTGATGCTTTAATAATCTTAAAAGAAATATACAGGTATCAGACTAATTAATGTTTTTATAGCTTTTTACTTCCTTGCATACCTAGTATAGAGAAAGTAAAATAAGCGTCAAAGAAATTCGAACTCGAAATGTTGAGTATCTCCGAGTTTCTGACCAAGAAAAAAGAAAAGAAAAAGCTCTGAAAGGAGTTGTAGCCTTTAACATTAAAATCATGGATGAGCTTTGATATAAATGTAAAATATGTATTCATAGGGTTATAAAATATTAAAATATTTTAATTTAATTTTTTTTTTGTTATAAAATCCTCATATGGCAGTCATGAGAATTAATGGCAATAAATGGCAATTATGGCAATAAATGAGAATTTTGGATTCAGCTTTGATAGTTATATTAAAATGAGTTGTTAAATTAAAATATTTTTCAAAAAGTATTTTTTCTAAACCTGCATGATTTAAAAGCCTATATTGTTCATACTTTGTTGCCATTTACTTCCTATGCAGCTGTATTTTGACAAATCATTAGCAGTATTTGACAATATTTTACTGTTATACTGTATGAATTATAGTAAAATTCTTTATTAGTAAGAGAGAAATAAGAAAGGAGGGAGAGCGGAGCTTCCGATTTGTGACCTGATTCCTTTACGAATCGTCGTGTATACTCTCTTGATCTTGTTTTTATCTGATGTAGTGGGTAACATGTTTCCTATTGTTGAGATGCGAAAACCTAGAGATGAATATGCTAGCTGAGATGTCATCCTCGCCATCTGAATAAGTTAAAGATTATGAGGATTGTCCCCAGATAAACCTTAGTGTGGCTTGCAATATAACTGATATTATAAGACCATTGGAAATGGAAAACCTGTGCCAATAAATCTGTGATAGAAAGAATCGTTTAACCGAGGTTATTTCCCTTATATTTATGGAAATTTCATTTTTAACGAATAGGTATTTGATAACTACTTATGATATTGAAATTGTTTCTACAATGATATTTTAAGTCCAGAAGGACTGTTTGTATATTTGGTAAGAGTGATGAGATTTTTTTTAGATTGTTATGAAAATTTAAAGCAACAAGTTTAATAACTCCATTGAAAGGAAAATAAATTTAATAATTTTAAAACATGGTGAGTTGGAAATAGATATTGGTGTTGCAATTTTTTTTTTCAAAATCTTTGTCAAAGAATATTTGAAAAAAAATTAAATCCTTAACCAAAGAATTTATTTAATTTTTTAATTAGATGATACATTCTATAATTTGTGTTATGACACCTTACTCTTTTTCCTGCTACAGGTACAATAGACTCGAAAATCAATCTTATACATTCATAACAAAAACCACCATCTTACTACAAGATATTCTACGTTATATTACGTCAATAATATAACACAGAATCATATTTAAACTTTTTCTTGTTGCGTGGCATGTGAGAATTCGACAATTACATTTGCTCAGTACGTTTATTGCGTATGAAGTAATCATTCACTTACACCATTGGAAATGGTATAAGTTAATGGTTAGGACGTGTAATGATTATGTTACATATTTGTGACCATTTCTCTTTTTTTTTCAGAAAGAGAACGGCATAACGGAAACTGGTCGCATCCGCTACGAGTGCGTCAGTCGCGGTTACACCGCCCCCTGGCAGCGGAAGGTTTACTTCATGTGGCTGACCTTCTACATCCTCATAATCCCCGCCGGATGCATTAGCTACTGCTACATCAACGTCCTGCGGACTGTCTGGGCGGCCGGCCAGGAACAGAGCCGGACGTCCAGCAAAGGAGGAGGGGCCAGTGGAACTGAAGGACCCCATTCCACTATCCGGCTGCGGCGGTCCTTCAATGCTGCTTCCACCATTCCCAGAGCCAAGATCAAGACGCTCAAGCTTACTGTTTGCATCATCGCTAGCTTTATCATTTGCTGGACACCCTACTTTATAGTTCACAACATTAGGATTTTCAGGTGAGTTTTCTATGTTCTTGAAGAGCTCATCGAATAATGTTGTGAAATATTAGTTGTGTTTATATGACAAAGAAAGACGAAGACGTCAAGCATTCTCATGTATTATTATAATCTTACAAAAAATCCACAAAATCAATGGCAATCAGCGGGTCCGATGTAGTGGGAAATGGCGAAGTAATACAATAGGCTCAATAATAAAGAATTGAGTTTATTTGACCCGAACACACAGCCGAAACATACGCAAGAATAGCACTTACAGTATACAATAGGGCACAAACAGAGAATCAGTAGTAAGCAACCGTTACAGTATAAAACTAAAGGAGTACTTTCCAGGAAGATTGGTTTGGTTTGGTTATATTAACGTCCCGTTTGAAACAACACTAGGGCTATTTTGGTGCGGACCTCGTAATTTTTAACCACGGTCGGGTGACGGGGACGACACCTGAGATGACGCCCCCTCTCCACATCGTGCCACACCAGCGGGAGGACGTTTACGCGGACGTATTTAACGTGCAACAGATCCGCTTATACAATGGTCCTTCGGTGGAATCAGGTCTCGAACATGAAACCCTCTTGTTCCGAAGCCAAGACCTTGCCACCGGGACCCAGAAGGTTAAGTAGAATCGTTACCTTCGATAAAATTGCTCAGAAAGGACTAGATAAATAGCAGCGGAATGCAAAAGTAAAGTTGGGTTATTAAAAACTTATTTCCAGGAAGAGAGATTTCTCACGATTTTTCACTTCCCTCGAACATGTGTTATTCTCCGCTTTCTACTCGCTGTACCTGATGTTGACCGCCGAATCACTAATCACCTGAATTTAACTGATTCCAGCTTGATCTCTCCTCTTTTTATAGTTTCCGAAACAGGGAACATAAACTTTTAGATGGGTAGACACAATTCACGTTTTAATGCCGAAATTGCTGCTGATTCTGGCATTCTTCCAATTTCTCTTTAAATGCCACAGTCATTGATTTATCATATTTTCAGCATCCAACAATTCTGTTCATGAAACTATCGTTCTCACGATAGAGTCATATGTGTTAGGAAGCAACTTTATGAATTCGTATAACAGTATATTGATTGGATACAATTTCAGCCAATTCAGACTTGGATGTTTGTGATATTCTTATTCTCGGAATCGTAATAAATGGCTATACTTGGTCCCCGAAGTGACCGATTTATCTGCACAAACATAGATAAAACTACGAATATGAACGAAGTGAACTTCTATCATTCGAGTTACTTAAAAAAAAAAAGAAAAATGCTTATCTAGTTCAGATGTCAAAACTTCAAATAAGTTACTAATTAAGACAGTTTGCATGCATGACTTTCCCATGATTTTTCAATAATTATTGGATCATGATTTCCAAAACCGTCATCATCTGTGCGCGCAATATTTACATGAATTTTCAATATTCTGATTAAGTATTATCATTATTTTAAAGGTAGGTGTAAAGTTGATGCTACACCACCTTCGTTGATTGGGCTAAATAAAACAAAGACTCGCAATTTTTCGCCAATTTCATCAGAGAAGAGTGGAAATATTTCGTTTAAAATTTTTATTCTACAGGGTTTAACGTCTAATCTTTACCTAACCTTTATAACCCCCGGGGGGCACCTCAAAATGAGGACGAGAGACATCCGCCATAGTGGTTGAATCTCGCCACCCTGGAGGGCGCACGAAGAGATGGGTTCTGGCTCCTCACATGCTGCTGTTGCGGCGGTCCGGTCATTCAGTATTCTTCATCCGTGTGCCTTCGGGCGGGTCGGAGAGTCAGTGATATGACTTACCTAACCGTTTTTTCCACAACCATGCCTTAGATAGTGATTTTTTTAAAGCTAACTTTAATACGGACCCTTATTTCCTATAATTATAATTAGTAAACGTTTTCAAATATCCTAATGCATACAAATCAAACTATTTGATTAACAGATATATTTTAGCTTACTCGGTTTAAGCATTGCTGCAGTAGATGGAGCTCTTGTAATTTTTAGAACTATAAGTAAGTTTTTAATAACCCAACTTTACTTTTGCATTTCGCTGCTATTTATCTAGTCCTTTCTGAGCAATTTTATCGAAGGTAACGATTCTACTTAACCTTTTGGGCCCCGGTGGCAAGGTCTTGGCTTCGGAACAAGAGGGTTTCATGTTCGAGACCTGATTCCACCGAAGGACCATTGTATAAGCGAATCGGGTGCACGTTAAATACGTCCGGGTAAACGTCCTCCCGCTGGTGTGGCATGATGTGGAGAGGGGGTGTCATCTCAGGTGTCGTCCTCGTCACCTGACCGTGGTTAAAAATCACGAGGTCCCACCAAAATAGCCCTAGTGTTGCTTTAAAACGGGACGTTAATATCACTAAACTCTACATAACCTTCTGACTTCAATTCAGCGGAAATGGCTGGTTATTCAGACTTCCACATAATGGCCGAAACACCATACAGTTACTTCCTTCTCCTTTTTAAAATGGCGTGGAACTACTTTATCTCCTTGATAATGGTTGCTTGCTCACCCACTGTCAATTGGTGTTTTCAAAATGTGTTTGAGGGCAGATGCTTAATTCACATAAGCTTTCTGCTTGCTAGTTACTAAAATCTCTTGCTAAAATGTCTGAATATAATAAAATTAGATATTTTTTCGTGGTACTCATATCTTGTGTTTGGCAACTATTTTGGGTTTGCAAAAGGCATTTGAAAGAGAACGGAGACATTTTGACTTGGTCAGGTTAGGCAATTTACCTACAATATTTGTGAATGTTAGCTACCTAGAGGATATTTTGCCTAGGTAAATATCCTCTAGGTAGTCCTACTCTGTTATTTTAAATTTTGAAAGGATTATTTTTATGTACCTACATACATCCAATTATTCTCTTTAAATATAAATAAATAAATAAATCTATTTCTTAAATAATTGCTTAAAATGAAAATTGAGAACTTTTGAATGATTCAATTATGTAGCATAGCAAAGATTTTTAAATTTAATGAGCATGCAATTTAACGTTGTTTCCTCATCAGATATGTTTTTCTTTAATTAGCAAGTTATATACAGCGGTAAAAAAATTCCAAAGTATTTTCACAATATGTACATCAGCCGCCATTAGTCAAAAATAGTTTAAATGTTAGAAACACGCCGATGCAAGAACCTCCACGATGTAAACGAACACTTGATTGCAAGAACGAGAAAGGAATATTTATCTTCTAACATGTTGAATCTCGGCTGTTTTGGATTTTAAAACAGCTGCATTTCGAAGAGAGAATGAATTCAGAGGGTTAATCTGATACAGTAATATTTTAACTAGTTGTGATAAGAATAGTCGTTATGAGTAAATAGTAGTTACAATTTCCAATTTTAAATTTTATTTTAATGGGAAACTAAAATATATTCATTAACTTGGACATGTTTAAAATGTAAACTTTGTTAATAATGCAAACTTTATGCAAATAAAAAGATGTCAATATAGAAATTTAAAATTTTTTCATTGCACCTTAATTCCATATTACTCATAATCTGTGTTTAACGAGTCTACACTCTCATCGCTCAATTTGCATCAACAAGATTTATCATGCAAATTTTTGAAAGACATCGAAATTCTCATAAATTGCATCAATTCAACTTTTAAGTTGAAATGTAGTTGAAACGACACACTTTCTTAGTTATATTCCTTAAAAGCCTGCAAACTTGTATTAAATATACTCTAGGGAAAGAGGTACCATAAAAAAATCACCATAGACATATAATTATTATTTTTACTTTCAAAAATACAATATTATGAAGATTTACCAAATTAAAAATGTTTTTTTATAATTGGACAAAGTCGATGGTTGCGAAAATGAATGCCGGGTAAAAATAACGAATCGCTTCCTGCATGCACAAGTACAAATTAAACTTTCGCACTCGGATAGTAACTCTGCCAATTCAAGAAGGTATATAATTTTGACGTTTTATTTATTTAGTTTAGATTGTTAAAAATACCTGCAGAGTACTGAGGAGATGCAAATTAATTAAATCGGAGAATTCGACTTAAAACAATTATATATACTAATTTTTCGAAGCAATAAATAAGTATTTATATTAGGTGAATAATTATGCATCGAAGTACTTTTCCGAGTGCAAAGGGTGGATCAGATTTCCTAATTTTTTTAGCGGTATACACTGCTATAAGTGAAAAAGGATTCTATGTATCATTCAGAAAATATTCGCAAACTGTAAGGTTTGCCTCCAACGGTTGGGCCATAACTAAAACCTTTGTATTGAAATTGATTAATTGAATAACTTTCCCATGTATTTTCAGCAACTACACCATCAAGGTTCCCAAGACAGTCATCATCGGTGCTGAAACTTTCGCATTGCTCAACAGCGCTCTCAACCCTATTTTCTACGGCTACTTCAATGTCCGAGTTCGCAAAGGCTTCATTGAGATCGTCTACCGAAAGAAGGAGTTCAACAGGGATCGAGTCTGCAATGGTATGTCCGGAGAGACATCCTATAGCAGCACCATCCTGCAGCATATGGAGAATAGGCCTCCAACGACGCAAATGGTGTTGGAAATGTCCGAATTCACCTACAGAGGGCACAACAATGGTGGCCCTTATTACAGGACTAGGCGAAGCCCAAGGTCCATGAAAAGGCGTTCGATACATGGCAACTCAGTGGCTCGGTTATGACAGGAGAAGTGCTACTGTGACCAGTGTTACAGTGACGTTGCTCTGTAACAGACGAGCCCGAGTCCAAAATGCTAGATTTAGACATAAAAATTCCTAGTTGTCTCTCTAAGTGTCAATCTCTCTGTCGTGTTTCTACGATAGCTCAACTCCTGAGCTTCAAGTGCCATGACTCATGTTAGATTCCGATTTAGAAATCTTCGTGACTTTTAGGGGATACTTTTATGGAAATTCAGAACTGTTTGAGTCGATGACACTGGCAGGATGGTACTGGTATAAACGCTGTCAGCGTTTACGACAGTGTTCTGTGATATGGTTAAGGACTGAAGAAGTATTAAAATATTGTATATTCTTGAATCAATAGAAATACATTAAATGTTCATTAAGTGAATGCGATGTTAAAATGAAGAGTTTGAACTGGCATAAAAGAATTATGTAGCCAGCAAGAAAGGAATGTCTGCTCTTGTAGCACAAACTGATGATTTTGTCAGCCTTTATTGAATACTCGGATACGAATGAAACTGTCTCAAAAATGTGTATTCAAATATGTGAAAATATAGTTATAATCAGATAGTGATTCTATGTATAAAGAATTAAAATATTCAAATTGCACTGTTCTGAACTTCTGAACAGGAAATGCTGTTACTAGTTAATGAATGTATATTATAAATCAAGAATGTGAACAATAATTAAGAAGAATTAATCTTCGACTATTTTTTCTGAAATACAGTGAATTGAAATTTCTGTTTGGGTCAATTGAATGCATCCTACGCATTTTCAAAGAGTGCTATAATTTTTAATTGAATTTAAAAAAATCATATTTCGTCATGTCTAATTGCATTTATATTTCACCACTGTAGGAAGGTAGAAAAATCAGGAGATGTTATATTCAAATTGCTTTCAGCTTAGCCTCTACTTTAAATAAAAACAGTCATTTCTGAGGTTGAGTATTTCTTTGACAATGTTTCATTCCTGATAGATGTCTTATTAATGCCATTTCAACTGGTTATTTCCCCTCTGTGTACGTAAATCGGTAGTTTTAGATAACGACATAACGACTGTACAAATCTGCTTAGTTTTGCCTGCTTGTTACTCAAAAGAATGTGGATTACTGTATTTTTGGAAACGGATTTTCTATTGTGTGCACCATAAAAATATATATATTAGATGCTTTACCAACTGACTGTTACTAGTAAACGAATATATAGTTGGCGTTTAATTTACTAAATGAAATTATTTAAGCAAATATAAAAAAGAATTCGCTGTATTTTAGATAATGTAACTATTGAAAGATTCATTCCAGTGTCTCTACTCTAATTTCCATGATGATTCCTAATTTTAATGACAAAGAAATGAAATGAATGAAAATACGATTTCTGATAATTAGTAAGTGGATGCTTATAATAATCGTAAATTCATTTACTCAAATGTCATTTTTATTTTATAGAAAAGATCAAGGAATATAAACATAAAAGCATTTTTAATAAACCTCATTATTAGTAATACTATGAAATCATTATATTTTGCACACGTAAACAACTATATTTTATTAATCTAGGTTTATAAGTCAAATTTGGAGCATATTTTATAAAACAAAGATGTAAATAATGAAAACTATTGATTCAAAAAGGCCTTTAAAACAAAAAAAATTACTAAACTTATATTAATTCCAAATACTCAGAAAATATTTAATATTCTTATAAATAAAAAAGATTAAATATATTTTTGTATATAAATTAATAGATAATTAAAACTCTTAGCATAACTTTCAAAATATTTATAGATAGAATAAACATTCATAAAATTAGTAATGATTTTGTGAAGCATTTTTTATTATGCTGAACTGAAGATATTAAGCATCCGAATAAAGAAATTATGTCTAGTTTGTAAACATGGCGATTCAGGGTACTAAAAATTTCATTTTTTTAATTGAGGGAAAATTTATGCCACTCTTTATATAAAATATCTCTTTCATTTTTCACAATACGATTAAAAGAATCAAAACGCTGGAATTAAGAACAGTTTGCGATGTTCGTTTTCAATTTTTTAAAAAAATACTTGTTTGTTTATTTTGTTATTAAAAATATTTGTAAATAACTTGTTTTATTAAAAAAATTTTGACTGTTAGAAAAAATTATTCTGTTTTAATCTTTTAAAAATTAATTCCTATTTAGTAACAGTATTTATATAAATCTCTTCAGAAGAAACAAAAACATTTTTTTTTTTTAAATTCACTATTTTGATATACTTTTGAGCAACTTTTTCAAATTTATGATATAATTTTACTAAATGTCAACAGTAAATCAAATTGTATTTAGGTTTTTTTTTTTAAATCACATAAAAACAAAAGAAAGCTACAAATGCAGTACAATGCAAATATCCAACTTTTATATCATAAAAGAGAAAATAATCAGTCTCTGTTTAAACAGATTTCACCTAGAAGAAAAAGTTGTCATTCTTTCCATTATATTTAACTTATGTAGTTATTAGCTCAGAAATATGATGCAAATGGATCCATTTAAATACACCCTGACGTATTGCGTATAATTGCCTAAAAGCAAATAGCTTTTAATATGCTCTCTGGAGATTATATCTAGTTAAGGTAGGATGATCAAACAGAAATCAAGCTACGTTGCATGATCTTTTTGTGAAAGATATCAAGACTTCCGTTTCTTGAACAAATAGGAAGCAGCGTTCCTCTAATGGTGTATAAATTTACATGGTGAAGGACATTCTTAAAAGCAATTCCTTATGTTATTTTATTATTTTTAACGATATTATAGTAATGGAAAAAATTAATGTATCGAATTTTAAAATAAAAAAAAGAATTATTTTGAAAATGTATATATATTTATAATTTGATAACCATCACAGAATATTCGGATTTAAAATTATGAAAAATTCTTTGCTAATAAAGTTTAAAAAAATATAAAATTCGGATGTGCTCATAAAAGTTTCATTCCATAAAATAAGGCATAAAAGATTTTTGAATGTAATATACCAGTGGAACATATAATAAAACTATTCATATTGATTGAAATAACAAAACTGTCATAATTATGTTGAAACGTTATCTAAAAAAAATTGTTAAAAATTTTGAGTAATTTTGAGCTTTTTTTTTTAACTGAATGTTTAAGTATTTTACAATTACATTCATGTGAAATGTTTATAACAGTGTGTAGCAAAAATGTTTATCTATCTTTCGTGTTTAATATATAAAATTTCGTTTTGTAAGAATAGTTAAATAATAATGATAACAGGAATTTCAATAGTGTTTCAGTTTAGAAAAAGACTTTCGAATTTAAATTTTGAATTAAAATTAACAACTTTTTGTTAAACCAACACAACTAATAATATTTAGTTATATAACATATACAATTAGTTATAAAAAGAGTATTATTAAATTATAAAATTTAAAAATTTATTCTTATTTCTAAATTATGATTAAGGCGTCTCTATGCCATCTAAAACTAATTAAAAGAATATTAAACGAACATTCAAATAAAAATTTTAAATAATAAATACAAAGATATCTATAGATTAAAATCTAAAAAAAAAGACTTTTAAATAATTTTAATAATATTTTAGCAAGCCTCTTATTGTCCACATATTTTTTTTTCTAATATTTCAGTTCTTGGAAGTTATTTTTTTATTCGTAATTTCATAAATACCTCTGAACTTGTAAAGCCTGACTTAAAAGAAAAAAGAAAAAAAAAACATCGGAAATTCAGATAAAGAGCATTTTTTTTTGTCTGTTTCAAGAAGCCGCTTAAAATAAGATATAAGTTAGAATGAAAAAAAAAAAAAAAATCACAACTAATTTTTTTAATAAAATGCTCCACAAACAAAACCCTTCAAGGTCGTACTGTCCCACATTAGAATATTTTAGGAGAAATCTAATGATTAGATCTAGCAATATGTGTTAAAGTAAATAAATTCACTAACGCCATTAAAAACCTTTTATTGATTAGTTAGTTATCCTAAAAATACCAAGATTAAAGCAAAATCTGCAAATGATAATCCCTTATAATTAGTTCCTTAGATTCAATTTTTATGGAATAAATTCCTAAACAATTCAATGAAAAAAATTACAGAATGCAATGGTTTTCTTCTTTTATTTAAATACCAGGTTTTTTTTTTAAAAAAAATCATGATTAAGTCGTCTTTTACAAGAACCTGCCCCCCCCCCAAAAAAAAATGATGCAATTTAAATCTATTTGAAGGAACAAAGATTTTTCCCACAATGTTCACACTACCCAATTTTGCGAAATACAGTTGTTTTTTCGGTGATTTAACTGATAAAAGTAAATAAGAGATGAAATATCTAATAATACAGGTAAAATAAATTTAAATAATATTTCATATTCCTTTGAAGAATAACACTGAAAATATTTTGAATTACAAATATATATTTTCAGCTTATATAATTTCATTTTAATCAATACTATTCTTTCCAAGAGTACATTTGTATTCCATATTTATGTTGAAAACCGTTGCCTTATCTCTACACTGAAAGATTTTTTTTCATTTTTTTTATAAAAATTTGTCTAAATTTGAAAATATTTCAGAGAAATATTTTTTTTAATTTCAAATGCCTATTGATTAATTAAGTTAATTACATAAAAATAACTTTTATATCAAAACATACTCTTTTTTTCACTCGCTCTTTTCTCGCAATATTATTCTCAGATAGCACAGTCCGTTGCACAAGGTTGTACAATATTATATTATTCAATATTCAACAGTATTATACAATATTGCGAATATTATTAAATATCTTACAATATTATATAATATATCTACTCTACTGGGGCTTTTAAATATTGGTTAAGAACTTAACTTTAAACTTTAACTTTAAAATTCCAACATAAAAAAATATAAAAATGTAAACATAAAAAATGTAATTCAAACTTTGAGACATATTTCATAATGGAGAAAATATGAAATTGTAATCATTGTATGATATAAACTTTTACATTTTTAAAATAATCGAAATACTAATATAAAACGTATGCTCAATTCTTTCAAATATTATTTAAACTTATCTTGCTGTTTATTGATAAATGATTACATACAACTGCTATTAATTACATAAGTATGTGTTCCCTTTTAGACAGGCTGCTATCTTGTTAATTATATATCGGATTAACACTTTTACAGAATGACTAACATACGTTGTATTAGAAAAACCGCATATGCACTGGCAGAGTGCATAAGAAATTATAAAAGTATCATTTAATGTCCACTTTAATAGTAACATAAAAGGTTTAGTTTCCTTGCGATGGGATCATTTTTATCTACAATATTCACGAACTCTCAAAGCGAAACTAATCACTAAATATGTTTGTAATAACGATCCTTCCATTGGGAAAAAAATGCCAAATAAAAAAATCAAAATGAGGCTGAATATTAGCAAAAACCTCTAACTGAAATTAGAATATTATGAAATAAAAAACTTCAGCTCATTAACCTTTGCTACAATCTAGCATAAAAAATGTAAATAAACTGTGAAGTTTCCATCTCATAGCTAATATTTATTCTCTCGGCTTTGTCTTGCCTTTCACCATGTAATTGTCTATTTCGCTAGTCTTTGTTTCTTTCGCAGTGGAAGTTTCTTTATAGATAGCAGTCAAAAATCTTCAAATTAAAATTAATCACTGGATTTAAATTCGAACTATCTTCTGTAAGAACATCATCTACGGAACTACTGAAAAAACAAAAATGCATTACTGATTAAAAGAAAGAACTTTCAGTGAATAGAGAATATAATGAGAATTTCAGATTTCAGATAATTGACTTCTGCTACAATTCAGTTTTAAAAGTATAAACAAAACGAGAGGTTTATGATCCCATAATTAACTTTTATCATTTTTAGGTTTATACCCACACATAAAAAACTTATCTAGGTCGCTAGATATCAAAACTAAAGTTGGGATTCTGCATCGGTGGCAATAGTGTTGAGAAAATTCAAGTCACTAAAGTGAAGATGAAAGTCTGTGATCGAAGAATCAGTACTGATAATTTTCAGTATTTGAAAAAAAATATCTACACTCTGCATGTCTCAATCGGTGGTATGCAAATGGCATACAGGGGCATTATTGCTGATGCTCGCTTGCAGCGACTTGGTGAAATTTATTCCTTAACTCACAACAAAATATAATTTTTTAAAATCAGAGTACACAATAAATAGGTCGAGAGAGTATACAATAAAGAGGTCGAAATACCAAGAGTTTATTAAAATAATTTTATCGATCAATTACTAAATCATTCCACATTAAGTGAAGCAAAGGCAGTAATGGCTATGAAGCATGTAAAGTAGCATCTCACACAGCTGCAACATTAATGCTGTAAATAAATAAAGCTTTTTCGACATTTTATGCTTATTTTTTTTAGAATAGAAAAAAAAAAGAAATATTTCAGCCTCAGTAAATGGCGAAATTGCTCAGCCAAAAAAACTCGCACAAAGGTTTATATCGGTAGATCTCTTTAACTGAATGTAGCTTTCAATGTCTAGATGGATGTCATGCTCTCTATTTTAATTTTTGACGATGTTGCATGTATGTGAAAACATATACAAACGTGCAAGAATAAAGCTGTAATCAATATTATTGTTCGTATATATTTCAGACTGTATGAAGAATGTGAAAATATTAATAAAAATTCGTTTATGTGTATTGTGTTTATTTAAATGTAATACAATCGAGCATCGCAAGATATACATTTTATGCATCGTTATTTTGTAGATTCGGGTTTATAGAAAATAGGAATGATTCAACAGATTTGTTAACATGTGCATTTCATTTATTATTTAACCCATTCGCACGACATTCACTTAGTATATATTATGGAAAATATATGTTAAGTAATTTTATGACGGTGTAGTATCGAAGTATTGATAAAACACTTGAAATCTGATTAGAAGAGTTATGTATGGATTGATAGATATAATATATTAATATTTATTAATTAACTATTAATTTACATTGCACATAGCACAAAAAAGTTTCTTAAGCACGCAAAAAGTTGTATGTATTTCAATAAATCTAAATAAGGTAATTTTTTTAATTTGACAATTTTTACTTAATTTATTTGAGCGTGATATGTTTTAAAACATTCTGTCTGAAATAATATTTTAAATTATTGTTACGATTATTCATATTTGGCTTGAGATAAACCTTTTCCTAATTATATACAAAGATAATAGCATATAAAATCAATCATTACACATGCAGCATGAATGACAATTACTAACTTGCACGCAAAGTATCGCGGCACAAGTAGGAGTCTGACGTATTTTCGCTTCATAAGGCATCACGTTAAGTTCGTTAACCTGTGAGAATAGGTTCAACTAGTAGCCTTTAGCGACCAGCTGATTAGTCGGGGATATTGGTTAAATTTAATTTCAATTAAATTACTTCATATTCATGATTCTTTCAAGAAGCCATTCTATCTTAACAGCCTTACATACATTCTATTCAGTGTGCGCATCGACATTCCTAATAGTGACGACATGATCCTATGGCATCATAGCGCTATTAAAAATGTAAATGTCCTTTTCATCCTATTTCTTACTTTCGTGGTATTACAACTTCACTTTTTTATTTGTTTTATACGGAAATTAAAATAATACTTTTTTCTTAGCTTTCAGCAATCCTAGAAAATCACACAATGAAAAATTTGACGAAACAATAAAAATAATTTGAGTTTCAAGGCAACAATGCAATTTTGTGTTGAAAGTAGACAAAAAAAGTAATTTAAGAAATCACATAACTGAGAAGATATCTGTGCACTATTAGATTGGCTTTATTAAAATGACAATTTTTAAAATTTCAAAAGCGAAATCATTCGGGACAACAACACTTTCAGAAATTATTGGTGAAAAGCTCCAAAATTCAGCTTAGCTTTTAATTAATAAAAATGTCGACATATTCACTCCGAAGTTCGTTCTTACATTACAAATAACAAGTGTTCCAACTTTCGTTGCCTTTTGTCAAGAGGTTTGATTAGTAGAGCGCTAACACACATACACATTCATTTAAAAAATCTTAACAATTATGTTGTATGGATTTTAACATTTATACTCTCTGTATTTGGAGAAAACACACATTAAATATTACATTTTAATCGACTACGAATGAAGAATTATTTTTTGATTACTTTTAAATAAAGATGCATGATACCTAAAATTTCCCTTCTTATTTTCTCACACACGAAAATACAAAATGAATGCAATATACACGTTAAAAAAATTTAAACCCTAGAATAATTTGACGAATCTCCATGAGTTAAAAAAAATTCATTTTTGGAATTAGGTTTCTCAGTCTCTTGAGTGCATATATGTTAATACGATAACTGAAAACAGATTTGACATAGATGAATTAAGCTTGGTATATGACCATTAGTCCAAGTTCGTCGATTTCTAACAAATTTTGAGCAAATTCTATATAGAGAAAGCCCAACTGTCTGGATATACCTTAATGCCATAGTTAAAGTGAAAAGCGTTAGATGGATAAGATTTGATACCCAGTTTGAACACATATCTCAAATTTGTAGCGAAATCCGGCAAGGTTTTGGCTGTCTATCAGCAGATACTTTGTAAAGACTTTTAAATAAGATAAATCAAAACGTAATGATTTAAATATATTAAATTTTTAATATGCTAGTTTGAAAATACGATTGCAGTTCTTTGTCAAATTCTGGTTTTAATCAGCTAGGAAAAAAACGTTTGGTTTTCTTGTTATAAATGGAATGTTGCCAACACCTGAGGACTAAAGTTTAAAAGATTTGGTAATACGTTTGAATTTCTGACACTTTTCTACTAACTGCATTCCAGCGACTGTTTGCCAAAGATCATGATCTTATAGGATCTTTCGTAACTATTGTAGGATGTTATTAATAATACATAAATACATATTTATTAGAGAGTATATGAGAAAATTTCGAGAAAACCATTCCCCGAAAAAAGCCGTGGGAGAAGAAAAAGGAAACTTTGTCGATATGTGGATTGCTTTCAAAGAATTTATTCTGTGATGAAGGGATGAGATAAAGTTGCCATTAAAAATTTTCATTGTAACTTCAACTAGGCTTATATTGTTGAATATAATATCATGCGCATATATCTTAAAAAAATCTTTCTTATATCTCATATCATTTGGTTGAATGAAGCGGTGAATAGAAAATTTGAAATCGGAAAATACTTTTTTTATGATCGTTTTGCTTATAGATAATGCACTTTAAATCTAAAATGGCAGTTTAGAGGGTTTCAGGCATTAAAACTATTTTCACTCTACGAGTGAAATGAGTTCAAACATTTTTTGGAGTGATCTAGAGAACTCGAATAGCAGTTTACTCTTCAAAAGCGTGGACTCATCAGTTTTTTTTTCTCGCTGTTTTTCATGGGAGCTTTGAAACAGTCAGGGATCATTCAATATTCACAAAAAGAAACCAATACTGACAAATTGATCCCTTCTAAAGAGGGAGAGAGATTTATTAACCCACCAAAAAGAGACATCCATTCTATGCATCATGCTTGCAAAAAATCTTGGTTTTAATGAGAGGTTTAAAATCAACATTACCCTGTCAACAAAGCTTAAAAAATTAAGCTCACCCTGCGAATTATTTATTAACTTTTTGTTACTTATTTATACATTAAGTGGCTTACAAAAATACAACAGAGGGCTACAATTTCACAAGCCTGGCATATGCGTTAATCACCTCTGAAATTAAAAGAAATCGCGAGCATTTTCAAAACTTCGAAGTGAGGAAGTTCCGTCCTCTTTCTGCGAGTAATCTCCTAAACGTGAAAGGGGAGTTCTGTTTGAATAATTAAACAGGTGTCTAATGCCCAGGCATAAATTTAGTTTAGAAAGATTGCAAGGTGTTTAAAAGCTTTAACTCTTAATATTAAGCGTATATAATTATTCAAAGCTATATATCCTCGCTTTACGTCATTAGTTCTGATATCGTTATATGTGCTTACTCCCACATTTCATGCCAGTTATATTATTAATTAGAATCAACAAATAATATATTAAACTGCTTTCTGTAAATTTTTGAGCATCGTTGTTGTAAGAACTATGTCAATGCTTCAGGTAGTATTTCAACATTCAGGAACTAGTTCCTGAAATGTTGTGAATGATAGATTGTTGCATAAATAAGAGTAATGAATTTTCAACTTAAAATTTTACTATATCAAAAGTGAAGAAAAGTTTTTTCAAAACTAAAAAAAAATGTTCAAAAAGAGGATTCCCTCATTCAAAGAAAATTTTCCTGTACACGAAGATGCTGCATTTGATATTTATAGTTATCTTGATAAGTAATTTGAAATTTGAAATTTTGAAAGATATTTAGCTTGTGCCTTTTGAGCAGCTTTGAAAAATTCTATTCAATGTTTATAGGAACATCATTATGTAAAAGGAGCACCAAGTCATATATCACGATCGTCAAGTTATGTGACTTGAAGTCATCGGAGTCATGTAATTATGTAATGTATGTAGCAAATAATCATCTAACGCCTAATTGCAATTTATTTCTGATATTCGAATTTTGAAAGACATTTACCTCTCGCCTTTGAGTAGGCTTTAACAATAACGTTCAATGTTTACATGAACATCTTTATGTTAAATCAAGTCGTGTACCATAATCGGTAAGTCATGTGATATGAACATTAAGTCATATGATTCAAGAAATTATGTAATAGCCAATCAAATATGTCTAGCAAACATTCATCTAACGCCGAGTAGCAACTTTCCTTATCCTTGTTACAAAACATGTGTTTAATTTCAACATAAAAATGGCGTTTAATATTTTACATTCCATAATGCAATGATTTATTTCAAGTATAAAAAAATTGAAAATATCACCATCATAACGATGAAATATATTGTAATATATTCTGCATAAAATATATATTTGAAAATGTATTAAATAAAATTATATATAAATTTATTAAATAAAATTAATAAATATTTATTTTTTATAAAAAAATATGATGTCTAGTAAATAAGAACCATCAATAGATAAATCTTTAAATTATAAGATGGTACAAAAATCATTTTTCTGTCGAGACTATTTCCGAAAGTCATAAAACAAAATTAAAAAAAAAAAAAAGCTGAATTTTTGGAGTTTAAAATTTTGCAATTCAGTTTCAAAATTTCAGATCTAATTTAATAATTCCATTCATCATGAAGCGATACTGAGTCTGCTCCAAAAAATGAAACTAGCGTTGATTATCATAAATTATTACAATTACTCATATACTTCTAATTACAAAGTTTCATCGAATAAGTTATTCAAATCCCATAAACTACTTTGGCTTCTACAAATAAGATTAATAAAAAAAATAAGAAAAATAAAATTTTTATGTCAAAGCGAAAAAGTGCCAATGTGTACAATGTTTTCTGATACTCTCTATAAAGGCACAAAGTTTCATGTTTCTGTCTGTAAAATTTGCTGAAAAATTAAAATGTAAATTTATTGACTTTAACTATTTTTCTTTATATCTAACAGGTGTCTGAGTATATATTTCTTTGTAATTTTATGGGATAATATGTATACTGCAAACTATTATTAAAGAGCTAAAATCACAAAATAATAAAGCAATTATTATTTTCATTGAATTTTATAAAAAAATGTCAGATAGTACTTTAATTAAATGCCAAAAAACATGTTAAAAATGAACGGTTTCGACACTTATAAGAGGCTACATTCTTCCAAAGAAATTTACGTATATGAGATCCAGTTCGTAGCATGTGAAATAACGACAGTCGTTTTAAAGTTAAGGATAACATCAACTTAGCTTGTTCTATTAAATTCATCTCTTAGTTTTGATTGGCATTATATCTTAACAGTATATATTAGCCATTCAACAAAATGTTGTAAAAATTAGAATCAATAAAAGAATTTCCAAAAATGCTACATCGCAAATTTATAGAAAATTGCCACTAATTAATTAAAAAAAATTATCACTGACCTCTCGCAAGCAGAATGACTTTCACAGGTCCAAAGTCATCTTTAAAAAAATTAATGTTCTTTCTCTTTTAAAGTGGCATTAGTTTTCCAAATTTCCATTCTTAGAAAAGAAGGATTTGGATTTCATTTTATCGGAAGTAATCGTCAATATTTCCTTATTGCCATTCATTTAGAAAGCATACATTTGAAAGCAAATAATTTTATTTTCTTGATTGGCATTCCATTATTTCTTTGAGATAACTTAAGTGTCCATGTTATCCCCTTCTTTATAATGTCAAAGTTACAATGCAAACCAATAAATGTGAACAGCATTAGGTTTGATTAGACAATTTCTTTCGAGTCCTTATTTTGGATGAAGCAAGGCAAATATTTAAATTTGACAGTTTCTCTGCATTGTATAAATATGAATTACTGAAATAACTGTTTTCATCTAAATTTGTGAAAAGTCCCTCTCTATTTTATACTAAGCATATCTACTCAAATTTAAAGATATAAAGGGGAAATTTTGCATGTAAATAGATGGTTTAGAGTTATCGCGTTTGAATGTTTCTGAAAGCACAGACCGATAGATGATCAACCCTTTATTTGATTTTGCTCAAACTTTGACAAGTGTCTGCAATAAAAATTTTAAACCGAAATTTGTCTATTTACTTCTCTCCATTTTTTAATTACAGTATTAACTGATATTTGAACAACCGGACAAACAAATTTTGTCTGACTAGGTTTTGCTCAAAATTTTTAAAAATCTACAAATTTAGCGAAAACCCCATATATCCAATTTCATCCGTTTGAATCATATCGTTTTAGAATTAACTTCACAGTCAGACAGACAAATATTTTTTTAAACTGTTTTTTTTCGAACTCGGGGGGGGGGTCTAAAACGTGGTGATTTATCAAAATCTTCAGTTTGAATTTTTTGACAATTACAATATAATTTTAGTACTTCTTATATGAGAAAGTAAAAACACTATATGAGAGAAAGCAAGAAAGATAAAGAAATTAGATAAAACTAGTGAAACAAAAGTATCCTTGTAATCTTCAAGGTAGTAACTTCATCTGCAACCGAAAATTAATCTTTATTTGAAGTAGCAATTCGAATTTTTTTTAACGTTATAAGCACTGTTATGCATAATGCACATTTTTCGGGAATACTTTATTATTATTTTTTTTTTATTTTCCGTCTATTACAGATATGTAATTCCGTCCAAAATTTATAAAACTATCTTGTCTTTATGCAACTTTATAACTTATGCTAATTTATTTTACAAAAAGAAGTAAAATGTTGCTTGATCTAAAAGAGGTAACTGTTTATAAGAGTAGGTTTAAGAGAAAAATGAACAAACGAAATCACTGAAGTTTTGTACTAAAGCTTAGTGGAGTATATTTCGTTTTGTTTAATGACTACTTTTTCAACAACAACAAAAAAAATAAATACACTCTAAATAATTTGGCAGTTATTTTGGAAATGAGGGTGTCAAACATTGAAGAAATTTGAATACTTTCGGAAAAGTTAAGTTTGATTTCTAGCTTTCTTGCCTGAAGTGCAAATGAAACTCTGGAAACGGAAATTACGCCTGAACTTACGACCGGAAAACTGCGATACTTAAAACTCTGTATTCTACAAAACTAATTTTCCGAGACCAATAGTAGAGGCTCCGATACCCCGGGCGTTTCTCGATTGAATCATCTTTGAAATCCCAAAGGAGAAATTGAAGAAGGTGGGCAAAATGTCACGAACAGAAATGTCATGTACGAGCCTTAATTATAATGTGAGGGAGTCAAGTTCTGCAAGTTAACGAAAATTTCTCAGAATTAATGAAGTTTACTTTATAGAAAATTGGTTTATAATAATTTCGATATAACTGAGGAGTTAATTTGTATAGTTTAGTTAAAATTTTGTGCAAACCGGGGAAACAAGACTATAGTTAAGATGTGGCAACCTGAAAAAGAATAAATTTAAAAGATCTCTACAGTAGTTAAACAAAAGAAGCGCTGTTACAAAATTGTGTTCTATATTCAATTTAAAAACAAATTAAAATTAAAGAAAAAATTCTTGGAAGATAATAAGTATAATTGAAAAGCTAAACTTTTTAATTTTGCAGTGGAGTAAAATCCATTCCTTTGCGATGTGACGCTGAGAAGTTATTGATGAAAAATTGGAAATTTTATTTTATTAAGAAATAATATCATTAAACTTTAAAAACGTTTGGGTGTATATACTATCTATGAAGTAACAAACATCTGATTCTTTAAAATCACTATTTAGATGCCATGTTTGTAAATAAGTTCAAATATTTTTCAATGAAAGTGAACCGATACTTTATGTTACAGATACGACGATATATTACAAACGATAATAATATAATATAAAATCATAATATTATATATAATGGTTATATAAATGCGATGCAATAAAAATATATAATCGTAAAAATGAACTCCCTAAACTGCGGAAAACGCGAGATGCAACAGAAAATGAACTAATTGCCAGCCCGTGGAAATAGCGGGATACGCAGCTGGAGGTTAATTGATTAAATTTATAAAATTTGAATCAATACGAGAAATGACAATTAATTCTGTGAAATAAGTCTTTTCCGAGACACCTCTATAATGATGAATTACGAATTAAAGTCAAAAAATCTCTCTCTATATATATATATAACAGCAACATACGTGGAGCAGAAATCAATCTTATTCCTTATTATCGAATAGCAGCATACAAATAGAAAGAAAGCATCATATTAATTACAGATAGATCCATTGATTTTTTACACTTTCATTGAATCCATCGCTTCGAATAGAACTGTAAAATATTATTAAATATATTCTAAAGAGAGTTCGTCATGTTACTAAAAAGTCTATTTAATCAGAGGAAAGAATATATAAACGAAATCAAGAAACGGGCTTCAAACAGTAAGTTTATTTAAGCACAAAAATAGGCTAAATCAACGCCATATGAATGTTTTATCTACAAAAACTGATATTCAATCTTTCAAAACGATTACTTACAAAGATGTTCTTTTTATTATCTTAAGATTAAAAAAATAGCTTTCTTAATAATATCAATTTCATTTCCAATAATGTGAGGGGCATTTAATTCATCCATAAAAATATCCGATAGTGTGCTTTTGCCGATTATTAAATCAATAATTAATCAAGTTATAATCAATCAAGGATTTTTTCACCCGCTTTCATTTAATATGTACACTTTTTAATTTGCGGTAAACTAATTTAATAAAATTCATGTTTATCAGATGTATCAAAAAAGTTTTTTTCAATATATTCCATATTGTCACGAACATGTAAAGAACTACGCCGTTGGTTTAAATTAACAATTAGATTTATTAGGAAGATGCAACTCACAACAGCACGAGACTGAGAATTTATCCATAACGGATGGGACTCAGAATTTATACACCTATAGAATGTTAGAAAACAATCCAATTTGAATATTTAAGAAAGATCTGGGAACTTCCCGAGTTTAGATAAACAATAGATGACATTTCAGATAAAAGAATTCCAGCCTTTGGATAAACGGTGATAGCAAGTTCTTACTTGAGAGGCATTATTAATAACTTAATAACTTAAAACGACAGTAATATGTGAGAATAAACTGATTGCCATAGGTGGTTGGCATTACAAAACAATTTTGTATATTTAAAAAAGAATTTGATTTTAAAAACTGTTTTCTTATTTTTTGTTGGTTTAGTATAAATGGTAATCCTAACGATAAAGTGAATTCTTTGTAAGTGTTTCATGTAGTTTGTTTTCAATAAAATATATTTTTAATTACAATTCATTTTAACACTTCATATAGATTCGAATAACTTTACTGAACTACCACCCTAAATTTGAAATTCTCGATTATCGAAGGTATCACTCAGTCTGACCAAATTTATTAAGCCTAAATCGCGCACGGTTTTGATATAAACTTAAAAGTACTTCCTTTCATAGAAATGTAAGAAAATATTTCCCTAAGTCTCATAAAACTGCGACTCTTTTCCTTTAGGTCTTAAATAAAGCTTAACCAAAGAATTTAATAGAGGCCAAAGTCGCAGATTTTTCTTTGATAAGTTGATGCATGTGTTTGCAACGAGACGGTACTTTCTTTCCCTTAAAGTAGAGAAAGTATTCCTGTATGGTTGCTGTATTATGATCGGTTATAGTAAATACCTTTATGAGGATATCTTTATATGCTTCTCAAGAAAATCCAATAATTAGTTTCGGTGAACTATGGGAAAAAGACAGATTGTCCTGTGCCAGATGCTTGCATGATAGGACCCAATATTATCTATTTTGTTGTTTATAACACATTTTAATTTCAGTTATAGAGATGTAATGGCTGAAGTATATAGTCTCGTATTAGATATGTGTCATATAAGATGTAGCACATTTTTATTTTTTGCGGGTTGATGGAATTATTAGTTATTATATTTTCTGTGGTTCGTAATACATCATAAATGTCGCTTGCTGATAAAAAGATGGAAAAAAATTCTGATGATTTATTTTCCTGCATTTGAAAACCAACGGTCATTATTATTTTAAGATAAAATTTCGCATTTATAAATAATAAATAAATAAATTTTGGCTCAGTCAGTTTCAAATTCTAGAACTCAAGTAGGTATAACTCCACTAAGATAATGATTTTTATTTTCTCTTATATGAAGTATTGTAATCGTCAAGAAATTCGAAAGCGAGATTTTGACGAATCTCCACGTTTTAGAGCTTTTCGAGTTAGAAAAAAAACATAATTAGAAAATGTCTGTTCTATCTATAACAATGATAATTCAAACACCCTTTGAGTTAAATAAAATTTTGTCATTACACCAAATTTGAAGATTTCTGTCACGTTTTGAACTAAATTTATTCAGTGGAAGTCTGTCTGTCTGACTGTTCGAGTTTAAGTTCACACGATATCTACAAAACGAAGAATGTTATATAGATAAAATATGGTACACAGATTTAAAATCTATAGTGTAGACTCAAATTTTGTGTCAAATCTAAGATGCAGTTGATCATCTGCCGGTTTGTACTTTCAGAAGTATGTAAATAGGATAATTCAAAAATCCAATGATTTAAACACGTGGAATTTATTATGTGATTTTGTGACTACAATTATAGCTCTTTATCAAATTTTTGTTTCAATCAGGTTGGGAAAAATACGTCTAAAACACAAACTCGATTTTGGTAGGATACAATTAATCGCCTGTCCAGGATTAAGCCCCGAAAAATTCGCCAAGGAACACACGATAAATTAAGTAAAAACGCTAAGTGTGCACCAATTCCTAACTATTTTTGCCAATGTTATGCAAAACAAGGCAATCTATAGGATAGTACCTTTATTTGAGAGTATGCGAGAAAGTTTTAGGAAGACTACACCCACTTGTTTGATAGAAGGTTTATACCTTGCCATTAATGAATCAATAGACATACATTACAAACTTTATATGTCTTCTATCTAGAAACTGTCTATTTTATATAGTGCTGAAAATTTATATATTTTTCCTTTTTAACCACTTAACTCTTTTGGTTATTTTCTGATCTAATTAAATGAAATCTGCTTTGAAATGTTTTGCTTTATTGAATTAATTAAAAAAAGTCTAGAGAATACTTAAGGTTTTCGTGAATTGTGAATTTCTCTATCCATTTAAAGTTCTTTGATCGATGTCATTTCAGTTTAAGTTTACGAAACGATAATTCGATGCCCGCATGACGCTCGGGTATGAGGATTAAGGGGTTAAACATGCATATAAATTTTATAGTTTATACAGTTTAAATATATTTATTTACTACCCTTCTTGAAACAACCCGAAGGCTATTACTTAATGTATTCTAAAATTAAATTGGCTCGGCTCTTTCGACCATTTTATCATGATGGCATTAACGGAGTTAATCGAAGACATTTATTTTAATTTAAGAAAGATTTATTTGATTCATTAAATTGTTGTACAGGGTTACACTTACTTGGTATAGATATTAGTTTCAGTGACAGTGATTTTAATCATCCTGAATATAAAACGTTATCTTGTAAATGCTGAGGAAGTTTAGTTCAAAGGCATTTTAACTTCTACTACTAGCTTTTAAAAGAAGGTTTAAGGATGAATCGAATGAAGATTTAAACAATTTTGAGGTTCCAATAAAAACATCAAGTGAAATTTTTCTGTTCAGATTGTCTCAAATGAGGTTGTTTAAAAGTAAAGAACACATTGATAATGTTATACGGATATGCATGGTTACCTTATTATGAGCATTCGATAACATTTGATAGGATAAGAAGATAATTTGATAGCCGATGTTTGGATTATTACGAATTTTTAATCAAAGAAATTTCTTAATAGCTTTTGGAAGTAATTTTCAATTTTACCGTTTATTAACAAGTCGTACGCATGAGTTTATTTTTCATGAACCCTGACGAATTCGGAGAACACAATTTTGTAAATTTTGACCATCACTCAAATACTTATGTGTTATTGACTATCTGAAAAACACTTATGTATTTTACTATAAATTCTCCTATTTGAATTATGTATGCTAAAATGCAACTAAGTATCTGTTTGTATTATAGGGTTGATTTTGTTTCTTAATAAGTGAGAATGGTGCGTGCCAGTGATGGTAATGATCGAAAGAACACTGGAAAAACTGTTTCAAAATTTGTATGGGCTGCAATTGATTATTAATTTGGTTGCTTTCTTATCTTCTAAATTATTTTAATTTACTAGCAAATTAGTTATAGAAACTTAAAACTAGTAATATCTTTATGATAATGAGAAACTCATAAATATGGGCTGTAAAATTAGAGCACTTCAATATCCGAGAAAATCGAATTACCCATAAGCCTCTATTCTTCGGTAAAAGTTCACCTATATGGTTCATACGTTGAACTGTTTTAACAGTTCATCATATTTTAATCAAAAGTCCATTTTTTAACTTTTCATTCATTGCCTGAAATTATATCAGAATAACTGGGAGAGAATGACACTCCAAACATCTTTACATTTATAGATGCTATTAATTTTTCATCAGATACTTAATTTCTTCAACAGTTTTCAATTTTAATTGTTCTTTTTCAACACATAAATCTCATTTTACATTTACATTCGCATTTTAGCTGCTTTACTTTAATATATAGTAACCATTCTTAACACTTTACACTACGCCGCATCTCCTTTTATAGAGCTTATGTGGCTCCTTGCCTGTTTGATGTAGACGTAAGTAGCCTTTATTGAAGAAAAAAGAAAAGAAAAGGAAAATACCGTACTGCAGTCGATTGGGAAGAAACATACAAATGACAAAATACGAATGCATATAACATAACAAAAATGGTTTGTCGTGACTTATGGCACTTTACAAGCCTGTTGACAGTCATCTGTCAGCGATTTAAGCCGAGTGGGCGTCTCTTGTTTTTTCAGTAGAGCCAACTAGGGCCAAAAGTACAACTTAGCTACTTCATGCGTCATATTCGCTTGCACAACCCCTTTTTACAGGGAAGCACATTCACACACCTCACAGATAGAACACAGAAGAAGAACAACCATGCCCGAACCCGGGAAGCCCAGATCACGGTGAAGACGCGCAACTCCTAGGCCAGGACGCCAGCACAAAAATGGTAAAAATCAGAATGAAAAGCATCTGTAGTACAATAAAATTAGAAGAATAAACATGATAATGTACAGTATGAGTGAAAAAAATAAAGCAATCATAAAAAATGATGTGCTAATGAAAGCATAAGAATATGTTATGAATAAAATGGCAGGAGTATATTGCATTGAAATATTGATAGGGTTAATCTAATTGGAATAATTCTCCATGATAGATTAGGAATCTAACCATATTCATGAGTTTTTTAGAAGATGAATTATTAAGGAGTATTTTGTACCAAAGGCTTTCTAATGAAGATCAGGATTTACTGAGGTACTATGAAAGAGTTAAAAGACAGGATGTTGCAGAGTGGATAGGATCGAAGACGTAACCATACTTGATTTTACATCCATTTACTTTGAGTTCTGTTTTCCCCTTGTGGATGCCACAATACTGCAAAAATTGACCGTTGTGCAAAAGCCTGAAATAAATCAACTAACCAACATTCAGAATATGTTCTTATGGTTTCAAAGGGTCTGAATCACCCACTGGATTTGAATACATCAAGAACTCTGTAAACTATAAAGTATTATCTGTTTTAAAGAAAATGACATATCTATAAAATTCTAACAAATAAATAGTTTTAATTGTAAATTTTTTCAAATCCAAAAAAATAAATTCCCACAAAAGCAGTGTAGAGGGATGAGATTCTTTATAAGTACACTAGGAAATAGGTGAAAATAAAAAATGAGTTTCAGGAACAGTTAGTTAATTATTTTCTAAGTTCCCAATATCACAAGACAACACGAACACAAAAAATCACGACACTCGTTTAGAATACAATCTAATAAGGACCCAAGAAGAATGATGTAAAATATACTTTGATGTTAATAAGATAACGCCATCTGTTGTATTAAAAGAGAAGGCGGTAGAGTCATGTAACCGATACAGTAGCTATATAAATAATTCATTGAAATAATTCCAAAAATCTGAGATTTAAAAATCTATGATCATGTACATAAATAATAACAACTCAAGAAACAATTGTTCGAATATAAATCTTTTGTTCCTTCACTGATAAACCTTCTTGAGTGTGGTGAGTTATTTTGAGTGTGTTTTCGATAAATCCACTCCTTTTTCTCCGGCTGCAACAAACGATCGGTTGAAGAAATCAAATAAAGGCGGAGAATTCCAAACGTGTTTATTGAGACTTGCGAAAAGTATTTCCTTCAAACAATGCCAGCTAGACTGTAAATTATTCTTGACAGATTTGTTAATACATTTCAACAGTCGATAAATCATTTCTTACCAGACAGTCGAAAATAAATGGCTACTTCAGTATTTCTACGGAATCAAGATTTGTCGTTTTCTTTCACATACAAAAGTTAATATTTAAAAAAAATTGATGATTTTCGAAACTCCTTGGTACAAGAAAGAATATTTAAAATAATGCTCTATCCTTTTATATGTAATATAATACAATAATTAAGATAGAAATAAAATGTAAAACAAAGGGTAAACCAAAGTATCGTCTGTATTTTAAATTTTCTCCCTTCTTTATTCAGATATTAAAGATTTTTTCTATCGCTTTTCATTTTATTTTATTTTGTTAAATTTTAACTTGAATTTTTTTTTCGTATATTATTTTGTATGTAAATTTTTGAAAAAAAAATGTATTTTTTCTAAATATACTTATGACTTTTTTTACCTTTTGTGCGAAGGTTTCCTCCAATTTTACTTTCTGTATACGAAGTATAGTGAAGTAGAAAAAAAATAATCGAAAAACGAGTTTTTGTCGAATCTTTATATTTCAAACATCCCCGAATTTGAAAATACATTTTTTGGTATTACTTTTATTTGTCCGTCCGTAAGTCTGTGAACAAGGTAACTAAAAAACTGCTTTAAGTTACATGGATGAAATTTGATATACGCATTTAAGATCAAATTTATCTATATAGATTTCTATCAAATTCTGAATGAAATCCACTAAAAGGAAGATTGTTTGGCTGTTGAAGTGCAATTCGGTAACTTCGAAACCCAAAGAGCTTGACAAAACAAATTTGGTTCACAGGTTTAGCATCTAAGATGTTTACTCAAATCTATGGAAGAATTAGTTGCTTGTCAGTATGCACTTTTGCATATATTAACGGCAAAAATTCGTAGGCCATAATTCATTTGTTCATATTCTAGATTTTATTTAAGTGCTGTGTATATAGTAAGAAAAGAACAAATGAAAATACATATCACTAATAAATGATTCTTTAATCGATTAGATAATACCATTTGACGAGTTTTCGGCTTTATAGTACTGTGAAAAAATTATATATAAATTTAAAGTTTCTTTCAGTGGAGGATTTTCAACAAGATAGAATAGGCAACTGCTTAGAGCCGTAAGCTAGACAATTACAAATGCTTTTAGCCCAGTTGCCATTTATAAAAAATTATTAAAAAATGCAAATTCTAGATACTGTGAAGTATTACGGTTGCAATATGAGTTTACCTCTAATTTTTTAATATTATTTAAGATTTTAAAATATGAGTAAATATTGTTTAAAAAAATACTGAAGTATTAATGATTCATTGACTGGTTATATTTCAATTGACAAACTCTGTTAAATGGTATTTTAATGCTATATTAAAATTAATGCTATTTATATTAATTTGTAATCCTTAGAAATAATTAAATAACATATAAAAAGGAAATCAGGAATTAATAATTGTTGTTAATTTTCAAGAATTTTATAATTATTTTTCAATAAAAATTAATTTTAATATAAATATTTTTTGAAAGGCGATTAAATAAAGAGAAAACTTAAGTAAAATAAATCATTAACATGTTGAATGAGTTGAAAAGGAGCTGAAATATGAAACTATTTTTTTTTAAAGAAGTGGGCTTATAATCTGTGTTGCCTATGATGAGCAGAATGCCTAAATTCATCATTCTTTTTTCTTTTTCACCGATTTTCTTGAAAACTTGATAAGTAATGTATTTAATAATAAAGCAAACGTATTTAACGTATATAATAATAAAGCGAAAATACCTTTCTAGAAAAGAAAAAAGAATGTAAGCATATTTCTTTAAAATGCAATCTTGGATTACGAAGAAATTGGCTTGAAGATGATAATATGGATAATGCGCAACAAATGATTTGAGAAACTAAAAATAAAAAAATATTCAAACCATTTAGGGGAAGAAAATGTAAATACTTTGTTTAGATATATGCACAATATTCTTAAAGAGTTTGAATGTCAAAGCGAATATTATAAATTTTATTTTTTAAATGTAGCTTTTTATTTTTATTTATTTATTTTTATCTCTGGTATCCTTTTTTTATACATTTCATATTCCCGGGATCAAAATAGAATTTAGAGAGATTCTTATGATTTCAGACTTGTATGAATATTAAATGAATATCTTTAAATTTAATGTAAAAATCCCCAAATTTCATTCCTCTGACTGGTTGCATTTTATGAAGTGTTTTATTTTGACCCAGAAACATAGTCAAATGGATTCTTTTCATTCTCAAGGATATCTACAAAATCAATTTTCATCAGAATTTTGTTGCCAAATTCTTTGAGAATACAAATGAGCCATCACTTTCAAGAAGAGAACAAATGCAAAGGTGTTTTTTGTTGGGAAATAAAGGAAGCTATATATATAACATATTTTTGGTTGAAGCAGAGTGCAGGTCGAAGACATAGACGAGACGTTGTATTTTTCTGTTTTATTCTCTCTCAAGAGGCAAATATGATTATTTACATGAAGGCGCAGCGAGGCACAAAAGCAGAAGGCAAAAAGGGACGAACAAATGATCACTAGTCTTACATAACATAGGATTTCTGGCCAGACGCCAATTCAATACACGTGGTTACCTTTGACACCTTTTCAAGGGCAACCGAAGACATTACTTTCTCTTGATACGTAGTACTGATGGCGCATTATTTTTACAGAGGAATTAATTAAACCGAAAGTGGAATTGGATCACGAAATAAGAGAATATTTTTAGAATGAAGTTACCTTGGGCTGAATTAAGATTAAATCTTGGAAATTAATTAAATTGAAATTAGAAATAAAATATCACTACATATAGCTTATATTAAAAAATTACATATAGCTTATATTAAAAAATTACATATAGCTTATATTAAAAAATTACATATAACTAATTATTAAAAAATGTTTCAATATTTTTTTACTTTCCCTTATACGTAGAATAAAGAAAGTATAGTAACGGTTAAAAATTCGAACTCAAGATTTTGAATAATTTTGAAGAATCTCCGCGTTTTAGACCTTCACGAGTTCGATAAACACATTTTTGAAAACTGTCCGTCCGTCTGTCTCTCTACCTGTCTGTCTGTTGCACAGATCATTCAAAACCGCTTTGTGATTGGCGGTTGAAGATTTATATACGATCTTTACACCAAATTTATAGATTTATGTCAAATTTTGTGCAAATTCCGTTCAGACGAAATGTTTCTGTCTATCTGTTCGAATATAAATTAACATAATAGCTACAAATGAATGAGAACTAGATTGATAAAATTCAGTAGAATTTAATCTATCTAGGAATTTTATCTATTTTTTCGGGACTATAGATGCAGAAATAACATCTGTAGTACCCAAATCTATCGAACTTTATGCCAAATTGAACAAGTGGTTGATCATCTGTCGGTCTGTACTATTAGAAACATGTAAATGCGATAACATAAGAATGGTATTATTTAAATACATCAAATTTGGTATGTTATTTTGTGATTACAAGTGTAGTTCTTTGTCAAATTCTTGTTTCAATCTATTTGGAAAAACGCGCCGAAAACATATCTCGGATATAATTAAAAGCATTCCTGGGATTCATTGCTAAGTAACTCGCTTAGGATGGCACGATAGATTCAGAAAATATGCTGAATTCACGCCAATTATTCTTCGCCTTTGTTATGAAAGGCATTCTCGAGGTAACATCATTGTGACCAGAAAGTTTAGGATAGACTTCTTTTAACGAAACCTCTTGTTGGTTTAATCACAGACAATCATTTCCATTTTTCCAATAAATAATGAAGCAATGAATAAGTAGCAATCATACAGTGCAAAGTATTCTTTTTATCAAATTGCTGCCTATATACGTCTTTAATATGTTTGCTTATTTAGCAGGAATTTAAAAGAAATACGTAATATATAAATGTACTGCTTATATTCATGAGGTCAAAAGTCTTTCTCACAAAACTCCATTCGGCTAATCTAAGTGAAAAAGGGTGCGCATTTAAAAAAAATACTATGTACACTATTTAAAATATTCTGACAATATTAAGGTCTAAATTCTAGATATCAAATTTTATCATTACCAATTCAATCAATGTTCATTTAATTAAAGAAAAACCATTTATTAAAGTAACTTTTTAAGCATTGCAAGAACATTTGAAGTTTTTATTACACTAACGAAAACAAAATTATTCTTCTTCTTATTTTTCTAAACTATCACTTCATTAAATAAGCTACTTATTCTTTGGGAAGAGTTCCAAATAAATAATAAAAAAAAATATTTACGTAGCAAATTTTATTTTTATACACATTATCATATATAAAACTTCTGTGCATTAACTTAAACGGTAAAATTTTTATGTTAGTTTTTGTTCATGGTGGCAACTTATGTTTTTTTTTTGTTGTTAAATTTGCATATTTAGAAGATAAAAATTATAGTAAATTATTTATTTACCACAATGAATTAATTAAATTCATATTTCTCAGAAAATATTAAAATATGTTGCACTTTGAAAATTCCTGACATTTTTTTTTCCTAAACTGACTTTTATTAAGTAAAAATATCGAAATTTATGAAGGTCTCAATATATTTAGAGCCAATCATGAAAACTGTTTTACACTTTAAATAATTGTTTTGTACTGTGATGATTATAAAGAGATGTAAGCTTAAAAGATTTATCTATTAACTTAAATGAAAATCAGCTCTTGAAGTATTTTATTTCGTAAGGAATAAGGATCTAAATTATTGTTATTTTCAAGATTTGTGTGTCATGTAGCTTCATTTACGAAAAAAAATTACTTACATTCATCCACACTTCTACAGTGCATTCCCTAATATTTTCAATTGTTTCAGTTTTATGAAATAATTTTCGAAACTACCTAAATCGCTTTCATTTACGTTATTCTTTTCTGAGTTGTAAGAAAATGCATATTAATAAAATGAATTTAAATTGTCTTCATCTGCCTTTCTTGACCTTAACAGTTCGTTTTTATCGCTCCTCTTCTGTAAGAATTGAACAAATTGTCCACTTCTCCATCTGAGCTCATGCTATATAATTTGTGCAATGTAAATGGATTTTTTAATTCTCATTTAATTCCGATGGGTTAGAGTGGACGAATTTCCATGAGGGACACAGTATTTCACTCAGATTTTTTTCTAATAATAAAATTATCAATCAGCGAAAATATAAGGAGATAGCCATTAACTAAAAATTATTATCGTTACACTTTTTATTTAGTTGTATACGAAATGTAGAAAAGATATTGTCTTCTGAAGAAATTGGAACTCGACATTTTGACAAATCGAGTAAATATCACTACCCTGAATTCGCGAAACACATTTAAAAAAATGTCCCTCTATTTTCTGTCCGTCCGTTTTTGGTATAAGATTTATAACAATTTTCTTAGAAATTTAGTATCGGCGTTTAAAAGCCTAAATATTTATAGGGTTTGTCTTAATTTGTCCCTAACTTAGCAAAGAACAATGCACAAATCAATAGAAAAATATTGCGGAGTATTGTTGTTGCTTTTTCTTTTTCTTTTTTTCTTCTTTTTTTCATATTTTTGTAATAAAACTATACTTTTAGTTAAGAATTTATAAATAAAACTAAGATTCCGAGAACAAACATAGAGTGTATTTTTCTGATTCCAGTCCAGGGTAGTGCTACTGGTTTGAAAGTAAACAATGCTCATGACTTCGATTTTTGCCCAGCAGACCTCAAAAGAAAGGGAAAAAAGAGAAACAAAAACTCACCAGAACTACAGAATGTGCGAAAATAATGGAATTTTTGGGACAAATTGATTTGCTTCCGTGAATCCTAATCAAACTTGAAAAAATGATTTTGTTTCAATAATATTTCATTTGCTATTTTTACTTTTTCTTATAAGTAGTATAGAGAAAATATACTACTACAATATACAGCTAGAAGATTCGAATTCGAGATTTTCACGAATATACACGTTTTACATCTGCCTGAGTTCAAAAAGTACATTATTGGAAGATATCCGTCTGTCTGGGACAAAGATAACTAAAAAATAGCTTTGAGCTAGAAGGTTGAAATTTGGATTATGGTCTCTACATCACATTTGCAGATTTCTATCAAATTTTGAGTAAAATCTGTTTAGAGGAAATACGTCTGTCCGCCTGTTCTAATATAAGTTAACAAGATAAGTAAAAAAACCAAGAGAATTATATGGATAAAATACCTTAAACAGATTTAACACATATATTGCAAACACTTGTCAAGTTTTGATCTAAATACAGCAATGGATTAACCATTTGTTAATCTGCAATCTGCATTAATCTGCATTTGTTTCACAACTAACTAAAAAACGTAACGTTATTGCTATAACGTTGATGCAATTTAATATATGAAATTTGGTGCAGTTTTTGTACTACACTTGTGGTTCTATGTTAAAATTTCGCTTTAATCGGTTTTGGAAAAATCGTATCTAAAATGCAAATTTGTTTTTCGTGTACTATTAACTGAATACGAAGTATTAATCGTCTAAACACTTGCCAAGGATCACGCAAATAATTCAGTTAAAATGGTAAATGGGCCGGGATCGCCTGATTGGTAGGACGTTGGACTCGCGTCCCTTGGGTTGATAGTTCGAACCCCGCCGGTCGAAGACTTCTCGTGTGCGTGGTGGCTGGCGCACGTATAAATTTGTCGTGGTCAAAAGTCCTCCATGTCGAGAGTAATACCACTGGGGATACTGGATCAAGGATGATCGTTCTCTGATTCAGGTCTAAATTACGATCTGTGAATGAAATGCATGAATGAAGTCCGCCCCGTAAAAAGGGCTGTGGCGTGTGTGTAGCTAAGTCGTACGCTTGGCCTTAGATGGCTCTACTGAAAAACAAGAGACGCACCCTTGGCTTAAAATTACCGACTTCTAAAGTCAAGGGGCTTGTCTATGATTGCCATTAGAAACAACAACAAAATGCTAAATTCACTTGCAAGTTTGATACTTAGATGTTTTTTTACTAATTTCTTTGTTTTAGAAAGATGTAATTTAATACATATATTTTTGTTGTTTTAGTGAAATAAAAACAAACGTTTCTAAATATAAATAAGTTCGATTATTTTAAGGATTCTTTGAAAAATTTTAAATTGAAGTATCCGGAACATTTTTCAATCTATTCAATTAATTTTTTTTCGTTGTTTTGTAGTAACCTTTAATAATATCTCTATAAGTATTTTTTGAGATAATATAATCATTTAACTTTTGAATTCTATTTATTTTTTAACTCTTTTAATTTTGAATTTTTTTTATTAACTTTAGACTTATTTTTTTGTACAATTTTTATAAATAGCGAGTTAAACATTTTCAAAAGTTTACAATATCTCAATGCAAAAACTCGAAAAATAATCAATAAAAATAATTAGCTCTTATATAGCTGATTTTTGAATATATCAAATAAAAAGATCAATATCCTAATATTACGAATTTGCACTGTTTCTTCATTGTGCAATAAATCTCCATGTAAGGAAAATAATTTTAGATATAGTAATGACTGCTGAATGTATGTCTAGAATTGGTAATACATTTGGATGACTTGGCGACAAAAAAGAAGGATCCCGAATATTAGAGAATCTTGGAGATAGCTACATACGGACTCGAGTTTCAACTTTTGTTCCAGAATAACCGATACCCTGTCATAGAAGGAAGTGAATCTTGATTTCGGCCAAAGAGAATCAGATGAGTTGAGGATAGTCTTCCCAGCGTGCTCTCTTTGAGCGAGGTTCGAACAGTTGCAGTTGTTTCATATATATTTGTTCTTTGTGTGTTGCTAATTTCTGTAAGTATTGCTTTGTCTATGCTTTGTTCCCAGTGTTTCTTGATTTCGTGTAAAATGAAACATCATTATCCTTTACTGAACTTAGTATACTTTTTCATAGGACAACCACCGAACGGATTTTGGATATCTTCCATAACACTATGGCATTTTGAAAAAATCGGGCATCAAAATTTTCTTTTTATTCTGTAGCAATTAACTTATTAATTCGTTATGGTGTGATAATTCTATCCGATATTATTCCTACTCAACTAATTATGATTGAAACGTATTAAGTACTTTGTAGTAAACTAAACGTGTTCAGAAAGAATCATGAATTTAAAAGATTAAGACAATTAAGAATTATTCACAAAAATTTAATAAAATGTTGCAGAATTATGAGTTGGTTTTCAGTTCGTTATTAGCATCATTTAGTCAGCAAGAATGGTCTCCCAGAAGCTTTCTCGTATACTTTCCAACAAAAGGGTAGGTTTTCCTCCAACATAGTCACAGATATGAACACCACGAATTCTTAGATATTTAGTTTCATAATCTCGCACATAAGCATTTTGTGCTTCACATTATTGTCAAGAAATCCTCTACTTAGCACTAAGCGCATGCCATTGTCTAGCGATGATTAAGTAAATGCCTATAAGAAAGAGGCATATGATTAACATCCTTGTCAGATTTTTTTTGAAAGCTTTATAAAGAATTAGGTTTTAGACGCCAACATTATAATATTTTTGACTACCTAATTCTTTGCGTTTTTGTAATTATCGTGCTCCCTTCTACTTGAGCAGTTGGATAGACAGTTTTTTCCTGAATGGATTTCGTTCATAATTTGATAGAAATAACACATTTGGTACATAATCTATACTTCAAATTGCATTCATTTAGCTCAAAACATTTTTGAGTATCATACAGGCACACAAAAACCTATCATTAAAAAAAAACGCCCTTATAGAATTCAGTGATGTCTGAAACATGGGGATTCATTAAAATTTCATGGACGAATTTTTTGACGATTAATATAATTTCTCATTGTAATCTTGTATTTGCAAAAAGAAAAAAAGTCTACCCATATTAAAAAGCATATTTAATTCCTTTCAAAACGCCATTTTTTGCCTATATTTATATTAAGCAATAAAAAATTGCTGTTTTCTGATTAAAACAAAAACGACATTCATGATTAGTTTAATATGTGCTATTTTATAATTAGAAATGAATCCAAGATTTTCTACCATGAGTCAATGAATGCAGCACGTGCTGTAATTACTCTCATAGCTCAATATAATAATGTATGCTTAGAGATTTTTTTTTTTAATAATCTAAGATAAACTAATATTTTTCTTATATTTCTCACCGTGAGAAATTTTTAAATTTCCTCAAGCCAATGTTTCTTTATTTTTATTCTTTAAAAGTAGGAAAAATCCAGCATTGTTCCAAAGAAACTTTTTTTAAAAAAAGGGAGATGAAAGATCATTTGTTATGAATCTAATATATAATACAAATGATTTTTTTTTCACCTTGTTTCTGAAAAAGCATTTTTTTCGCACTTGTCAAAGCAATTTCTTTTTCTCCTCTGTAAATAATTGACATGACATGCTTCAAAAAATAAAGTGAAAGGATTTATATATGCACTTTTTTTTGCATTTTTTTTTTTATTTTCATAAATTCTTATATATTATTGCATATCTTATTCAAACATTAAGATCAATCTTTATAATTTTGCTATTTTCTTAAAAATGAATGGTACATATTGTTTGAGTTAAAATTTACTAAATATTATTAGTGATATATTGTAATAATAAAATTAAACTTGATTTAAAATTGGCTACAATTCCCCAAAGTATTCATTCAAAGCTCCGTTCTCCCCAAAGCATTACTCCAACAAAATATTTTTTAATATCAAATTGTTGCAGATATGAAAAACAATTTTGTATTTTAATAGCTTTCATCTGCTTGGTTTATAGCGCACATGGACCTACCTAAAGGAGTTGAATCCCATGACGTCATAATACCGTTAAAAATTTAAAGTGTTGGGGTAATCTATTTTAGTTTATAAATTATTTTTTGCGGTAACATAATTTCACTTTCTGATTCTTAACATAAAATGTTTAGATGCTTAGTATAATGTTTTTCCTTTGGTATTCAACAATGAAAGAAATACATAATAGATGAAACAATGAAAATAATTTGGATTTCACTGCAATAATGTTGCAAATACTACTGAAAATTATACAAAAATATAATTCAAAAAATGTCAACATTCAGGACAAAACTACAATTAAATTATCATAACCAAAAAGATATTCTTTTGAAATTAAGATGGTGTAAACATTCTTTTTTGACGTACAGCTATGGAAAAAAAACACATCAAAATTAGGCATAATTTTTAAATACTTTCATTTCTATTTAAAATTTGAAATACATTGGTTCATATTATAAATTCACATCCTCCAAATTATACATATGCCAGATTTTATAACTCTAAGAAAAAAGACCAAACTGTGAAGTATCAACACGTACACATCCATTTGTATTATTAGAATGGATAAAACCCATACATTAATGAATAAATTTATGTTCATATTTCCAGTGTTTGTTATGCATTGAAATTATTTAATTTTTTGAATCATCCGCACCTTTTGGGCGTTATTGGATAAAAGATGATTCACAGAATTACGTATACAATATTTGTATTGTGACATGAAAATAATTTTTCACATTTCCCGGAAAAGAATATCATCACGAGCATAAACGTAAATCTAATAATTAAAGGGAAATTTACGTGTGCACAGTAATCAACACGAATATGATAAGAAAAAGTTCTCATTAAAGAATAATTTATTGACGGTGATATTGAATTGGGCATGTTTTCTTATCAGTATTCACCTGATGAGTGAGCACGGTTTTTATTTCAATTCAAATTTCTGATCCCTATCAGATATTGCAGCTTTGAGAATTATTAATGACTAGAATTATACCTGCTGCATTCATACCTATACATTTTCAGGCTAGTTTCAAAAGAGATTCATATATCAAGCGAATCAGGTTAGTTAGTTAGGGTTTTATCGCGCAAGAACCATAATTGATTATGCTGCGAAAAGGAAATGGTAAAAAGCGAATCAGGTATTGTCAAATAATTAATTTACCTGCTAGGTATTACTTTTTAATAGAACAAATGAATATCATTCATGTATATTATTTTATGTAAATTTAACTTGTTATTGCAGATGAACACAGATGTTGCTGTAATTATCTACAATACGTATATTACATTTCTGTAAGTATTTAATAATTAAAACAACGTTAATTATCCACAATTATGGTATTCAAAATTTCAAACACAAATTATAAATCAATTATAAATTAAACCTCTTAGTGGCCGAACCGGCCTTTTCTATTTTTCAAATTCTGTCCAAAAACAAATAATTTAAAATTTGGTCCAAGATTCCTTAAAATTCTATGAATAAAATATATTTCGAAATTGCACTAAATACTAACTATTTGCATTAAGACGGTTTATTCGCATTAGTTTAATTTTAGATTAAACTACTTAGGTTATTAAAAGTTGAAATAAGATCAAACAGACTTATTACTTCTAAATCTAACAGCAGCTAAAAGTTTTATCCGATAATAGATACTTAAACCTCTAAAATGTTCAGGCAATCTCACATCCAAAATTCTTATCCTTATTTCCATTATCAGCATTTTTTCTTGTTCTTTCTCTGTCATTTTCAATTTAGGTATAAGATATGTAATTTCGTGGCTAAGTCCCACTTTCATGTGTTCATTTGTGAATAAAAATTAGCTAATGCTGTCAGTAAAATACGGAAGATTTCACTCTGGATCTTTCTGTTTCTAGAGTATATGAATATTACCGTTTCAGTATCCAACATTAAAATGTTGACATTTTGTTCCCTATTCCACAATGATTCATTGATAATAAAATCAATAAAAATTTCCGAGCATCAGCTATAATTATCGATTAAATGATGTTTTAAATTATCCGGTAACCTTGAATTTGTGCTTATAGATGACTATGGAGTTAGTTAAAATAAAACCGATATTCGGTTTTGATATCGGATCAATGATTTGAAGAATTCCCGTACCTATCTTCTCGATAAACGCTTATAGAGAGAAAAAAAAACCTGGTAAAGAAAAAAAAGCAAAGAGATTGAATCATTAGATCAAATATTGTTTTCATCATTTTATAAAATATAAATTTAAAATATCAAAAATAAAACATTTCATCAAAAATAAAACATCATAGAAGGAAAATTTTATCTTTAATCAAAATGTATTGTATCTTTCATTTCTTATCCATATGTATTTAAAATTGTCATCAATAAAAGCTGAAAATGAAAATGATGAATTAAAATTCTATAAAATTTCATAAAGGGCAACTTTTTTTTTACTTTCACAATACTATTACTGCTCAAGCTGATATTCCAAACACAGTGGAGAGAAAAAAAAATATCAATGATGGTAAAAAAGTTGTATTTTTGATATTTGGTGATTTTAAAAAAGAGATAATGATTATTCTTGTTTTCAAATTCAACTAATATACAATATTTATTTTTTAAGTTGAATTTTCCCTCACTGACCTACAAATTTTGCTTCCACAGTTTTCGTTTTCTCACTGACAAATACTTTCATGATTAAAATGTCTTTTCTAATGAAATTCGAAAGTTCCTTTTACTTCTCTTCATTTCCTAAGAAATACAAAAGATCTTTTGATTGAAAATGGGTCAAGGTGTTTTCTTCTTTAGGATTAGTACATTCTAGACATGAATAAGAGAGAATTCGTAGAATTGTAACGGTTTCAATCGCATAAAAATCATAAATCTAGAAAAAAAATGATGAAGGTAAGATAAAAGAGGAAATGTTGAGTTACAGAAAATTGCGTGTTGTTAAAAATATTCATTAAGGAAAACCAGCGGAAATGATCTCCTCAAAAATTTCTTTCGTTCTCTACAATAAAAGCATATAACAACACTCACTCAGCATAAAATACTGGAAATCGGATAAGGGCGCATTGCCTTGTATAGCACTGGCGAACAATTATGAAATATTTATTTCTAGCAAGATTCTACCATTTTTTTTCTGTATCTATCATGTGATTTTCATCGATTAATCCATTGCATGTTATTAAAACCTGATTACCCAAAAATCCAATTTGTATTTTGGACATAATTTCTCTGACAGATTTAAATTAAAACTTGACTTACAATTACAGCTGTAGTCAGGAAATAGCATAAAAAAGAAATATAATTTAGTCCTGCAATCTTTGAGTCATTATTTAATTTTAAGTCATAATGTTTACATGCTTGCAAAAATACAGATAATCGGAGAGCCAACTGTTTGACAGTTTTGGTTCATAATTTGATAAGAAAAACCCTCTCTTCTTTGCTAGTTAAATCTATATACCAAATGTTATTTATCTAGCAATATAATTATGTAGTTATCTAGTTCATTTGCACTCATTCTGACAAATAAATAGACTTTTTCTAAATAGATCCGGTTCAAAATTTGATAGAAATCTGCAAATTTAATGTTAAAGCTATATACCAAATTTCATCTTCTGTCATAAGAGGTTTTTCAGCCGTGTTTAAAGGGAGAAGGACAGACAGAGTCCAAAAATTATTATTATTTTTTTTTTTTCTTTTTTGGACTCGGAGATTTCTGAGAGTTTGAATTTTTTGTACTATAGAATACTTCCAAAAATATAATAAATTACGAAAAAGTAAAAAGCAAAGTAAATACACTGGTACTATGAGAGGTTGTTGTAAAATACTAGTCAAATCGATAAGCGGGCAAACAAGAAGATATTCCTTTATATAAAATCCACATAAAATACAATCATTGTTATAATTAAACCAAGACAAATTAATAAAGCCAGAAATATTATCATATTATGATGTCTCGGAAAGACTAGATATTCCATTTTTTTTTTCTTTGAAAGGAGGACTAATTATGATTATTGTGCAAAAGAGAAGATATTAAAGTTAAGAAATGGCGAAAATTGACTTCTAACACCTGAATCATCACATTTTTGTCCTTGAGACAAATACTATTTTTGAGGTTATATCTCTTTGTGATGTATATCTTTCTCTCTCTTTTTTTACTTGAAACTCGAATTCTCTAGTCCGAAGCATTGTTAAATTGCTGTCTTCGTTTTATAGTGATATTTTTAATAACATCAAAATCAAAATGAATACTTTGATTTTGATCAATATTTATAAATCTCAGTGCAGATAAACAATAAATTTGTAGAAAACTGCATTCAAACGTACTAGTCTGTCTGAGTTATTTTCGAACGAACAGCCGAAAATCAGAGGTAAACAGTAATCCGCCATCAGTAGTGCACGTGTTCTGTATGCGGTGGATGCAAGTGACTTTGACAGTGATTGATGTGTGTTTTTTCAAATCATACTGTTGGAGGGAAGAATAGATGGGACTGTGGATAACGACTGAAGATGTGATAAAATGTTTTTTTAGTAAAGGGAAATTTTAAATCCAATCAAATATTGCAATTTTATTATTTCATTTTATTACTCTTCCTATAAGTCGTTTCTTAATTTTTTATGCATAAAATGTTACATTTTTTTTTTGAGCAAAAAGTTTTTAAACGATTTGTTTTTTCTCTAGATTCATTCATTTTTGTTGGCGCTAATTAAACAGATTTCTTTTACATCTTTTAGCTCATTATTTTTTTAAAAGTATATTTAATCATTAGTCATTTTTTTTTAATTTCATTGTATTAACTTATTGATTTGCAAAAAATATAAATTAGATAAACTAAGACAACCAATGTTTGACAATTGTTGCTTTTTTTCAATTTTTCACGATTTGTACATTAGAAAAAATATGGTGGCCGTTAATTACAATTAAAGTGAACTGTGCATAAAAAAACAAATTAAAATAAAATTTGATGTATTTAATTTCATTTTTAATTAGGATTATTTTAATTATATTATTTTAAATTTCGAAGTGGTTGATAAACATCAATGTGTTAACGACTTATAATATTGAACGCATCTTATTTATCAAAAAAAAAAAAATCCTAATACTATGCAAATACAGTAATTTTCTAATTTATGTAGTAATTATTTAATATCTGCAAATTATGAAATTAATTAGAAAATATTAAAATTGATACAGAAACTAATTTGAGTTGCTTTCAGAATTCTGCAAGAGTATTTGTTGGGCTCAAATAGCCAGTGAATAAAACGAAGACTATTCTTGCTACAGATAGCTACAGAATAATTCGTTTAGCCAAATAGCGACAGGGCAATTTATTTTTCTTTGCTAATTATGTGTTTAAACTGTTAAACAAAAACAAAAACAAAAGATTTTTTTGAGGAGCAGAATAGAGAATTACTTTAAAAGTCCGTTCACTGTAATAGTTAAGTTAAAAATTAAAAAAAAAAAAAAATTCGTCCTATTACGTAATACTGCGCTTAAAATTTCAGCTGAAATTTCTTTACAATTTATTTAATAATATTCTTCATTATTATATTTTTAGGACATTATTATGCAGTCTCTTTAAATATAATTCACTTCGTTTAGAGGAAAGTATTTTGAAGTATTTTCTATAAATATAAAGCATCCCATACTTATTCTGATAAAGAAGGGTTTTTTTCTAAATAAATATGTTAATGCTTTCTTTCTATTTGTATATATTTCAATGACACTTTTTCACACAACTTTAGTTCGAAATTTAGGCACCTATTCTTCACTTTAAATGTGACCTTGTAAAATATTTCGGGTGTTTATGTGAAATAAAATGTTTGAATTCAAAATAATAATAAAATTACATTTCCGAATATGCAAGAGAAAATTCTTGAGCTCCTGCGGTTATTTTTTTAACGCACAAAACTCTAAGTTAAGGCGGTAGGTCTTTATTTGCATTTCGTATTCAAATTTCGTTTTAAATTATAAAATTCTATTCTTGAAAAAGGAAGAAATTAGGTTAATATAAAAATTTCTTCCATGCAAATTATTTGTGAAGAATAAAACGCTGAAGTCAAAAGGGATGTTCTTGCAAAATCTAAGTAAATATTGTTATATATTTTATATAACAATATGTTATATTGTTTTTTCCACCATATTATAAATGACGTTATTAAGAATGCGTAAAAAAAAATTCAGTTTGTGTTTTTTTAACATTTAAGTTTCGGATGAGTGCATTTAAAAAGTATATATATTTACATGAATTTCTATGCAATATATGCAAGAAGAATATTTTTAAAAAAAACTATGAGGAAAACTTTCATTTTCATAATGTACATAATATAATAATTTCATAAATATACAAATACATTTTTAAAAACTTTAGTTTTGAACTTTTAATTCGAAATATCATAGCAAAATGATGATATATATTTGATTTTCTATGCAGAATTTTTAAAGTGTTTCTTAATTATTTAGTAGCAAAAAGGTGCGCACATTCACAGACACATATTGTATTTAAAATCATCGAATCACCCGCGAATATAAATTTGGCAACTAATAACTAATTAAACAAGCTTTTTCTTCAACCAGTGTATGGCCACTACAAGATGTCCCTTCATTCATGAAAAATGATCGTGCATTTCATTGATAGAACTCTGTAGATATCCCTTTCCTACGATTTCTCTGAAGGAAGGAATGATTCCATTCCAATATCGTGCACGAAAAATTTTACTTATTATTAAGGCAATTAAATTCTCACATTGGGCTCATAGAGGTATATAACAAATTTCAAACTCAAAAAGTGATCATGCTTTTTTAAAAATATTAATAAGCTTTAGAAATATAATTAAATGATATAGATTGCCGATTGTGGGCTGCAAATATTTAGAAGGTTAGCAATATAAAAAAAGAAAATACAACAGAATGTATGCCTGGACACAAGTCAAATTTTAAGGCACGTTGGGATTAAGTAAAATGTTAGACTTAATCAGAAATCAGGTGTGTTTTTTCAATGGCAACCACTTAAAATCACTCTTATATGCTGCTAACTTAGGTACGTTACATTTTATTAATGCTCATTTGGTATTTTTTTTTCCAGTGATATCGACATTTTAATTCAAACGACATCATTTTCCCACACTTCACTTCGTTTAAAGGAGGAAAACATTTAAAAAAAAAAATCGCACCTCTAGTCCAAGGATCTTAGCCAGATAAAATTTCAGGTTGAAGGAGTCTATATTATTTATGAAAATTTACCCTTTCAACAAGCACACACAAAAAAATGCATTTAATATCATATCAATGCGCATGAGGGAAACCAAAGTAACTGCTTTTTTTAGAGCATACTTAAAAGCTGTTTTAAAATTAAATAAAAAAATTAGGAAATAAAATGGACAACACTGAAAGACTAATATTTCGAATTTTAAATAAGCATAAAAGTGGAATTTAAATAATCATATTCAAAGAATTTATAAAGAAAAAATCTCAAACTTTTTTAGCTACCAATCTAATTAAACTTTTAATAATTCTTTTATTTCGGTGTATTTACTATTCAAAAAATAAATATGTATTAAATTTTGTAGTTCTATGACAGTCTACCTTTGAGATCTTTTTGAATGATCTTTGCATTATCTACATCACATGACGCTGCACGTGATTTACAGACATAATGCAGCCCGCAAATATTAAGATGCTAAAACTAAATATTAAATGCATTCTTTCAAAAACTTTATACAGTTGCCTGAACTTCTTATGTGAAGTGAAATGGAAAAACACAGAAAATATTCTCATAATGAGTGTCGCAATTTTTAAGCACTTGGTTGAATATTTCCTTTCGAAAAAAATTTTTAATGAAAAGTTAAATGAAAACTTTAGACTTTATATGTTCGGATGTACCATAAAAATTTCAAATGAATTAGAGGAGAAAAACGAAAGGAAAGAGAAAAAGGTGGCAAGATTATTGAAACTAATAATTAAAAAAACATTCAAGAGAGGTTAAAAGATTATTCACAAAGAAAAGACTACTCCAAAATTATAAAATTTCTATCAGACGATTTCTTTTTGCCTGATAAACACTGAACGGCATTTTTTCCTTTATAATGCACAAGAAAGACATTTTGCCTATTTCTAGATTTGAAGATTTCTTTTCTTTTAGAATGAATATTTAATCAAGTTATTTATATATCTTCCAAAATAATATTAAAAGGTAAAACAAGAGGTTAAAATTTAAAAAAAATATTCATCCGTTTTTTATTGGCAGACTAGGCATCTGTTTAGGGCCGTAAGCTGAAAGGATTGCTTTATCGTATAAAAACTTGAATTTCCTAGTCGCCATATAAGTAAGTTTGAAAAAAGTATACATTATATTAATGATAAAACACTAATATTTAATGAAGAATAATTGTTCAGTTTCTTATTTATTAGATAATTTATAAACATCGAACCACTGATTCAATAACATTGTATAGAAACGTGGATTCTGGGCAATATGGAATCATAATAGACAAAAGAATATTTCTTAACAAAATAAAAAATAATAATTAAATCTCCATTAAGGGAAAAAAATGTATGGAAAGGGGAAACTAAATTTATATATTTGGCAATTTTGACCACTCATCTTATTAAAAGAAGTGCCTTATACTACAAAAAGCTTAACGTTGTAATAAACGTCAAACTAGCATTGAAAAAACGAATTATTTTTTAAAAATTTTAGTAGATTTTTTTTTTTAAAACTAAAATAAGATTTTTAAATGAAGCAATCTAAAACAGGAAACCCATGAGTCCTACTTTATGTAGCAAGTCTTTTAGAGAAAAAAAATATTACAAATTCTCGCAAATATTACTATTTTCATTCTTTTAACCATATTTCGAAAAATGAAATCACGAAAATATGCAAAATAATGGAATGATCTACATTTATTGTAATTATTAAAATAAATATTTAAATTTCATGGATTAGAACATATTTATGCATATATTTTCAATGAATCGCAAGAGTCACTGAAAACATTTTTTAAAAAAATTTCTAGAGGCCTTTTTGTACGCATCGCTTTAGCGTATATATTGAAAGCCCTATTATCATATGAAAAATTGAATTAGGTGTTGTTTTTAATGGAAATACTTACTCAAATAATGATAATAATCTATACCTATAATAAAACTCAATGTGTGTGTGAAGAATAATGTGTGTGTGTGTTGGCGCTCTACAGGCCAGACCGTTTGACCTACAACTACCAAATTTGGTACATGTATACCTTGGAGGTCGGGAATGTGCACCTGGGGTTCCTTTTTTCGAATTTTTAATTAGAATTTTAATTATTAATTAAAAACTAACTTTCCAGCCAAAAAAATCTTCGATTTTCATCACCCAACTTTTCCGCCAAAATCTTCCATTTTCTCCACCGCCAAATGAGTAAGGATTCAGTTTTTTTTTTCCCTCTCAACAGTAATGAGGCTAGGGTTAATATTTTTCGGCGGATGATTTCAAACGATTCTGTTTATTTTCTTAATGTTTGATGCATTTAAAATTAAACAATGTTAATTAATCCATGTTTCAGATTCATTCTGAAGTACTTTTGAATTAAAATAACACAGAATAAAGGAAATTAAAAATGTATAATCTGCATAGCGTTATCTCAACTGGCGTAGAAAAATTCACGCATTTGCGTTACCTAACTGGCGAAGAAAAATCACCCATGCGCATTGTTCTGATTGTTGTCATGACAACCACTTTCAACGGATGATTTAAATTATTTTTAGGTTAGTTGCATGTTTTTGTAAGTAAATTGTATTTATGTTAATTATGTATTTTTTGTATATGCTTATAGTTTTAAGTACATCGTTTTTTAAGTAGTTGTTTTTTAACCTGTTTTCAATGATTTAAATTATTTTTAGGTTAGTTGCATGCTTTTTTAATTAAATTGTATTTATGTTAGTTATATATATATATTTTGTATATGCTTATAGTTTTAAGTACATCGTTTTTTAATTAGTTTTTTTAAACCTGTTTTCGACCGATTATTTTAAACGATTCATTTTATTTTCTTAAAATTTGATGCATTTAAAATTAAACATTGTTAATGAATCGATCTGTTCATGATGAATCTGAGAAAATTTTGTTGACAAATTCTTGAGATATTTCATAACTTAAGAAAGATATATTTTAGTGCCCATAAAATTTAAACGCTCAGTGACTCTATTATCAGTAATCATATTATTAAAAAAATGCTTTGTTTCAGTAACAAATATTATTATATTAATTGCAGTTTAGTCATTTCCATTTTTATTTTAAGCATAAATTCTACCGAAACTAACAGAAAATTAGAGCGATACATATTATGTTATGGCTGAAGGACTTTATATTATTTAGAGTGAATTACAGGACTATCAAAATTTGAAGCTTTAAAATATTTGATGAAGGAGATATTAAAGTAGGAATTACATAAAATATTTAATTATTAAAATTTTAACGAGCATTAAGATTGGCGAACCGGCTGGTCGCCAAAGGCGGCTAGTAATCAATAAATTAGTAGTTTATTACTCGATTGCTATTTTATAAAAAAGTGAAATTCGAATGCTAAAATTTTTAAACAACAAATCAAAACGGTTTGCTCATGAAAATGTCTCCTAATTTATATACAAGAGTATTGCTGATATTTTAAATTTATAAATGGATTATAAATATTTTAAATAAATATAATGACTCTTAAAAGATGTTGGATATTTGTAAACAGGAATTTAATTTATTAAACTATTTTATATTCACAATGATTAAATCATATGGTTCATCAATAATTTTTATTTTAAAATAATATATAATAAATATTTGAAAACAAAGCATAAATTAGTTTTAAAAAGTTATTTATAAACGCAGACAATACCGTCTTTGTACCCCTTTACCTTTAATGTACCTTTGTTCCATTCGATTATTCTAATTCAGAGCAATAATAATAAAGAGATTGGTTGCTAGAACAAATTTCCATAATTAATTGCCGATTTTTATATTTCATACTTTTCCCGATGTTTCTAGCAAATAAACATTACGTTTTCAAGTAATTATTTTTCTACTATAATTTTAAAAATATGTTTAAACATTCACTTATAAATAATTAGAAATCATATCTTCTCATTTTCATGAAAAATATCCGATATCATGAAATTTAGAATAGAATCCTTATTAGAATGGATAAATCATTTCCGATTTTGAATTAGTGTAAGGACTTCACACATTGTTTAATCTAAAACACAAAATCCTGCATTTAATTCCTGATAGTTTTGAGATCGTACAGTTTTGAGATCACAGCAGTTAAAGTAAAATATTGTACTTACCAAACTTACATCTGCAATCAAATAATCTTTAAAACTAACGACAAAGTTGTGATAAACAATCAATGGCAGCTCTTGTTACAGCAGTTTTTTTCTAGCATGTTTCATAGAAAATTTGATGCCTTCTTTTATCACTTAATTTATTTTCGAAAAAAAAATAGCAGCGGATTGAAGAAAATATCACTTATTACGCTTTCAAAAGTTAAAGAAAGTTCTAAAAACATTTAAAAATTGCCAACTTAGTTCAAAATAAGAGGTTTAGAAAATAAACAAAGCATCATTTAGTTGTAAGAGTCCTTCTTCCAACATACAAAATAATATATCAAATGAAAATAATCTAGAGCAAAATTATTTAGCAGACAACATAAGAGATTCGAAGCTGTAGAGCATCGAACTCAAAAGTCAATAGCGTCCTTATCGCCTTTGACGATCCCTGCGAAACTTTATAACGAACTTATATATATATATATATATATATAATAGAAAATTTTGAAATTATATACTCTTTTCATTATTGTAATTTCAAACTGAATAATGAGAACAATTAAAATGGGATTCGAACTTCTCTCCGAAATGTCGAAATGTTATAGTGTGATAACATTTAAAACTGGAGTCGTCTGCCTTTATATTATTTTTTAATTCTAATTAAATTCTAATTATCGGAGTTATGATAACACAAACACGAAAAATATATTTAATAATATTGTAACGCAATGAAAGTAATGAACAAATTGTTGAAAAATATACTGAAAACTATTTTTAAAAATTTTAAAAAGCAGAAGAATATAAAATGAAATCAAATAGGATCCTCTCAGGATCTATTTATTTAAATTTCAAAATAGTGCTTTTTTTGCCATAATATTATCCGAAATATTTGAGGAAAAATGTTAATTTCATTATTTTTTAATTATGAATACATTTTAAAATTGGAAAATGTCTTCTTTTTGTCATACTACATAGTTTATCCCTCTTCTAGAACAAACTATGAGTCCAGATTGAATAGTTCTAGAATTTAATTGTCTTTCTTATGGAATGTTTTGTATGACTTTCGTACCATGCACATTTAATGATGTTCGTACCAAATATATTGCACTCTACTTAGAAATACTGAAACACAAATCAGTTGAATATTTTATATTTACATTGCACTTTTGGATCTGTAGCAGCCATTTTGTGTTATTTCTATACAATCATAGTTGCTGAATTAAGAATTCTTTCTAGTACATTAAGTTAGATCAGGAACATAGTTTTTGGCCTGATGATAAGGTCTCGGCTTCAAAATCGGAGGGTTTCAAGTTCGAGATACGATTCCACCGAAGAACCGTCATGCAAGCTGGTCTGGTTCACGTCAAATCCGTTCGGGTCAAATGTCCTCCCGCTGGTGTGATGTGAAAGTTTGGAGAGGGGAGTGAAAACTCAGGTGTCGTCCTTATCCTCTGAACGCGGCGCAAAATTATGAGGTCCTTTCGAAATTGACCCTAGTGTTGCTGTAAAACCGGACTTTAATATAACTAAACTAAACTGAACTAAAGCAAATTTAATTTGGCTCAATTTTATTACCATTCCATATGGAAGCAAGACGATGATTACATTCAGATAGACAGCATACTTTTGAACACTAATCAGATGACGATGATAACGCTTGAGCTGACTTATCTCGCTTTAAATTTCCATAACACATCAAGGGAAAATCATATCAAAAGTAGAACACCAAACATAAGAAAACAAAGAAACAACATATGGTTTTCCTATCGCCATTATAAATGAGGCGTTTTCACCCTGCTGTTGTGTGGAAATTTTCAAAGCATCTGTAAACAAAATTCAGGCTCTATTATTTTCCCCCGTTTTAAAAGTACTTGCCTATATTCGAGAGGTACAAAACAAAATTAATTAAATTTGGTCCGATAACTAAGTTGCAAATCATTTCATACAAGATATACACGTTTTAGAATATTATATAATGCTGTAGGACAAATATAAGAGATTAAATAAGTTTTTTGACGTTTTTACTTTTAATTACAATTTGTTTCTTAGATCAGTGATTAACAATTTCTGTTAATAAAATTCAATTTTATTTTCTACAGGTAAATTGAAACTTACTTTCAAACATTTGTTTCATTTCCAGCGATTGCTTATTGAAATTAATTCTCATAATTATGGCGAATTGTTGAATATTCAAGAATTTCCATTTCCTTATCGCTTCATTCCAACAAATTCATCAATGGAAGGTATAATTATATCATCCACGTAAATTATGGAAACGAATTGTTTCAGAAATTCCTACTTGATGAATTTAGGAAAATATTTAGGCAAAAGCCAAACGGAACTTTATTGCTGTCTAACATGAGTCACAAAGAAAGTGATTTTTTTAAAAAAAATATTCAAAACTCACATGAAAGAACCCCCTTTTTCAAATAAAATTGAAAACTGAGATTGCAAATGATTCTAAGCTTATTCCTTCAAGGGCAGCATATATCTATCTTAAACAGTTTCACCATTTAATTACAGCTCTCCATGTTGAGTTTTAAACTTTCACCTTTTTTTAATCTATTATACTAATGGGGAACAGTACTCTAAATAGCATTTCTAATAATACCCATCTTTCGTTTATGATTCATTAGTTCATTTACTTTGTTAGTCAGAAAGGCAATCATTTTGTCTTTCTACAAATAGGAGCATCAACTCGAAATTTAATTTTAATTCGAATGAAATTTCTATAGCTTTATTGAGCTTATAATTATTAATCAATAATGACAGATCACTTCTTATGTTTGAATATTTAACAAAACCTAAACTCAACTAAATTAGCAATATAAAAATAAAAAAACACACTCTTCAAAAGGATATTCAGTATGGAAAGCAGCAGCGGTATCCGAAGATATTAATTTACCCTCTCTCTTGATATACTTTCTGCCTCTGGCGATAGATATTCAACGTTTATAATACAAGAAATGTTTAGTTTGCGAAAAGCATATACAATGATTTTTCATGGCCATTTCCAAACTCGGAATATCTACTTCCCATCTTTTTATTTTATAACATAAACTGAATGTTGTCCATTGCAATGATATGTTGATTTCAATTAAAACCAGCGGGAGTGGTCTCTCCTCGCTTAATCTTTAATGAACTTGTCATGCCAATGAACAACTTTCACAACATTGGCGTTCAACAGCTACAAAGGATCAACGTTTGGCGTGAGTTTAGTATTTTTACTGAATCTATCGTGCCATCATTGGCGAGTGTTTTGGCGATTAACCTCTGTCATGCCGTTAATAGTAACCGAAAATCGAATTTGTGCTTTAGACACGTTTTTTTCGACCGATTGGAACAAAGATTTGACACAAAATTCAACTTGTAGTTGCAAAGCCTCATACAAAATTTGAAATATTTACGTCATTGCATATTTAAATTACCGCGTTTACATGTTTCTGAAAGTACAGACCGACAGACAATCAACCCGTTGTTGGATTTGGCTCAAAATTTTACATCTGTCTACACTATAGATTGTTAAATCTCAGCACCGAATCTTATCTATCTAGCTCTCTTCGTTTTGTAGTAATCGCGTAAATTTATATTCGAACAGCCGGATAGACAGATTTTATCTGCCCAGATTTTGCTCAAAATTTGATAGAAATCTACAGATTTGGAATAAAGACTATTCTAAATTTCAACCGTCTAGCTCAAAGCGGTTTTTAGTAATATTTGTCAAAGATCAGCAGACAGACGGACATTTTCTAAAAATGTGTTTTTCGAACCCAGGGAAGTCTAAAGCATGGAGATTTCTAAAACGTCTCGAGTTCGAATTTTTCGGCGATTACTATACTTATTCTAAACTACGCATACAGAAAGTAAAAATTAATTTATTATATAAGTATTTCATAACAAGATTTCTTAAGAGTCCTAATCGAATTGTTTTCCTCATATGTTGATATATTGCGGTTCTCACATGTAATTAATTTTCTTGTGCTGTTTATTGGACTTTTTATTATAAACATTATTTTAATTTTTTCAATTAATACCAGAGTTACCTTTGTTTGATTCGAAATGATTTTATATTAATCTATACAATAGCGAGCAGAATGGGCATTGCCATCTTAAACTAAAATTCTTTATTTTTTTTTAAAAGTGCCAAGGGCGCGTGGCTCTAATTTTTCTTGGTCTGCTTTGAAAGTAGCTCCTACAAATCTGCAAGCAATTAGTATTTCTTGAGTTTGGTATGAGTTAAATCTTTGGAGGTTCTGAAGAACTTGTTCGGCTACAGAATCAAAAAGAATTGTCCTCACATAGATAAATATGGGGCAAAGTTCCTTTCATGAGAGTTTCGAATAATTTACCAGATATTATTAAATCACATATCATACGTTGTTTCCACTAATATTCGAAATGCACTATTAAACCTGTAGCAAATTGTATGTATGCTTTACTTGGTAATTTTTTTTTTTTTTTTTTATTTGTACATCCCCGGGAACTTTGTTGAAATGCTCTAAATATCATTGCTTTAACATTATCATAAATTTGTAACTATCTTCATTTAACCCCTTCGGAACCAACGTCTATTAAAGGACAAAGGACAAAACATTACTACATAGAACATAAAAGATACATGCGCGTGAGCTGCACGTCTTGCAGTCTCACTGCCCAACTCTCTTCTGCCAGTAATGGCGGGAAAGCATCACATGATTAATGACGTGACGCAACATGGCCAGCATGGCGCCATACGGGATACGAGATCTGTCAGCGCTTCCCATATATATATATATATATATATATATATATATATATATATATACACAAAAGTATTAGAATCAAGTTAATAGGAAAAACAAAAACCAAATAAAAATTAAACCAAAAAAATTATTAAAAAATATTAAAAAAGAATCCGGACAAAGACAGATCTAAAGAACGTGGGATTTATTTTAGTAAAACATTAAAAAATGAAATAAAAAATTTAAAAGAAAAATTTGTCATTACAGTAATAGATAAATCAGCAAATAATTTCTGTTTAATTTGTAAATATTATTATAAAGAACTTTTAATTAATGAATATAACTCTAATGCAACTTATATGTTAAAGAACACCGGGAAAAAGGAATTAGATAAAAGAATGCTAGCTTTCGCAAAAAAAACCAAAACTAAGACTTGCTCTCTTAACTATCCTTATTTATTCCCAACAGTTAAATTTCATAAAAATCCATTAAAATTCAGATTCGTAACCTGTAGCACTGGTAGTTATAATTACTATACGGGTAAACATTTCTTTAAATACTTAAAAATTATCCTGGACAAAATAAAAAATGAAGACAACTTTATTATTTCTAGTAACAAAGAAGTATTGGATTTTCTTAAAGATAACAACATTAATAAACTTAATACTTTTGATTTCGAAAATTTATACACTAATCTACCTCATGAAAAATTAATAAAGGTCTGCACTTTTATATATGACGAATATTTAAATGAAAATATCATTCCTAAAAATAACTGGCTTGAGTTATGTAATTTTAATATTACTGAAAATTACGTGTTTAATGGTATTAATTTTTATAAACAAGTCAAGGGCATTCCAATGGGGACAGCTTTCTCAAGTGCTTTAGCTAATATTTTCCTGCATTACTATGAGAAAAAAATAATTAAATATAATTTTATAAACGGGTGGAGATATATTGATGACCTAATTTTGATTAACTTCGACAATACTAATATTATTACTAATTGCTATCCAAAAGATTTAATTCTAAAAGATACAAATATAAATCAACTTGAGGCTACCTTTCTAGATTTAAAAATCGAAATTGCTAATGATAAAACAATAGTTGGTATATACGATAAAAGGGATGATTTCAACTTTAAAATAACAAAACTATGTAACTACCATTCCAATCTAAACTCTAAAATTTTCAAAAATCTTATTTTCTCACAAGTTAACAGGATCAAAAGGGTTTGCAATAATAAAAATTCTTATATTGAAGCATCAAATATCCTCCTTAAAAATTTAATTAAAAATGATTTTCCTAGAAATTACTGTAATGTCAAATTTTTAATTAAACAAGGTATGGTTTGGGATTAATCTTTTGGCTTAAATAAAAATAGAAATTTACTTGCATATTGGATCACTCAATAGATGGCGCTGGGTGCCTACCTCTGTTTACATAATTTACCGTTAACTTTCAAAAACAGGAAATCACAATCGATTGTTTAAAGTTTCGTTCACTGTTGGATGGTATGTCTTGGCCTTTTCGTTTTTAATTTTAATTTTAATGCTGTTTTTGTTTTTATTGTTATTGTTTTTATTGTATTTTTACTTTGTGGTTTTTTTCTAATTTGTTATTTTGTATTTCCTTTCTGTTAAAATGGTATATCTCTTGAGCATAATTTCGGGGGATTTTCGGGTCACGAGGAATCATTATTAGACTTAATGTCTGTATGTCCTCACAGAAAAAATCCCTTTATTTGAATCCCTGCCTGAGGGTGACCCTTGAAAAAGTCTTCAGGCCGGATTCTTTTTTAATATTTTTTAATAATTTTTTTGGTTTAATTTTTATTTGGTTTTTGTTTTTCCTATTAACTTGATTCTAATACTTTTGTATCAATTCATCTGTGTTTTAGAAGTAGCTGCAATTGCGCTCTCTAAATACTATGAAGTTCCTTTTTGGTTTTAGTTTAAATAGGTAATAAATTTTAGTTGCGATTTCGAAACTGTTTTGTTTCGTTTTCATTTTAGTTTCGTTTTCAAACTTTTTCTTACTTTAGATTGGTTATATATATATATATATATATATATATATATATATATGCTATTAGAGCCTTCTTTTGAGACTCAGCAAGTTGGTCTTCTGAAATAAAATATAAACGAAGATGAACTTTTCAATGATAACTGATGAGACTGAACATTTTTAAATTTGCACAGTTTTAAAGTTCTGGAAATTTTCTATAGAATTTCATTATTTACAGATTACTATTGTTCAATTTCTTTTCTGTAAAATTTCCTATGAATAATATTTATAATTTTGTTTGCCTGTATGTATTATTTATTTACTTGGGCATTGTTAAAATGTGAGTATTTTGCATGTTTCATTCATTTCCATTAATGCTTTATGTTTCATATTAATATATATAAAATAATAATACATTATATACATTACTTATAAAACTGATTATATTAAAATTCTGATTTTATATGATTTTTTCCCTTGTAAAATTAGGCTTAACTCCGAAAAATACGTGGATCAGTGGCGATGTTCCATTTTTGAGCTTTCGGTCCCATGCCAGCACTTCGTTTTCCACTTCAGATTTTAATTCTTTAATGGAACTTTTAGCGATAAATATACGTTTAAATAATTAGAAAAATATGCTTTGGTCAAAGCAAGAAAAACGAGATTTTCATTGATCTTTAACAGATTTTAAATAATAATTATGATTTCTTTCTCATCTTTTTTCTTTTTCTTTCTTTTTTATCAAAATGAGTTTTAAAAACAAATTTGCCTTTTCCTTAATTGTCTACAGCTCAGTTTTTTCTCTTCTAAATGTGCGAACTTAACTTTTTTAATTTGGTTTTTTCTATCCTCAAGTTTTACTTGATTTTCATGTTTTTTTTAGGTATACTTCGTTTCGAGTTGCCATCTGTTCTTTTAAATATTAATTAAAAGATGGCATATTCAGAATCGATTATGTAAAACTGCTGTTGTAAATTTCTTTTTAATTTTTATCTTTCTTTTCTTTATCATATCTTTCTCAAAGCAGACCACATGCATTTTTTGCAAACAATAACAACCAATAAAGTGAAGAAATGCCGTTTTCTCCTCTAGTACTGAGAAAGAAAGAGAGAGACCATTATGAATGGAATTTAAAGATGAGTCTTTTATTCTGGAATCAATCTTTATTTACCACAAGAGATTTTACAATGCCATATGCTAATTCACAGAAAGTTTTATCTCAATTATATTTCTTGATTTTTTTTTAAATTTAAAAACACGATAAATTGTATTAAAAGTTTTCTTTGAAAAAATCCGTCAAGAAAGTATTGAGTTACATAACAATGAAATAAATATCATTATTTCGCAATTTCTCTTTCCAAATATGAAGATTGCCACAGATGTGGAAAGTAAAGAGAAAAAAAAAAAAAAAAACAGTAAAATTTCAAAAAATAACTGAATTTTGATTATCCACGATATAATTGTGGAATCATTTTTAACCAGGGGGCAGATCATTAAAATATAAAACTTCTTCTTTTTTGTCTTTTTACCCATTTTGAAATGATGTTCATGAATGTCTGTATACTTATATTATGAGAATTTTATTAAAAAACCTTTTCCCTGATTTTTAAGAAATTCTTAAATTATCAATATTACATTTTTCCCATAACATGGAAAAACGTTTTTAAAAACTGTTTTTATGTCTCATTAACAAATAAAATGTATTGTAACAATGAATTTTTACTTGAAGCAGCCACATTTAATATTTGTCTTTATCATTGAAAAAGTCCTTAATTTTATTTTACAATCAATTCCATTGTTTGCATTTAAACTTAAAGACAAAATATATTAAAACAATTAAAAATTTTGCTTGAAATTAAAAATTATGTGTTGATAATATAAAACAGGGTGGGCAAAAAGTATGTAAAAACTTTAAAAAAATTATAAAACCCGGATACAAAAATCTTTTGTATGCGGATTTATTTTGTACAAAACGATACAAAATAAAAAACGTTCTGCAGGTTTAGCATCGATAAGTCACGGGACTTTGTTTTAGATAAGAAAAAAAATGATTAATAAAACAGCTGATAAGTGACATTTCGTACGTAAGTGAAAGAAAATAAACACACATAAGAAAAATGACGTTACCAAACCCTTTATTATAGCAATATGTGTTCCATATGTTCACCACCACAATTGCAGGCGTGCCACAAATCCAGCAACGGCAAAGTGTAGCATGTGCGGCTATATATACGACAGCTCTCGGCGGATTGAATCTTTCAATTCCAACAGTTTGGATGGAGGGGATCGATACACCCGGAATTTTAAATTTCTCCATAGCCAAAAGTCTGCTGGTGTCAGATATGGAGATCTAGGAGGCCATGGAAACGTGGTTTCTCCCAGCTTTCCGTGCAGTACTAGTCCCTGCAGCGGATTCTGACGCTAATGTTTCTATTTCGGCTGCAACGCTCTCCGAACGTGTCTGCCTTAGATTTGGTCTTCCAGACCTTACATGATCCTCCAGTGATCCCTTCTCCTCAAGTCGTTGAACATGCTTTATGAGGCCTGCTACTATTAAAGGTCCTATTCCAGTCTTCACATTTTTCTTATGTCGTAATTCAGGCAGTGCAACAGTCGCTGATTCTTAGTTCATGTAAAACAGCTTCACCGATAAAACCTTAACTTTTTCACTCAGCATACTTGTTCACTTACAAAGCTTGCAACGAAGAACTGGTTCTGAATGAAGATCATGAATATTCATATTAACCTGTCTTATTTGCATATTCCCAATTAAGTCGTTCATACCAGCGCCATCTGTCGGCACATTTTTCATTTTTTATCTTAAAAAAATCCCTTGAACTATCAATGTTAAACATGCAAACCGTTTTTTTTATTTTGCTTTTTTTGGGGGGGAGGGGGGTTCGAATTTTTAAAGTGTTTATGGACTTCTTGCCCATTCTGTATAAAAATTTTAAAATTACGACCCATTGTGTTATTCATTATGATGTTTTATACAAATAATAATACATAATTAACCGAAAAAAATCACTACCATAATTTCTATAAAAATGGAAATCACGAAGAACCAGAGGAGTCGTTTCCCCTACACGTTCTCGTACACTCTCAAATAAACTTGTCATGCCAGAGAACATTTTATAAAGCATTGGCATACAATAATTACGAAATATCTACTTTTGCCATGAATTTAGCATTTTTACTGGATCTATCATATCATCCTTGGCATATATTTGGAGAATTATTCACCGTTTAATCTCTGGCATGCGTTAATAGTATCCCAAAATCGAATTTATGCTCTATACATGTTTTTCTCAATCATTTGAAACAAAAATTGGACGGAAAACTGCATTTACAGTAAAAAAAAATCCATACCAAATTATTTATTTTGTTACATTTTCGAATCATCGCATTTACGTTTCTGAAAGTACAGACCAACAGACAATGAACCCCTTGTAGGATTGGCTCAAAATTTGGCAGGTGTCTACACTATAGATGTTAAATCTGTGCCTCGAATTTTATCCATCTATCTCTCTTCATTTTGTAATTATCGTGTTAACTTATATTCAACAGACCGACTTCCTTCGAACAAAATTTACTAGATATTTACCAAATTTCAGCCGTCTTGCTCAAAGCGTTTTTGAGTTATCTCTATCACAGACAAATAGACGAACATTCTTAAATAATGTAGTTTTTAAATTCAGGGAAGTCCGAAACATGGAGATTTCGATTTGGCGATTAATTCACTTTATCGCCAATTATTAAATTAAATTAAAAATGGCAAAGGAAATCTTATTGAAACAAAATCGTTTTTTCAAGTTTGCTTAGGACTCATAGAAACTAATCAAAAAAGTCCAAAAGATTCCATTATTTTCTCACATTCTGCAATTCTGATGACTTTTTGTTTCTCTTTTACCCTTTCTTTCGAGATACTTCAAGGGAAAAATCGAAGTCATTAGCACTGTTTACTTTCCAACCAGAAGCACTGCTCTAATACTGGAATTGGAAAAATGCTTCTCATGTTTGTTCTTGAGAGTCTTCGTTTTATACATAAATTCTTAATTAAAAGTACAGTCTTATTACAGGAAAATAAAAATAAGAAAAATAAGAAAACTTTTGCGGAACATTTTTCGAATAAATTTTCTCACTGTTCTCAGCTAAATTAGGAATAAATTAAGACAAATCCTATAAATTTTTGAATTCTTGAAAGAAAAAATGTTTCATTTATCTTTTTATACTATTTAATCAAAAATATATGTTCCATTTTTTGGTTCGATGCACATTTCGCAGAGAAATCAATAAAGATTTAATTTTAGAGCTGCATAGACAAGTTTTTTTCCTGTTTTGATTAAAAGAAAAAAAACACTGGTGGTAATATAATTATTAAATATATAGTTATATAAAAATTAAAAGATTTATTAGGGACAGTGAAAAAAAAAACAAAATAACCATAAGATTTCAGGTTTTGTTTATCAATTTATCATTATGTTTCAGACCTCACTACATCTATAACAATTATCATGCTTTTATTTATTTTTTTTCATTTTTTCAGTAATTTCCTTAATTTTGATATTGAATAAGTTTTGACTGAACACTCATGTTTTCATTTGAAGAGGCTGGATTATTGTGACATTTTACAAAGCATACATCTAAATAACTATAATAAAATAATAATAATTTATAGTTAACATTCCTGATTATATAGAAACTAACATGAAATGTTTCAATTTGGAATTTACTAGACAAAAGATTACATCTTACCTGTATTTGGTAACCGTAAGATTAAACGTCTGGGTTTCTTTCTAACTTAACTATTTGATAGTGCGTTACCCTAGACACGAACTTTCTAAAAGTTTCGTTCTGTTCAATATTTACTCACGAATTTTCCAGACAACCTAAGTCTTGAAATAGAAATGCTTCACTTCACAGGATGTATAGAAATTATTTGAATTCCTTTCTAAAATTAACGCATTTTCAAAGTGCCGGAATATGACATCAAGTTAGGAACTTAACGAGGAAAATTTTTCATTACTGAAATATGTTTCACGTAAATTACATATAAATTTTATTTTTAAAGTATGCTAATAAATAATTAATCCTTTGTAAGCTGTGAAATGAGAGAAACACTATTCGCTATTCAATAGCTAAAAAATGTGAGAATTATGATTTTAAAAAAAAATTCTCTTTGTTTATTAGCAAAAACGTTAGCTGTTTATCAGCCGCATACCATTAATCACCAACAAAAATCCCCATATGGGTCATGTTTATTGCAAACAGTGATTAGTCTCTAATTACATCAAATTATATAAAACATATTGATGCTTTTCAATGTTGGATAAATACATCAGCGGACGGACATATTTGCCTTTGTGTATGTGAACAAGCTAGTTCAAAAATATACTATATCTCCTTAATGTCAATGAAAATCCACGCCTCTCCCAGAACACGTGTCCCAATAGTCCCTCTAATGTGGGACTATACAAGAATGTTGAAGGAAAAAAAAACCTTTTTAACATAGATTGAAAAGGAAACCAAGCCCCCAACAGAGCAAGATTTAAAAAAAAAAAAACTTTAATGAAATTTACGACAGCCAATTTCAAGTTATCATGTGAGAACATTATTATTTTTAAGTTATTATTTGTCTTAACTAATTTAAGCCATTAACCAGTTAAAACTGAAACAATCACGAGACTCTCTTTCGGTCTCTATCCCTCTCTCTCTCTCTCTCTCTCTATATATATATATATATATAATTCAATTTTTCTAGCTGGCAAACAAAATTTTGGAGCTTGACCGATTTTGAGATGAAATAACAGCTGTGATGTCAGAGTTCTACGTCAACCTTTTAAAAACGCATCTTCTTTCAAAGAAACATACATAATAATAACGCAATACTGATAAAAGCAGGTAAAAAAATAAATGCGATTAAAAGATGATGATGAAAATTGTCATTTATGCTTTATTCATTGCCTGCGCAGTTTCGAGCTTCAAACCCCCTAACCAATACAATATCATATTCGCACATGATAATACAGAGGTTTCAGCATCCAAGTTTCAAAGGTTATGATATTATCATTATAATTAAAATACGTAATTATTTTCCTAGCAAAAAAGTTATGACTTAGATAAATATGTCAAAACAATTTCGTATAAATGCATATTAAATTTCAAACAAACTGAAATAATTTGAAAAGGAAAAGTTTAAAATAAAATATTTAGATCAAATTATACAGTACAAATTCCTAAAATTTGAATAAGAAAGATCAACAAAAATCTCTACAAGTCTTACAAATGCATGACCAATAGGATTTAACAGAAATAGCATGCCCGTATTTCCACGGCAGTCGTTTGGAAATAACTTAAACCTTTGAAATACTTAATACCTTTTTAACTTGGACGGTAAAGGGAACCCAACATAGCAAGAGCATGATTTAAAATAAAGATGAAATTATAATTTCTGAAATTAAATTTCAGAAATTATAATATTATTATCATCATAAAAAGTACATCATTATTTTCCTTCCAAAAAAAATTTTGACACAGAAAAAAAATCCAAAATAATTCCTTTTAAATGCATGCTAAATTTTATACCTGGAAAAAAAATTGAAATATTTCAGAAACTAGCAGTTTAGGCTGAAACATGTTTTATTTAAACCATATAATTCATTAAAAATTTATGAAGTTCGAATAAGAAAGATCAACGAAAATCTCCACAACACTTACAAACGCATAGCGAGTAAGAGTTAAATGTTTTGCCCGAAATTCCATAACAGCCATTCGGAAATATCTTTAAAATATTTCGATTATTTTACATAATGTACTCTTGAAGGTAGATTCCATTTAAGGGCACTGATAAGGAAGAAAGATGCTGGAATGCATTCTCTTTGTTACATCGGTATGAGAGAGATGGGAAACAAAAATAAAATTTATCTTAAAATAAACCCTTATATTGATCCTATTGAACAATAACCTAGATTAGATCACCCACCTGACATGTAAACACATCTTATCTCATTTCGGAAATTCCATCGAGTTTCTTTAAATTTTCTAATTAGTTCCATGTATTGTGTCAAGTGAGGTTCCGCAGATTAAGCTTCAAATCATTCCGTTTCGCTTTGAGTTTTCACTTCGCTAGAAGTTCCTGAGGGAATTTATTAAATTAGGCGCAATTGTGTTATTTTGATAATAATCAAGAACGCTTATTATCTTTTGAATTTTTATGCTTGATTTCTCAGGAATTGCTGCGTTCCTAGAGAAACGATATACTTCATGTAAGAAGTTTGAAATTAAGGATCTATTTCAGAAATCATCATAGGTAGTCTGGAATTCATTATTTTGTAGCATATAGAATGAAAGTAATGTTTTGCCCTCAAGAAGTGTTGTTTATCTATATGGTTTTCCCTTCCGCGGAAAAACATGTAGATAGATTTCGTACCACAGAATCAATAAAATTTCATAGGATGTAACTGAGATGAAAAATATTGTTACGAAAAATCTCAAACCCTGTGTATTGTACTTTAAAGAGTTTAACATGTTGAATAATAAGTAACGGCACTTTATTCTGCACAAAAACATGCAACGCCAGTAAATAAAAACAATTTTTATTATTAAAACAGTGGTTATTATTAAATGGAACAGTGTTTATTATTCACAAACAACGTACTAAGCAGCTTTAACAGTACAAATGACTAAGATTAAAGACTCTCAGGAGATCAATGCTATAAAGAGAGGCTTCGCTCAACTACTCGATTGTGCTGAACTCAACTATCAACTGGCGCACTCTTGTCTATAAGCTATTGTTATTTACAAATACCGTGACAAAAAATAGAATTTTTTCAAACAAACACTAGAGCTTGAATCCTGATAGAAATATTACCAGATTCTTAAATATTCTATTTTCTTAATTTTTTTAGCCAAAGGTGCCAAATTTGTCGCCGAACGGTTGTCAAATATGGGATCATTGAATCGACATTTCCACAGCAGCGATTACTATATCTGTATAATTATCTTCCGTACTAGAAGACCTACTGCGCAGGAAAGAAATATTACAAATCCGTTAAAATATAAAATATATCTCCAAAAATATGTTCGATGCAAATTCTGTACTCGATAATTCTTTTACTTCGCATACTAACTCCTAAAATTAAAAGCTTTTCTTTTAAAATTTCGCGACATTTTTGCAATTTGATGACAGACTTGTTGACATATTTGGAGACTTGGTATCGCGAAATCATAAAGATGCCTCAAACATCTGTAATCAGCTGTGGCATCAAAATCCACGCTAAGAAGCCAAACTCAATTTGCAAATATCGCAACGATATCACTCTCTCTCTCCGTGAAGCAAAGAAAGATAAACTATATTGTACAACCTATACTTCATTACCTTATTGTATTTCTTTACCTTTCTTTGTATGTCCGATAAAATACGTGAGACAAGAAGTTAGTCAATAGAAGGTTTCAAGGAAAGATATATATATATATATATTTTTTATTTCAGAAAGATTAAAAAAAATGCACTTCTCTTTTCTTTTTATAAAATTTATTTTAAAAAAATTCTACTGATATTTTGTTCTAACTTTATAAAATTGCTGAATTGCTAAATTTTTATTCAATTATTAACAGGGCTTGGTCGCCAATTGAATTTATTATCGCCGAAATGAATGAATGCTGAAGCTTTCAATTACACATACTACATAATTTGCAGTTAATGGCATCCTGAGTAAAATATTTTGAACTTCAAAATTTGATCGACATGCCATACTATTTTTGTTGTATCATTCTGTTTTAAAAGCAGCCATTCTTCCATTGTGCAGCTTCCACTACTTTTCTATCTATATCTTGCACTTCTATTGATATCTCAGGAACTGCAGTAGTGTTTAAAATGGACATACTTTCAAATATATTTTCCATTGTTTTATTATGAACTGAAGATTTTATTATGAATACAACAGAATTGGAAAAAGAATCATTAAAAGTATCATTTAAATAAAAATCGATTTCTCTACTAATAAAAAGGATATGAATCATATTGATATCAACAGAATTCTTCTTGCTTAGCTTTCAGTAATAGAAGAAAGCACGCGATTAAATATCAAATGGGACAATAAAAACTAATTAGATTTCATTCATAACAATGCAGATATCATTGTAAAATGTACTTAAAAATATATTAAAATCTTAATTAAAACTAAACAAAAGAATTTTGCAAAAATTAAATAGGTATAATTATAAAGATGATTTTCTAAACATTAAAATGATGTAGAAATCCTTTTTATGCAATAATATATTTGTAATTTTTTTTGTTAAAAAGTGTCAGAGTTTCGCTTAGCTTTAAATTAATTTCCACATTCCAAAATGCATGAGTGTCAAATTTTATAAGTGTAGGTGAAACAATCTGGCCTATAGGTATTTCCACCCACACAAACACAAATACATTCTTTTTCTTTATGAGTAGAGATAAAAAAAACCCATCAGAATGGGCCCTATCTACTTTACATTACAGTTTGTTCGCTATACTGACACTGAGGGTGCTCTTGAGTCGTCGATTCGCTTAAGCACAGAATAATTGGCACTAGTATATAGTGTCGGCTATCCTGAGGAATGAGCTTACTAGAGGAAGTGATTCATAATAGGATTAATTTTATAATCATTACATAACCATATTTATGACTCATTAAGTTTGTGCACTCTCATTGGGATGCCATATAGTATTTCAAGAAACTAATTATCATTCAACCAATACAGTAATGTTATGGTGAATCTGCACTGAAGTTGTGCAGAGGTTGGGGAGTCCAACAATCTCTATGACAGTGAGCACATACTTTATGACAGAAGAAACACAAGCAGTAAAAGACAGACGAAACATAGCAAAGTCAATATGTACAGAAAAGCACTAGTAGACAAGGAAACAGGTCAATGCTGTCAGATAAAACAACTGAAAAACTCCCTCCGCGATCAACACTCCATCTAGGAAAATCATTAGCTTTATCTTGCTCTCATTTTTATAAAACCTCTATGATGAGTATCAAATATTCTTGAAAAAACTCTGGGTCTCGAGTCTTAATAGAGATATCGCCAAAATTCTTGTGTATTCGATAACCTTTATTCCTGTAGCCAGGGTCAGTGACATTGGCCTAAATCCATATAGCACTTAATAAAATTTATATTCAATTCTCTTATTAATACGAAACTAATTATACTTAGCAAGAATGTTACATATTTTTAACGATACAATTTTATACAATTTTTAACAATAGTAAATGGAAGGTGATTCTTCAACATATTTTTAAACTGTGAGTTGGAGGAATTCACTTCATAATTCACATCCTGATTCAAACATTTGCTTACTTTCCTGCTAACCTGATGCAAATTTTTGATCAAATTCGATCCTATGATATGGAAAATTGGAGATTTTTATATTATCTTGAAAATTATTTTTCTCTATGGTTGCTTACTACTCTTTTTTATCTCCCGAGACATTTCAATCTTGTCGAATAAACATTCAGTGTAGGATTAAAACTATTTTATTTGCATTTTTCAAATTTCATATGATGCAACGTCATCTATCGGAAAAGGTAATTATATTTTTTATTTATTGTATGTTGAGTACATCATTTGAAATGCTTATTTGGTTATTTTTGAATCAATTGAATTTATGGAAAGCTCTAGATAGCCCTATGAGGTGGTGAACTTTTATTCAAACGATACATTATGTTTAATTGGCAAAGTATCACCAACATAATTCACTTTATATAGAAATAAAACAGAGAACTTCTTTCATATTTTGTACGTAATTTGCCAAGATTATTTGAAATCGTGTTCTGCATGTTATCTTTGTTCCCAGCTCTGATCCGGTTAAAAATGTTGTTCTTTCAAATCAAAGCACGGAAACTGGTATTATAATAAATATTTTGTGAACTTTATAGAGTAAAATGCGAAAAAAAATGGAAATTATTAAAATCTGTGTTTTTTATTATTGAAAACTAAATAAACCTTTTAATAAAATAAGTTTTAGAAAATGCAGCAAATTAGAAATAATTGCAATAAAGTTTTCAATGCTTTCTTTAATTAAGAAATTTCATTTCAATAATTAATGAATATAGTCTCAAAAAATTTCATCGTTATTTAGAATATTTTAAAACTGAAAATTACATGAATTTTTTTTCGAAAAATGATAAGACAGAAATACACAAGACACTCAGTTTTGGAGCAAAACTGGTGTCATGAAAATATTCTTAGAAAACCATACTTGATTTTTTTTTCTCTTGCTCCATTTATAAACTTTGCGAGATTCATGCACGATATTTTTTTATATAACTAAGGCATTCCTCTTCCAGTACTTTATGAAAAAAATGATGTGGGCAAAATCTCAAAGACGTATTAATATTTTTTGAAGTGAAGCAAAAACAATAAATATTTAAAAACTTCTACCGGTTCCAAATCTCAAAGTAAAAACTTACAAAAGATTTATTTTTGTGTCATGTTTTGTAAATAACAAATGATTCCTTCTCTCCGTAGTATCTTTTACACAGAATTGAAGACTTAGTAAACACTCACGGGATTAACCGCAAAAACGCACGTTGAAAAAGATGCGTTTATGTATTGATTCGCTTTAGTATCTTGTTTTAGAAGAACCTTATTTACAAATCTCCCGGCTTAAAAAGAAACTAGCAGAAAAGAAGAATGTTTCCTTTATTAAAACTAAAGATAAGAATGCTTCTGCAGCAATCTTCTTATGAAGTAGGATGCATTGAAGAGAAAATAATTCCTTGAGACTTTGAATTTTGATAAAGTTTGTATTTATTCGTTTTCAACATTTGATAGCTAATAAAGATTCAAAACTATTTGACAAGGGGGAATCAGGCTCATATTGAGACAGAATGCCAATAGTTTTTACTTTCCCATATGCATAGTATGAAGTATACAGTAATCGTGAAAAATTTTAAACTCATGAGTTTGACGAAACTACACATTTAAAACTTCCCTCAATTTGAAAAAGACACATTTTTGGAAAATGTCCGTCTTCCTGTCTGTGAATAAGTAAACTCAAAAACGTTTTGAACAAGACGGATGAAATATAGTTCTTTACACCAGATTTGTAGATTTCTATCAAGTTTTTAAGAAACTACTTTCAGAGCAAGTCTGTCTGTCCAGCAGTTCGAACATAAGTTAATACAATAACTACAAAATGAAGAGAGCTAGAGGGATAAATTCGGATACATATATTTAAACCTATAGTGTAAAAACCTATTAAATAAAGAGTCAAATCCATTGAGTAGTGGACCATCTGCAGATCGGTGCTATCGGAAACGCGATAACTTAAAAATGCGATGCCTAATATATGTCAAATTTAGTACGGGATTTTGGAACTACAAATGCAGATTTGTACCCTGTTTTTGTTTCAATCAGTTGAGTAAAACGCGTTAAAATATAAATTCAATTTTTGGAGATTAGTAACCACCAAGGATTTATCCCCGAAACACTCGCCAAGGATCACACAATAAATTCAAAAAAAGGATAAATTCCCGCCAATGGTTAATATTCCCAAATTACGGTACGCCAATGTCGTGCAAAGGCGTTCTCTGGAATAACACCGTTATTGGGATATGAGAGAAAGTTTTCGGGAGACCATTTCCACTAGTTTGCTTTAGGAAGTGGGGAGATTTGTCCTTGAATTTTGATCATTAGATTTGAGATTTGAAAATCATTAATAATTTCAATATGGAAATCAAGGTGTTCGTTTTATAGTGAGGTAGTGATGTGATGTTAAAAATTGTGTACTCAATGTAATTGTTATTTTGCAGTACTCAATATTGCTACAAGATCACATACTTAATGAAATCAAGAAAAGCAAAGGGGCAGGTTCAATGAAAGCAGTTCGTATTAAAGGATTCATATTAATTAAAAAAACAGTAAAAAAATCAATTTCAATACTCAATTATAGTGAGATATCATAACAGGTTTTAAACAAGATACATCTATTTCCATTATTTTTTGTTTGATGAATTATATAATAAATCATCCGTTAACAAAAGAATTGTTTTCTAATTCTATTGAGAGCAATGATTTGAATTTCCAGACACTCGTATATATGATGCATTTTTGGAAGAATATCTATTTGTATTCTGTTGATCTATAAGCCGAAATACTGCTGTAATATCATCAATACTCCAAATTGCTTCAGTAAAATATTACAACGGAAAGTTGCAATAAATTTGCTATTGAATATAATTTAAGCGATATTTGATTCTGTTTGTGAAACGCATCTTTATTTTTTCATACACTTTTAAGAAATATTTTAATCATTATTCGATTTCGAAATTTTGATGCATCTACAAGTTTTTGAGCAAAAAAATACGTTTTCAGAACAGTGGTAATTTGTCTGAAAGCATGGAAAATTAAAACGCTTTGAGCCAGACGGATAAAATTTGGAATGTGCTCTTTACAAGAAATTTATAGATGTCTAACCGATTTTGTATGAATCCATGTACAGTAAGTTACATATTTTGCACTCATTATCCATTTTAAAACTAATTTTATTGCAATCGTTACAACTTTTCAAGGGAAAAGTAGTTTATTTATTGATTTCAAATGATAAACCATTTTAAAAAATATTTTTTGATAAATGTATTGATTCTACAGGTGCCCAATGATTGCAAAATTGACAAATCTGCAAAAGAATTTAAACTCAAATTTGTGATTTTTCTCGTTGAAATTTATAATGAAAAAAGCATGAAAGCTATGCCCGAAACAAATCGCACGTTTTTGTGGCAAGTGACATTACTCCAAAATAAAATCTCGGATGATCCTCCAATATAAAAGCGAGAAAAATTGTCACCAAATACAGAAAAAAAACTTCCTAGAAAAAATAAAATGGTAAACACTTCACGTAAGTTATCGTCCATTTACACAAAATATGGCTGGAAGCCAGGAGAGATAAAACGGCTTTCAAACCATCCATTCCGAAAGTCAATTTACGACGTAATATGCTCTTGGAAGCGAAGCGCTAAGACGACAGATGCTCAAAAGATTAATATTGAATTCAGGTGATAATATGAGATTCCTGAGGGATAAGATATATAAGAAGTGACAGAGAATTGTTCCTGTAATAGTACATGTGAATGTTAATTAATGAAGAGTCTTACGTTCAAGTAGTCCTATCATTTATCAAGATATAGTTAAAATTTATACTGACACACCTACTTTTATAAGCGAAAAATGCATGTATTGTTTTCGAACGATTAATTTTAAATGCTGTGATATCAGTATATTTTGAAATATATGTTCTTTATACGTTGATCGCTGTTTGGCTCAACTATTGTTCATATCTATTGTCTAATTGTACGGAACCATCTAATGAAATGTTCTCTTCTGTATTTTAGCTAAGGAATGGCACATAAGGTATCATCTTATTATATAGATAGCCTGCATATCAGACCTGAATTATAGTAGACAACATGTTCAGAAAAAATCCATAATTGATTTCCTTATGTATATTTTCAATGGTTGGAAAATAAGATTTGTTTCCTGTTGAATATCGTTTATCACCCGTTTGCAAATTCTCCTTAATTTTCTCAGTCTTCATTGACTATAAGAATAATCATCATGTATAGAGTGATACAGCGAGGCATATGAAAGAAATTTTCTAAGATGAGATTGTAGGACAGGAAGATTAGTACCATCAGGGGCAACTATGTAAAGAATTGATTTAGTCGCATTTGAGATAAGCCCGTTTTCGAATCAAAAAGAAAAATGTATATTCTGCTTGTATTAAAATAATGGTGTGACGTAAAATTGTTTGTTATACCGACCTACAAATTCCAACGCGTTATTTGGGAAAGAATTATTGCAACTCCTGAAATGCATGACCAAAAATAATATTAAAATTCGCTGATCAGTTCAGATTTATCAAATATACAAATTATTATTAAATTAAAATAAAAAATATGCGATGTATTCATAGAAAATCTCTCCGATTTATGAATCTTCAGTGGCACAAACGCTCAAAGGATCTAAAGCAAAATTCAGTTACTTCTAATGGAAGATAGGCGCTTAAGAATATGATTATCTTTCACTAAATATTCATTAATGTTTCACTGAAATCATTCGAAGTTTTCAAATGCCAGAAACTATTTTTTCCTGTGTAAATCTATCAACTAATCATTGAAGAACCATAAATAATGACGGATGGGTACATGTAAGATGAAAATAGGTGGCGTAAAAGAATTCCAAGCAAATGCCTTGTAAAATTCTAATGACAACACATACAGATGGTGTACTGACGTACTTAGCTTAATAACTGAGGACAGACAATGAAAGCACCAATTAGAGAAAGCCATACGCAAAGCATAGATTGTGGAATAACTTAAAGAAGTAATATGGGAACATTGTTTATCCCTTCAGGTGTTCGAACATACCAACAAGATGATATTTAAAGGAAAATAACGAGGCGAATTTATAATGGTATTTTATCTGAACGAGAGAAATGTTGCTAAAGCAGTGGGAGTTATTCGGCGATAGCATAAGACGAAGCCCAAGTGCTACAAAGACTATCCAGTATTCGGCAAAATTATTTTTAAAAATTTGAATTTTCTTCCTCGTCATAGCAGATGGTCGCTACTGATACATTTCTTCTTAATGAGGAATGTCACTTCTAAGAGCTTAATTCACTGGGAAAAAGTGAGTGTTGCCTTTCGAACTTTTTGAAAGGCAACGCCGTAACTGCTTTCCTAAGATCGCGACAATAAGAAAATACAAAGATTTAGAAGAATAAAATTTTATATATAATTTGTTACCAAAATTATTGATCAGCATCAAATATCTTAAACAATCCATGGACAGGTAGACAGACACCCAGTATCCATATTCAGTTTTCTTTACTATAAAATAAAGAGAGAAACAGTTACATATTTAGTTGTAAGAAGTGAATACTTTTGCTGATTTGATTCTTATGTCCATAAAATTATGTCCCAAAACTCAAGATGCAATTTTCATTAAGTATCTTGTAATAATAAGTAACATCAAGACATGCATTTGCATTTTTTATATTTATATGACAGAAATTTTATTAGTAAATAAATTAATGACATATTCTGGAGCTCGATAATATGACAGAATTAACTCAATAATATAACAGAAATGAATGACTGTAACAATTAAATTATTATTCTCCAAGTAATTCTGGAATAACAACTCACGTAGAAAAAAATATTCAGGTCTAACAAGCTGGTAGCCAAAAGCCGAAAGAAATAATAGTTAGTATTCAAAAATGCAATTGTAAATTAATAAATAAAGCATTTTTATTCCGTAGTTGCCAAAATATTTTATAACAAAAGAATATTTACAATCCCGATGTAATAAAAAATGCTCGAAAATAATAATTTATAGTTGTGTTGTTCATTAATTTGTATCACAGTTAGATATCAGATAAGGATTACTTTGTAGGTAAAACAATATGATATATGATATTCTGCAATATTTTTTGATATTACCTACAATATTACATAATATTATGACAAACTGTGAATATTACACGATGCCATATTATATTTTATTGTATCTAGGCGTGACTGGAGGTAAAAAACACAGCGTTCATAAATGAAAAATAATTTTAATTTCTTGAAGGTCATTGCTCACATTAAAGACTTTCTTGTTTGAACTAAATACTTAACAACATAATCATTAAATTTAAATAATTTCGACCACTTAAAAATTCCACTTCTCGCACAAACGCCCAGCTAGTAAAGTTTACCATAGTTTTCAGGGAATGTTAAGATGATCATAAGGAAATGCCTTTTAAAAATTTTGAACCTCGCCAAAAATCAGTTTGAAGCTTTTTATTATTCAGGTAAATAGAAGAAAAAGAACCCCCAGAGTTCTTGTTACGTTGTTACGTTTATGTAAGCGAGAAAGAGAGAAATTTAAACCACCAGATCGATCTTATTGACCCAGAAAGCTCCAATATAGGTCAAAGCAACCTCACCATCAATACTCGTCATTGTCTCATTTCGGAAAGTCCATCGTGTCTCTTTTAATTTTCTAATTAATTCAAGACGCTGCACCAAGTCACGTACTGCGATTTAAACATCACTTCATATGGTTTCGCTTTAAGTTCTTGATTCACTGGTATCACCTGGGAGAATTTTTTTCTTTATCGTTTCCATACTTTCATTATTTGATTTATATTTAAACTTTTATGCTGGATTTTATTGAATCTATTTTTGAAATGGAATTGTGTATTTTAAATTAAAAAGGAAATGCAGACAGCAATTACATAATGTTGAATCCAGCACTTTAAACCAAATAATGAATTATTAACAAATATGATTAATTTATCGTTTATAAGGATTTAATTAAATTTTCCAATTAGTCAAGGCACTGTGCAAAGTGATACACTATGGATTTAGCTTCGGATCATTATCTTTACTTTTATTCCTCACTTCATTGGAAGTGTCAGAGAGAACTTATTAAGCATGGATCTCTTATCTCAATCATTAAATTATTTCTTGAAATTGAATGCTAGATTTTTTCCCCAAATTATTACTGTTGGGAGTCTTTTGGAGAGGAGTTGAAGACTTTTTATTATCTACCCTGTTATATTATCCCATGTGAGAAAATTTCAAAAAGATTACTGATTAACCACTAAAAGTCAAAAGTCTTTTTTTCCTAATTATTATGAAATATTAAAACGCCTTCCTGGACCAGAAAAAATCGCTTCTTCACATGCTTTCATATTATTGATTTTAAACTCTCCAAATTTCTTAGTTTCCTCTGTTTCCAACTTTAAAACTCTCAGCTGTAATGTACTTCTATGAAAATTATTTGAATACTACAACACAATTTTTTGAAATTCATTGCTTTGAGTTATTAGGAAATCAAACATAAAATGTTGTTACAAGTTTTTTTCAACGAGACATCAGGGTTGACGCCCTTGTAATCAATTGTTCCATATGATATTTTAGCAACATAATAACGTTTTTCGTAACCTATTTTTTTTTTTTTTTTCGTCTGCGAAGTTTATTAAGATAAAGTATTGTAATAGTTGAAACATTCGACCTGTAGGTTTCAATGCATTCCCACATGACTGTATCATATCTACAACATGCATTTTTAAAATTAAATCAATCTGGCCTTTTTCACTGCAACACAAAAACGTAAGTATAAACAGATATAAAATTTCCCATAATTTTAAAATTTTTGACAAATTTTGGAGGAAATTTACTAGAAATATAACTTTTCATGCCTCCAAATAAATAAGATAACAGAAAACCACTAAAGATATATGGATGAAAATAAGCATATAGATTTATCATTTGAATTCAAGATCTTCATCAAGTTTTTGATGCAATCATCAAAAAGCTAACAGAATCATGTCGAACACATTTTAAATTTGTATCCTATTTTAGATCCTATCATTGAGGAAACAATGCATCCATATTCATCTTTCTTCATTGTATCATGTATCACAAAACATGCCACATTTATAAAGGAATTCATTTAAGTTGTTTAGGTGCTTTTTACTGCAAAATTCGTATTTTATTTTATGATCTAAAAAATAAAACCCAAACGTGTTAGATTCTAATATAGTTTTTATTTTTTAATCTATATAAGATAGAACTACAGATTAAGTTGTTTTAAAACCAGATAACAAATAAAAATGAAGCTTCAAATAGTTGTATTTTAAACCGAAAGTGAATGATTGTTTTTGTTTCAACTGCACGAATTCTCCAAAAGCAATATTTCGAATGTTTATATTTACTCTGATCTACCCAATCACAGTATGCATATACCAGGCAGTTCTGATAAAAAAGTTTTAAAGCAGCATTTTTGTTTAATGTATCCAGATGAAATTACGGGAAAACTTTTTTAAAGTATTTTCTAAAGAATGAATATTTCATTATGAGTTATATCTCACATATAATTACATAAAATTTCAGGAAATTTGGTACTTATATGCTAAAAATTCTTTGAAGAATGCAGATTTTGACATAGTTTCATGTTGTCGTCTTTTACAATCTCTTTCAGTTTTAACAAAATATCATTTAAAAAAACTTTAATATTTTCATTAAATACATATGTATTGAAATATCTTTCTCCTTGTGATTTATCTCCTTCTATCTATTTGAGAACCATATATATGAAATAAAAATTAAATATTTCCATTATTTTTTTATTTATGCTGCTTTCTTAGCAATGAAAATTTTACTGAAATTCCATTAATTAAACCGGTGTTTTTTTCCCTCAAAAACCCATGCTAATTCATTTAAATTTTTCTTTTAAGTCTGATTTATTAAGATTTTCTGGGTGTAATTTTTTTAAGGAACGTCTACGAACATAATCAGAAACTATACCATACGCCGAAATTGAAGGAAATATTTCCATTGGTTTAAGTCCGATCCTATTAACTTCTCCAATTTTAGATTCAAGTTACAAAAACTGCTACTTTCATTCTGGCTTCGTTATTAGATGAAAATACTTTTTCTACTGTTAGGAAAAAAATTGAGCAAAAGTCTTTATTGAAAAGTCGACATTTTTAAAAAAAATATTTTGATGGTTTTTGAAAATCATAAAAAAATTCAAAAAGCATTAAATTATTCATGTCATTGCCGCTTTAAAGAATTATATGTAGTAAAAAACCTTGAAATACAAATTACAACGACAGCAATATTTTTTTAAAATCTTAAATTTTTAAATATTTTGATACTTTCCATTTCGTGGGAAAAATGCATTTGAAATGGAAGAATTAGTATTTTTTTTTTTAGTTAAAAGGACTTAATATAATTTAGAAATCTTACAACAGAATTCTAAAAAAACGAACACAAATCTTTAGGACCAACTTTCCAAGATTCATGCTGATAATTTCTTACTTTCATATCTAATGCGATTGTCTTCTAGATCATTACGAAAAGTAATAGCAAATTTTTATGTAAAAACTTTCATAATGTATTAATATTTCATGGCTTAGACAAAGAAGCAGCTATTTAAACATCTGCTACGGCTTTCAAATCTCAAAAAAATCGTACATTTCCAAACGATTTTTGCTCGCGTCACGCTCTGCAAATAACAAACGATTCTTTTTCCCTATAAAATGCTTTACAAAGAATTCAGAAATGAAAAAAAAAAATGCATTATATTAACTGGTAAAAATGCTCACAGTAAAACAACCTTTTATTTATCCACTTGTCTTCATAATGAGAACATGTTTTTAGAAATCGTCTGCTTTAAAAAAATAAGGCGTACAAAAGTATATAACGAAAAAATTACTTTATAAAAAAAAGGATAAAGTGGTTCGGAAACAAGCGAGGAAATATTTGATACGCATTTTCCTAGTCTGCATTTTGATAAAATCCAGGGAGGATTTATGTGGGGGAAATGTTTGATAGCAAAGAATTTTAAAGATATTTCTTTAAAGAGTTCCACTATTTTGAAGGATGAAATCCTCGTAGATTTGGTTTATTCTTGAAGGCAAGATCATACGAAAGCTTACGAAACAAATTTCGATTTTCAAAACTACAGACTGTGGTATATTTTTAGTGAAGCCTCGGAATTAAGATATAATGGAATGTTCTACTTTAGAATACTGGCAGCTAAATTATTTAAATTTACTAAAATTTAAATACATCCTTATTTCTAAAATAGTTTCAGTATTGAAACGTTTAGTATACTTTAAAAGTAAAAATGTATTGCACGTGCAATTGAATTTTTTATAATATAAATAAATAAATAATTTAATAAAAATATATACTTTGAAGACAGTTTATACTTTTTATTTGATATGGATATATATTGAAAATATATATAAACTGATTATTTGGACTCATAAAAGTATATTTACAATTTAATGTCCGTAGAAATATTCAAAATTATGCAAAAGTATATACAAATACGTATGTCAAGATATTCATTGCATAAAGGCCCTGACAGACAGAATATATAGAATATCCTAACAGCGTAATTTTGTATTGAATTATATTTGTATTTTATATTGCATATATAAAAAAGGAAGCTTTTCCTTGTTGGAACGTATATTATGTTTAAATCTTAGATGTGACTGCGATTTGCATACTATAAAATTTAACTGCAGGTCCGATTTGAATTGTTCTGGTTTTTTTTTATCTTAAATATCATAAAACCTTTAGTATAAATTATAAATCTAGAAATTATTTTTTAATGCGAAAGTCAAAGCTTTAGCTCTCAAATTATTCAAGTATTATAAACTTTTAGAATATTTCTGTCGTTTGAAGAATTCTGTTTTTCTTCCAGATATTGTTTAGAAATGGGTTCAAAAATTTAGTTTTCAAATCATTCTTTTCTTGCCTTATTTAATACTAGCCTCCTTTGGCGACCAGCCGGTTCGCCAATCTTAATGTTCGTTAAAATTTTAATAATTAAATATTTTATGTAATTCCAACTTTAATAGATTCTTCAGCAAAATATTTTAAAACTTCAAATTTTGATTATCATATAATTCACTCATAATATTATAAAGGCCTTCAGTCATAACGTGATATTTATCTCTCTAATTTTCTGTTACCCCTCGTAGAATTAAAGTGTAAATTAAATTAAAGTGTAATTTAAATTAAAGTGTAAATGATTCATCTGCAATTAATATAATAATATTTTTTACTGAAACAAAGCATTTTTTTTAATAATATGATTACTGATAATAGAGTCACTGAGCGTTTAAACTTTATGGGCACTAAAGAATATCTTTCTTAATTTATGTAATATCTCAAGAATTTGTCAACAAAATGTTCTCAGATTCATCATGAACAGATCGATTAATGAACAATGTTTCATTTTAAATGCATTCAACACTAAGAAAATAAAACGAATCGTTTAAAATAATCGGTCTAAAACAGGTTTAAAAAAACTACTTAAAAAACGATGTACTTAAAACTATAAGCATATACAAAAAAATATATAACTAACATAAATACAATTTAATTACAAAAACATGCAACTAACCTAAAAATAATTTAAATCATTGAAAACAGGTTTAAAAAAAACTACTTAAAAAACGATGTACTTAAAACTATAAGCATATACAAAAAATATATAACTAACATAAATACAATTTGCTTACAAAAGCATGTAACTAACCTAAAAATAATTTAAATCATCTGTTGAAAGTGGTTGTCATGACAACAATCAGAACAATGCGCATGCGTGAATTTTCTTCGGAAACTTCTTTTCCCTTTCCAGCTGTGTTGCCATAGAAACCGGCACACAGTTCTTTACACGTTTATGTTTATCTATTCAGATTTTATAACATCTAATCAGAGTAACGGTGAATATCAGTGTGTTCGTGTTCGTCAATAAATGTTAATTTTTTTTAATAACATGATTAACGAAAACAGAGTCACTGAGCATTTAAACCTCATGGGAACTAAAAAATATCTTTCTTATGTAATATCTCAAGAATTTGTCGACCAACAGGTTCGCCAATCTTAATGTTCGTTAAAATTTTTATATTTAAATATTTTATGCAATTCCTACTTTAATAGCTTCTTCATCAAAATATTTTAAAACTTCAAATTTTGATAGTCATATAATTCACTCATAATATTATAAAGGCCTTCAGTCATAACGTAATATGTATCTCTCTAATTTTCTGTTACCACCCGTAGAATTTATGTTTTAAATTAAAGTGGAAAGAATTAATCTGCAATTAATATAATAATATTTTTTACTGAAACAAAGAATTTTTTTATAATCTGATTAATGAAAATAGAGTCACTCAGCGTTTAAACTTTATGGGCACTAAAGAATATCTTTTCCAATTTACGTATTATCTCAAGAATTTGTCAACAAAATTTTCTTAGATTCATCATGAGCAGATCGATTCATTAACAATGTTTACTTTTAAATGCATCAAACACTAAGAAAATGAAACAAATCGTTTCAAATAGACGGTTGAAAACAGGTTTTAAAAAAACTACTTAAAAAACGATGACCTTAAAACTATAAGCATATACAAAAAATATATAACTAACATAAATACATTTTAATTACAAAAACATGCAACGAACCTAAAAAAATTTAAATCCAGTCCGCATCCGTTGATAATAATTCGTCAACACAATGCGGAATTCAGAACACAAAGCGCATGCGTGAATTTTCAACGCTAGTTACGTAACGCAAATACGTGATTTTTTTTCTACGCCAGTTGGGGTAACGCTATGCGGATTAGAAATTTTTAATTTTCTTTATTTTGTGTTATTTTAATTCAAAAGTACTTCAGAATGAATCTGAAGGATCGATTAATTAACAATGTTTAATTTTAAATGCATCAAACATTAAGAAAATAAACAGAATCGTTTAAAATAATCCGCCGAAAAATATTAACCCTAGCCTCATTACTGTTGGGAGAAAAAAGAAACTGAAGCCTTACTCATTTGGCGGTGGCGAAAATGGAAGATTTTTTTGGCGGAAAAGTTGGCGGTGGGGAAAATGGAAGATTTTTTTGGCGGAAAAGTTGGCGGTGGGGAAAATGGAAGATTTTTTGGCGGGAAAGTTAGTTTTTAATTAATACTTAAAATTCTAATTCAAATTTCAAAAAAAGGGACCCCAGGTGCACATTCCCGACCTCTAAGGTATACATGTACCAAATTTGATAGCTGTATGTCAAATGACCTGGCATGTAGAGCGCCAACACACACACACACACACATTGAGCTTTATTATAAGTATAGATTATCAGATAAATTGGCCTTTTAAAATATTTGTTTGATTCGTTGCTTATTTAAAGTGATGACGAATATTGGAGAGGAAGGGGTTGAGTTTTGTATATTTTAAAAGGAAATGAGATGATTGGAAAATACTTAAATTTTGTTATAAAAAAAAATTAGGATTGGGCATTCTGATTATCATTATTCTTGTTTCGTTGATTAACCTTAAAAAAATTACAACTAAATTATAAATGACTAATACAAGTTTATTACATACCATTTATAAAAGGAGTTAATGAAAAATTTCAGAAAACTACAAGAAGAAAGATGATTAATAAATGTTTCTTTGGACTGAAAAAACTCCGACAATCAAAACTCCGAAAAGATCCGACTTAATCAGTCGAAAAACGAAACTAAGAATTTATAAGACTTTTATTATGCCTGTTCTGCTCTATGCAAGTGAAACTTGGATTCTCAGAATTCTCTGAACAAATTCGAGAGAAGCATCCTTAGAACTATCTTTGGTCCAGTACTAGAGAGAGGTTGTTAGACACAAAATTCAATTTTGTATTATAATAACTCTATAGGCATTTATAAACCACAGGTAGCACCGGTTATTCGGATCAATAGGTTAGGATGGCTCGGCCATAACTGCAGAAGTCCTGAAAACTTTTAAAACTCCTATGGCATCCCGGGCTACAGGAAGACCTCCATCCGGATGATGTGGAAAGAGACCTGAGTGTTCTGAGAATAAAGAACTGGAGTTTAGTTATATTAACGTCCCGTTTTAAAGCAAAGCTAGGGCAATTTCGGTACGTATCTCGTAATTTTGAACTGCGGTCAGATGACGAGGACGACACCTGAGCTGGCACCTCCTTCTTCACACCACACCACAGGGAGGTGCTTGTCCCGGACGTTTAACATGCACCAGACCCGCTTACACGACGGTTCTTCGGTGGAATCGGGTCTCGAACTTCAAACCCAGCGGTTCCGAAGCCGGGAATTTACCACCAGGCCACCGCGGCGGATGAAGAACTGGAAGGGAGTTGCAGGGGATAGAAAGCGCTGGAAAGTGCGCATGGTTGAGGCATCCAAGGTCTGCAAGGGGCAGTTGTGCTCATGAAGAAGAAGAAAACAAAAAGAAGAGATTAAAAAAAATCGAATCTTGGCATATTTGCTTTTTGCAATAATACTATTTAATATTCTAAGTGTTCAAGGTAAAGAAATTACTGACGAAGTGAGATATTTATTAAATATTCTGGAATTTCACTGGTATTTATAAACTGACAAGTCGATAAAATAAAGAAACCACCGAGAGTGGCTTCCGTGAACTTCCTTGCATATTAACCAATAAAGTGGAATTTGTGTTATAGAAGGATTTTTTCCCAACTGATTGTAACCGAATTTTAATACAGAATTACAAATGCAGTCACAAAATCCTATTACAAATTTGATACACTTAATTCATTACGTTTTTGAGTTATCGAGTTTACATGCTTCTGAAAGTACGGACCGACAGACCTTCAATCCTTTGTTTGATTTATGTCAAAATTTGATCAGTGTCTAAACCACAGATTTTAAATCGGTGAACCGAATTTTATGCGTCTAACTCTCTTCGATTTGTAGTTATCATGCTAATTTATATTCCATCAACCGGATAGACAAACTTTCACTGAATAGATTTTACACAAAATTTCATAGAAATATACAAATTTGACGTAAAAACAATAAGCCTAAGTTAATGCATTTCTTAGTTATTGTTGTCACAGATGGATATACATTTGCCAAAAATGTGATTTCGAATTCAGGAGGTCTAAAACGTGTAATTTCATGAAATTCTCGAGTTCGAATTTATTGACGGTTACAGCACTTTCTCTGTACTTCATATACGAGAGAGTAAAAAGCAACCAAAAAATTAGTAAATAAATTAATACCATTCTTATTCTATAAATTCACACTTTTAAGAATTCAAAAATCATCGCATTTTACTTAACCAACGTGCTGTTTAAATAAATCGTATTACAATTAAGTAATGTGATATGGCTTTATAATAGTTAGGTGATATATTATAAACAATTCATTCCTTGATAATAATTATGGTTGTTTTAAATTACTGTTGAATAACTTGTTTCCTGTTCCTTCTTCTGATGAGAATAAGTGGGCATATATGGGTTATAGATTATATGCTTGTGTCTGCATCCCTTGGGTTGTGAGTTCTAACCCAACCGGCCAAAGACTCTCCGTGTACATGGTGGCTGTCCACGTATAAATCTGAATTTTCCACAAAGTTTCCAGATCGAGGCGGGACTACTGGATCAGAAATGATCGTTATATGATTCAGGCCTAAATTACGATCTATGAATGAGTGATTGAAATGTATGAATGAAGTCCGCCCCTTTAAAAGTGCTGTGACGCATGAGTAGCTAAGACGTACCCTTGGCCCTAGATGGCGCTACTGAAACAAGAGACGTTAAGACTCAGCTTGAAAAAAATCGATGACTTCGTCAGAGAACTTGCTTATGATAAGTGCCATAAGCAACAATAATACAAAAACCAACTTATTTTATTTTGTTATATGGCTTTATAATAGTTAGGTGATGTGTCAGAAACAATTCATTCCTTGATACTAATTATGGTGGTTTTTAATTACTTTTGAATACCTTGTTCTCTGTTATCGACGAGGATAATTGGGCATATATAGGTTATAGATTATATACATTCTAAACATAAAGAATGGCAACGAGGTGAGGTAAGAGATAAATTTCTTCTTTCAAAATAAAATAATAATAATAATAATAATAATAATAATAAATTCTGAAGGAAGCAGATGTTGAGGAAATAGAAAAGTATTTCAATACGAGTTGAAACAAATGTTAATAAAGTGATAGCGTTGAGGATTAGTAAAGTAAATTAGGAAGTTGAGATTTAATGGCCCAAGAGCAAACTCTAGCCATGCTGCAAAAACCATAGAATGAAAATAAAAACGCCGCAAAGAAAATCTATAGTTAGTTCCCAAGCTCTAAGTCTGAACCATTGAAACATTTTAGGATATTGGAATTAATTGAATGAGACGTAGATTTACTATATAAATCCTTTACTATATTATTACGATGTAATATATAATAGATTAAGAGTTATGTTTTATTTTTCGTAAGTTAAGTTGGTATAAGTAAGTAGGCTGTTTGGTTTAAGCATTGTTCTCAACTTTCAGTTATTTTCTTATCTGTAATAAATATTTGTGTTTTCTGTGAATATGAAAGACAATTTTATTGATAAGTTTCACAATTTTATTTTCCTGGTTAAGCTAGTGTAAGTATTTTTGGTATAAGTAAATATGTTGGTTGATTTAAGCATTGTTCTCAACTTCGAGCTATTTTCTTATCTGTAATAAATATTTGTGTTCTCTGTGAAATTTTATTCATGCAATTTTGTCATGGTTTTTTTATTCATTTATTCATGCCATATAAATTTCATTCATGCCACAATTTTATTTGCCATTCATCTTGCCGTGTGTGAAAACTTTTTCTTGTCTATAGATGACATTTTCTATGAAGTTTATTCGCTACAGACGTTATCAGACTGACTCATTTTTTTCCCAATTTAATTTTAGAATTTCCTCACCTATTTTTGTGGGAATATTTTCAACTTTATGTGCAATAAATAATGTATACAAGAATTTTAACTCTTATAATTTGAAAATTAATCATTTCAATATCGATAGAAATATCCACGCTGTAACAGTCTATACTGTCTACTTAAGTTATATATCTTACAAAATGTTGAAGCTTGAAAACACAATAACAAAAAAGTAAGAATATAAAATTATGCCCCAAGCGAATGACATGCTTTTAAGGAGAATAGTATTATGTCCCGGAGGAAAAAATTCTGGATTATCCTCTAGCTCTAGGAAAAGGGAAGAAATGTCAAAAATAGTGAAAAAGGGGGAAAAAAGTTACGGAACAAAGTAACTCCCACGTCACATTTACTGTTCGAATACTCACACTTTGGCTGGCAGCTAGGGAAGATAAAATAGTGTTCAAACCATCCATTCCGAAACTGAGTTTAGTGTTGATGTTTAGAGCTCTGGTGAGTAAAGTTCGAGACAAAAGGACTGCAAAAGGTGAATGTTTAATTCTGATTATAATACGAATTTTGATACAGATAAAATATCTGAGAAGATACACAAAACTCCTTCAGGAATAGTGAATGCGAAGGCTTGAAATTTATTGAAGAGACAGACATTGAATTGATAATTTTGTTTAACAGATATATATGATATAAATCGATATATTTGGTTTTATAAAGGAATTATTATTACAACATTATTTCTTTAAATTTTTTTAAGAATCTTGATGTTTCATGCAAAACAAGAAAGATTTCTTTTAAGTAATATAGTTCTTTTCCTGCACATTATCATAATGAATCCTTTTCTGTATTACTTTGTCCAGAGTTTATTGTTTGATGTTTAAATTCTTTTCTTGATTTTAATAATAAAAATAAAATGTCAATATTTGCCCTTATGGCTTACTAACATTTTTCCTAAGCATAAGAAGACATTTAAAGATAACAAATTGGCTAAATGAAAACCTAGATGACAAAAGTAGTGACTAATAGTCTATCAGTGAATTACAGTAACAAATTATAGGTTATTCAAAATTAATAAAGTATATTACAGATTATGCAGGCAATCAAGAGGATATTAAGAATTGAAGCACAAAGGAAGATTCAAAGAATTGTGGCCACAATTATTCCCCAGCTTATTTCTGCAAAACAATTAATTTTTGTTTCAAAATATGACTTTCTGTAGTTTTTTTTAAAGATTAGTATTCATATTTTTGTTCGACAAAAGTATGAGGGAATATGTTGCTCTCACAAGAAATTTGAAAAGAAAGGGAAATTTGAAAAAAAAAATTGGAACAAAAAGGGAAAATTTGAACAAAAGGAAGGAACAGAAATTAACTTATTTCCTTATTTTTTCAATTGCTTTTGATTTTAATTCAAATTTAGCAATAATTTATTACTCAAAGTTTTGTTTTGGTTCGATTTTAACTAAATTTGAATAAGTTTTAAACGACAATAGATAATAGTAAGATAATCTATTGTAAAGTTTCCAGTATATTCACAGAATAAAGAGAAATTCATGCCTGTTAAGATAGATGACTACGTTAAAAATCAATATTTGCAAAAAAAAAAAAAAAAAATGTATTAATTATTCTTAATTTCCAAATAGTCTTCTTAAAAAAGCATTCGAATTTTGTTTCTAAACTCATTTTTATGAAGTTACATTAATTTTTATATTTGCATAGCATACTTTTTTGTGTTATTCTTCGTCTCTAAATGTAATTTTCTGAAATTCTAAATACTTGCAGAATTTTCTTACGGAAAACAATGGAAAATTAATCTCTAGTGCATATTTGAGTTGAAATTCAGTAAAATAGTTCTTCATTATGTTCTTTAGTTCTTGAACTACAGAATAAGCTACAGAATAATGTTTATTTAAAATATTTTGTAATAGTTGTTTTAATATGCGAACAACTATTACAAAATAGTTTTTTAAATGAAAATTTCAATTTATTTATCAGTCGATACCAGATTCGAAAGAAGGAGAGCTTCTTTTTTTCTTCAGGAACTAGGAAATATATTTATAAAGTTATTTACAAGATTGTGATCAAATCATCTGATTAACTCTTTATCTAGAAAATCTTTGCTTTATGCCTCATTTTAGCCAAAAAATATCCACAATTTTTCTAATTTTAAATATTTGTTGACATTTACTGGTATATTGAAGTTTTATTGTTGTATCTTTAATCTATTGTATGGAAAAAATAAAAAAAAAAATATTACAGTTTCGCAGCTATTACAGTTTCCGATCCCAAATATAGTCACATATAGATTAGACGCACTTGCACCTGGAAGTAAAAATGACGTATCTATCAGGCAATTTGCAGTTTAAACTTTCTTTCATTTATTTATTTTAATTATTATTATTATTATGACTGAGACATTACACAGACTGACTTTTAGAACATGTAAATGGGAAAATGTGTTGGCGTTCTACAGCCAAGAACGTTTGAGCTATAGTTGCCAAATTTGACATATATATACCTTGAAGGGTGAAAAAGTGTACCTCAGAGTGAGTTGTTTAAAATTTTAATTAATTAACAATTAAGCTACATTTTTTAATAAAATATAAATGTAAATATAAAAATTACAAAAAAAGGACTTTATATCGTTTTCAATTCGAAAAAAAAAAATGTCTTTTCATTACATCAATGTAAAAATCTTTTTTTTTAATTTTGAAATTTAAAAAAAAATTGTCTGTTGTCAAATTTCGAAAATTTCAAACCGTTTTCAATGCTTCATCAAATATTTAATCACGTGATTTCTTTCCAATACTAGAAGCTAAAAATTTAACGCCTTTGTCTAATATGTTACAATTTCCAAGTCAAATAAAGAAGTAAAGTTACCCTCCCGCGAAATTTAGTAGAATAGATGGGACACACATTTAAGATTTTGACAGCGCTATGAGATCATGGGAACTCAAGAAAATGAACTTTTGCTTATTTATTTTTGTAATTCGACATTGCGCAAACAAAACAATGAAAAAATATCCCAAAACATTTACGACAACGCAAATATTGAGGCTAATAACGAGCGAGTGAACTGTGCCTAATTGCACCAGTTTAATACCGGACTGTTACGTAGGAAAAAAAAGGGGGGGGGGAATGGCAACTGCTCGTCATTTGCTCTCCTACTTTAAATTTTAGAGATTGTCAATATTGCTTTGTTCTGTGGTGGAAGGGTGATCGAGTGTATAGTTTAGAGTGTACGTGCAGCGCTATCTATATGCCGCATTTATTAGCATACTTAGGATATAAATAGTAATAAAAAAAATTTATAACATAACAGAATTATTTGAACAATATGATAGACAATTAAAATAACACAACTTTAATGTGCTGTAATTCGATGGAATCCTGGACGCGAATACATATCTAAACGATTTATTAAATATAAGCAATATCACCCGCAAACTAGCTGGTATCCAAAGATAGATAGTATGTAATAAATGAGAAAATATTCTGATATTACGTTCAATTTTGAAGGGTTTTTTTTTGCAATTATTTAATATAGATATAAGTTTTCAGTCTCATAGTCCGTAAGTCAAGGAAAAGTTTACTGATATTAAAGATAGATTAATGAATAAAAAAAAAATTTCAGATGCAGACAAACAACGTTGCTATATATATCTACATTACTGCACATTGTGGAATTAAATTTAGTTTATTATTTAATGAATTTCTCTCTATTTACCCGGACGAAATAAGAATAGTCATCTAATATTAACTGGAAACATTAAAATGTGCTTGAATCGAAATTAATTCGTTTCGACTTGCTCAACTGTCTGCATTTATGCATAAATCACCGGGAAAGTAACGATTATTGTTTTTTACGCGACGCCCATAAATCTGCTCGTGGATATCAAATGATCGTGAGAAACTCTTGAGTAAGTATTTTTTCAGCTGATCTTCCTCCGGAGCTGCAATTAATAATTTTCGTCGGCAGCCGAAGGTTTTTATTTTTGATGGATGCTGACGGGAAAGTGATGTTTGCAGAAAAATTAATTAAATCATCAGGAACGATATATAAATGTTGTACCTTCGGATATTCGTTATAAATTTTGGAATAAAAAAAAGAGAAATAAGTGTCGAGGTAGTATCGAATTTAAGGAATGGATGAAGAACGAAAATTAAATATAAAATGGAAAGGAATGAAATATTCTTTTGGGAACAGGGAAATTAAATAAGATTTTATTTTTTGAAACCTTGACGAAATTATTTATGGCCTTCTTATTTATTATCAGAGTGTAATGCATATGATTTATTTGCACTTTTGCAAAATTAAAAATTAAAAAATTCATATATATATATATTTTTTTATTTTGATTCTTAATTCCTCGTATACGCAGAATCGAGTAAATATTGTAATCGTCAAAAAAATTCGAATTTCCCAGCGTTTGAAAACACATTTTTGGAAAATGTAGATATGTCTTTCTGTAAGAAAAATAACTAAAAAAACGTTTTGAATTAGAAGAATAATATTTGATCCACAGACTTTAAATAAAATTTGTAGATTGATATATATATTTCATTCTGAGGAAGTCTGTCTGTTCAGTTGTTCGGATATAAGTCAATATGATAACAACAAAACGAAGAATGAGAGATAGACGGATAAAATTCAATGCAACATCTAAAGTGTAAACACCTATCAAATTTTAAACCAAATCCAACAAGTGGTTGACCGTGTGTTGTTCTGTGCTCTCAGAAAGATATAAAAGATATCACTCGAAAACGCACTGAATAAAATAATCAAATTCTGTATGTGATTTTGTAATTATAAATGTTGTTTTGAGTTAAATTTTTGTTTCAGTTAGTTGGGAAAAATGCGTTTGGAATAAAAATTCAATCTTAGGACATTATTAATTGCATGCCAGGGATTAATCTTCAAAAAACTCGCTAAGGATCATATGATAAATTCAGTAAAAATACTAAATCCATGTCAAAGGATAATATTTTGTAACTATTGCACGCCAGTGCCATATAAATCTAACACCTTTATTAGAGAGTTTGGGAAGGTCGATCTCGCTGGTTTCATTTCAGTTAATACATATTTTCTGTATGCATTGCTTACTGCAAATACTATACTTTAATTTATTATTAACCATTATATATATATATATATATATATATATATATATATATATATATATATATATATATATATATATATATTTATTTATTTACTTTATTAGAACTAATATGTATTTTTTCCTTATACCGCAGTTAGTAATTTAACTTTTCTATTCTATTTATTATTCTTATTCAATGCGTGAATTTATTTTAATGACAAAAATACTATATTATTCACTTATCAGAAAATGTTACCATATAAGAACGAATCCTTAATTTTTCTTATCCTCCGGCTAACAATTTTACTTTCAAACCCTATCTTTCTTATGCGGGGAACCTGATTATTAAGTCTTCTAATTAGAAAAGAGACTTCTAAATTTCTAATTAGAAAAGAGAAGATTAATAATCACTTCTAAATTATAAGCGATTATTAATCACTTCTAATTTAGAAGTGATTATAAAGAAGGTGGAAAGATGTCGCAGTTCAATTTCAAAAACATGAGCGTACTTCACTATTTCTGCTTTTGAATCTATGATTTAATAGCATATGACAACAATGCAGTGTGATTCCAAATTTATAATGCAAAATTAAAGAGGTAAAGAACTAGGATACCAATATTCACATGGGAAATCCAGAGTGCAATCCATTTCTTTAGTTATAAATACAGGGTATCTTAAAATGTTAAGGGAAGAAGATCTTTTGTTTCTAACTTTTACATTAGTGAAGATAGTTTAATGAAATTTTCAAAACTGATACATCTATTTAAAATAATCACTTAATGTATAGGAATGCATAGGCGCAAGTGGCGTAAATAAGAGCTGAAGAAAAAGACAAAGCGACAAACGGCCGTGTCTTTAACAAGTGTAATGCTTACAAGAATTATTTAAAATTCCGTCCTCCATCAGCGACAGTTGTTTCACAGCGTCGGTGGAGCGATTGGCGTACATTGCTAAAAATACCAGTTATTTCACACTCACATGTAACAGCTACTGTTATTCGATCAACGAGATCTACAGCTGGAGTCTCCAAAATAAGACTCTTTTGATGACTCAAGAAAACGTAGTCGATGCTCGATATATTGAGATATCGAGGTGGTCAAGATACTGATCCGTTACACCCAATTCACCATTCCCCAAAAGTGACTTTCAAGTAATTGCGAACACCACTGCTGAAGTAGACTGGCAGGCCATTGTGCTAAAATCACATTCAGCTAAGAATGGATATTGGGACATCTTGCAATAATTTTGGTAATTTGTTGTCTCGTTTCTTTTCCTGAGAAGGGCACGGAAAATATAAACCTGAGAACTTGAAGGGCTTGTTCAAAGGCCTAAATTTTTATACGAAAAGAAAAAGATAACAATAACACCTACATTAGGCTCATATATCAATATACGAGAAATTTTCGGGTTATCTACTCTAGCAGGCAAAGTTTCAGTATTTTTATGGAATTTTTTTAAAAAGTAATTATTATTTTTAGAATTAATTATTCCATTATAAGTAATAGCTTGGTAAATATCTCAGAACTGATTTAATTTCTTATTGCTGATAACATTTATTTAAACATCATTCAAAGTAGTAAAACCGAAATCATCCATTATCTATAATCGTGCCTTACTGTCTGTAACTCCGACTGGAATAAGATTTATCCTCCAGCCATTTGTTCTGCATAATTATCGAAAGTTCAAAACCTAAACTTTACTAATATTTCCCCCTTTATTTTTTTATTTCATCTTACATGCTTATAAAATTTTAAAGCTCAACATACTATGTTTAAAAATGTCATAAAATAGGCTCATTGAAAATTTTAGTAAGCGATAATTTTGACGAATCTGATGGGTGCCAAATGCGGCAAGTAATAAGTAAATAAAAGCATAATCAATTGAAAAACTGAATTAATCTAAAATGAACTGACATGTTTTTAAGTTCGAAATGTATCAAAAAATAAATAGATCATTTTATTTTTAAAGACGCCTCAGAATGTCCTCTATCTTTGGCCACAAAATGTCAAAATCCACTGCATGCCTCAATGTAAAGCAAAGAATGATTGGAAATAACAGTAAATCTAAATCATTTGAATGCAGATTCCCAGATTATAGTATAAAAATGTGAAATCCGGATTCTTTGCATTCGAAATTTCATTTTATTTTTTAAATAATTGTGCAATATTTGTTTTCCGCTAAGAAGCCGAACATCATGGTCTTGATCGATTATGCAAAATTTGTAATCCATTGAACCGACAACAAAATAGTTTATAACGAAAATACCAGAAAAATATCACGCAACACACCCATAACAATGCAAAAGCAACAGAAAAAAAAAAAGCAGATTTTTCCTTCCAATTTGTAAAAACTTGAGATCTGCCAGAAAAAAGATTTTTCACCGCAACGCTCGCTTGAGGTTTCTCTTCTTTCTCGACTTGGAATCACAGCACGAACACCAAACAAAAATTAGAAAGAAAAAGCAGAAGAAGGAAAGAAAGATAAAAACGAAGAGAGGGAGGAGATCTCTTCGTGTTCTGCCACATCAAGTACGAGAGTGTTTTCGAAAAATAAAATAAGCGCTTGAAGCCCACTTTAAACACCACCGATTCGAAGCCACGATTCGCGCACAAAAGTTCGCATCGAGTATAAATTGGGTTATTTTATTTGAAAAATGCGCATCCATGTTAAAGTCAATGGAATAGAATATCTAAATGCCGATGTACATTGCATTCGTATCTTTCTGAAGAGGTTTAACTGAATACCAGACCTTTTCGAATCTTGTTCACGCGCATACATTTGCCAGTTTTGGATTTGAAAAGAAGGGATATATGCTTTTGAAACAGAATCAATCGCGTTTACTATCTGTTCTCTTTATTCAAATGGCGAACGACATGCAGTAAAATTGTCCAGGCAGGAATGTTTTAAACTTCTATTTTGAAAAGTTAGTATTGCGTATAACAATATGATTGTGACTCTTGAATTTTGAAATATTTAAGAATAAGTTAGAAAATGTTTTATGGAAATCATGTTGTACTGATTATGGAAGATAATTTAATATTTAATTTATGAAATGGTGAATGATTTGCAGTAAAATTATCCGGACAGGAATCTTTGAAACTTTCGGTATAACAATTGATTACTATTGCACATAACAATAGGATTATAACTCCTAAATTAAAAAAAAATATTTAAAAATTAGGAAAATTTCCCTGGAAATCAGCTGCACTGATTATGGAAAGTCATATCACTGACTCTCCGACCTGCCCGAAGACACATGGATAATAAATACCCGTGGGAGAAACCAGAACCCATCTCTTCGTATATCCTCCAGGGTGGCGAGATCCAACCACCATGCCGGAAGCATCTCATCCTTATTTCGAGGTACCTCTCGGGGATATGCACTGATTATGGAAAAGATAATTTAATATTTAATTTATGAAATGGTGAATGATTTGCAGTAAAATTGTCCTGACAGGAATGTTGGAAACTTCCACTTTAACATTTAATTATTATTACATATGACAATATGATTATGACTCCTAAATTTTTGAAATACTTAAGAATTACATCAAATTTTATGGAAATCAGCTGCACTGGTTATGGAAAAGATAACTCGATATTTAATTTATGACCCAGAGATTATTCATAGAAATTTCGAATCATTTCATGTGCTAGCGAAGCCCAAAACAATGATTAAGTTGATAAAATAAAAAAGTTACTTCCGAAACTAGGTAGAAAAAACATGTTTTTTTTGTTGTTTTTTTTAAGCGTTTAAGTTGAAAATTCCATGATAAAAAACAGATACTTCCAGATAACTACTTTTTTGCGTCAGGTACTTTTTATTTACCTACCTACATCTTTTAATCTTTTTTGCCGATGGATTAAGGAATAGAGTTTATGTTAGATATATCGAGTAAAAGAAAGAAAGAAAGAAAAAAAGAGAAAAAAAAAACATCACGGAATTAACTAAAAATTTTCTCGAAAAGTAATTTTTAAAAAAGTCATCTAATGTCATTTTTTCCCCCAAAGAATCTCATTTCTGCATCCTTACAAAAAATTTGATTGATTATTTAGTTATATTAACGTCCCGTTTTAAAACAACACTTGGGCTATTTAGGGACTGACCTAGCAATTCTGAACTACGCTCAAATGACGAGGACGACACCTGAGCTAGCAGCCGTCTTTCCACACCACACCAGCGGGAGGACGTTTGGTCCGGACTGATTTAACCTGTACCAAAGCCGCTAACACACCTGTTATTCGGCGGAATCTGGTCGCGAACCTGAAACCCTCCGGTTCAGAAGCCGAGACCTTACCACCAGGCCACCGCGGTTCCTAAAATTTTAATTAAAAATGAACAGTCGGAAAAATGACGGTGAATAGCAAAGATTAAAAAAAAGTATTGCTAATTTTAATACTAGTCCAATTAGCTTGAATTTGTTAACAATTTTATTTTTTAAAGTTTTCATTGCAAGATTATTAATGAATTTGATTTGTTTTTATTATTTTTTTAATTTAAAATTTTTTCAGCAGATTGTTTGGTAAAGAGCAAAAAATATTATAATTAAAAATTTAATTTTTATCAAATTGTTTGTCATGCTTCGTTACACATTTTCTTATAAAATATAAATGTTTTTCAATTCTGACTGAAATATTACCAGCTAGCAATTTATAAATAACACTTCTAAAGAAATCTACCAAATATCGTAGGTCAAATGTTGTACACTTATAATCCATCATTATTACCTTTATTTTAAGTTCATGATGTTTTTACGTACAAAAAAAGCCATTAAAACTAAATTGAACATACATGAGAAACTATTCACATCGTAATTATTAATTTAAAAACCATTTTAGTTTCAAATCATTCTAAAAAGACTCCCATCAACAAACAGGGAAACGAAGCATTTTCTTCCTAAACTATCTGGCAGTTGCGACTCAATTTTTGTTAAACCATGGCAAAGTCCTAACAAATATATACCAATCATCAGTTTGCAGTAATATAATTTGGACTTAAAATCTTCTTCAGCCTACATGGAATAATGGTAGCACGCAACATATAAAAGCCCAATATGCAAACGAGCGACTCAAACCTTGGGTCAACACAGATCTCGCTCACCTAATCAGTGACAACTTTTCTCTATGCATGTTCAGTTTAATTTTCTAACACATTATCTGGCAGATTAGAGCTCATTATGATTATTTAAATAATCTATGATTGTTACGTCATATTCATGCGATATGAATAATTATCGATGTTTCATTCTTCTCTGTGGCGACACATCCCTTTTCTTTCCCTTGATATAAAAGTATTAAATTTTCAAAATAGCCACTTTGTTTTCGAATATATTAAGTAATGTCGATAATTCATATCATCAAATATATGTTCTTTTTTTTTGCAATTAATTTTCATGGAAATTTAAAAGTTTACAAAAAAAAAAAAAGGTGCATACTTCTGATACGGTTTTAAAAACTTTTTTGTTACAGAAAAAAGAGGTTATTTTATTATTATAAAAAATATTTTTTTTGTTTATTACCTCACAGCAATTTATGTAAGATAAGAATAAAATTTCTTATCTTAAGCTAGCATTTCTCGATCTACTGCTTCAATTTAAAATTTTCACAATTTCTAAATATTGAATACAAACAGAAAAAATAGTATGAAATAAATACAAAAACAATAAATAAATACAAAACTAAAGTTACTTTAGCCCTTAATTTTCGAAGAGTTTAATTTCTACAGAATCAAAAGAACTCTAAGTAAATGAATTCTACTTAACTCTATATAAAAGTCCAGCCACGTCTAGACCAAGGAAATGAAGGACAATTTTGAAGCCAACATAAGAAAGAAATCTAATCATTCTGAGAACCAAGACTCAATGGATTCGTTTTCAGCCAGTTTTTTGTTTAAAAGTAGCGATTTCAGTTAAAGAATAGAGATGGAATTTCTTCGAATCGGAACTGCTTTTAATTAAATGCTTGATTAGGAACTTGAGAATGATAATGAAAGACGCGCGTAGTTCCAAGACCGTAAATCTTTAAAAGCAAGAGGATGGGAACAATAAAAGGAAACTAGCGGGAATGGTCCTACCAAAACTTTCTCACGCGCATTCTAATAAAGGTATTATACCAGAGAACCCTTTGCATAGCATTGGTGTATAATATATTATCCTTTATTAATAGTTAATTAATAGTATAATATTAATAGTTATAAAATATTATCCTTTGCCGTGAATTTAGCATTTACACTGAATCCATCAAGTGATCCTTGGCGAGTTATTTGGCGATTAACAACTTGCATGCGGTTAATAGTATCCGAAAATCAAATTTGTATTTTAGATGCGTTTTTCGAAAACTATTGAAATAAAAATATGAACACAGTTATAAAACAAAATCCCATACCTAATCCGATATATTTATGTCACTGCGTTTTTAATTTATTGATTTACATACTTTCGAAAGAACAGAAAGATAGACGGTTAACCCTTTATTGAATTTTGCTCAAAATTTGACTGATGTCTACATTGCAGTTGCGAAATATTTGTATCTAATTTTATCCATCTATATCACTTTGTTTTGTAGTCATCGTGAATCATATCAAGGATGTGATCGTGAATATCCCAAGTGCTCAGATTTTTATTTTCACTTTCGAAAAATTTAAAATTTGACAGGAGTCTGCATTTTAGATGCTATAGCTGCGTCCAAACTTTATTAATATAGTTGCACGTTTTGTAGTTATCATATTTTATTGTATTTAAACACCGGATATGCAAGATTTTTCTGAATACATTCATGCATCAACCATTATTCCAGTGATGTATTTTTCGGCTTCTTGAAAGGCTGAAATATAGATATTCTTCAAACTCTCTAAGTCTTGTTTTTTGACGATTATCATCCAACCAAACCTTGCTTAACGAACACCTTGCATGACAACTGATTCGTTACCCACCAAAAGAAAATGTTAAAAAGTGCATGACTTAACGAGTGATGTTTCGCAGAAGGAGTAATGAGGAGACACCTTGACTACATTTGCTGGATTGTTCGGTATTGAATACTTATTTGGAAAAAAAGAAGCCTTATATCTACATGGAATAAGTTTCGCCCAGATAGCGTTGTCGAACGCGATTTAAAAAGGTTCGAGCAAATGCATATGGAGCCTTCATCAACGAGGTTTTGTCCCTTTCCAAGATTATAGGGTTAGAGTTGGATAGCAATGGCATCATTAAGCTGATGGTAAGCTTATCGATAGCTTAGGCCGGCATCCTGGTCTAGGGGTAGCTCGGATACTTGCCTTCCCCGTATCTAGTGTGTCCTGAGTTCGAGTCCTGGTTTGGGCATGGTTATTCTTCACTCTCTGCTCTATCTATGAGGTGTATGAAAGAACCCCTCTGTAAAAAGGGGTTGTGCAAGCGAGTGTGTAAATTTCATCTTCATATGAACTAGAAGCCAGATTTCTGCCCTCGGGTACTCAGGGATCTTTTCCCTCAGAAGAAAGTGCACCAACACTTCCGTGGTAACGCGGACACGACATCATTATCATCGATAGCTTATGGAGCTGCATTCTATGTCACAGCAAAAATGTATGAAGGAGATTTTGTCAGAAGAGATTAAAATAATAGAAGCGATAGAGCAACAACCTTCCAACAAAATGAGGGAGACGTTTAAAATATGGAAAATTATTGCATCGTTAGAGACGCATCACTCTGATAAAAAGGTAACTATGTGTGCTATAAATTTATATAAAGATATTGTTGTGTCTCATTTTTGCCAAATGCTGAAACGTAGACAAAAGAGAAATGTCTTTTGGATATCTTCTTGTAAAAAACCATGCATTATTGATAAGTTATTGAGTATTTTTTTTTCAGAATGGAACGTAATGGCCTGTTTAACATGTATTCTTATGGAATATCAATTTTTTTCTTAACAATCCGGATCTTACACGTATTGTGACACAATACGTGTAAGATCCAGCAATGGATTATGCTCGTTAAGCAAAGTTCTGCTGTCATTTTCTCCTTTGAGTCTGTGATAAAGTAATAATCAAGGGAAAATCTTTCCTTACTTTACCTTAAGATTTCTATCAGAATGAAAAAGTGATTATTTCGGAGATTGGATTGACCTTCACATTTTTGGAGACCTCATCTTAACTCAGAGGAAACAAGTGAATTCATCACGAAGTAAGAAAATAAAGCTCTCTTTTTCTTTCTGAAAAAAAAACACATTACGAGATTTCTCTCTTTCTTTGTCGCAGGAAGGTAAATAATGATATTTCTCAACACAATACCAAACGGAATAAAGGAAAAAGTATGATGAAAGATATATTTTTTTCCCCTCTTCTTCTTAAAATGGATTTCTATTTTTAAGGATCTCCTAGATTCTTTAAGAAAAATCAACAGATGATATGCCTTTAAGAATATTTGAATTTTCTCTGCTGCATTTTTGATGCATTGATCATCTTAGACGAAATTTCTGCTGAGGTATGAAGATTATTGTGGCATTGTTTCTGGCATCATATAATCACTTTCTCAGTAAATTGCGATGTCTTTGCAAGAAAAGAGATAGTATTGCAAAAAATTAAAATGAATTAAAAATACATTAGTATTAATTGGATAATGCTAACTATAATAATATGTATAAACCAATAGACTGTCACAGATTTGGTCAAAATTTGATCTCTAATACAAATGTTTACCAAGTGTATGAAATTTTATCTATCTAGAGAGTTTTTCCTTTTGGTAATACCGAGTTTTCTTGTAATAGAACAGCTAGACAAACAGATTTTTTGTAAATGGATTCCGTTCAAAATTTCATAGAAATATATACAAATTTGGTTGTTATTCCATATACTGAATTTCATCTATTTATCTCAAAGCGGTTTGTGAGTAATCATGTTCACGAACAGTTAGATGTAATGCCAAAAATGTGTTTTCCTGAAACGTGGAGATTCGTCAAAATCTCGAATTCGATTACTTTGACAATACTTCCTCTGTATTTCTTATACAATAAAGTAAAAATAAGTTGCATTAAGAAATTTTATTTTAAAAAATAGGCATCGAATTCTGCAGAGAGAATAGTATCTAAAGACAAGAGTGCTAATGAAATAGAAATGCAGCTCAAAAAGATATAGTGACTTCAATTCAAAATTACAAAACCATGTGAATCTGAGAGCTATATTGCTAGACATGGAACAAATAAATGAGAGGTAGCGAAAAAACTGAAGTAATTCTCTGAATCTTCATGTATCCTTCAGACACTAATGGAAATGAATATTTAACTGCAATAATAAGTAACTGTAATTCTTTTATCGATTTGTCTTAAATTCCATTATCACCATTATTTCCATTACAAATTTGAAAATCAATTTATTAAATTGAACTAATCATAATGTGGGAGCAGCTAACATATCTTATATCCTGTATGACGCCATGTTGCGTCATTGATCACATGATACTTTCCCGCCATATTTGGTAGACGAGAGCTTGACGGTGAGGCGATAAGATGTACCGCTCACGCTCATGCATTTTTTTATGTCTTTTATGTTAGTCTAGTAATGTTTTGGCCTTGTAATATTAATAAATATATTTCACATATTAATGCTGGTCGTTGCCTTTCCGCACAGTAATGACCAACTGAATGATTTATAAACGTTGTTCTAGCTTCTAGAATTCTGAAAGGAAAAGCAAAGTATTTATAATCGCTTTAAAATGATTTCGAATCAATTTTAAAACTTTAACAAATCACTAAGTTAACAAAAGCTTTCTAATGCATGTTCATGTTCTGAAAATTATAATAGTCGATAAAATTTATCTGAAGTCGTTAAAGAATGTGATGTTTTAATATGCTGTATAAATTAGAGCAGATTGACATATTTGATATCATTTTGATCACTGATATTCCTTTTTTTTTAAAAAAGCAAATCAATAAAGAAAACTATTTAAACTTACAATGAATGCAATAGAAATTACAAGTCAAGTCTTTAATAAAATTCTTGGAAGCTCGAAGTGCGTAGATCAAAAGAAATGATCTTATCTAATATATAAAAATGGATTTTTGTTTGTTCGTACCTTATGCGCTTCCGTACCGTTCAACCGGAGGCGAAGAGACTTGGTCAACTGATTGCTTGCACTTGCGCTAAGGTTATATTTTAAAAGGGATAAAAGACAAACAGTAAACGGCAAAGGCACATGTCATTCGGGGTTAATCGCACACATATCAAACAAAATAAAATTATTACGATTAATACAAATCAATGTCCTTGAAATGAAATCCAAAATATTTAGTGCAAAAGCTAATTTTTTTTTCTTCTCATTAATGTGTAGTCATCTGCACAGGATGTTGTCATTCAACGTGCAGAATATTTTGTCTGCGACAATTGCATATATTATTCAGAATTTATCTCACACATTGAAAATATAATTATTATCATCAATGCTGATCAATTTACGTTATATGTAATAGAACTTTTGCAGTGCAAACAGTAATTTTCTCATTTATTCAGTGAATCGACAAACGATATTTCGGTTATACAAGAGTATATCGTGTTGATTGCTTCGACAAAAAATATACCCCCAAACGTTCGTCACTTAATAAATCTACCAGCACAGCACGTAGAAGTAAGCCTATTCGAGCTTCTCAAACAAACGAGGAATGAGAAGCGAGCAATAAAGCAGATCGTTTACGAATTGTACATTCACGTGCTTCAGAACCTCAAGATCAACATGCGGCAAGAATCGAAAGACAACGTTTATATGCTACCTGATCATGCGCATCAGAATCAAAAGACCAACATTTGGCAAGGAGCGAGTCAACTATTCTTAACGGAAAGTCGATTGGGGAAGATGTGAACTTTCCATGCATTCCCATTATTCCCACCGACATGCCTTTTCATTTCAAGCAACTGCAATTCCCCATTCGACTTGCATTCTCGTTGCATTCATCAACAAGGCGCAACACGCAACAATTAGGTGTATTGAACCTAGAAAAACTAGGTTTTTCACATAACCAGTTGTATACTGGATGCTTGCGAATCGGACAGTCAATAAATTTATTTGTTTTTGCTGAAGAGAGAAAAACAAAATATATTGTCTGCCCTAAAACACTTGAATAATAAAGTGAAAAGAAATAGAATAAATATTATTTGTACTTCTCCTTTATATATCATAAATTTTGAGTGAATGTATTCATTGCCGATAAGAAAATAAATATCATTCTTTCTGTCATTCCTAATTAAACCAGACAACTATTATAAATTTCAAACGATATTTCCAAAATAATTTCTTTTCTGCGGCAGCAACGTATCGAGTACAAACTAGTTACTAATAAAATAATCTATAAAATTAATGTAGCACCTATAAGAGAAAACAAATTTTGAAATTAATAGTAAAAGCGAAATAGTAAACCTAACATTATGTTTAATATTCTCATTTACTTAATAAAGTACTTCAGTTAAAAATAAGATCGTAAATTGCGATCATATTTTTAATGAACAACTTTTGTAGAGAATTTGTAAGAATTAACAAATCACAGGAAACTATGCAAAAAACAGCATTAAAAAGCCTAGATTAAATCAGGCATACGATTTCAGTTGAAAAGAGATTATTTAATCCGCTGCTTCGCATTAATGGAAAAGAATTCCTAATGGAGTAAGAGGAAGAGGCTAATTCGAATGAATGCAAGTGGGTAGTTCGAAGGTCAGGCAGAAGTTCCTGTTTTGACGGCTTCGAATAAATGTGTGTTATTAATCTTTCGATTGTTACATATATATGTATATATACGACACCATTCGTTTCTGCAGTATTCTCTACTACAGACATTTACTTCATTTCTCTGACTATTAGTAGCTATAATTCAGAATTTTATGACGAATAAATATCGCACTTAATTTGCGTGTCTGTTTTTACTCTCTTTTTTTCTGAGTAAACAAAGACGGAATTCTGTTAACTCGAGATTTCGACAATTCATTATATTTCAGATCTCGCTGTGCTCTAAAAACCTATTTTTGGAACATATTTCCTCTTTATAATCCCAATAACTGAAAAAAGCTATAAACTAGAGGAAAGAAATTTGGTATATTGGTTTTACATCAAATTTTTAGTTTACATTTTGTAGTTATCGGAATTATTTGTATAACTAACCACGATAAATACAAGATATAATATTAAATAGATAAAATTAAGTATACAGGTTTCGCCTTCTACACTGCAATTAAATTTTAAAACAAATCCGACAAAATGTTTACCTTCTGTCGGTAGGTATACTCAAAAGTAAACTTAAAAGCCATAATTCAAATTTTTGCATTAAACAATTACTCAAAACACGGCTTTAAATTGATAAAATGAAATTCGATGTGCGATCTTGCAATTAAAACCTCTAGTTTTAAATAAAATTTTGATTTCAGTTGATCGGTAGAAAGGCGTCTAAATATGTATTTGATTGTCTGGTACTTGTATATAAATGGCATATCAGCGATCACACGCAGAAAAATCTTAGAAGTTCGCACTCTAAGTTCTGCAAAAACGCTGGATTTACACTAGAGATAAGCAACTATGGCTCGCCAATGCCATACAATTAATACACATATATCGGCTTTCTGTACTATACTACAAAGTCCAAAATTGGCAAGTGTAGGATTCCAAAAATATAAATATGAGCATTTAAGTATTCACAGTCCTAATCTCGCCCACAATTTTTGCAGTGATAGAAAAAAAGAATATCACCTTTTTAGAAAGTATTCAAGAAAGTTTCGAGGGGACACTCCTACTGCTTTTTCATACATATGTTTTAGCACTACCATATTATTAAGTATTTGAATTTTTATCTACTTTCTTCAAATAATTGCAATTTCTGGATGTTAACAACCGTCAAGATCAAGCTCTCCGTGAATCCTTCCTTTACATCTTTAATTAAAAATAATATAACAAAATTAATGAAAGGGCTTAGTTTTATTTTTAAGTTCATCAATAACACTAAATCTAAGGCACATTGTAATAAAATAAATATATATTTAACTGCAGATTAATGAATAAGTATTGAATTTTTAAATCGAATGGTACAGTTGAGAGAGAAAAAGAGAAAATTGATGCTGTATAAAGAGATGCTTTAAAGAGAAAATTGATGCTATATAAAATAAAAAAAAATGTTTTAAAAGACAAGAGATTTTATATGCCTTCTTAAATGAAAACTTATCCCTTAAAAATGTCTATGATCCCTTATTAAATTATAACGTCGATTTATTATTTAAATTCAAATGTAAAATTATTCTGCTGAATAAATTTAAAATTGTTGAAACAATACTTAACATATTTTTGCATAAGAAGTATCCCTTAACGGCAGAAGTAATGTGCGAAAAATGATTTCTGACAATACTGGATGTTTTAGGTAACGACGTAAATGAGGTGTGGAAGTTATCATGATGTTTAACAGGAAAAAAAATGGTTATTTTTTAATACTAATTGATGTAATATTATTTATCCGGGTTTAAGGAATTAAATGCCGGATTGATTTCCTTAACCAAATGGCAATCACATTCTTTCGATTCCTTTTTTTTAAAACTTTAACAAGTCAATAAGACTTTTAAAAAAGATTAAAATGTTCAAACTTTTACACAGCTATTGATTTTTATATTTTAGACAAATAAAGTTGTCCATTTAGAGAGTGAACAAATTAAAAAATTGATGTTTTATATAGTAGCACTAAATGAACTATGCACTCACTGACGTTGTACTGCTAATCTAATGTCTAGTAACGCTTCTGATTTCAAGTATTCAGATTTAGAATCAAATCGTTTAAGAGAATTACATTGTTATACAAATGAGACCACAGTAAATATTTAAATCTAAAGGGACTTTATCCCTCCTAATTTGGGTGATTGTGAGAGAGACAGGGATGCAATAACTTAAGAACCATCTCCAGAGAGTTTTAACTAGTAACTAGTAATAAAATAACTATCGAAGAATCCGAATCAATAGCTATTCAAATTGAATGCTTACTTTATTACCAACCATTTGTCCCATTGTCAGATAATATTAATGATGTTTTAACTGCTGGTCACATCATTTGCTACTTTATCATGCGCAATGCCTAAACCCGAAAATATAATTATTTCCTCGGTTGACAATGACATTCTAAAACCAAAGGTTTGCAAATTATTTGAAATTGTTTGGAAGGTTGACACTTTAAACATTTACAGCAATGGAATAAGTGACAGTTTATAAATTAAAGTACTAGGATAGTATATAAAATATAGTTAAAGAAAAACATACTGCCTCCCAGTGCAAGTCAGCAATGGTGACATTTTAGAGATAATCCATGATAGCAATGGTATTTGGCAATGACAGTAGTAATAAATATTGCTAAAGAAAAATAAACTACAATTCAGGGGAAGTGGGCAATAGGGAAGATTTTAGAGGTATTCTATAATAACAAACACACGTATGTGTTTGTTATTATAGACACTTCTACGTGTTATATTTTACAAATATATCATTTAGAAATAAAATATAATAACGAAATTTATATTAGCGTTTTATATTAGTCCATTTTTATTGGTTTCTATATTATATTTGAATTGAGTTTGTTAAGTATATTTTTTCGGGGTAATATAAATATTTTAATTTTTATATTTGCTATTTTGCAGAATTTAGCTAATTACATATTTAAATACATTTTGAAACATTGTATAACGAAACTTTACATCATCTAATGTAACAAAGGTCTGTTATACTAAGTTTAAAAATTCTTAATTCAGTATACAGTTATATTTTGTCAGAAACATATTTTCAAAACGATGGAAGATAAAATTTTGTAGCTTTGTAAATATTTCTTTTAACAATTTTTCTACAATTCTGACAGAATGAAATAACAAATATTTTTATTAACAGAATATTTTTGAAAATATCGAGTGTCATGCTTAGCCTCTTTATAATCTCACTTGAATGCAAAAAAAAAAAATCATTTTTTAAATATTATTTTATTGTTTACTTTCTCATAGTATTAAATATTTATCTTAGAATATTTCGTGATAGTAAATTTCATCCCAGAATATTTCGATTATTTTAAAATAATGCGATTTTTTTGTTTATAACTTAACTCAATGTAGGCAGTGTATATTATGTGACACATTTTCCCCAACGAAATGCTTGAATTTAAGAAATACAGAATCATGATTACAACATGATGAGTTAAAGATTTTAACTTGGATTTTCAGAATTTTTTTTAACAGATCAGAGAAAAAAAAAAGAGTTTTGTGGTGTAAATTGTCTGTAGCATTCCATTTTCTTCATTCAGGAATCTAAAATACAACCCGTTTCAAGAATGACGAAAAATAAAATAAGAATACAAAAATAGATGTGAAAAAAAAAGGCACGCAAAAAAGTACTTAACTCGACGCCTGAAAATCTCACTTCCGAAATATTTTAATAGAAATAAAAATCGGGGGGTGGAGCAGGAGATTAAATGTTTTGCACTTGATCAATATGCCATTTTGTTTTTCGTTAGCAACATTGTTTGGAATGTCAACAGAGGATTAGATGTATCTAACGATAAATAATTACTTTTCGGATTTGCAAATTGCTGAAATTAAATCTTTAATCGTTATTTCAATTATGAAATGACCATTATATTGTTTTTATTTCCAGATAATAAGCACTTGTCGATTTGGTAAATTGATTTCCGATGAAAAAAGAGTTCTCATACAAGATACAAATAATCAATATTAACAAATAAAACACTTCCCCATTGTTTCAGGAATATTTATAGAAAGGTTTATTTTTTTCTAAGAATTTTATTTTTCTGTAAATATTTAATTTCTGTGGTTCCAAATGGTATTTTCTTTAAATATATTTTTATGGCAAACGATTATTTTTACTGCAATAGCCAATTCAATTCATGCTCATTTTATATTAATTGAATTCTACAGCTTATTATTTTAACGAAGAGATAAGATTTTATAAAATATATGCATTTATTTTTAATGCAAAAAAGTGAAGTAAAAATGTTTATTTTTAGTCATAAAAATCAAATAATTATAATCAAAGAATTAAAGCAAGAAGATTAAGTTTATAAAATATGCCCAATCCAGCCGAAATTTCTAAACGAATTTATTTTCTCCAATGTTGCCAAAAAATTACAAAGATTTGAAGAAAATTAATTGAAAATAAGTAAGGAAAATTTGGTCCTGGCGCACTTTATCCCATAATTTAAATGGCGGAAGGAGGAAGTGGACAATTTTTTTTAAATGTGGCAATTTAATTTACTTACTTATAATAATTTAATTGACATTCGAAACTATAGACCACAACATTAAAGCATTTTAATGTTTTAAGCTTCAATTCCTTAATCTTTATTTTATTTTTTAAATTTACTAAATGATTTTTTTATAATTTACTATTTTATAATTGTAATTATAAAACAGGGATAACATTCATTGAAATAAATGAATACAATAATAAACGGATCAATAAAATATCTTATTGCAAATTATTCTTAAAAATACATTATAAAATTTTTAAAAAATACCGAAAAAATTATCATGAAATAAAATTATTCAGACTAAAAATCAAATTTATTGAATTTGAAGTGATATCAAATGGCTTTTGATGCACCGAAGTTGATGTAATAGTAAATAATTCAATTAATGTGAAATTAAAACGTTATTATAATTTTAAAAACCTACTAAATCGCTATTAAAATTTTAATATCACAAAATTAATTGCTAATGTAAAATAATTACATTATGCATATTAACATAAAGACAGTAGGAATACTCGATTAAATTTTTTCTGAAAGAAATTGAAAGATATTCGGATCTCTAATCTGAAACTTCTTTCTATAATAATGTTTTAGGTTTGCCTCGTCTATTATGTCAAATTACTTTTTAAAAATTGTTGTTATTGTAACAACAATTGCAAATATATTTATTATCGTAACAAAATGTTTAGATATGAGTGCCGTTAACAACGTCTAGTTTCAGTAAAGCACTGAAAATAATAAAAATTTACTTTAAAATATTTTGAATAAAATTATCGAAATTAGAGAAAAAAAACAAATGGAAATAAAATTAGTATCTTTGAAGAAATGTTTTTAAAATTACACAGTGCAATAAAAAAAGTCTGTAATCATATGCTTTGAAGTAATGAAAAGAAAATTAACATTTTGATTCAATTTATTTAAAAATTTAATTGAAAACTTTGCTTTAGTGTGTGCCTAGTCCTAAGAAGTAGCTATGTAAAAATTCAGTACTCTATGCTCAACTATATGTAAAGCATTTTAAATAATTTTGGCATTGTGCATGTCTCATCAGTGAACTTATAATTAGTATCTTATTATAATAATATCAAAAAAGAAATCAAATGTAGACAATGTTGATATATCATCCACATGCATCAGAAATAACAAAAAAATAATATTCTAGCTAGTATTCTAGACAAATTATGCCAGAAAAAAGACATTTTTGAAATCATTAATATGGTTTTTCAACGTATTTCGGATAATTATCACAAAATAAATGTCTTTTTAATGCTGCACCGATATTAAACTCAGTGAAAGCATGATGAACAAACAGGTGTAGAGTCATATATCAATCTTTTTCTATAAATGATTTTCAAAAGTTCTTTTTTTGAACAAATAGAGAATTTGGTTGCTTAGGGGAATTTATTTCTACATCGAGAATAACTAAAAAAAAAAGAAATAGCTTCAAAAAATAATTGTCAATATTATTTTATCACTTTCTAATGATGTTAATGCAAATGGTTAACAGGATTGATGATCTAATGCAAATGGTTAATGAGATTGTATTATGTGAATACAAAAACCATGTCAAATTTGTAAATATATGAATAATTTTATAATCATTGCGGAATATTTACAATTTGAAGTTTGAAAGAACTCTCTGTATTTTAGGATTAATATATAAAATTTCTGTCTGCAAATACATTTTTTCTGTAAAAATAATTAAATGGCAGTAAAAAAGATTATTTTCAAAGCCAAAAACCCCTAAAGAGTAAAATATAACTGAATTAAAAAAATAAACAAGATTCTTAGAGTAAAATAACTCTTATTTATAACTCTTTAATAAATTCTTAAATAAAATAATAAACCCTTAAATAAAATTCAATTGAATTTCAAAAAAAACAATATTATTAAAATAAAATAAATTTTAGATATAAATTTTACTAAACATTAGTTGAAAAAGATTTTTATAAACAAATCAAATAATCAAAAAATGTTTAAGGCAATAATTATTGTGATGAACCGAAATCAGAAATGAAAGATGACGACATTTTGATGGTGAATTTTCTTTCCTTTTTGTTATTTTTTATTGATGATAAATTTGATTTTTTTTTATTTTAGATTGATAATGAATTTGTTTTTTTTTTAAATTTTGGATTGATAATGAATTTGATTTTAATGAATGCCTATGTATACCAAATAGATAAATGAAAGACCGAATATTTGGATACATTCCTATACATTCGAACCACCGCCTTTGTATACACAAAAATTCTGGAGAGGAGTGAAACGCGAAGCTGTGCAACATAACAATTTAAATTGTTGCAATAAATAAGAGTAGCCGCCTTAGGGGACCAGCTTGATTGCCCAATTTTTTGACATTTTAGTTTGTTGACTAATTCTTCAAGAAGGCATATATAATTTAAAAAAATTCATAACGGAGTCAAAATTCAAAGGTAAGTACCAAAATAGTCCTCTCGTTTTACTAAAATGGAAATTTAATATAAATAATTTTAATTAATTATTTTATAACACTGTGAAATTTTTAAATGTCTAAATATAGTAAGCAGATCAATCGACAACTACGACCGATTGATTGATAAGAAATATTTAAATTAGGAATTCTTTTCCTTCTAAAAAACCACATAATTGATATTAACAATAAGTAGAGATTACTAATTGAAAGTATTACTTCCCTATAATTTATGTCCCATATTTATCAATTTATCAAATTTTAAAATTCACCCAGTTCATTTTCTTTAAACTGCTTCATATAACTTCGATTCTTTTTAATTTTAATTGGGACAAAAACTAAAAAAAATAGAATACATTTTTTTAAAAATCTTTATTTTTAGAATTTAACTTATAAAATTCATTAAAACAAATTTCTTTTTTCTACTTACTTATTTAAAAAAAGCTGTTATTGTAAAAATTTATTTTATTAAAAAAGACATTTTATTTTTTGATTAAAAACGATATATATTTTATTCTATAATAATAAATACTATTTAATAAAAGAGAAAACTACATCTATTTTTATTAAAACAAATTTGAACGGAATCACAGAATCTATTTAAAAATTTCTGAATTCTTGTTCATACGTAGTAGGAAATTCGTGGAATTATAAAAGCCGTCATATAAATTTGCTTACGGATAAAAATATTTGTATAATTAAAATAGGTATTCATGCTTATAATCCAAATTATGAAATATATTTAATAAATATTTAATAATATATAATAATAAATAAATTATAAAATATATATAGTAACTAATTTCATAAAAGTATTTTCCTCTTAGTTCCTGTGTCGTCTAGATACCTTCTATAAATAAGTTTAGATTTGTGCAAAGGAATATATTTACTTTCGAAACCTATAAATAGAATGCTTTTCTGTGAATAAATTCTCATTTTTTTCCTTAGACATTGGTGTTTCTCTTACAGTCATTCTTCATTCTTCATTGCAGTCTTCTCGCTTTCATTTGAGAGGCATATAGATGAATTTTGTGAATATTTCTAAATCCTTCGAAAGCCGAGTCTTCGCTATCTTCAAGAGCCCAAAATAACACTGTAATTTAATCCCAAGTCCTTGGCAGAATACAAAAGATTCTAATCAACTGTCGAGTCTTTTCCCATATCGAAAGTATAATGTAGTTTTAGAAAGTGCAGCTATTTTGGTCGACTGTTTGGTAGGTAAAGAATAAAATCTAAAGGTTGCATTTGAAAATCATTGTACGACTTTTATTTCTCGTTGTACTTCCTCATATACGAAACGTAGTAATAGCCAGGAAAAATACCTTAGAGATTTTTACGAATATATAGGTTACCGAATTCTTCAAATCCGAAGAACGTGCTATTGAAAAAAGTATGTCTCTCCGTCCATCTGTTGGTCTATTTTTGAGCATGATTCAAAAATGCTACGAACTATTATTGGATTTTAAAAGTGACTTTTTCATTAGTTTTGAAGATGACTACTTGTGATTAATACATAACACATCACAAGTTATGACCTTTAGAAAAAATACAAAAAAAAATTATTTATTTCTTACATTATAGTACAACAACAAAAATATATAAGTTGGAGAGTGAAAATCAGCATCACGTTTTTTTTCACGTTCACGTTTTTAAATTTCATTTATATTTAAGCATTAAACTGAATTTTGGTATATTTCTATGATAATTTCCTAATACATTACAGCAAAAAATAAATTTTATACTGTTTTATACTTTTATACTGTTGCAAAATTCTTTAAATGTCAATTTATTGCTGCGTATTTAATATTTGTGCAACATTTTCCTGAATTTCGGCAATTTTTAAAAAAGATTTTTGGTCAAATTTCCACTGATATTTTATATTTTTGTTATGAATATTAAGTGTCTGTATTCATACTGTCTATAGCTTTGTCTATATTTATAACTTATAAAGGACTTCATAACCAATTTCAAATCGTTTTCTATTATTTCATCAAATATTTCTTCCTTGCTAAAAACTAACAAAGCGTAATATATGTGAAATTAACAATACGAATATAAATCGGAGATCCGAAACATCTTGTAATGTAAAAGGCAGATGGACCCAATATTGTTAATAGATCTGTGATATAATGATCCTAGTTTCTAATATAAAAATTCTAGTACTCAATGTACAGATCATAATTAAAGCAATTAAAATAATACTATCCTTTGATAATTTGACGGAATCACGTATATAAATTTGGATCTAATCGATTTAAATGAAGTTAAATGTAAACATTATCCCCACAGAATCGTCTGGTAGCCATATATACGAATCTATTTTTTTAAAGGAAAATGTCCTTTAAATATTTTATTTAAAAACAGCGCCATTAAAATAATTTCTCGAGTCAATCCTTTCTGAAATGAAGCAAATATTTGAAAATGAAAACTAAGCCACTTGTGAAAATTTTGGAATAAGCAGATTTGTAAGAATTCTTTCTTTAATATTATACTCCTCAAGATAAAATATGGCATCCTTTTTTATAATATTAAATGGAAAGCTGAACGTCGCATATTAAGGCACACTTCGAAATGTGATATTAATTTACAAAGAACAGCTGCGCAAAATGGCATCGGTTAAATATCGTTTGCATCATTATTTATCTGAATAATCTGAAGAAAACAGTGAGTCTGCAAAATTAAGCTTCCTGAAAATGGTCATACCTTTAAACATAGTCCACTTATGTGCCCGTAACGAGAAAAAATAGCAAATTATGTTACTAAAGATGGCAGAATTTCAATAAAAATGCTTATGACGGACGAATAAGGGAATTGATAGTTATTTAGAAGAATGTAATGGATAAGAATTACCATACCTGTTTTATTATATAAGTTTTGTTAATGAAGCTTAAAATATTTACTCATCTAGAAACTATTTATCCAATATTATTTTTCTAAAGGGAATATTTCATAGCTTTTACAATAATTCGTCTTCGAAAAATTTAATTGTGAGCAGTTTAATTGGAAGCGATCGAATAATTGAATCAGAATGGCATTAAGGATGAACTTAAGAATGAATTCCGAATGACATTAAGAATCGATGGCAAATATAATAGTGGAAAGAATCTCAAATTCTTCTTTGAAAATGGAAATTCCAGTGAAGAAATAGAAATACACTTTAGGAATTTTTTTAATATCGCAGGTGATTATACCTGCAAAAACAGGGGAATCCTGCAATAAGCAGAATCCCGGAATCCTATGTATCTATTCCTATTTTTATTGTGTCTACTAATAAATAAAACTGGGTGCGTATGTGTGTTAGTGTGTGTGTGTGTGTGCTTGTGCGTGTGTTAGTGTGTATGGTTACCACGCAGAGAAAGCGGTTTCCACACACATCGTATGATCTAGAATATAAAATCCGGTTTAAATATTCTTCGGATGGTATTAATTACTGAATTTCGGAACTATTTCTTGAATGTTCGCTAGAATTGCAACTAATGAAAAACAGAACACTGTTATTATTTGTTCTAATGGCCTCCAAAAATATAATGGCATTCATTTTGTTTCATTTTCTATAGTTTCAGTACATTTTAAAAATTATTTTAGGCATAGTTTTCCACAGTTATCATTATTAGGTATAGCCTCCATAGTTATTACAGTTATTCGTTTATCGTAATAGAATCCAAATCTTTTTTGCATATATTTCATCGTGGGCTTTTCTCTCAATTTAAATAACCAAGGTATCAAATTAGGGCATTTTATATTTTCAGTAGATTGTATTAATTATATATAAGATTATAAGTCAAAAGTAAGTGTAGAAGTAGTTATGATTTTTTTCTTCTGTTTCTAAATGTCACTCCTCTTTCCTGTAATATTAGTGGTAGCTTAACATTATTATCGGTCTCTTGCAACTTTAGGTTTTGCTTTCTTTTTTAACCCATTCATTTTCAATTCTTAATTAACCAACAAAAAGTCGTATACTCAAAAGAACAATGTTTTAAATTAATGAAAATGGTGCATTATATTTTGCAACTATAATTGCGTTTTTTAATCAAACTTTCGGTTAATCGGTGGAAAAAAAAAGATATCCAAAATACGTATTTGATTTTCTGGGATTTTTTTATTAATCGTATGCACGTGATTAATCGCCAAAAAATATGCCAAAAATTGCCAACTAGATTCATACCAAAAATTTTTAGTCCGTAATTATTGTTTACAAAAACCATATAATTAATACAAGGCATTCAAATACCAATTTTCCTTACTATGCCACGAAGCGCATAACTCGCAAAAATTAGAGTGGGCTTATACCTTTGCTTAATGGGCTTGCGAACATTTTTGGTTAGACCATCTCTGCTGATTATTTCTGTTATACGCAATGAATTGCAAAATTAAACTGGTGTGACACATTTGAGGCACAATATTTAAGAATAAATCGACACAATAGGCACAAGTTCAGGAGAACAAAGTATATATAATATGTTGGCTACCATAAGGCGACCTGCCTCACCCCTGACTCGTCCAAGGCGCCTTGATGCCTCCGCCAGCTGCCTCAGCGTCTTCTTTGTTTTGACACGATATCTATTTCTGCTGTCTCGATGCTTACATTACAAGCCACCTGCTGGCCTTTAGATGAAACATGACTATTCGGGATTATCAATTTAACTTCTAATAAATTTGGTTAACTCATTGCGATAAAGTTTTTCGTATCCTAGTTGTTTAGATGGAATGCATTCTTTACTTAACGGTGCGAAATATATTCATTTTTAAATCGCAACAATTTATTTATTTATTAATAGGAACTTTTCAAGAATAAATATTGGGAGGAATAATAAAAGGTCATTAAATATTTTAATTTGCGATCACGGGCTTAAAGGTAATTTCCATTTAAAAACATTTCCTAATTGAATTCTATTAAAGATAAATAAAGATTCACATTTTAAAGAACACTAAACTAATATCATGAAAATAAACGAAACAAACTTAAGAAGCTTTTATTACTATATTATAAAGCAAAAAATATTTAATTAAAGTTTTGTAACATTGGAAGGCACATTTGTGATGTATTTTAATTTTTATATAATGACTGTTTCGGACTTTAAAAAAAATTTTTTATTGTATTTATTTACTTCTATTGCCCCGTGCGCCCCACGTTTTTACAGTTTTAAATATAACATCCAGAATTTCGATAAAAATATTTTTTTTAGTAAAAAAAGTATGTTTATATTGATTACTCTCTAATTTTTATTCTTAATTTCTTATGATATTCATTGTGGTTTAAAGAAAAACATACAGAATGTTAAAGTTTTTCCGAGTATCAAATGAGTCAAGTTATATCTGCCAGGCGTACACAAACAAATAATTATCCAGTCCACAATTTTGAAAGTAACATTTATTTTCTAAACACTCACGAAAAATTTCATCATAAAAAAACTGACAAACTGACGTTTTTTTTATTTATTTATTTATTTAGATTTCTTGATATCTAAGGGCAAATATTCTAATTCATATAGAATTCATGCATTTATTTTTCTGCTATAACATTAAATATTCTATTCTTATTAAGAATCTGCTTATAAAATAATAATAAATATTTTAATTATTTGCTTCTCATCTTTCTTCATAATATTCTTAATTTCAATTATTCTTTATTAACATTATGTACATGAAAACAAAATCGAAATTCTGATGGAAATTTTCACCTTGTCCTGCGCATATGAATGCAGTATTGATATATTATAAATTTTAATAAAATTTTGTTATTTCTTTTGCATATTTGGTTGCATCTCATTTCTTTATAATATCAAATGTTCGATATTTTTTTATTTTTTATTTTTTCTACATGTTAATATACTAATAAAAGATATTTTACAATATTTATCTGTATATTCTACTTTTTAATTTCAAATTTATTTCATAATTCATCATTACTAATATCATTTAATCTGATATTATTTATAAAGTTAAATTAAAATCAATATCATTTTGTGAAATTAATACTTTGCTATATTAATATATTTATTTAAAAACTATATTAATTAATTATATCAATTCACTATATTAATTCATTCATTAAATTTTTAATTTAATAATAAAAAATACTAATTGCTTCAGGCGACCAACTGATTGACTAGGGATATGGGCTACATACAATTTCAATTGAATCCTTTAAATATAACTTCATGTCCCTGTCCCTATCAAATTGCCAGACATTTCAATGGTCCTATTTTAACTGTCTAAAATGCAGTAATAAATAAAATGAATAAATAGAGTGTACATGAGCCGTTTTGATGAAAACCAGTTTCTTGATACCATAGCGCTAATAAAACCATAAATGAGCCATTTTAAAAATTTTAAATGGTCCAATAATTTATTCTGTCTAAATATTTGTTTTCTCTGGTGATTTATAAGTGTTTGCGGTGAATGCATCCACAGAATGTGTGCTTTAAATGCTTGAGCAATTATTTTCCTTCCATTTACAAAAACTTTCTAAGAAACTTGAGTATTCTTAGGAAAGTAAAGTTTGATTTCTAACTTTCTGGCTAGAAGTGTAAATGAAACTCTGGAGCCGGAAATTACGCCAACACTTCAGACCGGAAATCTGTGTTACTTAAAATTCTGTTTTCCACAAAGCTAATTTACCGAATCCGATAGTAGAGGTTCTGAAAACCCATGAGTTACTCGATTGCAACATATTTGAAATAACCGACGAAGAAGCTGAAAACTGTGGATAAAAGGTCGTGTGGAGAAATTTATGGGTCTCATCATAACAAAATAACTTCATTCAAATTCTGTAAGTTAGGAAAATACATATGACAAGTATTTTTTGATTACAAAGTTATTGTTACAAAAGAATCATGAATAAAATATTGCTAAAATTTTGCTATGGAATAAACTTGTTCTTAATTTTATAGTTCAAGAGATAACTCACTTGATTTATAAATAAGGATTTTACATTCTATTGTTATCAAAACAGGGATAATAACGGAAAACCTGAATTGTGTTTTTTGGTTTCAAGTATTCAAATCAGCCAGTGCTGTTCAGTGACAGTTTTAAGATTACATATAAAAGCCAAATAAAGATATTTATTCTCTCTAAATTAGGATCAGGAATACTGCTTTCTAATTTGAATGATAGCTGAAATGCTGGATAGTACTTGGCGAGAATTGGATAACCTTGAAGAAACCACCTTGGCATTTTTGATCTGTTATGGTTTCTCAGATTGAAATATACTGTGTAAGTGGTTTTATTAAAAACTTTATAACGTTTCTACACTTATCCTAAATACCGTATGTAAAATTATAATAGATTTTTTTAGTAATTTTTTGTAACTAGGAGAAATTTTGTGACCACCCAATATTCTCAGAACTAATAAAGTTCGTTCCGTAAAAAAAACAGTTTACAATAATTTCCGAATATATTTGGTATGATTGTATATTTTATTACAACATTTATGCAAACAGGAGAAAAAGAATTAAAGGGTATTATCTTTGCAAAGAAAAAATTTAAAATATTCTTTTAATGTTTAAAAATAACCATAACATTATAAATTTTCCTCAATCTCTTTTAATCCACATCTTGATTTCTAAGCTTTACTTCTGTATTTGCCGTATATAGGGATTGCAATACCGGTATATCGGGATACCGAATACCGGTATTTTGAGCCATTTGTACAATTTTGTAATACCGGTATTCACAAGTTTAAATACCGGTTTTTCGGTATTTGCTAGAAATTTTTTAAATTGTCTCCACTATATGTTCAGAGAGCGCCAACATAGCAAAATAGTATACGTTTTTGTTTTTATGTCTCCCTAATGGGCGAAATTAATTAGCTAATTAATAGCTTAATTAATTGCTTAAATCTGAATTAGCGAAACATGGATTATCCCTGAAAGAAGATATTGTATCCATAAGGACTAGTGGAGCAACAGTTATGAAAAAGATGGAAAGTTGATTGGTGCAAATCAGCAATTGTGCTATGCTCATGGAATTCAATTAGGAGTAATAGATGTATTATACCAAAAAAATAAAGAACAGAAGAATCCAAATACTGTGGATATAGAAACTTCGGATTCCGACATTGAAGAGTGAGAGTGATATTGACAATAAAGATAATGGCAATGTAATTGTTGAAGAATATATTGCTAATGAGGATGAAATATTAACCCATCAAGAATTGATTCCTATAATTTATAAAGTTCGAAAAATTGTTAAGATATTTAAATGCTCCCCTATAAAAGATGACATATTACTAAAATACATACTATCTGAAAATAAAACAGAATTTATGTTAATATTAGATTTTAAAACACGTTGGAACCGTTTACTCCTAACAGCACACATCACTGTCTGAAGATTATATATTACATTGAAAAATTGCACAGAAGAAAGGCATATCGAAATAGAAAATGTCTTATGGTATTTACATAATTATAATCAATTTAAAAATAAAAATGAAAAAGAAGAAAAGAAAATAAGCAATTCAAATCTGATTAAGTTTATTGTAAATTTTCTTAAAATTTTTTACCCACAAACCTATCCAGATTCAAAAGAATTCGGTTCAGTTATCGAAGATGATGACGACACTAATGTCGATAGTGAAAAGGAATTGTCTCTTGAACAAAAATTAGAATTAGAGATAAATAAGAAAATTTCAACGAACTAAAATACAATATAGAAATCAGCTATATCCAAAACCATCTGACTAGAAATCGATTTATTTGAAGATTAGGGATTTAGAGGTAAATACTTGGAAAAAGTATATCGCGCATTGCTAACAGTTCCACTAACTATCGTAGATGCCGAAAGAACGTTTTCAACAGCTAGTAATTTTTGCACAAAATTACTTTTCAGGCTTAATGATAGTACAATTGATGCATTATGTTTTTTAAGATCACATTTCAAAAATTTGTATTAGTACCACAGATTGAATAGTGATATTTACAATTTTTTGTGATTTAAATAAATAAGTTGTTCCTTTACTTTTTTGTGATTCTTTATATACTGTTATAATTTATAAGGTACAAATTAATTTTTTTATATTTACCCTTTCTAATAAAACTGGCAAATAAAACAAAGAAACACCTGTGTTTTCCTTTTTTTTCTAAGATTCCTAATACCGGTATTAAAACCGGTATCCCGGTATTAAGATCTAAAAAATACCGAATACCGGTATTGAAATTTTGGTCCGGTATTGCAATTCCTAGCCGTATACTATGTTAATATCAATCTACATAATATATGTCAAACAAATTGTAATTCTATAAGGTTTTTTGTTATCCAGAATTAGAAGAAGTCTAATCCAGAAGAAAATATTTCTTTTGCTATGTCTATGCTTTCTTTATATCTCAAATAAAGTTTATTTAAAGAATTTTATAAAGACAATGACAATATAAGAGCCTCCATTTAATAGAGTACTGCATACAACTACTGAGACAGTAGATCATTCCTCATATTTAACTAGAGGAAATTTTCCCGTATTGCTTCTGTATTATTCTCGAAGCAAATTTATATTTTTTTGAGAAATTATTTTTATTCTCACGAAAAAAATCCTCGCTACTCCATTTTGATCTGGCGAGAGAAATAGGCAAACTGTTCTTAGATAGACAGTGATTGTTTTTCCTGAATAAATATAAGTCTATCTTCTGATTATTATGACATATTTTGATTTTATATTTACGGATGATGTAACAACAGTACATTATAATGTCCTTATCAGATAAATGTCATATCAGATGTAACAGGATGGTTGGTTTTTGGACATAAATAGCAGGTTTATTAGTTAATATAAATTGTTCGGGATTGTTATAGAGCCATAAAACAGAAATTATTAACATTAGAAGGTGAAAAAATAAGTTTCTAGACTTTATATAACGAAGGAACATAAATCATTATTGCAGTGAGTTAAATTTTATCAGCAAAAATAAACAATAAATTAGATTCAGGATTTTTTTTAAACTTTCGATTATTTGCAACTTGATAATTGCCATGATTAATGAAAATTAAGTCACCGAAGCCCCTTTATTTTATGGTCTTAACTTTCTGTTTTTAGTGTCAATGAACCTTTCTAATGGAGACCAGTCCCATGACATCGTAGTGCTATTAAAAATGTAGATACCCGATTCATCGCTCTTCTACATTTAGCGATATTGTAAATCACTTTTTCATTTGTCCTATAAACTACTCATATATAAAACTTCTTCTTGAGCTTTCAATAATGAAAGAAAAATCAAGCATTAAATGAGTGATAGAATAATGAAAACTGCCGGAATTTCAAGAAAACAACATAAATGGAAAATAGGTTTAAAAAATTTTTATCTTTTGCTGGATATTAGATAATTTTTTTAATGTGCCAAAACTAAGGAAAACATTTTACTAAAACAAAATTGGCAATTTTTATAAAAGAAATTGTGGTCTAAATTATTCAAAACAATTGCCAAAAATAAGGTAAACTTTCTACGACTAAAAACTTGGTATTATTAAAATGGCAGCTTTTAAAATGCATTTTAACGGTGTAAAATTTAGTTTTGTCCTATGATATTTTTGAAATGCGTCGCCTATAAAAGCCAAAATTTATTTAATTTTTAAATGATTAAAATTATAATTAAGATTTCAAGAAAAAAGCCCTCCAAAATATAAGAATGCCAAATTTGATAGCTTTTGGTAAAATGATCTGACTTGTAAAGTGCCAACACACACACATTAATCTTTATTATTGATTGATATTGTTCTCTATACATTACTGATCAACCGGTATAAACCAGTTTCACCATTATATAATAAATTGCAAACTGAGCCATATTTTCACTACAGCATAAAATATATTTATAAATAAAATAATTTATAAATAATAAATAATGAAATAAAAATAGTCTATTTGGAATGTGATGGTGATTATTTCTTACAATATGTGGTGTTAATGGACTTTTCTGAGCACTAGACATGTTTTTCCATCAATAAATGAATTGAATATCATTTAAAAAAATATGGAAGTATTAATTGCAAACAAGAAACATTGCCTAGCTAAGTTGCAAGAAAAAGTTCTCAATGGTATTTATAAGTAGAAATAATTATGATTAAAAACTAGTTAAGAGAAAAACAGTCTCATATTAATTAGATGTTATCTGCTGTTAATATTGATTACAAAAATATCTTTGTATAGTTAAATAATGATGAGGTACAATATTAATCCAACATTCAAATATTCTGAAGAAAACTATAAAAATTACAGTAATAGGAAATCATTACATTAACTTAATATAGAAATTATTTAAGACACAATTTTATCCATGCATACTAAGATTTAAATCAAAGTGACAGATTCGTTATTTTAAATACTTTGGAATTTTGAAATCAACTTTGCTTTAAAATATGGTGCCCCGACATGAAATCAATACTTAATTAAATAAATCAATTAACTTTTGATTAAATTTAAAATGGTACGCAACAACTGAAAACATGTAAATATATAATGTCTTAAGCCTTTTTATAGAATACAAAAACTCTATCTAGAAGCATGTTAATTAAAACAACGTTAAAAAAAACAACTTTCAAAAATTTTAGTTAATAAAGCAGGAAATGATGACAAAACATAAAAATGTAGTTTTTAATTTTAATTATATTACTCTTTATGTACATGTAATTACATATCATAGAATATTTTACTTGCATGCAATTTAAAACTGGGATGCTGATATAAAAAGCTATTTCTGATTATAAAATTAACACAAAATTTTCTACGATTTAAAAAAAAATAGTATTTTTATGTCCAGCAGACCTTTTGTTCTAGTTTTTATATTATAGTGTAAGAAAAAATATTTTTTTTATTCTTTCTAACTAAATAATTGTTTTGCTTTAATTACAAGAACACAAAATAAAATTCATCTAATTTTCAATGCTAATCCTTAGGTTTACGGATTTTAATCTAATCTCGATTTGAGGAATTAAACCTAAGAACAAAAGTTCTTGAACGAAATTCTGTTCATTCTAATGCAAAATACAAATTCAAATTTATTTTCTCTATTCGATTAAGTGATAAATAAATACAAGAAAATTTTTTATTAGACTACTAAAAATGAAATAAATGTATAATTTTTCAAAAATGCAATTAAAAGAAATATAAAAAAAAAACATTTTTGGAAGTTCTCCAAGCAATTAATTGATAAAGTAAAAATAAATTTATGAAAAATACTGAAAGTTTTTGCATGCGTTACTATTAATAATATATTTTATTAATTAAGTATAGCGATGATTTTAGTTATAATATATTTTGCATATTTAGATAATGAAAATTATGTATTAACTTTTCTAAACTAATTAAATTGATGTTTCGTAAAAGTCGTTATAAAATATTTTTGTTTCTATAATATTTTATGAGCATCTTTTTATTAAAAGAAATATACTTTATGAATATATGTATATATTATATTTTTCCACGCTTGGTATGGGAAACTGTGTCATCATATTTGAAGAAAAATAAATGGATTTGTTTTGTAGTGATAATATTAGTTTTTGACCTTCATTATTCAATTTGTTAAGTTTAATGAATATTTTAAACACGATTTCTTTTTATGAAGATTTAGCTTTGATATAATATTTAAAAAAATCATTTAAAATATTCTGTGGTTTTTTAATACTTTTTTTTTTAAATTTCTATTATTAATAGTTTGTAAGAATGAAATTTTGAAATAATTTTTTTTTTTTTTGTTTCCTTAAATTCCTGAAGTTCAAGTTTTTTTGCACTTGACTATTTTTGATGATAATATACTATTTTAGTTTTTCAGCATTTAATAATCAGGTACTCAATCAATATATTTAAATTTTATTTTTTTATTAATGGCACCGCCTGTATATAATTTATAAAGAATCGATATTAAAACTTCTATAATATTTCTAGTAATCGAACAATTACAGAATATTTTTACTATTATACTAATAAAGATGTGTTTTGAAATTTTATAAATTATATTTAGTACCTGCCACAAGCACTTGGAAAATGTTTTCTTTAGCAAGAATGTAAGTAATATCTTTAGCAGATTAGAGAAACGCAATATTTATTTATTGTTTCGACTTGATTGAAACTAAATTAAGCAATATATCATTAATGATGAAAGTGTCATTCTTAAAGTGATAAAAAAATCCTATTAATAGAAATTTATTTCTCAAGTTTAGAAAAGGTAACTATGTACTCATTTTCAATACAAAATGGAAGATATGAATAATTTATAATTATAATAATTATTCTATCTATTATCCTAAGCATAGAATTGAAACAAATTTTAAAATCTAGTATTGACTATTTTTTCTCAAAATCCTGTTTTGTATTTTGTTAAAAGAATTTTCCCGTTATTATTCAATGTATGTTAAAATTAGTTTTCGGAAAAACTATTTAAATTAATTAGCTCGAAATTCATTACAAGAAAAAAAAATGGTTAAAAGAATAGAAAGCATTTTCTTAAAGTTTTCCACTTTCCAAACTGCCCATTCGAGATTCATTTATTTAATTTATATGGTAATAAAGGAACTGTGAGGTATATATTGGAAAATAAGATAGTCTAAGTGTGTTTGCACTGCATTAATAAAGTTTTGACACTGGAAAAATAACCTCATCAAGAAAATCTAAAAATAAAGATATAATTTGTAATGACTACAATAAATAATGAAGGTAGGATTCCATTGATAATAAATTGCAATTGCTTACTATCTTCGATCGGAAAATATTTGGGTCCACAGTCATTATCCTGCGGCGAAGTCAGGATTAATTATTGTTTGATTTACTACATTGGCTGGTCTTACACTAATGATTCCATTTCTGGATTTGTTACAGAACTATTAATCTTTACAGGGGCTCCTTAAATAACGTCATTTTATCTCCAACCATCAAGAATTCTTTATCTTATCTAATCTTGCATGTTTTAAATCAATAGTGAGAACTTACTTGTTCATGGAATGCTTAGTTTTGGGATAAAACAGTGGAATCGATGTTATTATTAAGTTAATCAGCGAGAATGGTCCATCCAAAATTTGGCGTGAAACATGTGCTCTTAGATAAGTCCACGAATGCAGCGAACAATAGCTAAAAAATGTAGATTTTTGTCGTGAATCTAGTATATTTACTTTTGTACGTATTTTAGGTTTTTTAGCAATTAATTCTGAGCCTGCACTTAGTATATAAGCACTCGAAAATCGAAGATCACTTCTTTACAAACCTACTAAAACCAAAATTTGAGAGTCAACTACAATTATAGTCGCTAGATTACATACAAAATAAAATTTATTTAAGTTATTGCATTTGTATGCTTGCGAAACTACAGACAGACATATGGTCAAGGTTTTGACAGAAATGATTCCGATTTTTGATAAGAAACACATTTTAGATTCTTAACTTGTGTATAAAATTTGATTTGTTTAGTTTTTTACGTCCGACAGAGAGGTTCTTTAAAATGGATTTCATAAAACATTTGATAGGAATATAAACATCCGAGGGAAAGATTCTATACTAAATTTCTCCCGTCTAACTCAGAAGAACTTTTATTTATCGACTTCATAAACAAACAGACAAACATAATTCCAAAAGCTTTTCGGGCTTTAAATGCATTAAAAAGTCTGAAATGTTGTGTGTGTGTGTGTGTGTGTGTGTGTGTGTGTTACAATAAAAATAAAAACCCGAAATCAGTCAAAAAACGAATTAACTAGATAAAAAGCCTTTTAACTAATAGAGCTAGGGAAAACCCGAATTAAGTAGGGGGAACGAATTCTAACTGACAGCGCTGGAAGAACCAATTTTGTCTAGTTATTTATCTATTATTTTTACTAATTATAAATACATAGTTATTATTTACATTAACTTTAAATTCTATAAGTATTTATACAGTAGACCACAGCTAATCAGGGTTCAAGTTTGATACACAAATTTATCATATTCACTCATTTTCAAATCTGATTTCGATGTATCGTCGCAAATATTCTAGACTCAAGAAGAGTAGCGAATCCGGAATCTGAGAACAGTAGCAAGAAAAATAGATGTAGGAACTGGACAAGGGTTCTTCCGCAGCTTTTGTAAAAATGATTGTTCTTCAAAGAAATTTTTCTGTATGGAAAAGGGTTCTCTTTACTATTCCATCACAGCAGTTTGGCATTTTAAAATAAGTTATTTGTAATAACGGTACTGTGTTAAACAATATCCAAATAAAGTATGTTCTTCCTCAATGATAGATTCTTTCCTTAAACACTGTTTTACTAATTATAGTTTAAAACATTGATTTTGGATAGATACAAATGATATTGTTTAACAAAACACGAATAAAACGGGTTCTCAATAGTAATATCTGTTAGAACGTGTTTTTTCTAGTTAATTCGAGTTATCCCTAGTATTGTTAGTTAAAAAGCATTTTACCAAGTTAATTCGCGTCTTGATTGATTTCGAGTTTTCATTGTAACATACATGTTAGTCGCTATACATGTGTTTCTGTCTGTGTTTATTTGCTTTCTATTTATAATAGATAAAAAAGCATGAAAAATTATGTGACTTAAAAGGTTTAATTCTATCTTATTATTCTTATACTTCATTGTTTATAGACCCCCCCAATAAATAATAATTAATTAATTACTATTCGAATGTTTTCCGATAAACAGAATTCTTAACCTCGCTGTTAGATGCATACATGTAAAATTGTTTGGGGTTCCCAATCTAAAATCGGGCAGGTAAATTTATGAAGTTTCTAGTTTTAGTCTTTTAATTTTAAAAGATTAGATTTTTACTTAAGAATTTTAAGACAACCCCCGGGGGAACCTCGAAATGAGGATGAGATGCTTCCTGTATGGTGTTTGGATCTCGCCACCCGGGTATACAAAAAGGTGGGAATCTGGCTCCTCCTATCGATGACAGGACGTACTTCCTTCGGGAAGGGTTGTACCGTGGCCGGTGATGGTCAGTAATATTCAACCACAGTTCCCGCCAATGTTGCTGGTGCGGAGGTCCGGTCATTCAGTATTCTTTATCCGTGTGCCTTCGGGCGGGTCGGGGAGTCAGTGATATGACTTAAGAGTTTTAAGGAAATAGAGCCTTAAATAAATGCGTGTCTCTATCCTCAAGCAAACATTTCCCTAAGAAATATTAACTTCATTAAAATTCTTGAATTCATATTCCCTCTAAGCTTTACCTTCCATCTTTTTTCATTATTGCATTCATATAGTTGCTGTGTACTGGTTTCAAACTTTAACCCTTGTGCCTTCTTAATTAAACTTTCCACTTATATCCATTCAACTAACTGACAGAGAATCCTAGAGATTCAAAGTTCGGGGTTATTCTGTGGCGAAAAGAAAGAAAGAACATCTTTTAGTTTCAAACATTTCATGTTTCAATGACTTAATAAATCCTGCAATAATCTTAATAACAACTGCGCGTAAAATTTTAATTATTATAAAATACAATATCTAGGGTATATAATTTTCGTACCATAAAATTCACTCAGAGGAATGCCAATGCACATAAAAATAATGTTCTATTTTTGTGAAAATATTTTTTTTGAGCAGATTTTGTTCTTATCAGCTATCAGGTGTTTAACAGACTCTAGCTTTCACACTATCCCAAGTTTCTCGATGCCAACGACAGTGCGTGACCATGAGTGGTTGTCCTTATGAGTGTAGTAATCAACTGCACCTCATTCTTCTTTACATGCTCGGAATATTAAATAGACAAAATAGACGCCTAACTCGGGGCTTCACAATTTTAAGGGGCTCATATCATGGATATTTTTTCTCAATATTTGATTTTTAATGTTATGCTCTCATTTAACCATAAAGATCGTCCAATTGAACATATTCAAATGAAAATCACGCACTGTGGAACGCTATTCATGTAGCATTCCTAATTAGTTCCTATCTGTCAGTTATATATAAAGCTATTTTTGTACACATTTTTATAAAATGTGGAATTTCATAATATAATAAATGTTCAAGTCTATTTTAAATAATATTTAGATTGTGTTTCTTCATTTTTTTATTATTTTCTTTAAAATTAATTTTACATTATTCCCAAATTTTAAACTTTTATGCACGAAATCATTTTTTAGAAAGTGATCTGCTAACAAGCGCTTAGATAATTCAGATTTCCATTGCCTTAGAGCTTATTGAAGATATAATCCGATCCTTCACGCCTAAAAAACTTATCTAAAATAATTTTAACCGCTGATGCTTTCATTTTTTTAATAGTTCCTAAGTTGTTTTGGTGAAGATATTAAATTTTTTATATAATTATACAAGTAAAAATAAAATAAAAAAAAATATTAGCAATGATGTTAACCTCTCCTTTTCTCTACAATATCCAAAAATTTGTTTAAATAATAATTTTAAAAAAAAAATTCGCAAATAAACGTATTTAACGTTTTTCTACAGGATGTAACGTCATACTCTTAATTAAACACAAACTCAGAAGTATGCATGTTTGATTCCTTGATGTGAGTGGAAATACGCATATATAGTTATTTATATGTGGCAACACACAGGCAATGTTAGTAAATATATATATATATATATCCAGTCAAAATAAAAGAAATATACAAGAAATTAATATAAATACAGCCCTTTTTGTTCTATTTCCATGAAAGTTAATACTCAAATACATTATCTGCAAATTAAATATGCAAATTATTATCCTTATCTTCATGACTCGAGAACACGTTTATTACATTTAAAAAAAATATATGTATTATTTATTTCTCTCGTGATAACATATTCTGGAGAGCTCTAAGGCAATTAGATAGCTAGACTCGCGAAAAATACGGTGACTCTATTTTCCATCTTCTGTGTACACTTTTTTTGAAGATAATAATAAAGGAGAAAAAAATCTAGTTTGACTGATGCGATTTATGCATGTTGTACTTTTGACGTATACAGATTTAGATCAGGAAATAACCTAATATAATGCAATCCATCACGATAGATCACAATCCATCAATGTTAATATCTGAATTACATTTTCTTCTTTCAGAAAGTGTGACATATCCTATTAAAGTCTTCAGTAACACTAAAAAAGGGAATTCTGATGAGATAAGCATTTAAAAAGTTTTTAATCCTGTAAGCACGTACTGAAGATTTTAAAATAAGAAATACTGAATCATAATTTATTAAGGTACACAAAGGCCTGTGGAATAATAAATATAAATAGGAATTCAGACTATGTAATATGTTTTCTTACGTAAAAGTATTAAATTTTAGTTTATGCATGTAAGATATTTTAAATCATTCATTTAAAAATTAAAAAAAATAAAAGAAACCGAAGAATAAAAGAATAGATATTCTGCTATTTTTTTTAAAAATTTATTAGTAATAAAATCTGTGACTCCTTCCGAATAGTGGACTTTAAAATAAACCAAAATGGACGAAAACTTTTTTTTCCATCACCCTAGAATTCTTTTTATTATTTCGTTACCCTAGAATTTTTTTATTACTATTTCATCACCAGAATATATATCTATATTCAACCACATGAAATGTTATTTTCAATAAAATGTATTATAAAATTTATTTTTCAATGAAATGTATTTTTAAAATATATTATGGAATGTATTTTTCAATAACATAATGATTTGAAACGCCTTGTAAAAAAATACATTTTAATGATTTTTCTCAAAACACTGCTTTAATTAGATTTAAATATGTTTAAAATTTTACAGGTGAATTAATTTTTGATAAAATTAAAGAAAATTGATAATGAAGATTTCAATTAAGTATTAAAAGCAAATTGGAAGTATAATTTATGTTTCGAGATCTTTTAGACAGTTAAAAATCAAGTTTCGATATCATAAAACAGTGAAACAAAATTTTTATGAAAATAAAGTACATGTGCATAAATACATTTCTAAAACATTATTTTTAATTATCATTACAAAACTAAACCTAATTTAGTTCTAAATAAAATTAAATGGAGAAATGAAGAAAATATCATTTAAAAAATTAAAGTTTTGTCGCCTGGAATATTTTGAAATTTTCAAAAATTATATATCTTCAATTTTTAAAAATATATATATATATAGTTTTAAAAAGTCTTTTTAACACTTTCGCCGTCTTCTCCTGTCCGCGAAAATGTCTGTTTATCCTCCATTAGAACAAACAAGAATAAAAACTCAAACAAGAAAACCTTTACAAAATGCTTTAAACGTTTAAAAGTTTTAAAATGTAGAAGAACGCTTGAAGCGCGTTGCGGCTACCCTGCAAAAGTTTCACTTAAATGCTCTAGACGCGTTACGGACGACTAAGAGGTTAAAGCCAATTGACATATTCGCATTTCAGCACATAAAAATTTAATCCTAAGCAAATAATTCAAAAATATGCTTTATAGAATCAATTGTCCCTTTTAGGTAACCAGAAAAAAAATATATTTCATTTCGCTAGTGTAAAATCCTAGAAGCGCAGCTCCGAAGCATACGTGTGACTGAAATTGTATCCTTAGTCCTTATATAAGTCCTTGTACAAGTCCTTAGCCGGTAAAATACCGGAGAAGCGATTAACGGCTTGAAGCAAAGTGATAGCATATCGCACATACTTCTGGCAAAGTTGGGTTCCTGCAAAAGTAATTACCGATACTATTTCGGTTTCTTGGGAAAAGGCTGAGAAAAACGGCCAACAAATACTTTTCCTAGGAGATGCAATGCCATTATATTACACCACTTACATCCCTGTTTTTATAGCCGAAAAGGCTATGTTCGTTTAGCTATAAGGAAGCCCATTAAATCGCTTAATGTTAAAGGGCGAGAGAGAAACATGTAATAACCCAATAAAGAAAAACATACTGAAGAAGTAAAATATAATCTTATTGATTGATTTAAAACTAACCGGCAGAAGTAGTCTCCTCAAAATCCTCTCGCATACATTCTAATAAACGTGAATTTGGTTTCAATAAAGGTGAGTAGTGTTTGGACTGATAAATACAATTGCAGTAAAAAAAATCACATCCCAAATTTGGTATAATTAAGTCATTGCGGTTTTGAGTTGTAGTGGTAACAAGCTTCTGAAAGTACAAACGGGGAGACGCTCAACTCCTTTGACTCCAAATTTGATAGCTGTCTACAATATAAAGGCATACCCAGGGTGGCACTTCGAAATGAGGATGAGGAGCTCCGACACGGTGGTTGGTTCTCGCCACTCTGTAGGGTACACGAAAAGGTGGGAGTCTGGCTCCTCCCATTGTAAACGGGATGCACTTCTTTAGGGAAGAATTGTACCGTGGCCGGTGATGGCCCGTAGTATCCAACCACAGTTCTCGCTAGTGTTGCTGAAGTGGCGGTCCAGTTATTCAGTGTTTTTTATCCGTGTGTTTTCGGGTGGGTCGGAGAGTCATGATATGACATAAAATATAAATGCTAAATCTGTGTACTGAATTTTATCCATCTATCACTCTTCTTTTTGTAGTTAGCGGATTAACTTATATTCGAACAAATAGACCTCCTCTGAATGGATTTTGCTCAAAATTTGATAAAAAATTCATATATTTGATGTAAAAAACGTATGCTAAATATCATTCATCTAATTCAGGGCCTTTCTGAGTTGTCTTTATCACAGATAGACAGACATTTTCTAAAAATGTGTTTTTCAAATTCAAGAATATTTGAAATATAGAATTTTTGATGATCGCAATACTTTCTGAATACTTCGTATATGAGGAAATAAAAGAACAGTAAAAAACTAGGCTACTAGGCTTTATACGATAACGGATTCACACACGAATGTGTGTGAGATTAAAAATTTAAAAGTGTTGACATATTAGACAAAATTAAATTAGACACTAAAACATGTTAAAATGCTGATATTAGAAGTTACATATTCTTTTTAATAAAAAAGAAAGTGCACAATTCTGAAAAAAGCAACGTTAACTTCAGCAAAAGCCGACTAAATGCGATTTACTTCCTAATTAGATGACATCATATTTCAGGCATTTATTGTTATTCAAATTCCTGTAATAATAAGTCATTTCAGATATTAAAGAATTGTCAAATGATTTTTTTCCATTTTAAATTATTTAATACTAGCCGCCTTTGGCGACCAGCCGGTTCGCCAATCTTAATGTTCGTTTAAATTTTAATAATTAAATAGGTTGAACCGGAGTTTAACCCCCTGCTTCGCCAAGTTGCGATAACGCGCCAAAATGGCAATCTTTATTATGCACTATAATTGAACATCTGCTCTTTTGCTTTTGAGCATTTCGCAAGACCGTTGTTGGCGATTTTTAAAAATTGCGCAAGCAGGGGGTTAAACTCCGGTCGTACCATTAAATATTTTACGCAATTCCAACTTTAATAGATTCTTCAGCAAAATATTTTAAAACTTCAAATTTTGATAGTCATATAATTCACTCATAATATTATAAAGACCTTCAGTCATAGCGTGATATGTATCTCTCTAATTTTCTGTAACCCCTCGTAGAAATTATGCTTTAAATTAAAGTGTAAATGATTAATCTGCAATTAATATAATAGTATTTTTTACTGAAACAAAGCATTTTTTTTTAATAATATGATTACAGATAATAGAGTCACTGAGCGTTTAAACTTTATGGGGACTAAAGAATATCTATCTTAATTTATGTAATATCTCAAGAATTTGTCAACAAAAATTTCTCAGATTCATCATGAACAGATCGATTCATTAACAATGTTTCATTTTAAATGCATCAAATTTTAAGAAAATCAAATGAATCGTTTAAAATAATCGGTCTAAAACAGGTTAAAAAAACTACTTAAAAAACGATGTACTTAAAACTATAAGCATATACAAAAAATATATAACATAAATACAATTTACTTACAAAAGCATGCAACTAACCTAAAAGTAATTTAAATCCTCCATTGATAGTGGTTGTCATGACAACAATCAGAACAATGCGCAAGCGAGAATTTTCTTCGCCAGTTAGGTAACGCAAATGCGTGAATTTTTCTACGTCAGTTGGGGTAACGCTATGCAGATTATACATTTTTAATTTCCTTTATTCTGTGTTATTTTAATTCAAAAGTACTTCAGAATGAATCTGAAACATGGATTAATTAACAATGTTTAATTTTAAATGCATAAAACATTAAGAAAATAAACAGAATCGTTTGAAATAATCCGCCGAAAAACGTTAACCCTGGCCTCATTACTGTTGGAAAAAGAAAAAAAAAACTGAAGCCTTACTCATTTGGCGGTGGGGAAAATGGAAGATTTTTTTTTGGCGGAAAAGTTGTCGGTGGGAAAAATGGAAGATTTTTTTGGTGGGAAAGTTAGTTTTTAATTAATAATTAAAATTCTAAATAAAATTTCAAACAAAGGGACCCCAGGTGCACATTCCCGACCTCTAAGGTATACATGCACCAAATTTGATAGCTGTATGTCAAATGACCTGGCCTGTAGAGCGCCAACACACACACACATTGAGCTTTATTATAAGTATAGATTTAATGCAGATTTAAAATTAAAAATTCAGTAACCCCAACGTCGATAGACTCGTCGAAGGGGTTAAAAAGTGTGAAATATTCTAAAATACTGATCTTGTTCTGGAAGTGCCTCATCAACATCAGTAGGCCGGCCAGACCGTTCTTGCTTCTTGAATGTCATAATCCTTGTTTTTTGAACTTTCGGTTACCAAACCTTCAAAGTGTCATATGTCATATAATACAACAGTGGTATGTAAAGCCGTGCGCGTGACATTAGTTGACTTTCTGCAACTGAACTGGAAGTAATTATTGATTCTAATCTGGCAGTTTCATAGTTCCATTTTAGCCACCTTGTACCTCATGATAACGATAATTTTTTTTCAGATTTCACAACAGTGTTATAAAGAAAATTTCTTTCTTTCAAATACCAAATAACCGTTTGTCAAAATTTGGCAACACGAATTATTTGAGGACGATATTAGAAATCTTTCGTAAGAACCTAATATCATTCATTTATGTCTCAACACACCTTTCATAAGTTAAAAAAGGGATTCAAACTTAAAATATCAAAATCTCGAGGAATTATATCTTGCAGTGGTTCTGCATTACAAAATTCCATACCACTGTCAATGCTGCGTAAAAAAAAATCTATACACCATAAAATCAAATATTTCAGTTATTATTTATAAAAATACATAAAAAACATATGTAATAACAAACGATTAAAAATTATAACACATATATAGTAACATCGCATGTAGGATTTATAAATAAGAAAAGATATTTTAAATTTGCTACCATCTAAATTATTTAGAGTCGATTTAAAAGAAGGAATCTCTACACCAAAGATCCGAACGCTTTAGTTACAATTTATTCTTTATAAAAATATTTAAATTATTTATACCAATATTTAAAATTACAAAAAAGAGAAACAATTTATAACGTATATATAGTTATAACAAATGAAAGGTTTTAAGATGTTTTAAATTTGTTATAGTTTAAATGACATTTTTATCGATTTTAATTAATAATGTATGAGGTTCAACAGATTTCAATTCCACACGTATGCATTATTTACAAGTCCAATTTAGTATGCATTATTTACAAATCCAATTTAGTATGCATTATTTACAAGTCCAATTAACTGTTTTAGCATAGAATGCGTTTTTCTTTCTTTTTTTCGTGAATTAACTAAATTTCGAAAAAGTAATTTTTTTTTGCTCAGTTTCGGCTAAAAACAATATTATATTTCAGATAAACTTTTTTTCAGCCTCTTTTTGGTATCCCTGGAAGAAGAAAAAAATCAAGATATGGGTAAAAAATGTTTGTTTTTCGGAGAGGATAGAAATCATTGTTAGCATAATACCGGGTGCATTAAAAGAAAAATTCTGCTTTTGCATTTTTTTATGTAATAATGCTACATTTAAATTTCAGTAGATTATCAGATGCTCTTCAAATAATGAAAATACAAAGGTATTTTAATATGCAAATTCTTCTCTCTAACCGTGAACCAATAACAAATATCAAGACAGTTATTTATAGACTTATTTCCAGTTGGAAAAATGATTTAAATAACGTAAAGAATTATACTATATGTTGTCTGAGCCAATAAATGTATTGCTGTAACTTCTTATACGTTCACCGTGTACATTTACTGATAATTAGTAAAATATTCTAGATAAACTAAAATTTAAAATAAAAACTCATCATTCTGAAATTTTGTATATCAGTATTTTAACCACTTAACTGTTTTATTTTCTTTACAATCTAATAAGATGACACCTTCTATTTTAGGAATATTTTCTTATTTTGATTCAAATGGAAATCCATTGAATATTTTACTTATCTATGCATTCAAAGTAATTTTAATATTGAATTATAATCGTTATGACTGGTTTATTTTTTGCTTAAAACTATGAAAATTCAATAAATCGATGCACGTGTGGCACTCGGGCAAAACAGTTAAGCGGTTAAGTCAATTCTTTAATAAATTATAGAACGTTCAGCCAATCAATTGAAGGCATTTGATCAGTTTTAGTTGCATAAAAGCAGAATTACACTTTCAGCTGCCATTTCTTCAGCTGGCTTGGTTTCATCTTTGCCAAATAAGGATATCCGTTCAATAAATATTTTGACTTCACATCATCAGCAAGCCAGAACGTAATTCCAAATTTATCGGGATTTTTAGACATGTTCTGAACAAATCTAGATCGAATCTTCACGGGTAAAACGGTTCATCCCCCGTTAAATTTTCAACCTGTTTATAATATATCAAACAATTTTCTATAAACGTATTCCAAACATATAAAACAAGAGCAAATATATATGTTTGCAGTCTTTTGGATCTAGTTGGCTTAGTATCAAAACGCAGACACTTCATATTTTCCAGAACGGTTCCCTTGTCTCAGTGAAAACTGTAAGCCCCGAGGGCTTTCATCATAAGTTCAAAACAGATAGTCCTAAATAACCAAAGCCCCACAACCACACATCAATGAAATGAGACCATCTAACTCATTGAGTGACAAATACGAATTTCGAATTTGCGATTTCTTACGGGCTTCTTCATCAGTGTACTATTGAATGCCATGCTATATTTTTATAAACAATATCCATGCACCACTTGTGTTACTGTGAATTGTTTTTTTCTCAGCATATGAAGTTGATCCTACTATTTCTCATAATGTTTTTTTTCTGGGGGAGACTTTCTGTAACACTTGAAGAAATATTTCCTATTTGATCCATTTTTGTTGTTGTAGCTTTTAATAATACAGGAAACGGAATTGACAACTACTTTTAAAAAAATCAATCAAGTCGAATCAAATTATGATTGCAATTTTCTTGATCATAAGCTGGAATCGTATAAAATTACAGATCGAGAGAAATTGATCAACGTTTGATTCCAACATCCAATTCCTTCATAAATATTTTAGATCCTCTGATCTTCAATTTTGAGTTGAAAGAAATTGGTAAATGCGTTAATGGACCATTTCAGTACCTTCAATGCTTCATGAAACATGTATGCTAAGTGTTCTTTATGATGATCTGATAGCTTTTATTGCATCTTTTTAATCAACCATCCTTCTCGGTAGCACCTAAAAATTTGAGTAAAAAAACTGCCAGGTTAGTAAGTGGGTTTCCATTTCCTTAACGAATATAGCATTGGTAGTGGGATTGTGTTAGAAACAGTTCCGATCTCGGATAGTTTGCTACTTAGATTAGTGATGCCATTTTGAACTTGATCATAATATCTTCGTTACTATTCTTGTTGACCCAGACATTCCCGGCTGAGAAGTCAGGAATTGAAGAGAATTCACTTATGTTTCCATTTAGATACAACTCCAATGATTTTAATATGAAAGAACATTTGCACAATTCATTTCGTCTGACCATGATTGGTTGGATCTAAACTCGTCGGATTGGAGATCGTCTCTTCAATATTCTCAACTTCAATATTTTATGTCTTATAATTTTTTTCTATGGGAACATCTGAAGAAAGTGTACTTCAGTCAATTAAGAGACTTTACTGTTAGTTTATATGCCGCCTTTAATTTTATGAACCCTATATCACTAGATTTTCTTTACAAAACACTTTAAGACCATTTAGAAAAGAAAGTAAATAATAATGAATGAGTTTCAATATTCCAGGGGTTGATTGTTAGCTTCTTTCTATGCGTAGCAATAGTTATTGCTTCTAACCCTAGTAGCACACGTATATTGTACAGAATTGTATAATATTAAACAGCATTTGCAACATTGTATATTATTTTTGAATATTTAATAATCTAATATGATAGTGTACAATATTTTGCATTAAGAGTGCTATTTGGAGACAAAACTGATTTTTGATGCAATTAAAATGTACTTTTCCTTCCACATTTTCGTTCAAATCTACGTGCGGCTTTTATTTGTTTTGTTTTTTCTGTAATCCAAGCTCTACATAATATATATATGGTATTAGTTGATAGAAGATCCTTTGTTTTGTTAAAACATGCATGTAAGAAATACTTAAGGAGATTTTTAAATATTGAACTACAAAGGGCTAATTTTTTCATTTAAACTTTTTTTTCTGAATATATTAGTTAACGCTTAGAGAAGGAAAAACATATGTTGCAACAAAAAAAATGTCTTTTTTTTTCCCTTTTTTTTAAAAAATAAATTCGAAGAAAAAAAGAGTACTTGTGCTTTCAAAATTAAACTAATGTGGGAGCAAAACAATTGAAATACAACAATTGAATTTTTCTGCCGTAACTTTATTTTTTCATCGCTGAATTTTACGAACTTCCGCGTCTTTTTCTTTTCATGAAAAAAAAGGACTTGTTCTGGTACAAAATTTTCTTTTTAATGGAATTAAAGCAACTTTTTTTTCCCTTTGTTTCCGTTTTCTTCTTATAAAAAGGTATCTTTTCACAGAAAGCGGAACATGGTGTTTTCCGTTTCGATTCAGTACATTTCCCAAATGGATACGGCCCTATCTGTAAAGATTTCAATCGTATAAAGGCGTCGTAAGTTTTGAAGTTAAGTTGCAATCAATTGAATAAAAGGGAGTGCATCGGATGCTGTTCCACTTTCCCTTTTCAATGATGTTTAAAGCGAAAGCCATTTTCTTTTTCTTTATTTTTATGTTTTAAATATGAATATAGGCAGTTGATATTCAGAAAAAAATATAGTAATGGTTAAAAAATATTGAAATTTGATGAAAAAAGATGTTTTAGAATTTAGTCCAACCAACGAGAGTAGTCTCTCCGAAATGTTCTCACTTACTGTCTAATAATGTTGTTATATCCCTCCCCATTTAGAGTGTAAGAGCTTGGAACACCATACTCATTTTCAGAATTCCAGAAATGAAAGTTGTGCGCATCATATTATAGTATAGAAAACCTGTATTGGTGTATATATGGGCGTAGAATAGTTGCAAAAGAGCCTATTAATATAAGAGCTTTTTTGGCGATTAATCGTTAAAATGCAATTAATACAAAATATCAGAAATGTTTTTGGATTCCCTTTTTTCGATTCATTGTAAACAAAATTGACGCATAACTAAAATTATAGTTACTTGTTTGCATACCAAGTTTCATTCGTTAGATATTCGAATGAAGACGCTTATCTGCCTAGGAAAGTACAAAAATACAAGTTTTATTCATTATTTAATGCGAATCTATATTATAAAAGTTAAATCTATGCACCAAATATCTTTTTATGTCTAATATTTTACTTTCTCGTACGCCTAACACATTTTTGGAGTATGTTTGTCTCACTGTCAACACGATAACTCATAAACACGTTGAGCTAGGTGGCTGAAATTTGGTAAATGCAATTACAACTAAACTTTTAGATGTCTATCAAATTTCGAAGGAAATCCAATCACAGATATTTTGTCTGTCTGATGATAGATTATAAAAGAACTCGGTTACTACAAGAGAAAGGTAAAGAGCATCATAAAGATAGGTAACTAAAATTAGGCACACATATTTAGCATCTAAAACATAGATATTGTTTAAAATATAGATAATTATTCACTAAATAACTTCAAATGGTTGATCATCTGTCAGTCTATTCTTTCGTATGCATGTAAATCCAGTAATTAAAAACGAATTGACTTAAATCAATGAAATTCAGTATGCTATCTTGTGGCTAAAATTATATTTCCATATAAAAAAATAACCCTCCAGTGTCAATCGACCGTCAGAAAACCGGTCGCGACATATTCACTAAAAATGTTAGATTCGCACTAAAGATATAGACTTCGTAACTGCCATTCACCAATGGCACGCAAGGTATCCTCGGCCTTACCCAAGATCCCCAATATTATTCGGAGGAATGGGAACAATTCTTTATTGAGAAGTCTACGAGAAAGGTTTAGGCAGATAAGTCAAACTGGTTGCATTTTGTAGTTATGAAGTCCACTTGTACTTAGACAGTTGGATAGAATGATTTCATGTAAATGGATTAATCAAAATTTGACAAATCTACGAATTTTATGTAAAGACCATATACCAAACAACATCTGTCTAGCTCAAAGTGCTTTTGAGTAATCCTGTATTAAAAAGACCCAAGTCTAAAAACTTGTTTTCGGTCCCCAAGAGGTCTGAATAAAAGAATGTCGCCAAAAGCTTGAGTTAGAGTTCGAGTTTTTTGACCAGTGCTATACTTAATATGTATAGGAGAAAACAAAGAATAAAATAGTTTTTTTTATATATCATTAATCTATATTGTGTTGGGGCTTATTTAGGAGGAGTGGGAATTGTAAAGAGCTTTGCCTACTCAGGTGCAAAAACTCGAGGCTCGTGCTAAAACAATCCTCAATAGTATGTGTTTAAAATCGCCATATGTGTGTTTTATAAGTTTTTCTCCAGTCCTTAAGGTAAAGGGTAAATGCTTTACAGTATTGGGACATTCCTTGTATGAAAGAAACTCATCAGCAAACCCCAAGAGTAGACAATTGGGAGATTGGATATGATATTCCAGTAAATTGAAAAGAAGGGAGAAACGTTATTCCGATACACTCTTCATATTATAGAGCTGCATCTATCGACCCGTCTTTCTCTATTTGCTAAAAATGTCATTGAGATTGGTTTTCACCTGCAGATTCGCGCCTTTAGTAATTTAAAAGAAATCGTTCGCAATATATTCAAAAAATAATCTAATGATCAGGTTATAATAATAATTTTTAATAAAAGAAACTCCTCTATACACTTTTACTAAAGCGGAAATTCGAGGCTCATCAGAATGGTGGCATCCCTGATACAACGCTATACCCCCTGGTACAGCGCCCTTCAACCCAAAAGAAATTGTTAACCTTGTTGAAGGAAGAGAACGGCTTGCATAGCATTGACACACAATAATTAGGAAATATCAATCTAGTGTGATTTAAGCATGTTCACTGAATCTATTATATAGATCATGGCGAGTTTCTTAGTGATTAATAACTAGGATGCGGTTTGACAATATTCGAAAATGAAATTTGAGTTTAAATCCGTTTTTCTTATTTGATTGAAATCATATAAGAAAATTAAAGTTACAATTTAAAGTTACAACTTTAGTCATAAAATGACATATCAAATTTAATATACCTGCATTTTATCAGCGCGTTTTTCAGTTATAGCTTTTACGTGCTTCTGGCAGCATAAATTGACAGATGGTTAACCCGTTTTTAATTTGGCTCAAAAATTCGATAATTGTTCACAATTAGAAGTAATGTCTGAGTATCGATTTTTATCCATTCATGTCTTTTCGTTTTATAGTTTCCGAGGTAACTTATATTTGAGTAACTGGTCCGACAGATTTCCTCTGAATAGATTGCTCAAACTTTGATACAAATCTACATATTCGGTGTATAGATCATATACAAAATTTCATCTGTCCAAATCAAAGCATTGTTGAATTACATTTGTCACAGACAGACAGATAGGCGTGATGAAAAAGATGTGTTATGAACAAAGGGGGATCGAAAACGTGGATATTTGTTGAAATCTCGAGTTCTAATTAAACCGTTATTACATTGTATTCTCTGTATTTTACATACGAGAAAACAAACATTAAATCAAATAACCAGAAAGTTCCGAATTGAGAAATGATATGTATTGATGATGGAATTCTCATAACCTTGAAGGCATTCTTCAGCGTCAACAATGTCGATTCGAGGAGTTTATTTTGGAGTAAATATTTTTGCTTCCACTCTTTTACCTCCACTTAAACAGAGATGAAATATCCTGACACGTAGCTCCTTTTTTCGCTTTACTAAATGAGATTAAGCTTCAAGTGGGTCTTCGCTGAGAGTATTCGAAATCTTGTTTAGATATTTCCATATGGCGATCCTGCAATAACGAGAAGGCATTTGCGGTAAGCTGCAATAACCTTGTGTTTTGAGAGAAGTAGGATTTGTGCTAATCTTGCATATTAGAATTTCATGTTTTTATGTGTTTGAAAAGAATGTTTGGTTTCAACGAGACATGTTTTTATGTAATAAAACCACAATTCAAAAAAAAAAAAAATTAAGCCCTTTTGTTTTAGGTTGTTAAAAATTCTGTGGGTTTAGTCGTACCTTTATCTCTCACCAACATTTTATCATTTTCTCACCATTCTTTTATGAAATGATGAATGGCATTCAAGATGTTATGTGAAATGATGAATGGCATTCAAGATGTTATATGAAATGATGAATGGCATTCAAGATGTTATTTTATTTAGTAGGGAATATGACATAGTTTGAGAGCAGAAACATCTTTTTACTCTGATTGAGATTTTCTCTGATTCTTTATCATTTTGAGCTGCTCATCTGAATTATGAAAAGAAATTATAAACAAATAGCTCTACTGGGTAAATCGCATTGCGCTATTTATATGTGATTTTGTACTTTTGCATTACGGCTAATAGAAGACGCGCACCCAACACTAGCACTGAAGCCCGCTCGGGATGACTGTGTCCCCCCAATTAGTTTCAGTAAAAAAATGTGCTATAAATAAAAGAAAACTGCTTGATTATAAAAAAAATAATTGAATTAAATCTTTAAGTAAAGCCTTTTCATGTTTAATGAATCTTACCATTCAAAAGATTTTCATACATTTATAACAACTATTGGTAAGCATAAAAAAGATCATCTTTACAGGTAAAACTATCACATTTTATTAAAGAAATTGCAGTCTTATTACTTTTAGACCTTGGACATGTGATCTACCAGTCTTTATAGTGTTTTCTGGTCTTTGGTCTTTGGTCTTTGATGGGATCTCATGTGATTTTCGAAAATTAGTTAGTCATAATTTCACAGAGAGGTTCAGGAAGCATTTGAATATTTTAAAAACTCTTTGTTTGGCTTTGTCACAGTTAATGCTGTTTCAGGAATTTTCTCCTATTTGTATATTGCAAGGACTAACAAGGTTTCTTTGTTGACATTAGTGCAATTCTGGTACTTATGCCGTTATGTCCAGAACTCCATAAGAAATATGTGGTAAAAATATATATATTCCTGTAATGGTTAGTCTTTTTGATGAAACTATTTTCTCTAGAGTATAATTCATATACCAGATTTCAGCTTGATCCAATGAGGATTCACAAGCGTTTTGTCATTTCAAATTGCTAATTTTCAAATCTAAAGGTCGTTCAATTGTTGTCCTGCGTATATCTATGTCCCTATAGTAACTGTAAAAAGTTTTGGAAATTACTAAATTAAAGACCTGATTCATATTTTAATGATTTTTCGGGTATGCATTGAAGTTAAAAAGAAGGCTTCCTTGATGCATCTCTAATTTTTAGTCGATAGATACATATTCACCAACAGTATCAGTTTCTTCTTCATCTCTACTAATAATTCAATTTCATTTTCATAATCTGTCAATTTATGTTTTCACATCTTTATTCATTGAATAGTTCAGGAAACACTAGAGTGTTTATATTGAACTTTGTAGTGTGTTTTCTAGATTGTTTATATTGAACAGCTATATATAAACACACTAGAAAGCAACACCTCGCTGCCAAAAATTGTCGTGTGCGAGAGCCACCCCAGTACCATATGGATTCCAATTAACGTACATCATAAGCACAAGAAAGAAAAATAGAATTAATATTGCACATGCCAAGGGAAGGGTCAGATAGGAAGATATTGAAAGGAATACTGGTTCCAGGCAAATATTTTTTTCCCTGAGACTGATGTTTTTCTTCGAGTGAGGTAACTCTGTGCCCTGCTCCACCCCTCTAGGGTTAAATCATCTGAATGCTACACCCAGTTTCCTGAAAATGAGTTTACAGTTTCTTGAAACACAATGTAACATTTTGCTCCCTATACTTATAGTGTGTAAAAAAGCTTGGAGGGTCATCAACTTACATATTAAAATCTTGACCCTGAAGCCACACATCAAATTTCCTTCTTTACCCCATTTTCTTTTATGATTTGTCGAGTTTAAATGCAAATAAATGTGCATCTAAACGTACTAGTCAAGACCTCTGTACCTATAATCATTATAGATATCTGGTAGTTAGAATAATAGTCAAAAAAGAACAATTAAAAAAAACTTTCCGATTTTTCAGCAATTATGATCGTTTCTCTTCCTATATTTCATATAAAAGAAAACACCAGAGGAAGTGCCAAGTTCGACATGCTGGAACACCTCCCCTCGCACGGAATTATGGATCTAAGGTGAGGTTATGTTACGAGTGCCCTGGCTTTATTTTCCGTGTAAGACTGTTTTGTGCTTCAAAATATAATGAAGAAAATATAATATGGTTTATAGATGACGTTTTTTTTATTGCTGGCAGATTAAAAGAAGAATTTGGGAAATTTGAATCAGAATACAATTTTAGAAACAAGTTCACATGCCAAATTTCATTTAATTTACTCGCTGAATTTTTATCGCATTAACAAGGATGCGAATATGCAGTCCTTTTATAGATGGATATGCTTTAAAATTTGAATCAGATCTATATGTCAGATGGTAGAATTTAATATTAAATTTTATCGATCTAGTTTTTTTATTTTGTTATTATGTTCATTTGCAGTTCGATAGACATACTGCATATGAATGGATTTTCTTGAAAATTTGAAATTTTTAAAATAAATTTTTTTAATTCTATGGAGGGGGGAGGGGAAACTGCAAACTATATCTCATTTCTTCAGTTCAAAACGTTTTCCAGTGTGTTCACAGACATACAATCATAATTCCAAAAATGATTTTATTATTTAGAGTAGTCTGAGAAGTAGACTCGTCTAAATCTCGAATTTGAATTTTTAGATGATTACAATTATTTCTCTTTGTTCTTCATTTACGAGAAAGTAAAGAAAAGCACGAAACCGTACGAGTAAGTTCCTAAAACTGTATTTGTTTGACTGTAGTTGCCGAAAATATTGTGAACTACAAAATGAAGCTTCTCTCCCGATTGGTCCCTTCTTTGATTTAAAAAAACAGAATGAGCCAAAGAATTTTTACAAAAGCAAAATGTGGCAGTTGGTTTAATCTTTCCTAATTTAGGAAGAAACAATGTACAAATTAATTAGGAAAAAGTTGTGAAGATTACTTTTTTTTCCTTTTCTTAATTTTATCCTGTTTTGAGTTTCTCAGATAAAATTGCAGAATTTATGGAAAAAAAGGCCAAGAAGGCACGTGGGAAGAATTCTTTAGAATAAGGTCAGAGAAGCACTTCTATGTTGAAAGTAAACAATGCTACTGTCTCGATTTTCCTTCAAACTGCCTCTTTTGAAAGAAATCAAGGAGAAACAAAGACTCTTTATAGAAAAATGAGTAAAAACAATGGTCTTTCTGATAAAGTTCCACGCAAACACCTCCACTTTAAACTCCTCCGCGAACTTTTAAAACAAAGAATTGGCTTCATTCGAATCGTCTGTTACAACGTTTTCTTCTTTCTCCTTTGATCACTTCAATGCAAAAATTTTCTTATAAACGAAGAATATTTCACCTTTAAATATTAGAAATTATATATTTATTTGTATAAAATATGATAAAGCATTACATATTACAATTTGAGAAATTTTAGAACTTTTATATCATATCATAAGTTAATTTCAAACAACTCTTTTCTTTATGTGAACATGCAAAATATCAAATTAATAATTATTTTAATGTAAATAAATGAACGAAGGCCATATATCTACTATTGAAATTTGAAAAAAGTATGCATTTTTCTGCAGTTATTCGAATTATCTCAAAATGAAATATATTTTTAATAATAGCCCATTCAGCGTGTTAAATAGATAAATCTTAAAAATTAGATAAACAGTTCGTAAAAACTGCGTGCGAGTTGGATATTCTATTAACCTGATTTATGAAGGAACAATATACAAATTGCAATCAAGCCTCTGTGATGAACTTGCAGATTCTATGAAAAAATTCGATATATAGAAATCTCGGTATGTAGAAATATAAATTTCCAGATTTTCATTATTTTTTTAAAAAAAATAATGGACAGTTACTTTGTAGAGCTTAAGAATATTTAAAATATATAGAAATTAATTAACAGTTGCTTTTAACTATTACTTTTGTTACTAGTTGAGTATTTTGCGTAGTTACATTATTTCCCACAAATATACTAACCGTAAAATTTATTAATCTTGTACTGTTAATTAAAGTTAAAATAGTTGCTTATAATAGCTTCATTTGTTGATGAATCTTTGTGGCATAATAAATGACGTTAGTTGAAGTACATTATTTCAAAAGTATTTGCAAATGCTCGTATTTATTCCATTACAAATATTTTCTAAAGAGAATTTCTGATTTATGCTACTGTTTATGAATTAAATGTATCTCGAATAATGGCTCTTACATAATGAATGGCTTTATATTTTAATAAGAGCTTAATGGTTCTTACCAGAGCCATTAAGTTGAAATAATACAGATAAAGTTAAGCAGTAATTATAAATTTATAATAGCATTCATAATGGTCTCTGCGATATAATTTACATTCAAATTTAATAAACTACATATGAAATAAAGCTACATTTATGAAAAGAAAGATTGCAATTTACTTTAAATTATACAATTAAGTCATAATATAACAGCTATTATTCTTACTTTCTCGTATACATATTGTTGCTCCTTATCCTCAAAAGATCTGGCAAATGTCACATAAGCTCCGTAGGTGGTTGACTGCCAAAAAATGTATAATAATAAGGGGATCGGATGTTAAGTCTCCCTTAGAAAGTTCGTTGCAACCCGGATTGTGATCCAATGAAACTGGATGGTCACAGCTTTTATTACAAGTGGGGTGGATTTTTATCCCACTTTTAAAGGAAATACACTTCAGCTGGTCACATTTTAGTCTCACCAGAGCAGTCTGGAAGTGGCGGTCACATTTGATTTCCAGCAGAGTGCCAGGGGATGTTCCCTTGTACCATTGTAGCGCGGGTGGAATACACCATATTAAATTTTTAGATTTTTCATTTGAGTATAGTTCTTGATAAGTAAGCGAAGAGCCAGTGGACATTTCATACTCATGTATCGTATACATAATATAAAAAAATGTGTTGTAATCGTCAAAAAATTTGAAACCCAAGTTTTTGAGGAATGTCTATGTTTTAGACATCCATGTCCTTTCCATTTTCTAAAAGCGCATTTTTAGAAAACGTTTTTATCTGTCTGTCTATGACAAAGGTAACTCAAAAACGCTTTGAGTAGACGTATGAAATTTGGTATACGATCTTCACTCCGAATGTGTAGATTCTATCAAATGCTGAGCAAAATCCGTTCAATGGAAATCTGTCTGTTTGACGATTCGAATATAAATGAACACGATAACTACAAAGAGTTAGATAGATGAAATTCAGTGCACAAATTTAACATTTATTGTGTAGACGCCCATCAAATTATGAGTCATATCCAATGAGGGGTTGAACGTCTGTCGGTCTGTACTTTCAGAAACATATAAACGCGACAGCTTAAAAGCGCACTGAATAAAATATATTACATTTGGTACGGTATTTTGTGACTACAAGTGCAGCTTTATATTAAACTTTTATTTCAATAGGTTGAAAAAAAAACGTGCCTAAAACACAGATTCGATTTTCGGATGGTATTAATTGCTTGCTAGAGATTAATCGCCAAGACATTCGCCAAGAATGGCACGATAGATTCAGTAAAAATACTAAATGCATGCCAAAGGTTTTTATTCAGGGATTATTGTGCTCCAGTGCTATGCAAGGTGTTGTCTGCGATAACACCTAAATAAGAGATTATGCGAGAAAGTTTTAGGGAGGTCATTCCCGTGAAGCATGATTAATTTTCTTTTTTTTGAAATAGTTCATATTGTTACACAGAAAAAGAAGTTAAGCATTCAAAATTTTAATGACCGATTCTGGATATATCATATGTCTAAGACACGATTCTTATGGAGATATACAATGAAATCATGATTAGTGAAATTTAAATTATCTAAATGACAATTCTCTCTAATTGTATGATTCGGTGATTTTTCGTACATTTTCGAGGAGCCTAAAATAGAACAATAATTAAACTAAATAATAAAACTAGGCTTAATTCTGTTTTTCCATACACGAATTCATAATTCTATTATTTTCTATTAATATAACGGGGATTTTGTGTGTTAGTGCTCTATAGGTCAAACTGTTTGACTTAGAGCTACTACATTTGGCATATGTATGCGTATAAAAAGTGATTTTTAAAGTTTTAAAAAATATCTAAATTTTGGCACTTTCGCGGAAGGCACCAAAAAATATTACTGTACACAGATAAATTTTACAAAGTTTTAAAATTTGAAAAATTGTCTTTTTAAAGAAAATTTAATAAACATGCACATTTTTTCCTGAAATTGGACAAATTTAAAAAAAAAAATATTTTGATTTGATTTCCAACAACAGATTACATCTTTGCTTTGAAATTCACACAGTTTTCATTGTTCCATCTAATGGTTATTTCATCGCGTGATTTTGTAATTTTCCTCCATTGTTGGAAGCCAAAGAAGGTTCAGTTCGATATATATATATTAGTTTACTAGACGAATAAAAAGAATGGGGTTACAATTCTGCCATAATCAGAAAACAGATGAACCGCACATTAACGCCGTTAATAGTTATGACAACATGTGATTGTAGTCCATATGAACAGAATTTACATATGAAATTACTATTAAATTAATAAAGCTTTGATGTCTCACAATTTAATGAAGTTTTGTTCAACCAATTTAAAAGTTATTAATTATAACCAATGTCACCAGCGAACCATTTTATAACCAAATCCGAATAGTTAATAATCAGGGAAGATGTAGATGTAATAAGGCTTATGGTTTAATAAAGCAACTTTCTCTGTAAATGCGAATAGGGATTTTAAACCTCTTAACGGTAGGATTTTGCACCGTTTGCAGGATCATCGAGTCTTTCAAGGTCAAAAGCCTCTCAAAAAGATACCGAAAGGTGACCGATTCTTCCAGTGTCTATTTTTTTGAAGCCACATTATTCATCTCTAATGTCACATACCACTTTTCTCAGCTCTTCTTTCACCCATTTAATGCTATCTTCAATTTTGGAAACAATCAGAAGACACAAGGAACCACGTCGGAATAATAAAGAGGATGACAAACGATTATAAATCTATGTTTCTCTAAGAAATTCTGAATCGGGAGCAATGAAACTTGTTCAGCAGCTAATATGCAGCAATTGTTAATCTCGAAAGCGGACAAAAAATTGAAGCATGCGCATTAAGGTCTACTTTCACTGTTTACAATATCAACAACCTAGCATCATTAGCGAGCATGATAAAATTCTAAGTCAGATAATTTTATAAAGCTATCATAAAAATGACAAATAATAAACAAAAAAAAATTCAGAAAATAGATAGAGGAAGTCCACAGAATATGTACTTTTAGCTAACGGACGCGATTAATTTTTTTAATTAAGGATGATATCATGCCTACCTTCTTGTGGAACATAGACAAGGTTCAAAAATCGAGCTGCTATACTTTTTTGTGCAACCATTTTGTATCAAGTAGATATGTTTTTACCTATAGACTTAGTAATATGTTTCTATTACGGGACAGTCTATTACTTGGTAATCTGGCTTCTATGCAAATGCAATGAATGTACGATTAGCAAAGTATTTTGACATTTAACAATTCAAGCAAAACTTTGCTCTCATCTGTAAATAAAATTCAATTATAAAGGATTGAATATTATTAGGGAAATATCAATCATGAATGACGGTTTGGAACAAGACATGCAACTTGATAGGATTATGTATTTTTAGGTAGACTGTTGAAATATCTAAACATGCTTAAAATGGTGATCTACAAACCGATATCTACCAAACTCGGACAGCTTTATTACGACTTTTATTGTTCAAAATATTTTACATGTTATTTACTAAGTTATTAAGAGAGTTGAGGGATTATGCAAAAATTTAGAATTCATAAATTATCAAACGTCATATTAATTCAAATAAGCTATTTTGGCAAATGTGTGTTCGTCTATAAAAGTTTATAATTAAATTATTTATTACTGATTCACGAATACAGATGGACACCCTGTGTTAATTAAAACAAATTTTGACAAAAAATAATAAACACATTCTGAAAAATACTATTAATAAATGGAAAATAAAAAACATCAATCCATTTTCAAAGATGATACTTAAAAAATAAAAGGCATAAAGAAACTTCATATGTCATAACAAAGTATAGAACTAGTTGAAATAGTATTGCTTCAATATAAATCATGTGTCACAGATTCAAAATAGTAAAGATCAAGCTTTTTTTTATACCGTAGTAAAGTCTATACCACTTTTTTTAATACCGTAGGCCATATCCAGTATTTGGAAGATAAACAAAAACACGAGATATGGCTTTTTAAAACTCCTCACAAAGTAAATATACTTCCATATAATACCAAATTCACCCACGTAATACTAAAATGTAATGAAAAAAAGACAGGAAAAAACTGCTTTATCCTTTAATATCTTGAATAAAAAAGAAATTCGATTATAACTTTGCAGACTATCAAGATTCACTTACATTTGGAAAAAAAGTAAGCACTCATATCAGTAATCTTCGCATCTTGAAAGAACAGTTGTGAAATAATAAAACGCATTTCATTGTGGCGTAACATAATCATTTCTTGGCCGGCTTTCAATAGAGAAGTTCTGAATTATTTCCTCCTTTTTAATCTCCTTTTATTTTTAAAAAGATTATTGCAGCGAAGCTTTCTTTGCAAGGAAAGTAAGTGATGCGAAAAACAAAAATTTTGACCACTATTTTCCATTTTTTTATATCATAAAATAGTGACTCTACCATAGATTTATGGCTCGTATTCATTCCTCCGATTAAATTTTTTTAGATGCTATAAAATATAAACTGCGATTTTATTTGTTTGGTAAAAATATAATAATAAAAAGTATTTTACAGATGCATTTCACAGATAAAAAAGAAATTATCTGCTGCACTTTTTTTCTTACCAAAATAATACATTTAAAAAGTAATAAATCACTGAATTTTTTAATGCATTTTAGTTACTTTTTTTCTTACCAAAGTGATGCATTTAAAATGTGTAAATGACTGAAATTTCAAATGCATTTTATTTACTTTTTTTCTTACCAAAGTGATGCATTTAAAATGTAGTAAATGACTGAAATTTCAAATGCATTTTATTTACTTTTCTTCTTACCAAAGTGATGCATTTAAAATGTAGTAAATGACTGAAATTTCAAATGCATTTTAGTTACTTTTCTTCTTACCAAAGTGATGCATTTAAAATGTAGTAAATGACTGAAATTTCAAATGCATTTTATTTACTTTTTTTCTTACCAACGTGATGCATTTAAAATGTAGTAAATGATTAAAATTTCAAATGCATTTTATTTAATTTTCTTTTTATTACCGTGTTGCATTTAAAATGCATTAAGTGGGTGAAATTTTGATTCAATTTTAATTATTTAGAGTTTTTTTAATATAATTAAGCACACTAAAATGAAAGGAAAATTTAATTCATGCAACTATATAGTCGAAAGTAGACGATGATATATGCCGATTCTTCTATTAAAGAGCGAGAATCCGTTTGGAATAGATGTTTTGAAAGTTGCTATAAAATACTTATATCTTTTAAATTTTCTTTTCTAAAAATGATTTGTAAAGAACATCTACGAATCAAAAATGTATGTTAATTGTTATATTTTGAAAATATTCAGAGATCTACAAAGATGAATATAGCAAAATTTGTTTAGTTTATCAAGAGATGTATTCAGCATTTTTGCAGGTAATTTTAGAAACCAATTACCTTATTCTTGACCTGTTAATTAAGCTGCATTTCTATCCAATTTTTAAATATATCATGAGAAAAAATGGAATTGATTTTTTTCCAAATTCTAAAGCATTAAACAACTGTAAATCCTTTTTTAAAGTATAGAAAGCTTAATAAAAAACTAAAAAAAATATATAAATAGAATTTTATTCCAAATTTTCCAAAAATATCCATATGGTTCATGAGGTTCCAAGAAAGAAATTTTTCTGAAATTTAAAATTTGAGAAAATTGCATTTTAAAGACATAAAAAATTATAAAGACGTAAATTATACAAATGTAAAAAACGAATTTAAACTTCCAAAGATTCAATGCCAATAAGAAAAAGAAAAGTAAATTAAAAATTCTTTACAAAATAACTATTCCGAAATTTAAAAAAAAAAAAATCTAAATAACAAGTATTTGATAGTTTCAACAAAAATCGGCTCTTTAACTTAGTTACTTACTGGAAGTAACAAAATAAAACAAATATATATATATTATTTTCTTGAATTGAAGATTTATCAGCAAAAAGTGTTAAGTGTTGCAAAATAAATCATAGCATTTTTTTATTATTTAGGCTCATTTATTTTTCAAATGAAAAGGATTTATATACTAATTATATCGTAAGCTTAGCGCTAATAAAACACTATCTTGATATATTTTCACTTTTCAAATGTTAAACATTCTAACTTTAACTTATTACATCTAAAGTAAGGCAAAACATATATACATGAGCGAATATAGATTAAATGTTATTTCCGAAGCTAAATTCTAATAATAATTCTCCTCAAATTTTAAATTCTAAATCCATTTCAAAATCCGAATCTTTTATGAGGCATCTGAAAAATGGAAGGTACGAAATTCTGATTTAAACTATCCAATCAAATATTCAAACCCTATAAACCCTTTTCGTTCTTGGAAACTAGAAAATAACTTGATTTGGAAAATGCTGAACAAGCATCGATTCTATTTTCTACGAAATTCCGTCCCACTTCACTTAAAGTAGTTCAGCAAAATCGCTTGCGGTTTTTGTAAAGAAAAAAAAAATCTTAATCTTTTCAAATTTTTCCGTGTTTCATTTTTTCAAAAACTAAATCCGTTACTTTTATATGCTAATTATTATCATATGATGTTATTTTTGGTCGAAAGAAAATGATGTGCTGACAAATGCGCGAAAATATTATTTAAAGAATGTGAGATTTTTAGGAAGAATTTTCCAAAGATTGTGAGATTTTCGAAAATGTGAGATTTTTAAACGTTGCTTTTTAATTTTGGTTTATATTCTGAATTCTGTACGGGTTTTTTTCCTCCACACTTTTGGTGTTCTGGCATTTTCAACGATTATTTCATTACATTTCAGTATTTTTGCACACATTTATTCTCAATAATAATGCACAATTTTGATATTTTCAGAAATTAATAACAGTGTTTTCTGTTAATATATTGGTTGATTCATATTGAATGGGACAAAAAAATTCCAAGTTTCTACAGCTGTGCCATGCGCACACATCTAACGACAAGACAAATATCTATGCGGTATTCCAGTCATTTCAACTCTCGTAAAAGAATATTGTAATTTCCCACACCTGATAATTGCCAATCCGGCCAGATGAAAAGCAACCTTTAACTCCCCCTATATTGTTAAGTGCCTCCAGACTGCCAGATTCTCTTTGCCAGTAGAATAATTGTGTTTGGACATTAGTTGTATCCAGATAAAGAAGCGCAGATGAGCGTTTCGTCGTCAAAAAGATCTATCATATCTTCAAAGAAGAACGTCAACCCATCCAGGTTTAAACTTTTTTTCCATTATTTACTATAATTAACATGTGTTTGGTAAGGGTCAGCTACAAAGATGAATCATTAACGGACATTTCCACGATTGACTGGAGACCATTGAGGAAACATTGCTGAACAGCTACTGGGTGATAAGGAGCTCAAGTGCAATGAGAAAATGAGAGGAGGATATTTGATGGAAATAAAATGCAGTATTTTCTGAAAATAAGGAGGTGAGCAGTGACAGTAGTGGAAGGAGAAGTCGGGGGAGCTCGAAGGTGTTCCTGATTTTGTGAGAAGCTTCGTGTGATTCGAGCTTCTGTGTTAAGATCCACCTGATAAAGATCGGTAGATTTTTAAAGCTATCCCTGGAGTAGCAGTTTGAGCTAACAGCCTATTAGCGTTTTCTGTGGTGTATGTTATCTGAATTGATCGAGGAAGTATTTCATGTTTAACTTTCAACTGTCGTGTGAATTTTGTAAATCACATTAACCTAGATGAGAACAAGTGGTTTTTGTGTACATATATAAGGCTGTAAATAAAACAATTGTTTTGTTACGCTACTGTCTTATTTGATCGGTCAGGATCAAGACATTACAATATCCTTTATTAATGATTCCACTACATCATTTAATTTACATAATGTCTCCATAACACATTCTGCCTTTTCTTGAGCCACATTTAATTTTGCCCTGACGAACTTTTTTAAGTCTCTGTGAAACATTTTCAAAAAGATTTTCAATCGTTTCGGTTTGGTGATTCTGGGCTGGTTGAAACTTCTTCACCTACTATTCAATATTAACAGGATGCGGCGGTTCTTCAACAAATGACATGCAAAAACGTGTTTGAACAAAAACGTCTTAAGCGAAGATATTTTGGCATTTTCTAAAACATATAACGCTTTCTCCTACATTGACGACGCCAATTTAATAGTGATGACGACGAACCGTTTTCCCAGTGGTCTCTAGCGGCTGTTTCGTGATGAAAAGAATTTTCGCTATGCCCAGATAAAAATTGTATAATTTTAGTTTCAAAATAAATTTGTTGGAGTTAAATAAATTAATTGCCGAATTCGTTCTATATTATTTCTGTTGTCCCATCTTATATGAATCATCCCGTATTTAAAATTTGATTCCATACAAATGTTGCTAAATGTTGATTTAAATGAAGAAAACCGATTTCAAAAATATTACGATATTTATAAAAGCCAGAGAGAGGGGTCTCCCCAAAACTTTCTCGCATACACTCTAGTAAATTTGTCCTGCCAGTGATTGCCTTACAAGGCATTGGTGTGCAGTAGACACGAAATATTAACTTTTGGTATAAATTTAGCATTTTTACTGTATCTGTAATATGATCCTTGGCGAGTAATTTGGTGATAAATCCCTTACATGCTTTAATAGTATCCATAAATCGTATCTGTGTTTAAGATATATTTTTCTCACCAGATGTAAAGAAAAATTTGATACAAGACTGCACATGTAATCACAAAATTCCATACGAAATTTGATATATTTAAGCCATTACGTTTTTCAATTAACGCGTTTACATGTTCCTGAAAGTACAGACTGATAGACAGTCAACCCTAGTTAAATTTGGCTAAAAATTGACAGGTGTCTACACAATAGATATTAAATCTGTACACCGAATTTTATCAATCTACATCTCTTACTTTTGTTATTATCATGTTAACTTATATGCTAACAGCAGGAGAAACGGATTTCATTTGAACAATTTTACTGAAAATTACAATACTTCCTTATACAACGCATGCATGAAAGCGAAAAACAAGCTGTAAATTAAAGACCAAAAAAAAAAAAAAGAAAAAATTATTTAAATAAAAAAAAAAAATATTATATTTTTAAACCGAAAATTAAGCATTTAATATCGGAGACATTTTTTTGTGTGTAATTACAGGTTTATTTGTAACAATTAGGTTAGATTCGTATAATATTTCGTTTCATGATCACAACAACGAAGTAATTCACTTAAAAACATAATTCATAATTTTCCCTTAAAATGAAAGAGTTGGAAAATGAATAATCCAGAGAAACTAGTACTTATATCACTCTGCAAGTAAGAAAAATGGTCCAAGATTTCCTTGTTCTACTATTTGGTAACTTGAGCTACAAATAAAATGAGTAACCTTTCACATTCATAAATAATATATTCTAGTTCTAGCACGTTTTAGAAAGTAACATTTTCTTACGTCAAAAGCTTCAAGAGCTATTAATATTTTCTGACGTATCATAAGAATAAAACTTTTAAAAGAGTGTGTATGGTTTAGAACCCAAATTCAAAACACTATAAATCTTTAAAACGGTTCGTTTTAGCTCACATTCAGTTAACAATAAACAATTCTGTTTCCTAGTATTTTTTTTATCGAAATCAAAATTTAGCCGAACACAGGATACTAACTGTTAAAAGTAAGTATGTAAAACATTTGGGCATTTATTGCCATATCTTACAAAATAGACTGCTTTTACAAATCTTCTTCCTTAAAAAGATATGAAGAAAAAAATTTTAAAAAATTCGCAAAAAGGGTGAAAATGGCTCCAAAGTAAGCTTTCAATGGGAGGATTGCGTTCTATAAGAAGTATCTTTTTAGTTTGCATTTTGAGAAAATCTGGGAAGGATTTTATGCGGTGGCTGGGTTTGATAGTTACAAAATTTAAACTATATTTCTTTTAGAGATTTCCAATTTTAAAAGCTTCAATCTTTAAGGAATTTGTTTATTTCTATATATGATCAAGCAGGTATTAAGTAAGTAAATTATCGTTTTTTAATTATCTTTGTGAACTTTGCTGAATAAGAAGTCTCAGAAGTTTAAGAGAATTCAGAATATTCATAAATACGTTAGAATATTGGCCCGGAAATACCAGAACATATTTAGAGTTCAAAACGCTTTAAAAATGATTTTAGTATTTAAATGATTCAAATATTTTTAAGATATTATTTGGGAATGTGCATTAAATTTTGAATAATCCTATTAATAAAAAAGATGAATGTATGTGTGTATTCCAAAGGCAGGACCATTTGACCTACAGCTATGAAAAGTAAGCTGGATTTCGGAATTTTGTCATGATGGTTTCCTAAAGTATTATTACACGAAAAGGAATTTTGCGCAGCTTCAAAATAAATATTAATTTTCAATCCATTAATTGTATTTTTAATGAAATCAATTTAATATTTTTTTGAATTTTGGCATTTTTTAAATATATATTATTGCCCTGCCTATTCAACAATATATTACATTGTTCCTTTGAAATTCACACAGATTTCATTACTTTGTCTAATATTTAATCACTTGATTGTCATCCAACCTTGAAAGTTAAAGGAGAAGGATTTTGCTTAATATTATAAGGTAGTTTATAAGAAGAAAAAAAAATGGGGCTAAAATATCATGACATTCAGAAAATAGATGAACCACACGTGAACATTTTCAATAGTGCTATGACGTCATGGGACTGATCTCCGTTCAAAAAGTTCATGTACAAAATGAACAGAAAATATGTAAAATATTAAAATAACACAATTTTCATATTTGATAATTTGGGGGAATGATTGATATGAAGTTATATCTAAATGGTTTAACCGATATTAAATATAACTAAGGTCCCCGTTGAATCAATTAGTCGCCAAGAGCGACTAACATAGAGATAAATAAATAAATGCAATATATGTATTTATGGAAATGTAATATATCTTCAATGTTGTTCAACATTGTTGTCTTTTATTCAATTTCTAAAACAATCATTTTTTAAGTACATTTGAAATGAGTAATATTGTTCTCAGAAACGTACTTTTGGATATTTAAACTATTATTAATAAACATTAGTAATATTAGCATATTAGTAAATGTATTCAATACAGAGTAGAATTTGTTTAATGCATAAAATAAGCCTTTGGAGATCGTCATGAATTTCGCATAAAATATGCTTCAACATATAAAAAAAAGTTCCTAATTCAAAATTCTGTATTGAATGCATAATTCGACTTGAATTTGAATATGGCATTTTTTTTAAAGTTTGAAATATTTTTAAAACTCGTTTCTTAATATCTTTAGATTTTGTTTCATATGATATTTTAATGAATTGTTTTAAAGATCTTCATTTACCAGTTATTATAGAATTTATATTTTAAAATTATCAAACATTTTCTATGCATTTCCGTGCTAAAGTTTCACGAAACCTTTCTTTTAATAACGCATAATGAAGTAGTGGAGTTGTTCTATCCATTTCCAGTATACTGTCATATTAAAATCCCCTTTGTACTTGTGATAAAACATGTGCATGGATATTATGTGTATTCATTGTGTATTGAGGCGAACATTTTATACAAATCAACTCTATTAATGACAAAACTACTTATTAAATATCATTGATTTAATTCACTGTGCTTTTAATTTTCGTATACAAAAAATATGTGACCAGTCGTCAAAAATTTGCATACAAGATTTTGAAGAATCTCTAAATTCAGACCTCAACCGAGTCCGAAATGCAAATTTTCGGAAGTCATTTTAGTCTGCCTGTCCGTCCGCCTGTTAGTAAACACGATAAGTCAAAAACACTTTGAACTTGACAAATGAAATTTGCTATATGATCTGCACTTCAAATGTGTTGATTTGTATTAAATTTTGAGCGAAATTCATTTGACGGAAATCTGTATGTTCGGCAACTAGTAAACACAATAATTAGAAATCGAAAAGAGTAAAGCAGATAAAATTTGGTACATAGATTTAATATTTAAAGAGTACATATGTATCAAATTTGGTACCAAATCTTTCAAGTGGTTGATTTTGTTGCACTGTTCTTTTGCACGCATATATAAGTGATGATTCAAAAATATAATAACTTAGGTAAATTGATATTTGGTGTCTCAGTTTTTGTACCTAAAATACTAGACCTTTATTAAATTTCGAACCGCCTCTGTCAAGACTGTCAGATTGACAGTCGGTCGATCTCTGCTGTCATAAGCTTTTAAAAGCAATAACTGATAAACACACTGACTTAAATGTATGGAATGTGGGATGTGATCTTGTGATTTTAATTGCAGTTCCGTGTGAAATTTTGATTTTCAACGTTTGGAAAAAAAGCATGCAAGATACATATTCATTTTTTAGTACAGGTATTAATAGGCCAAAAAAAATCGTGCTAGATCTCAACTATCGTTTCCATCCGTGATTATTGTTCACGAATGCACGTAGTTTGAAGTTAATAATATAGGATTACATTTATTTGAGTAAATTATAAATATTTGAAAGGAGCATTCCAATGAGTTTAGGATAGTTTTTATTCTTCCTTGTTTTAAAATAAGACTAGTATCAAAATATTGTCTTCATAGAAAAATTTTCTTTGAATGTTTGCAAATAATGCTGTCATTTGATTCTCAGCTTTTAGAAATCCATAATACTTGAAATGCTCATTAGGCTATTTCCTGAGCAAATGTATTTTCTAATTCACGTTTTTTGCTTATTATTCAGTCACACTAGGCTTACTATTTCGGTGAAGCATATTAATCCTTGTGCCAAAAGAGAAACCAAAACCAACCATCTAAACCAAATATAATTATAGAATATCAAAAATATATCTAATTGTAAGACATATTTTAGCATAATGATATTATTTTCTTCTTCGCATTTAAGATGGCTATCAAAGAAATATTTTTAACCAAAATCAAAAGGTCAAAGTTGTCTTATGATAAACACGGCACACTACCATCTCATACACACATAACTGCGAATGTTTTGGTAAATGGATGATTTGATAAGCATGTAACTGGAAATTATTATTTTAATAAAATTATTTACAATTTTTTTTTAAATATTAGGTAATTTTATACATTTCTATGTTAAGCCTATTTTGATTGCATTTTCAAATAGTAATACCAATAACTCTAATTAAGAGTTTTTATTTTTTTATATTTTTTCATGTTGAATTTCTGGATAATTTTTACTTTTCTTATAAAATTGAATGCTGTCAAAAACTAACAGAAAATAATGACAGTGATTGTATCCGTAGAAAGAATTTATAAATTTGTAATTGTGAAAAATATTTGGAATAATAATGCTAATTAATGTCACAATATCGCAAGAATCATAATGTAGGATTATAAAAAAGTATAAAATCAAGTCGTTTATAAAAACAATAATTTGAATAAAAATTTAGAGTAAAGAAACTCGCCAAGATTCTTTCCTCATATTACAGAAAGGGTCCTTTCTTTTATTTCGAATCGGGGAACAAAAGTACTATATTCGTTTTGAAATTTTGTTTAATCTTAAAGTGATCTAAGAAATCAAATTTGACACCACCCCAAATAAGTTTTTTTTTTTAAATTTTTATTCACAAATGTTAACAGGGAGACTCCTTTCTAGTCAATCAACTAAAAATCGGAGCAGTTACATTTTGCTTTCTATCTGTATTTCAAATTCATTTTTACTTAAATGTGCCAATAACTAAAAAACAAGAAAGGATTTTTCATTGGAATATTTTAAAATTTTCGTTTTAATATTAACCCAATTTTTTATCAGTAGAAATATCTATTCCAAAATACTCACTTACCCACCCATTTAAAGAATTTGTAACAGTTATAAAAACTTGAGCATTCGGGGTTTCACCTGTAACCATCTATAAAGAAATTGCACAAAGGTTAAGCTTCTATAGAATAACCACCTTCCATGGAGAATTCTCATACTTCTCCGAGAAGAAAATCCTGGATTATCCCCGCTTTCTCTAAGGAAACCGGAAAAAATGTCTAAAGCAGCAAGAAAGACCGTGTAGTAAAAAAAGAAGCGAAAAATCTCCCACGCCACTGTTACTGAAGAAAGACTCACATTGAGGCTGGCAGCCAAGGAAGATAAAACAGAGTTCAAACCATCCATTCCGAAACACAATTTACGACTTAATGAGTTAATATCTCTGGGAAGAGAAGATCTGAGATGACAGAGCTCCATAAGATGAATACTGGATTTGAGAAAAACTATCTTAAATAAGATATGGTACTGATCTATAAATTATAAATGAGAATTAGATAATTTAGAAAAATCTTATATTGAAATGTATTTTTATTAAATGAAGTATTTGGCTTTATTAAGAGCCGTTTTATTTTATTTTCGAAATTATAAATTTGAAATTATAACAAAAAAACTCACATTATCGTTTTTAAATAAAGATTTGTTTATGAAATAATAGAATGTGCCTACTAATTCTTTAATCCTCTCGAGACGCATTTTAAAAGAAAAAAAAAAGATAATTAGTATAAGTTTCTAATTCTTCGAGTGATTAATTTATTTTTTATTACATTAAGTAATGCAAAAGAGAAAGCTGTATTACTTTTATAAAATCTCAAAAGAAAATTATAGTCAAATATATAAATACTGGACAAAAAATTTATATAAACACAAATTTTATATTATAAGAAAAATTAATAAAAAATTGTCTGAATAAAATAAATACCAGCTGATAAAAACAAACAAAATGATTACTGTAGTTCGTGCATCGAAATACATTTTTGTAAAATGGCGCACGACTGATGACTCAAAAAACAAATGCATGTTAATTCACGAAATATTTGAAATAGTTGAATGTTCAGAAATAATTAATCAAAAATCAACTAAGAATTTAAAACAAATCCTTCCGCATTTTTTATGTTGACTTCAAATCTGAATTTAATCTTTTAAGATGTTATTTATTACAGAGAATAAGGACAATGAGACTCTCGTTTCATATCAAGATATCATTATTTTTCTACCCAGAAACTCTAAGCCTGTAAACTGTTGATTTCAAATAAACAATTAATATATTTTACTTCTCAAAAAACAAACATTATAGATTTAGAGATTCTAAACGAATACACATAAATATCACATATTATTGTGTTCAAAATTACGTGCGCTAGTTATTAACTCCTTGTTTTTAATTCACGTCCCGTTAAAACGTCAACGGGACGTTTTAAAGCACCGCTAAGGTTATTTTGGGACGGACCTCGTAGTTTTGAACCGCGGTCAGATGACGAGGACAGCACCTGAGCTGGTACTTCTTCTCCAAACTATTTGGCCCCGACGGATTTAATGTTCACCAGACCTGCTTAAACGACTGCGTTTCGGTGGAATCGGTTCTAGAACTAAAATTCTCCTGTTCTGAAGCTGAGATCTTACCACCAGACCACCGTCTGGCCTTTAAAAATCAGCGTTAATTGCATCAAAAAACTATTCAGATTGAAATTTTGAGCGAAAGTGTAGTTTTAGGAAGAATCATTATTTAAATCAATTATTCAACCAGTTATTGTTTTTAGGTGCAAAAGAAATAATCAAAGAATGAGCACTCGAATTGTGAAACAAATATCATTTCTAAATCACAAGAGAAAGACAGAATCAATTGTAATACTAATTTTTTTTAATGTCGTAAGAAATAATGCAATACCCTGAGAGCACAACTTGTTTCACAATATTGTGCGATATTATATGATATTAATCAATAGAATATTGATCAATGTCCTACAATAGTGTACAACATTTTTGTGCTATTTGAGTATGCTGTTTGAGTAAATAAATATACAGCTGATTTTTATAGTCTTTCCATTCTGTTTCTGATATGTTTTTTTAATATTCTTAACTCGTTAAAATTGTAAATAAAGAACTCTTTGCTCCTGTGCCTCAAACTGACTAAATTATGAAGGATTGAACCGTATTATTTTGAATCAATATATGATAGTCTCGAACAAGAGTTATTTGTTGATTGGATGATCTTCCTCGAGAAGCCGTTTAAAAGGTATAATATCGACAAAAACTGGTCTTCATAATTTGATTAGTTTTAGCTTTTATTGATTAAAATAATCATTAGTCAAAATTATTTCGTTAAATATGAGTAATAAAGTCAAAACCAAATAAAAATGTAAACATAATTTTTTCAAACTTTCTATTGACTCAAATAACATAAAATTCTTTACATCATTTTCTTTAAATTTGTCATTTGATAACATATGCATATCATTCATGGTTTAGTGGGCCGCGATAAAATTGAATATACTGTATTATTAAGAAACAATTACATCAAAAATAATTATCCAGTTTTATAACTACTATTAATATCTGGGGAAATGAAAAATTTCATTCCTGTCTCTGTTATGGTATCCAAGAAAAGCAGAATAAAAAGAAGGAAAAAAGTTTTAAATGTTTTTAAAAAGCAAGGAAACAACATGAAAGAATGTATTGAACTCATACCCATCATACGTCATCAGTGCAAAAAAATTTAATAACTGAACGTCTCCTTGTGCCTTTCGAGCAATATCCAACTTAGAAAGATCAATACAAAATTATTAAGAAACTGTAAAAAAAATATTTCAAAACTGCGCACAAAAATTTATTAACATAATCTGAAATTGAAATAAAATGACAAGAAAGAGGGATTTATCCTTCATATGTCCTCAGGTAAAGAAAGGTTCGCCAGTCACTTCAAATAATGAAGATGCACTTACTTTAAGAAAATATCTTGTTTACTCACATCTGGTAATCTTCGCATCTTGAAAGAGTTGTGAAATAATAAAACTTGCTTTGTTGTGACGTAACTTAATCATTTCTTGGTCGACTTCTAGTAGGGAAGTTATAATGTCATTCTTCTTTTTTAATCTTTTATTTTTTGGAAAGAAGATTATTGTAATGAAACTTACCTTCTGAGGAGAGTTGTGGATAATACAAATTTTCCATGAAATGTCAACTATGTGGCTGAAGTACAGCACATTCTCTAGGTAATATACTCACTTTTCTCAGGTTAATGATTTTATTTGCCCGCTGAAAAAGAAAAAGGATTTTCTTTAATAAACAAATATGACTTTATAGATAGGTAATATGGTTGAATCTGAAAAAAAAGAAATGTTATCATCTTGTTCTTACTATAATATTGCATTTAAAATGAAGTACATGATTGACACATGGAACGAGTTAAAGGAATTTAATAAAGTATGTTTGAAATTTTTTTTTTCAAAAACTGAAATAGTGTCAGTTGCAAGAAAATTTTTTCTGCGCTACAAATGATACTTTTCCAAATTCTTACCTAATAAACAAATTTATTTCATAAAATACATATCATAAAATATGTTTTCAAATATATTTAAATTGCTTCATACAGAAACTAACTTTATCAATAAAACTAATATTGCATTCATAATTATTTATAAAAGCAATATCTTAATTTTTGATTTATTAATTTTAAAACGCAAATTCTTTTCTTAAACGCCAAAGTGAGTAATTATTTTCTTAAGTAATAAAGAAAACTACCCTTTTATGGTATTTAAGATTTTAATTCAACAAAATGATTCGAACATTCAATTTTTGATTATATTTTCCTCTTTCGGCTCACTAATAACTTCAATAAAATTAATTTATTATAATGCTGGATGCACAGATTCAATAAAAATATTATCTATAATCCTTTTTTTATTTTATATATTAATCGCTCTAATTCCAAATGCTGTCTATTAACTAGAATGAGATGTTTCAACAGTAATAGTTTAAATGTTATTTTCGATACACTTTAATAACTCTCCTTAGTTTTTATTTTTTCACTGAGTTGCAAAACACGAACCTTTTCCAAGGCATTTAAAAAAATGGTTTTAAGAAATTCTTATTGGAATTACCCAATCAAACATTCAAACTTTTTTTGAGCTTTGAATTCAGAAAATAACTTGATTTGGAAAAGTATGAGCAAGCATCCATTCTGTTTTCTAATCAGTTCCATTTCACTTCAATTAAAAAATATCCAGTGAAACGTCTTGTCTTTATAAAGATAATTTATAATTTTTATAATGATTTCAACTTATATATATATAACTTTTCCATATTTCATTTTTAGAAAAACGAAATAACATTCTTGTATGCTCTTATTACTATTACGTGCCAATATATTTTTATTTTCAATTGTATATTTATTTTGTCCTTAAAAAGGCAAGGTCCAGAATTTATGTTTTTAACATTTCCTTAGTTTTTACACACTCTCTTATTTAAATTAAATTTCTCTATTTGTATAGCAGCCACTTTTGATTACCAGTTGATTCACGGAATTAATGATTACTAAATTTTCAATTTAATATTTGACCTAAAGAGTCTTTGAAATATTTTGCTGGGCAAGCCATAAAATTTTAATATATATTCTCTGAAATTGTCCCATAATGTGTATTTTTAGGCATTTGTTTAGTGCGTTAACAATTATGACTCAAACAGCAAAAAAATTTTAATTAATAATTTTAAATCGAGAGAATATTTCATTCAAAATACACCCTCGGGTGGGCACCTCGTAATTGAGGATAAGAAGCTTCCGGTTTGATGGTTGGTTCTCACCATCCTTGAGGGTACACGAACGGGTGGGGGCGTATTTTCTTAGGGAAGTGTTGTACCGTGGTTTGTGATGACCATTAGGACTCAACCACAGTTGCAGTTCAAACAGAGTTACTATCGCGGCGATCCGGTCATTCAGGTTCGGGCGAGTCGGAGTGGCCAGTCTATCATTTAATTTAAAATAAGAAATATTTAATAACTGCTTGAAGTCTGCTAAAATATAGAAAGTTGATAGATCGTTCAAAATATTAACTGTTATATATTAATGTTTGATGATAAACTCCTTGTCATCAATAACAGCCTGGCAGCTACGAAGCGTATAAGAAGAGTTTGGATGAAGGAGAGAGAGATCTTCTATTCTTCTTCAAGTTGGGAGAACTTTTCATGAATATTCTTAGAATTTTTTCCTGCAAGACGACGTGTCAACTCGGTCCATGTTCCTTCAATAACGTTAAGGTAGTGGGTTTCGCTTAAATAAAGAGGGGTCACATGATGGCAGGTGAACCAATTTTGAATGTGTTTGGGCCAAAGCTTTGGATCGTTATCCTGTTGGAAAATAAAGCCATGGCCAAAAGAATTTCATGCATACAAAGATATGGTGTTCTCAAAGATGTCTATATGCTGAAATTTAACACGAGTCCCATGAATGGGACTCATGTTAAGACGTAAAACGTATCACCTAACCAAGTCACTTCCACCTTCTTACTTCATTGTTGGAATTTGGTACTTGAGATCGAAACAATTGTCTTGAAGATGACGAATCCATTTTATCCCACATGTATTAAACATGTATTCCAAAGGACAAATTCTCAGTCCTTCTTGGCCTAATCATTATGTGGCTTCGATCACATTCCACAAGTGCCTTACATTTATTCGTAGAGATTATTGGTTTCATGACATGTGTAATAATGGGATATGCATTAACGAAATGTGTTGGAATACTCCAGCTACTTAAAGTTCCAGCTTGGTTTTGCGAACAGAGGGTTTTGAGTATACGGGATCGCAAACCTCCCTTTCGTCAAGACATGCTTATTGCATGCCTTGACGAAAAATGAAGATTGGAAAGTGAGAAATGTGTCATATTCCTGTCGAAAATAAGGACGAGGACCTTTATCATAGGAATCTTTGGCAATCCTGCCTCATCTACCCATCTCTTCAAGAACTTCGATATTTCATTCTCTGAATTATTTCATTGTGTTTTGACTTAATACGCAATTTTGATATTTTCAGAAATAAATATTGGTAATTTGATTAATATGTTTAAATCTTGATTCCATACATCTGAAAATTGATCTAAATGATCATAATTTATTTAAAAATATCACATTATTTATAAAAATAAGCTTGGAATTAAAGATCCAAAAGTAAGAAGCAATATAAGTTAAAAAAAATAGTAATGTTAGATTCCCATTTATCCCACATGTGGTATTTAAGCTTTTAATATACGAAAAAATATTATTTTATAGCAAAAGTTTTATTTGTAACAATTGTGTTATATTCATAAAATATTTCGGTTTCTAGTAGCGAAAATGAAGTATTTCATGTAAAAAACATTATTCATAATACTTTTCTGAAAATTATGACATAGAAAACATTAGAATAATGTAGAAAAATATTACAGCTTAAAATAATATTATTCTACAAAGAAATATAGTGAAATATTTTATTAACATTTGCTAACTTGTACTAAAATTGAATTACGTGACCTCTCAGTTTCATAATAAATGTGTTGCTCTTCTATCACGTTTTGTTAAATTGCAATAAGTTCTTACATTAAAATCCTTCAAAGTATTTAATATGTTCTGGCGTATTACAAAAATATGACTATTGAAAGAGTTCCCATGGGCTCGAGCCAAAACACAAAACATGATAAATCTTTAAAATGTTTCTGTTTATCTCACATTCTGGGCACAGTAATCACTTCTTTTCCTCAGTATTATATTTTATGATGTACAATTCAAAATATAACAAAGGATATAAGTTGTTAAAATTAATACTGTAAAACATTTGCGTTTACATATTTTTATTTTTTCCCAGAAACGTTCTGTTTTGAATGTTGATTCGACTCAAACATTCGCTTCTACATTTCTTCTGACTTTAAAAGAAATGAATAAAATAATATAGACAGATATTTTTGAATCTTATTTAATTTCCATATTTTTATCAGAATTTAGCTAATATTATTTTCATTCTAAAATGAACTCTTATTTCCTGATCCAATTCCGTTTTTTTTATTTAATTAACTTAACACGAGCTCTATAAAATTACTCTCTTCAGCAGCTTCCCACGCTTTGAGCGTAGGAATAAAAATCTCTAATGTGTACCGCATTCTTTTAAAGATGCCTAAATTTCCCTTTCCTAAGGGTAAACGTGTCAAAGAAATCCCTATCAAAATCTCATAGCAAAACCAGTGAAAAGGAAAATGTTAGTCACTTTTGTTCTTCGACTCTTGTATGGTAGTGTAGACTGAAGTGTTCCATCATTTCTTCCTTGTACATAATATGCCTCATGTGATGAAATAAATCGAAGTTTTAAAATTTCAAAAGTTTCTTCTTTTCGGTCAAGCAATTGCTAAAAGTATATATATATACTGAACAAAAAACGTTAAATAGAATTTTGAAGTAAGAATTCGAGGTGCAATGTTGCTTTAAAGAAAATATTTCTTTAAATTATTTTACTATGGGAAAGTCCAGGATATTAAATTTGAAGTAAATATTTGATGGCTACTGAAAAATAAATCCATTTCTTTTGAAGAATCCCAATTCAAAAAGTCTAATTCTTTGTAGAATTACTTTATCATATCATATGAGCATGCACATACATTTTTTTTTCTCAGATCTCAAAATTACTAACCTTTTTTAATAAATAATGCAGAATTAAAAGAAGCCAGAGCATTCATAAACATTTTGGATTCTTGGAACGGAAATGCCAGAGTATATATCCAAATACATCTTTATATGATTTTAAATTGATCCCGCCATATAAATCAACCGAATAATTCCAGAGGATCACTTATCCGATATGCAATAAATTCCATAATATGAAATATAAATAAATTATATATATTTAAAGAAAAATAAACACAATCGAAATAGTTAAGCGTTGCCTTATCTTCAATTCAATTCCATAAATATATTTTTAGAGAGACATTTAAGGATATAATATTCATATCAGGAAATACATTCGTTTATCAGTATCAGTATATTTGCGTTTGGGAATTTATTTCAGTAAATACATTCAATATTAAATAAAAATACCTCAAAATATTGCAAAAAAATTTAATTCACAAAATTTGACTGCAGTTAACGTAATGCATTTCTGATCGAAAATACGATTCTAAACAGAGAAATTTAAAACAAATTGTTTTATTGAATGCATAAATATATCTTGAGTTTGAACATGCTAATCTTTTACATATAAAATATTTTTGAAATTCGTTTTTGAAAACCTTATAATTCGACGGATTTGTTATTTCGTATGCTACTTTAATGTATTATTTTAAAAGTCTTAATGCAACATTTACTCTAGAATTTCAATTACGAATCCGTTGGATATTTTTATATATTTTGTAGGTTCAATAGGTTATTTATATATTAGTAGGTTTAGTATTTTTTTAAATACTGGTTTTATGAATTCTATTATGAATCAATGGATGTGTCCTCTCTTCGAACATCATGTATAGTCATACAATATGATTTGTTTAAAAATGCATCAAATAGTTTTAAACGTGCTAAAATAAATCCAAACTGGGTATTTGGATTGAATCAGTCGTCCTTTCTACAAATAATTTGGAAAATCTTAAGCTAGTCAACAATGGTGATGATAATACCCATTAAATTTCATTTTTTCAAATTCTTGCGTTTCTCAGCCACCACATATTTTTATTCACAGATAAGCAGTCCGACAGAGTTTGGATTGATTTAGTTATATTAACGTCCCGTTTTAAACAACACTTGGGCTATTTTGGGACGGACCTCGTCATTTTGAACCGCGATCAGATGACGAGGACGACACCTGAGCTGGCACCCCCCTCTCCACACCACACCACACCAGTGGGAGGACGTTTGGTCAGGACAGCTTTAACGTGCAACAGACCCCCTTACACGACGGTTCTTTGGTGGAATCAGGTCTCGAACCTGAAACCCTCCGGTTCCGAAGCCGAGACCTTACCACGAGGCCACCGCGGGAACCGCAGTCCGACAGACGGTAGACCCTGGATGAAGAATTAATACAGATATACGATCTTAACGACAAATCTATATGCTTAGTAGCATCCATCAAAACCTTTGGGTTTTAAGTTATGATTTTCGGACTAGACGACGAAACTTTCTAAACACGGATTTCGTTTGATTGAAATGATTAGTTTGAAGAAAATAGAATAGATTGATAGATAGAATTTTGATAAAAATCTGAAATTTTTGTGAAATAAAGCATAATAAGTTTCATTCCAATATCTCATTGAGTTTGTTGAGCTAACGTGTCCACAGACTGACAGATATAATTCCAAAGTTGCATGTCTTTCTTAGATTTTTAGAGGTCTGAAAAGGGGGTATTGAATAAGAGGGACTGACTTACTTCTTCGGATTCAAATTTTTAAGACATTTTATTTTCTCATTGTATATTTCGCATACGAGAAAGTAAATATTATATTATGTAATTCATGCATTATTATATAATTTATGACACTTGATTAATTGATTTGCCTAATTGTTTCCAAAATAACATAATTAATATTAATTTTTAAATAAAACTCTTGTGATGCTGGAAAAAAATGTTATTCTTGTATTCTGTTTAAAATAGGAGGAAAATTCATTCCCAAAAAAATTCTATTAAAAACATTTAAATCGCAAAAAAAAAAGTATTTATAAAAGTGGAACAATAGATCCATAAATGTGGCCAAAAAGTCTTTTTAAACTGAGCACTTGTTTCTGGCAATTGTTTTCAGGTCAATTTCAAAATATCTACTGAATAATTTTTGATCGAAACGCTAATCCCCCCCCCCCCAATAAAAGCTATGTATTTAAACTAATGATTAAATATTTGAGATAATTTCACGAATTTGTAAAAATCATTGTTTATATATTTAAATCTTTAGCTCAGACATCTTTTATGCAAATGTAAAACTATTTCAATTTTTGAAAAAGAAGCATTTAAGAAGAAAACCTTTCTCATTACATTACAGTTCATAAAAAACAATGCTTCAATATAACAAACACTAAGCCAAAAGAGATCATTCTTATGTAAATGAAAAATCATTTCGTGGACACTTCATTCTGCAAATGGTAATTAGAGATTAAATTTTAGCAATTTATAATCCAAAATGTAATTAGATCGAGTTGAATGCATCCTTTATCCTTTCGATATGCAAAACGAAGAAAAGACAAAATAAATAAATTAAATTGAAAAAAGAAAGTGTATTAATCCGAATCAGCTACAATATAAGGAAAATCGAACTCAGATTTTTTGCTGTCTTTTTGATGCAAAGCTGTGAAAAATGATAATCAAATATCGAATTAAATGCATTTCCCCACAAATTATTTCGCATTCATTTTTCTTTTTCTTCTGTTTGCTTTATCTGTATTGTGCTTATTTTAGATTCTTCAAGTAACAGGGTGAAATTCTTCTGTAAATTCTGAGACAAACATTTCGAAAAATACGAATTTTTCAAGAATTTCTCATCTTGCTGCAATAGATTTCATTTCAATTGCTTTACTTAAAAGGACTATTAAAAATGTGAGTTTTATAAATAACGTATAAGGGTACATTAAAAAATAAAGTATATATACTTTTTTTAAAAAAAGTATATATATTTTTTATCAGTGAAAACGCTAATTGCAAGAAAATTCCATCAGCACATCAAGGAGTTCTTTCTAAATTATTTCATAATACTTTCAATTATTTCGTAAAATACACCATATAAAATATGTTTTTTCCAAGTTAAATTACTTCATAAAGAGTAATTTTTATGAATAAATATTAATTTTTTTACTAAGGGATTTAAAATAAATTAAAATATATCATTTCTAGAATTGTTAGATGGAGCTTTCACATTCAAAAACACTTACTTTTTTTTCTTATGTGTCAAAGTAAGAAATTACTGAACTCTATTTTTCTTTTCTTAAGGTATACGATTGCATTTGGAGTGATTTTTTCGTTTAAAAAAACAATTTTGTGAGTAATATAAATAGATAAAAATCAACGTACAAAAATATGCCAGTTAAAAGATAAAAGTAGAGAGAAAAAAATAAAGAAATAACTTTTTTCTGGTATAGAGCAAATTCTCCTAATTAACAACTTAACTGCATTTTCTTTGCTATCTAATAAGATGACACCTTCTATTTTGGGAATATTTTCTTATTTTGATTCAAATGGAAATCTATTGAATACTTGATTTATCTATGTATTCGAAGTAATTTTAATATTGAATTATAATCATTATGAATGGGCTTTTTTTTCTTACAACTATCAAAATTCGATAAATCGATGCACGTATGGCACTCGGGCAAAACAGTTAAGCAGTTAAAACGTTTATAAAATTATTTGCTTAAAATTTAGAAATTTTTCTAGAAGCATATTACTTTTTTCCAGAAATAAGAATTACTATTCACAGTCTAATTAATTTTGCCTTTTAGGGAGACATAAAAACAAAAACCTATACTATTTTGCTATGTTGGTGATCCCTGAACATATTTACAATTTTAAAAATTTCTAGTAAATACCGAAAAAACGGCATTTAAATTTGTGAATACCGGTATTACAAAATTGTACAAATGGCTCAAAATGCCGGTATTCGCTATCCCAGTATACCGGTATTGCAATCCCTACTCGGGATCTTAATTCATAATCTTTTTTTCTAATAAGATTTTATCAAAATTTATAATTTTAGAAAGTAGCATGTGTTATAAAATACCGTTAAGGCAAAATTGTGAAGAAATAAAAATGATTCTAAATTTCCATAGAATGAATTTTGAAATAAAATCATACTTTTATAAACATAAATTTTCAAAAACTAAATATATTTAATAAAAAAGAAAATATTTTCGCCAATAATTGATATTTTAAAGCAGGCAAGTATCTGAAGCAGCAAAATAAATTTTCGTTTACAATGTATACGTTTTAATTCGGTAAAATATATCGTACTTAATTTTTGAGTACTTTTATTATTTATTCTTATTAAGCACTTCATTGAAAATAATTTAAATTTTAATGTAATATAAGTTCAGTTTCTACAAAAAAAAAATTATATTCATCTTCGTTTTTTTTCTTCTTTACATATTAAGATTCTAATTCGAAAGCATATCTACTATTTAGGGTAAGCTATTACAGCAGTAAGAATAGATAAAACGTTATTTCTGAAGTTAAAATCTAAAAGTAACTCCAATTTTGTTTCCTGATTCATATACAAAACCAAAATCTTTTACGAAACATCTGAAAAATCAAAGTCTTATAAATCTCTGAATTCAGCTAACCGATCAAATATTCAAAATCTATTCGTACTTAGAAACTAGAAAATAACTTGACTTAGAAATTTGCAGATAAAGCATTGGATCCGATTTCTAAGAAGTTCCGCTTCGCTTCATTTAAAATAGTCCAGCAAAACCGTTTGCGGTTTTTGCAAAGATAAATTCATAATCTTACTTAATTTATTCATATTTCAATTTTCCAAAACAAGAAATCATTTAGCTTCATATGATTATTATCATGTACTAATATGATGCTATTTTCTACTGAAGATCAATGTTGCCTTTAAATTGCTTGACTAAGAGTTCATGTATTGCAACAATCTTTAAATGCTCTTATTTATGTTGTTTTATTTTTTTTAACGATATTCATTATTTTCCTCTTACTTCTGAAGTATTTTGCAGTTTTATTTCAGTGTTTTTGATGATAATGTACAATTCTGATTATTTTAAAATCCCATTTTAGTAATATTTATAAGTATAACTAAATTTTTATTCCATATGAGAAGTGCTTTTCATTTTTTTAAATGAGAAAAATCGATTTCAAAATATCATGATATATAAAATCAATTGTAAGTCAAAGATCATAAAAAAAAGACAAACTTTTAAACAGATGAATTTTAATACAGTTTCTATATTAGATCATTAAACTTTAAAGAATACAAAAATTATTTTATAATAAAAGTTTCAAATATATAATTTGATTGTACTCGTAGAATGTTTCTTTCTTTTTTCTTTTTTTTTTGTCTCGAAAATGGAACACTTTATTTTAAAATATAGGTAAACGTGCCGTTTTATTTTTAAAAATGATATCGCGATTCTTATGTAAAGAAACTCGAAAATAAATTTATATCTTCAGACTTGGTACAAAATATAGCCATTTTAATAATTCTGATTGATTCGATCCAAAATGCAAAAGAAAATAAATCTTTCAAACGGTTTCTGTTTACGCCATATACAGTACACAATAAGCAAGTATTTTTCCCAGTACCATATTTTAAGAAGAATTCAATATATGGTCAAGAATACGGTTAAAAATGTCAAAAGTGTTCACTCTAAAGCATTCCAGCATTTATTGAGTTGTTTTGCAAAGAGAGGATGTTTTCACAATTCTTCTGCCTTAAAGGGGACGTAGAAAATAATATTAAAAAAAGTTTATCTTGCAAAAAAAGAATAAAAATGACTTTGTTGTAAACATTCGAGGAAGGATTACGCTCTATGTATTGTGAAAATATCCGGTGGATTGTATACGGCGTCAATATTTGATGGCTAAGAATTTTGAGAACCATTTCATATGGAGTGTTCCGGTTTTATATGTTCAAATCTTAGTAGAATTGTGTTTTTTTCTTCATCTGATTATGCATAGGTTAGAAAGCTAATTTTTGTTTCGTAACTCAAAACTTTTAACGTTATTTAACGCAAAGCATCAGAATTAAAATCAACTTGAGTATTCATAAATATTTTAGGATCTGGCACTGAAATGCCAGAGTCTATCTCAAACTTTGTATGATTATAAATAATTCCTACATTCAGAGGATCATTTGAATATTTTAAAAGGATCACGTAGCCGATATGCATGATATAAATAAGTATATATTTAGAGAAAATTGGATACATTCGAAATTGTTTAGCATTTATTTGTATCAATATATTCTTAGAAAGTACATTTGAAGCAAGCATTATTGATTTCAAGTGCGTTTAGGTGTTCGTATAAGTAAATGAATTCAATATATTCTAAAAATACGTCAAAATACTGCAGAGAATTTTTATTAGAATTTATTTATTAGATAAAATGTTATTATAGATATCATAAGGCATTTTGCTTCCAAATATTCTTCTACAGAGGAAGAAAAATTCACAACTTAAAATATTTTATTGGAATACATAGTTTATCTCTGATTTAAATATATGTGCTTTTTACATTGGAAATACTTTTTAAGAGATGCATTTGAAGATTTTTAGCATTCATCGAATACAATATTTTAATGCATAATCTTAAATTTAGTCCGCACGTTTTCTAGTATTTACATTTAAAATTTATTAGAGGTTTTTTTTTTGTATATATTCGAACTCGACTTTCAGAACTTTTTGATTTTATGAATTCCATTATGAACCAATTAAACTTTTCTCACTTCAGCTAAAATAATATGGGCTTTTTTCTGATTATTCGCACTGTGCAGAAAATTAATACAGATTTAATGGGTACTCTTTTCGACAGATTGGTTCTAATATTTCATAAAAATCAACGATGCAGTTGACAAGACTACTCATCAAATTACATTTATTTAAATCATAGAACTCTTTTATTATTTTCTGATTTACGAAATATGGAAAGAGAAACTATTATAATCGTCAAAAAATAATTATAAATAAAAATGGAACTCACGTTTCTGACGAATTTCTGCATCTCAGAAGTCCTCGAGTCAGAAAAAAAATTCTTGAAATTATGTCGCCTATCTACGTGCACTTAACTCAAAATACTTTGGTTTAGATGGGTGTAATTTGGTATGTACTCTTTACACCAGTTTATATATATACGTCACATTTTGAATGAAATCCATTATGAGGAAATCTGTCAAAGTAGTCCGAATCCAAGTGAACCCGATAAATATAAGATGTGTAGTGAAAGCTTATAAGCCAGTTAACAGCTACGCTCCCAGGGCAATTTCTTTTGTATCATGGTCATGTTCCTGGATTGCGAACCACAAGGTCCCAGGTTCTTTCCTCGCTCATCCCAAATCGCCACATTTGGTGACCCGGACGTGATTTGAAAACTGTCTTAGATTTAGCATCTAAAATGTAGATTCGAACCAAAGTTTATCCAAATCCGACAAGAGCTTGATTATCTGCCCATCTGTTCTTTCGCATGCATGTAAATGCAATAATTCACAAACGGAATGATTTGGATAAATGAAATTTAGCATGTGATATGATTTATATCGTAATTCTATAGAAATTTTTGATTTCTATCGGTCGAAACATAGGAATCCATAATATTTTTTTCGAATTTCTAGCACTTTAAGCGCATGTCGAGGATTAAACGCCAACAAATATCGCACGCTAGGTTGAGTAAAGGTGCTAGATTCATGCCAACTATCAATATTCCTTCAATGGCATGCAATCAACACAAAAGTGCCGGGTTTCTTCACTATACTATGAAGCATGCAACTGTCATGGGGATCACTTCTACTGGTTATTTATAACATTTGCATGCTCACAAATATACAGACCGACAGATGGTAAATTATGTACGGACAAACTGGTGCAGAATAAACCATGCTAATGATCAATCTACGTTCTTAATTTTCAATATTGAGTTATTTGATACATATATGTTGTCGCATTCACATTAACAGGATGAACAAATATACTGTTCACGAGAGGTTTGCATCAAACTTTGATAAAAATCTGCAGATTTGTGACTGAATTTTATTTCAGTAACACATTATCCCTCGATTTATCGTGTTCAAAGACTGACAGACATAATTTCAAAAACGTGCTTTTCGGACATAAAGAAGATTTTTATTTTCATGTGTCCCACAAACGAGAGTGGTATGCTTCATGGTCAATATTCATGGTTGTTTTCTTCAGTAAAGAAATTTATTAAATGTATATTAGGTGCATGTTATTGACGAACAATAATTACGAAAGAACCAATGAGTGCTCAATCTTTACCGGTTGAAACCGAAACTTGGCCTATAATTGCAATTTCTGCATTCTTTCTGACGGAAATCACATGAACTTCGATGGACCAACTGAATTCATGTTTCTAGAACAGTTCACATTACTCATTCATTTTCGCGTTTTTACAAATAATGAAAACATTACTTATACTGATTGTACATTTTTTCGATCTTCTTAAAATTCTATTCAGAATTGAAAAGTGAACACTTTTTACTCAAGTAAAACACGGTTTAGTAATTTTTCTTTCTATAGTTTGAGAATAATAAACCAATCAAAGAACTGTTATCAATACAAAATTTTTCGTCTGATATTTGTGACGAATATTTTTTTTTCTTTTCTAAACGTTCAAAAATCCTCAATTACTAAATCCTAATTGTGGTACGAATAAGATCTTACAAATTGCAATTTATCTTTCTCACTTATAATTAGCGAATAACAAAAGCATATAATCCGGTTTAGAAAGAAACAGGTTTCTTTCCTTCTTTTATAATAATTGTAAAATGAATGCCATTATTTTTAATTATCTTTAAATAGGGAGATATAACAGCCTCGTGATTGAACAAAAAGGCAATTCACTCATCCATAATTTGAACATTTTGTTAATAAAGGAATTCATGGACATAACACTGGAAATTATTAAAATAAACGAATTTACAAATATTTCTGCTATGATAGACATTTTTTTAAATATATTTTTGTTTGATATATCTTGATTACATTCTATTGTACAAGAAATATTAGAAATTTAGTTTGATTACTATAAATAATAATTAATTATTTTATTTTGCTTATTACTTTGCTTAATACTTTTATTTATTTATTTTTTAGTATAAATATTAACGTCGTAAAAAATACAATCGGAAAATAACAACAAATTTTTTTATGATCAATTTTCCTCAATTCGGGAAATAAAAATTTTTTAGAATAGCATTGATTCATACAATGAGATGGTAATTATCAAAGAAGTAGTATTCATTTTTAGAAAAATCAGCATGAAAATAATTTTCAAAACTATATAAAAACATGATTGAAAAGAAAATATTCTCTATAATAATGAGTTATAAGAATAATATAATTCTTATAACTTATATCCTTTTGAACAACAATTTCGGGCACAAAAAAGGACCAATCCTTTAGATCTAATCCAAGTACAAATGTACGATAATCATTCTAAATTTCCAAATTACAGAAAATAATCAATAAAATCAAATCTGATTCTTCTAAAGATTACTTTTTAGAAAATTTATATTCATAAATAATCGAATGGGGACTTATTTTTAAACACTCTACCAAACACCACATTTCACCATCTATTTCCCTTTCACATATATTTTTAATGTTCTGCTTTTAATAATCTGTTCTAACTGAAAAGACGTGTTCCTTCAAATATTCAAACCTTTTTAATTTAACAAATTCTACAAATCTACTTTATCTATAATTATAATTTCAACATATGTGCTTTCGCTAGTAGCAATCCATAAAATAAATTATAGAAAAGTTATTCCTGCATTGAATAATGTGCTTTTACTTCTGGGAGAAGGAAATCCCGGATTATCCTCCTGTTCTGGTAAAAAAGAAAAAAGAAAGCAAAAAAACTCCCACGTCGCCGTTACTGTTTTAGCATTCAATCTATGGCTGGCAGCCAAGAAAGGTATAATAGAGTTTAAGCTATCAATTCCGAAACACAATTTACAATTTAATAAGTCAATAGCTCTGAGAAGTACATATTTTCATGATACTAGATGAGAAACTTCTGAAAGATGAATCCGAATTGCGACATGGGATTTTGGGACATAAATTATTTCAAACAAAGTATGGTATTGTTTTGTAAATGACGATATATGATGAAATAAAATTTGGAGAAATCTTGTATTGAAAGGACAGTTTCGTTTAAAAGAAACTAAACTAAACTCAGTGGCATGAGGTCCAAGGCATACAGTGTCCATATCTACTTTCTTGACCGAGTTCCCTGAGGCGTATGTCCCGGTTAAATGGTCAGCCTAACGGAACCCCTAGTGTTTAGTTCCCAAGTATGCTTGGTCCTCAGTTTATTGACCCACTGAGGGAATCAAAGACTGAGTCGACCTTGCCCTGCCAGAGTATCGAACCTCGGGCCTGTGCGTTGGTAGCGCGAAGTGCTTCCACTGCGCCACCGGGCTATCGTTTTAAAAAAAAGAAAATAAATATTATATAGAAGTATTGGAATTTACTTGTTTTTATTTTCAAGTTTTAGTAGTTGAAAGTATGAGGAGTGAAATCTCAAAACAAGTTTTAAAAATAATAATTTAGTTAATGACATCTTAGAATGCATTTCCTCTTTTCTTAAGTTTCCCGAGATGAAGAGAGAATGAAAAAGAAAATGAAAGAATTGGAGTATATTTCATATTTAAAATTTAAAGACAACATTGTCATTGGTGTTAAACCGAAAAGACCATTCAGATCATACAATTTTTATTCCAAACAGTGCTCGAAAATAGATACCTTTGTCGCTAGAGTTAAACTAAATAGATATCACTAACACTTGAATTTGTAATAAAGACTTTCTAAATTACTATTGGGGTACATTTCGAAAATGCATGTTTGTCCCTTCTTTATTTTGTTCATTAAAACACGAAAAAAATTTAAACATGAGTTATAAGCAAATGTATGCATAAAGATCACCTTTTATATAAGCTCGGAAGAAAAATGCGATTTTTTTTTATTCCAATGATAAATTTGTTTATCACAATAACATATATATAATAAACATTAGTGCAAAGCAAATAAATACATAAAACCCAACTTTCGTATAAGTTTGGAGATAAATTGAAGGAAATAAAAAATTGATTGAATAAAACGGAAGGCAGCTAATAAAAATTCAATTCGTTAGTCTATGCATTGCATTACTTTGCGATAGACTAGCTACTAATGATGAATCTGAAAAAAAAAAACTATGAATCGATTAAGCATTTAAATCGAATGTTTGGGAATTATACATTGCTATTTGAAAATTTAAATTTCGGAAATCTAATTTTCTGCTCTCTATCATCTTAAATCTCAAAACCGCGTTATACAATACAATATTCTTTTTAGAAAATAAAAAATGCACACGATACAAAATCAACATCAAATACCGTTGCCAGTATTTCAGGATAAGAATAGTTTTAAAAGTTTAAATTGTAAATATTTGAATGCTATTAAATGAAGGAAAAAAGGGGCAATTGAATGTATAAAATAAGAATACAAGAATGAGAAACAAAATATAAGAACAATAACAGCAATTAAAAAAAATGTATTGCATATAAGTCTTAACAGTGAGAATGAAGAACGACACAACTGAAACAAAGAATCGGAAGTAAAATAACAGCGATACAAGAAACCAAATACAGAGATACAAGATAAGCAACAGCAAAGGTTCAAAATAAAAGTAATATTCAAAATATATTTTCAAAACGAAAAAAAATTATTTATAATTGAATAACAATAAAAATTGAAAAATTAATATTGATTCTAAATTATACAAATGCATAAAAAATTTTAAAGATTATCAGCAAAGAGAACTTACCAGCTCTGACGAAACCGAACCCAAACAATAAAAATTGGCTACAAAAAGTTCTTGAAATTTCTCATTACTTAATAACTCTAAAAAAGATTCGCTGTTTCTTAAAACTTACATACTATAATTATTTTATTATTTAATAAAAGCTTAGTCAAATTAAAAGTCGTTTAAAAGTCCAGATAGAAAAATATAATAATGAAATATCATGCACAATGGTTACGAATGGGGCACGTTCAACAAAACCTCAACTTGAACCTAAGATCACCTGATCGTGACGCCAAGACTCAGTTGCCAAATCTAATAATGCTTCACATTCATTCAAGAATGCTTAACTGCATTTCTCTGAATCGAGTTTCGCTGATTCAACGAAATCGCCTCAGTTAATGAGGATTGTCGACAGGAGTAAATAAAATTATAAACTCAAAGCAAATAATAAAATTCTTAACACATTTTTGTACAGAGTTAATTCTTTGACAAAATCCTACACAATATTTTAAATATATTTGACACAACTGTTTCGGTAAGATTTTCATACATATAATTTTAGGTTTCGAACGTATTGGATTCTATTCATTGGCAACTGATTATGTACATTTCAAATGGCTGTATTCTTTTCAAAGCTTGAATCCATCAATTTAATTTGATTAATTATGGCTCTAACAGAATTTAATTCTAATAAGTAGTGGAAAAACATAATGATTTTAAAAGTTCATAATTATCCTCTTGACCTACGAATTTACTTAACTTTCTAATTAGATGACGCATGCTTTGAGACATTTATTATGTTAATTACTATAATAATAAAAGGGCATTTGAATTATTGAAGCTTTTTAATTGTTTTTTGCATTTAAAATTACTAAATATTTTCTTTTAATTACAGTTTTAAAATTAAAAATTCAGTAATTCGATGCGCGAATCATACTCATCATTTTATGCGAAGAGTTCAGTTCTATTGCTTCAAAGGGGTGGTGGATGATGTTTAAATACGAACGAATTTGAATTTTTAATTAAATCATACTATGCTCCATGTGAACTATGCTCCATACTATGCTCCATTGAAAGAATCACTTAAAAAAATTATGCATCGACTTAAAAATAATTTAAAAGCAAAAAAAAAACCGTTAATTTTTTTTAAAAATTGCCTCAAACCATACAATGTAACAAAATCGAAAAAGATTCTTCTACACAGTATTCGGGTGTAATACATTTATTTTTTATTTCGAATAAAACAAAAAAATAGTAAACACAATTTCAAAAGAAAAAAATCCTCGTTTCTAGCACTTCAAATGCACGAACACTTTTCGGAAGTAAAAAAGAAAATACACTTCAGACTCCCTCCCTAAAATACTACTGACTCAGAGCCAAGATTCACGTAGGTGGAATAACATCGAATACAGATAAGGTTATTTTATTTGATAAATGGACATTCAGGTTAAACTGTGTTGGATTTGTTTTATTCTGAAGATGTTTAACTGAATAGTAAACCATTTGGGGACTTCTGCACAACCGGAAGTTGGGATCAGCTTTGGAAGATGCGTTAGTCTCATGGAACACAAAATTCCGATCGCAAATATTGGCATTTGATTTAACTATTATAACATCTTAAATGTTTTTCAGTTAAAAAGTGTTATGAGAATCAGCGTTTTATATATCTTTTTGATAAATGTTGTTATATTAACACAGGATATTTACCAAATAAGCATCCTATTTCGAAATGATATGTAATAAAATATAAACCATTCTCTTCAAATATAATCGAGAGACAAGAATATGTTAAAATTCCATCCCAATATTCTCACTTTTATACAAGTATCAGAAGAGAAATTGTAAATTCATTGTTTAGCAAAGTAGTGGAAGGGAAAATTTGATTTACTTTTGCATTGCGTATTTCAAAATGACACTATCACACAGAGGACCTTTTGTATTTTACAGCGTGCGCTTGTTACAATGAGTGAACATTCCAAAAATGTATATATAATTTGTAATAGGCCTTAAGACCACTCTTCATTGATTTCGCCAATTTCAGAGTACTATCTATAAACGAAAATAAAGAAACTTGGAAGACAAGATGTTTCGCAAGATGTAATGGATGGATTCAGAAGCTGTTTCCATGCATGCATCGCTGAAATCAACATATCGCACTATCCAAGCAGCACAACATATTGTAAAATATTGTTCAATATTGGATGGTATATTATTTGACATTCAAGAATATTATACAATATTTTGAGTATTGTTTAGTATCATAAAATGATGTACAATATTTCTGTGTTACTAGAGTAATAGTGAGTAAGATATTCTACAATCAACTGCTTCAATGATTTTATATACCTGATTATGTCTGAAACATGCCAGATACATTGAAACCCATTGTCAATCTCATTTTCATTTGTAGCTGGAAAATAATAAGCTATCGTTTAACAGTATGATTTTGATGGAAGAAATATACATAGAACATTTGTAATTACTAAATCAGAGGGAGTGATTTTCCCGACATTTTCCAGCAATAGTCGAATAAATGTAATTGCCAATTATTATTTCTGTACCATTCTATTAACGTGCAATATTTGACGATCTTTTGGTAAATAATAAATGAGATATAGTTTATATCGATTATACCATTTGAACCAGAAAACTTATTTTATAATTTCGATATATTTTTTTCCTATCAAATTAAACCAAAATGTGCGCAGAATCATAATTCTCTATATGAGTTTGTATTCTCAAGATCACACTTCAAGTTTATTTTAATGTGCTTTTGAGTTATTGTTTTTACATACTTGTGGATACGCATACCAACAAATAGTCAATCCCACGACGAATTGGGTCCAACTTAGACACATGTCTATATTTTAAATGTTAAATCTGTACATTACATTTAATGTTTTAGTTCTCTTCATTTTGTAAATATCACGTTAACCTGAACGTTCGTTCAAAATTTGACAGAATCGATAAATTTCGTGTAAAGACAATCCGTCCAGCTCTAAGAATTTCTATGTTATCGTGTTCCCAGACAGACAAAATTATGAAAAAACATTTTTTTTTCGGAACTCAACGGGTTTGAAACACAGAGTTTTTTCAAAATATCTTTTTTGAACTCTTTGTAGATTACAATATATCTGCCGGCGTCCTCGCGTAGGGGTAGCGCATCTTCCCCGTGATCTGAGCGTCCCGGGTTCGAGTCCTGGTTCGGACATGGTTGTTCCTTACCCTGTGTTCTGTCTGTGAGGTGTGTGAAAGAGCACCCCTGTAAAAAAGGAGCTGTGCAAGCGAGTGTGTGAGTGTCATCTTCGTATGAGAAAGAAGTCAGACTTCTGCCCCCGGGTGCTCAGGGATCTTTACTCTCAGAAGCTACTGCACAAACTCGATTTAAATAGCTGACTTTGTCAGCGGACTTGTCTATGGCAAGTGCCATAAGTAACAACAACAACAACACAATATATGTATACTTCGCACATTCCATAATTCCATAGAAGAGAAAATAAGAATGAAAAAGTGTTACTTTTTTCAGCAGTATTGTTTCTATTGCTATAAAACGTATAGAAATTTAACGAGATTTACCAAGACAAATAATTTGAAATAAAATGCAATTACAAAATATTAACTCATAAAAGCAAACTCATGTTTTTCTTGTAATTTATATTAAATAATTTTTTTCAGAAATATTTTGAATAATTATGGGAATATTAAAATTTAAAAATTATGATGTTGTAAATTGGAAAATTTTATTACAAAGAAATCTTTACCTTATATATATATATATATGTGACAAGGTGTCTTAAATTTTTTTTGTGCAGAATTAAAGGGAAAAAGCATAACACAATTTAAAAATAAATTAAATTTATCATGTAAGCTATTGTAAGAAGAACAATACTTTTGTTGTTGCTGTTACTTAGGGTACTTAACAAGCCCACTGACAGATCTAGCTGCGATTTAAGCCGAGTGAGCTTCTCTTGTTTTTTCAGTAGCGCCAACTAGGGCCAAATGTACAACTTACATACTTCATGCTTCACATTCGCTTGCACAACCCCTTTTTACAGGTGAGGCACATACACATATCTCACAGATAGAACACATAGGAAGAACAAGAATGCGCGAACGGTTCTAGAATCCAGGACGCCCAAATCACGGTGAAGACGAGCTACCTCTATGCCAGGACGCCGGCATGCTTTTAAAAATCATAATATTATTGAGACTTACTTCAGAAGTAGCTAAATTCTTTTTAAATAGCATTGAGTAAACTGATATCCAAAAGAACATTCACTTTTAATTAAAATAGAAACACAGTACCAAGATATTAATCAAAACGGAAGTAATCAGACTTGCACATCTTTCTCTTTCATACATAAATCACAACGTAGTGGCAATTTTTTTTTCATGTGTTGCTCATAAATCTGAGGGAAAATCTTAAGAATTCATCACGAGCGCTTAAAGTTAGTATTATTTTTTCAGCTGTTCTTTCGTCAAGACTCGCCATTAATAAGGAACCATCAGCAGTCGAATTTTTGTACTTTTGATGGATGCTGACAGGAAAGTTTGATATGCGTAAAAATTAATTGAATGAAATGAAATAAATGGTAAGGAGTCGCATTTCTTTCAAATATCTGCAATAAATCTAAAATGAAAGAAGCGTTAATAATATTAAAAGACTATCGGAATTATGAATTCGCTTAGAAGAATGCAAAGCGCAAAATGTCAAAAATCGTACTTTCAGTCGTTGGCTCAAAATTTGAAAAGAAGCGAGGAATTATTCACAAATTTTTGTCTACATTATTTATAATTTTTTTTTTATCTTTTCACAACTTCGAAGTAAAAGAGGTGCTATTGATTCTATCACGGAAAATTGATGCCTTATATGATCAGATTTCCACTCAATTTATAAACTGTAATTTCTTAGTTTAATGTTATCTGATGCATTATGAATAATTATACATTGCGAACAATTGTGCATTATGATTGAATTCTTTTTATAAGTTTTCATCCATCACATTAGTTTCAGGCACGAAAATGGTCCAGTTATTGTGAAGAACAAATGAAATACATTTTTTAAATAAATATCGATGATTAATTGCTATTTGATCATCAAGTTTGAAATTAAATAAGATTATCACGATGAATTTATAAAATTTGTTTCATTTGTGGTGAAGAGGATCTCTCTGCTTGTGTCCTTACTTCAAAGTATATGTCAGCAGTAAATCCACCAGCAATATCTCAACAATAAATAATTTCATTTTCATATCGATATGATTGATCTGTGAAAATGAGAGCTGTTAATAAAAATGTTGATTTCAATCAGAATTAATCGTTTTGCTTTTAAATCTAGAGATAAATATCTTTCAACTAATCCCATGATAGTAAAATAACCTTCTGATAACCGCTGTTATTTCTCCATACAGTAAATGATACAATGTTTCTCATGAATGGCGAAATTATTTATGAAAACATGATAGGTCTTAAGAAAACGATGAAAGGAAACAAAATTATGTTCTTTCTTTTTTACTTTCTCTTATATGTAATATAGATAAAGTATAGTAATCGTCAAAAAGTTCGAACTCGAAATTTTAACGAATCTCCATGTTTTAGAACACCCTGAGATCGAAAAACACATTTTTAGAAAATATCCTTCTGTTATTGACCAAAATAACTCAAAAACTCTTTGAGCTAGACGATTCAAATTCGGTATACGGTCTTTAAGCAAACCTTTCAGATTTATATCAAATTTTGTGTAAAATGCATTCAGAGGAAGTACGTCTGTCCGGCTGTTCTAATATAAGTTAACCCGATAATTACAAAACGAATAGAACTAGACACATAAAATTCAGTACACAGGTTCGATACCTTTAGTACAGACTCATGCAAAAGTTTGAGCTATATCTAACAAAGGATTCACCGTTTATCGAGTTATACTTTTAGAAGCATGTAAACGTGATTCTACAAAATTGCATTGGCTTAAATACAACAAACTTGGTATGCGCATTTATGACTACAAGTGCAGTTTCGTTTTAAATTCTTATTTCAATCGGTTGAGAAAAGCATGCCTAAAACATAAATTCATTGTTTGAATACTATTAATGTATGCCATGATTTAATCACCGAATAAATCTCCAAGGATAATATAATATATTCATTAAAAATGCTAAATTACTCAAAAGTTAATATTTCGTGAAAATTATATGCCAATGTCATGTAAGGTGTTCTCTGGAATGACAAGTTTATTAGAGTGCGAGAAAGTTTGGGAAAAGTTTGGGCGCTGTTTCTTTGTTTAAATTGTCTCAAGCAAGAGAACGCTTGCGTGTTCTCATCTTTTTATATCTTATTTAATAAAGTAAGAACAGTAAATAAAATTTCAAAAAGACCTGCCCATGTTCTGCCACTTTAAACGTACGAATGCTTTAGAAAAAAATTGCTTCAGGCTTTCTTAAATATACAGTTATTGCGATTCACGTTTTGGAATCGTTTCGAACATAGATTGGGGTATTCAATTTGATAAATAGGCATAGATGCTTCATTCAATGGAAGAAAATAACAAAACGTCAAAGTGAACTGCAATCGTTCCATGTTGAAGATGTTCAACTGAATAATAAATCCTTTCAAAACAAACGTACTTATGCATCCGGAACTTTGTTACAATTTGATTTGAAATGGAATTCTAATAAATATCATCAAAGGAAAGTACACATTTTAAAATTTTAAATATTTTTAAGTAAAAGAACTTTTATGAGAGTCAACCATACAATAAATTTAGTTGGAACACTTCTTCTTCTAGTCTACTGCTGACTACCCCGCTATCACCGATCGAAGCAGTATCGACAGGATTTGTATTGTTTGGAACACTATTGGGGAAATAATCAAATAGGCATCTTAATTCGAAATGATATAGCATATTTAAAAGCATAAGTTATTCTCTCGGGTTCTGATTGGAATTGAGGGCGAGTTCATGTGCTAAATCTTCCTTCCCCTGCGCCACAAAACAAAATGTTTCTCTTTCTTTTTCTAAGCGTAGAAAGGAAGATAAAGTTTGATTTTGGGTGCGTATCTCAAAATGGCATTGACTAATAGAAGACATTTTATGTTTTAAAATAAGCCAAATCTTCAACGCTTATTTCGATTTTGTAATCACTCAGAAAAATAGATCCAGTAATTAAAAAGCCTTAAGGCGTTTTACGTTTGTTGTGCTAATTGCTGAAATCTATAATGGTAAAACTTGTTTATACTAAATTTAGGAACTTGAAAGACTAAATCTGTCATAGGATATTGGATGGAATCATTCAACTGGATTCCATCATCATTGAATTGGATTTCATAGGGAATTTGGATGGAATCAAAGAACTATGTTTTCGTGTGTTGATTACAGAAACTAATATAACACACTATTTCTGAATTAATTATTCCAGGTACACCTGTTTCAAATGTTTTATATCACTGAATTATATCTAAAACATGTCAAATACAGTGACAATATCAAAGGGCAACATCTAATGGCAATTTCCTCCTCTCGTGTAAATAAGCAACGAAGTATGTAAATAGAGACCATTTCTAATTATTTACCAGCTGGAGTGGTTTCCCCAAAACTTTCTCGCATACACTCTAATAAATTTGTCATTCCAGAAAACGCCTTACTTGGCACTGGCATACAGTAGTACGAAATAATAATTATTGGGTGAATTTAGCATTTTTATGGAATCTATCGTTTCATCCTTGGAGAGATTTTTGGCAATTAAATAATGGCATGCATTAATAGAACCAAAAAAGGAATTTATGTTTTAGGCATGTTTTTCTCAATCGATTGAAACAAAAGTTTAACACGAAGCTTCTCTTGTAGTCACAAATGCGCATACCAAATTTGATATATTTAAGTCACTGTGTTTTTGAATGATCACTTTTCCTTATTTCTGAAAGTTCAGACCTACAAATAGTCAATCCGCTGTTGGATTTAGTTCAAAATGAAAAATTCGAAACGTAAAGATTTAAATCTGTGAACAGAATGTTATTTATTTAGCTGTCTCCATTTTGTAGTTAATAGTGTTAAATTATATTCGAACAGCCGGATAGACGGACTTCCTCTTAACAGATTGTAATTAAAATTTGATAAAAATCTACAAATTTGGTGTAAAGACCGTATATCAAATTTCAACTTTCTAGATAAAAGGGTTTTTGAGTCATCTTTGCCACAGACAGGAGGACAAACGTTTCCAAATATGTATTTTTCAAACCTTGGAAATTCGCCAAAATTTCCATTTCGAATTTTTTGACAATTACTATACTTTCTTTATGTTACATATACAAGAAAATAAAAAGATGAAAAGTTTTATTTTTTAATCAATAATTGCTTAGTTTTTCTGTTTTAAATGTTTTGAAGTGTGGGGAGTTTTAATGTTTATTTAATGATTTTTTTGTAATTGTATTTTATTTTTAAATAATTTGTTTAACTTTTTCATATTAATAATTTTATATGTAATTATTATCTACTGAGAAAATTTGTCAGATCAACTAGAAAAAAACTCTAAGGGTAAATTCAGAACAAAAAAAAAAATGCTCAGGATCTTTATAAACATGAATATCAGCGACGTTTGATAAAATAACTTCGACTTTTGTTAATAGTTCCCCTGATATTATATCGTATTAATAAATATCAACAGTAATTATAATTCTAATTTCTCATTTCCAACGATTAATAAATATAAGCAAGGCTTTTTTTATAGCGACAGAATAAAGAAAAGAAATGCATTTCTTTTCTTGATAATTTTAATCTTTTGTCGTCTAGCAAAAAAAAAAGTTTTTTTCCCTAAGAAATAAAAACCGTTTCATGTGCACTTCATTAAGGAAATGATAATTAATGATTTAATTATGGAAAGTTGCTATCCGAAGTGTGATTATTCACAGTTGAATACATTTTATTTTCCGATGATATCTAAAACATGTTGAGAATTTCAAAAAAAAATATATTAATCAAGATCTGTAAAATTGCATCAGGAATCTGTTAAAAGCAAAGATTTCCTTATTTTTTTTCCTTTTTTTATACTGAAAATGCTGCAAAAAATGGTAATCAGAGATCGAGATAAGAGTTTTTTTTTACGATATTTTTTTTCAGATAAGTTTGCTCTTTTTTATTTATAATGAAACGATATTTATTTTAGATACTCTAAGTAAGAAGATGAAATGCTTCAGAAAAATTAAGAAAATGTCATCTTGAAGATAATTTTTTTTTCTAATCTAATGGTTTTTAATGTGTTCTATTTTTGTACTTATGTTAAAAAATAATTGACAAAAAAGTTTTGAAAAAATCAGTTTAATAAATAACGATTTTTTTTCTTTTTTTAGAAAAACTTGATTGCGTCATTGCTTCAGCAGATTTGAATTTGTAAGAAAATTAACATTATGGATTGATTATTATGAATTTAATTATATTTAGTTTTACGATTCTTAGCCGCAATGTATGCTGAATGCAACATTTTATTCTTGTCCTTAAGTATAATGTCTACATGTCTGCACTATTATTTTTTTCTTGATTTCAAAATATAAACTTTTTTTTCACAGGTCAATACTAATCAAATTTTAAACCAAATCTCTTAAAGGATTGGTTTTATTTGGCCTATAATTTCACATATATGTAAACATAACAATTCAGACATAACAAAACATAACATCAAACATAACGCATCACCTATGAACGTCTCTCACAGCCGGGCGTACCACCCGTGCATTTCCAGAAATCGAATTCATGGCAGCATGCATTGAATTGATGCATATGAGTATTTTAAACTGGAATAATTTTTAATCGTCACTAGATGGCTTCCGGTGTACCTTACTTTCGAAATAAATGTATTTTTTGTATCCTGACCTTCAAATTGCTCATATTCCACCCAACTTCGGTATTTGTACATCAGCTGTTGTGGAGAAGGGGGTAAGAGTAATATAAATAAACAGAACTGGCTTATGTAACTTTCCACTTGATTGAGTCATTGCAGTTTCTTCTGTTTTTGCTATTACTGTGTAACGTTTCGGGTTTTACCGTCAGTTTTGTTTGTGTTCTGCGTAGCGTTAGGATATATTTCGTGCTCTTCCCTTTTTATTATCGTGCTCTTATCGGTTTCGGTTTATTATGAAAAGAGAATGAGCTCCTATTATGAATGAGCAAATAATCTAAAAAGGTAGCAAAAATGGCGACGCCAGGACTTAAACTTTATTTTTTTTTCAAAGTTAGGCATAGCAAGGCAAAACATCTGTCCTGTGGGATGATTCCTTTCGCTTACTCTCCGTCCCGTGCGTGAGTCTAGGATAGCAGGCTCCCGTCCCGAAAGGGTTAATGAAATTCGATATGTTACCTTGTGACTACAATTGTAATTTCGTGTCGCTATTTAGTATCAATCAAAGGCGTTCAATTTGTATATTCGTAAGAAAGATTTACCAAAAATTCATGACGAAAATTTGTTTTTTTTGTAACTATTGTATGCTAATGTCATGCAATCTTTTACAGCCTTTCACAAGGTTAGTAATTTATATTTAATTTAAACGGAGTAATAATAATAATTTATACATAGGGGAAGGATAATTAAATAGATAAGAATAAGAAATATCGACAGGGGAAACCACTTTTGATCTGGGATCATTTCGATATATTTTTATTTGTGTACAACAATTTATACTTTACAATCGTTATTCCCGAAATTCTGCGTACACTCTGTACAAATTAACTACAAAATAAATATATCATAATGAATATACGATAACAATGAATCAATTCAGATTACCTCCTGGTTATGCAATTAGCCTGGGCCATAGGAGATACAGACATTGTGTTTGTTGGTTGTGTGATTTAATTTGGCACAAGAGCCAAATTTCTGCTATACTGAGCCATATAGACATTTGTTTGAAAGTCATTGATATAGTGGAACAAAATTTAATTTTACCATCTGTGAGTGATGTATCATAGAATGAAAATAAGTATTTAAAGCGAAATTATTTTACATGTATCAAGAATGGGAAATATTTTGATGAGCTGAAAAATTAAACGATTTATTTTTGCATTGAATTGGACTAGATTGAAAACCTGAATGCCCAGTCCCGCACGGGTTATTTCCTGAAACTCTTTTTATGGAAGACGAGAAAAAATATGAAATGTGTCATATAATAAATCCATTGTAAGCTATTTATATACTGATAATTTCAATTATTATAATTATTCTCTGTTTCACGCTGTTCTGTGACACCACGTCCTATTTCTATCTAAAAGATATATTGATTCCAGAATCATTATGGTGAACTATCAATGTATCATGTGATGATGTTAATTGATTTCGATGAATGAATGCCTTGAGCTCCAAAAACAAATTGATCTCATTCAGAAATTAATAAATAAATCTGTGTTATGATAGTCGGATATTTTTTTCTTTTATAATTGCAGATAAACGTATATAACTGTCATATATTTCTGACTATTTTATATTGTGTAGGAAAATTTAAGAAGATTTTAAAGTTTTTACAAATAAATTATTTTAAGGTTTCAAAATATACAAAGTGTTTATACGTAGCTCTTAAGGTTATTTATATGCCTTGGAATTAATTTTGATCGTGAAACGACATATCTTCCTAGATATTATACAGAAAAAATTTGGAAATTCCAAAGAAAAGATATTGTAAAGAATTTATAAAAATATTTGGGAAAAACAAAAGTTGTTATACGATGCTAAAATTTGGTTTAAACACGCTATTAGAATAAATAAATAAACCTTTGTCGAATATAGGGGACATTTCCCTAACGAAGTGTTTCTGCACTGCTCGTGAGTACATACCATGCGCTCCTGTTTGCAAAAAAAAAAAAAAAAAAAAAAGATTCTACGCAAGAAAAATTAGGAAACAGTTTTCTTGACTAGTCATCCATTTATGCACTTCGAGACACACCTTATTTTTATACAATTTCCGATAAGTAATTCCAAATCACGGTTGCGAATATATCTTAAAGACAAAAAAAAAAATTTTTTTTTCTTCATAAACTACCAATTTCATAAGAATTTTCCTGGGTTTTCACGTGATCGTTGAAATAAATTCTTTGCTTTTCCTCGCAAGCTACTGATTGCTCACATTCCACGTGAACGTCTACTTTTCTTGACTGTCAAGCAAAAGCAAGAAATATTTTCTGCATAACTTTCAAGACAACAGGAATGCATTGCCATCTGGGGTTAAGAATAGGAAATAATCCCGACAACAATGAACACAAATACAGGCCCTTTCAAACATAACAAAGATATATAAAACAGTTTCAGTCGATGTAACCTTTGAATTATCTGGTTAAAGATGCTGTTAAAAGTTGTAAGATATGGCGAATATGAAAACCATTGCTGTATCGTTCTGATTTATTTTGTCTGCACGAGTGCCGTACAGCTGTTTGTAAACTACCTGTATATTCGTTTTAAATTGGTCGGATTTCTCTGTCTTGGATATTGGATAGTTTTCAAGTTGTTTTTTTTTTAAATAATATTCGACGTAAAAACAATACGGATATAAATTTTTTGAGATGAATGAAGATTTAGTCTAAAAAAATCTGGCACAGAATAAATCAATATATGTTTATTCTATTATCGTTTTAGTTCTGTAGTTTTTAAGGTTTGTCACTACTTTCAAGACGAATTTCTGGAAAAACGGCGAAAATAGTTATATTTTTGAATATTTGCATAAAAAGGATTGAAAAAATATCTAGGAAACCAAATTATACCAGTTAAGTGATCAAAGGTTTTTTTTAATTGAAAGAAAATATATTTTATTTGCTAATATGAGGTATAAAGCAAAACTCTTCCAGTTTAGTGGTTTATCAAATGGTTTGCTTAAAAGTTCACAGACAGCTTAAGAAGTATATCGTCTAATTCCTGAACTAAAACACAAGCTGAATTTCTGCCCATTCTTTAAATATTCGGGTCTGACTCATAAATAACACATTGTGAAGCACTAAAAAAACTATAGAATATCTCTAAATGAATAGGTTACTTATTCTCTAGTTAAGAAAATTCAAAACATGATGAGAAAATATTACATCAGATTTGAACAAAATACACGCAATAGATTTCAATTTATGAGGTGTTTTGTAAGAAAATTAAATCAAAGATTATAATTTGAGAAAATAGTATTAAAAAAATTAAGTGAAATCCACGATTGCAAATTTCAAGTTATAATTATTATTTTTAAGTCATTATTTGTCTTAACTAATTTAAATCATTAACCCGTTTAAACCGGTTTGAAACAATCACGAGACTTCTCTATCGGTCTCTATCTCTCTGTCCCTCTCTCTCTCTCTCTCTCTCTCTCTCTATATATATATATATATATATATATATATATATATATAATTTTTTTTAACTTTTATTTTTATTTTTCTAGCTGGAAAGCAAAGTTTTGGAGCTCGACCGATTTGGAGACGAAATAACAGCTATGATGTCACAGTTCTACTCAATCTTTTAAAAACGCATCTGCTGTCAAAAAAGCATATGTAGTAATAAAGCAATACTGGTAAAAGCAAGTTCAACTTTTAAAAACGCGTCTGCTTTCAAAGAAGCATACATAAAAATAATGCAATACTGGTAAAGGCAGGTAAGAATATATATGCGATTAGAAGATTATGATAAAAATTGTCATTTACGCTTTATTCATAACCTAAGCGATTTTGAGCTTCAAAACTTCCTAACCAAAACAACACCATGTTCTCACATGATAATATATTTAAATTCAAATATAAAATCAGTGTAACCTCCCAAACAAATTCTAATGGTTTTCTAAGAAATCTATTAAAAAGAATATTAAAAAGAATTTCATAATCTCGCTAAAAGTTGACTTTTCAACGTAGTCTCCTACCTTAAAAGTATCTAATAAATTGAAAAAATCCACTTGTTTCTAGCTAATTATAAATAGTTAACCCCGTCTAAAATGTGGAAATAAAAAAACAAAAAAAAAAACTTGCTGACTAATAGAAAAAAAAAAGAAAAAAAAAACGAATTTTTTTAAAAGCACATTCTTACTAAATAAAATACTTTTCAATCTTTTTTTTTTATTCAATCTCGATATATCTATTTTAGATAAAAATAAGGTATAAATATCTTTTCCTAATCAGCATTTTTTTAATTGAACGCTTTATAAAAATTCTTATGAAAAGAAAGGTATAAGAACTGCAATATAAGGAACTTTTTGTATGCAAGTGAAATACAAAATAGAAGAAAAAAAATATAAAGATTGGACTCCTTCGAGTCGAGAATCGTTAACTTAATGAAACTGGGCCAAAGGTAAAGGAATGGGCAAGGAAGGAAAAAAAAAAGTCGAAGAAAACTCAATTGTTGAGTTATCTAAAGATTACTATCAGATTGAGAAAGAGACGCTTAAGGAGATTGAGTTGGTTCCTAAATTTATTTTAGCTTTCTCTAATCTCGGAGAAAACCACTGAATTCGTCACGCAGTAAGAAAATGGAGTATTTCGTTTTATTCGCTTTTAAAAATTAACTTTTTCTTTCTTAGAACGAGACTATAAAGAATAAGAACAAGGTTAAATAAAAGCAAATAAAAAAAATGTGTTGAAAGCTAGCTTGACTTTTAAATGGAATGAATCAACCTTTCTTATCTTTAAATGGGTCTAACTGCTCTGTTTACATTGGAAAGACAAAGATTTGAAAGAGATATCAGTCTATGATGATTTTATTTCTCCTTAGCATCTTTGACGTCTCAATCAAACATTGAAAAATATTACAGTGAAGCAAGTGCTTAGCTGAAATATTCTCAGCAGTATCTACCAATGATAGAAGGTAAACTTTGGTAGTAGAAAAAGGAATTTTCCAAAAGACATGAGAATGAAGAAATGTTAAAATCGAATAAATTAAATAATGTGAAAGGACAAGTGATTAGATGAACATAAATAATACCATTTTTTACTATGATGCCTAAATTTTAGATAAGTTCTTAGAGTAAAATAAGAAAAGAAACTAAACTGAGAATGAAATTATACATAGTGATTAAGTATAATTTATTATAATTAATGATTTATTTAATTATAATTAATGATTTTTATAATTTATTTAATTAATTATTTATTAAAATTAATATATTTGAGAGAATAAAAACATGCAGTTAAAAGTTAATTTTACATAATAGATTTGGAATTTTTAATCCTTACGTTTGGATGATAGAATACTATTTATTTAAAAATATTATGGATTGATAAAATCTTGATGATTTTATAAATAAATAAGGACATGATACATAACTTTTTTACTATGAAAAACTTTTACTATAATGTATAAATTTTCAGAGTAAAAGAAAGAAATTAAACCAAGAATGGATTTTTGAATAATAAGGGTTTAAAATGCGTTTGAGAGAATAAAATGGTACCGTTTAAATCTAATTTTATTTAATAGATTCGAATTTCTTTATCCTTATCTTTGGACTATAGAATGCTATTTATTTAAAAATAGTATGCATTCATAAAATTTCTCTGGTTTAAAAAATAAATAATGACCTGATGCATGACTTTTTTACTCTGAAAAAATTTTAACATGATTTTGACATAAATTTTTCATGAATTCTTCGAGTAAAGGAATGAATTTATAAGTAGTGAAGATTTAAATTATATTTGAGAGAATAAAAATATGCAGTTTGTAGCTAATTTTACATAATAGATTCTGATCTTTTATCTTGTACTATGGAACAACAGAAGCTATTTGCTTTTATTGAGAAATATTACATAGTGATAAAATCTTGATGATATGATGCGCCTAAATCAATTACAAAATGTAATACTAGTATAAAAAACTTGGTATATATTTGATATTTGGTACATATTTGTTATTTTGATATTTCGAGCAAACAATTTCTCTCAAAAAATATGAAAGAATAAACTCCAACAATCGGGATTTTTTTTAAAAAAATCCTCTATATAAAATCGTTTATTACGTTTCATCTTTTTTCTTATTAACATTGCTTACGAAAAATGGAAAACTCTCTTAAAGTTGCAATTCTTATTTGTACGAAAACACATTGTCCGAAAAAATTTCTACAAGAGTTATACATTTCGCATGGCAACAAACAGCACTGAATAGCTGCATTAAAAATTATATATATATATATCGAAAAAATGAGGTTTACAATCACAATAGTATATGTATTTCTATATCAATCTCAGAAAAGGAAACTTATTATGGATTTCCACACAGTGGGTTTAAATTTTGATATAATCTACAATATTAATGACACAAACCAAATTTCATTCATCTAGGTCATGCTGTTCACTAATTATGGCATCGTGATACTTCTAAATATACAAACCGATAAATGATGTACTTACTGATTGAATTAGTTTAAAATTTTACGCGAACCAATGATTTTTAAAATAAAACGATAAGCTAAATTTCAGCAACTTAACTCTTTGAATTTTTGTGTTATTGTACTCAAATTGAGTTGGAAGAAAAAAAAAACTCAAATAATTCGTTATGAAGAATTTCGTCGTAGATTTGACCGAAATCTGAAAAACTGATGAAAAAGCCACACGCCTAATTGCAGTATTGAAACTCATATCGTTTTTGAGGTGCATTTTATTACATGTTCAACACAGAGATGAGCCTTGTAAACTTAAAATATGTATAGCAGAATCATAGGATAATATTGTATTGATTCATCATGATCTCTGAAAAACGTCGTTAAATTCATTCAGATAGCATGAGTGCTGTAGAGACTTTGCATCATTTTGTAAACTGAAAACATCGTATTATAATAAATATTAATTATCGTTTAAAAATACATTCAGATTAGGGCTTTAACATCTGCTTTATTCATATTCATGTAGATATTTCAAGCAATAAAATGATGGATTGCGCTACAAAGATGATTTTACGAATTCTACCACAGTCATGCACCCACATTGATCTCTTTGGCACATATTGCAAGCATATATTTTTAGTTTGGCAGAAATCACGGAACCAAAAAATACAATAAAATGCAATTTATTAAACAAATAATTTGCTTGTGGCCTGTTTTCTCATTTCGAAAGTCCGATGTCGAATGAACCAAGCTTCACATTGATTACATCTGCCTTTCTCACAAACCTCATTTGTTTGGTGACATATTTCAGGTTTGCTCAGAATGCAAAGTTAATCTTACATCGTAATTTATCTTTATACATCTTAATTCAATATCCTAAATTTTATTTTTATCTCATGCACTGTTTAAATTAATTATCACTACAAATATGTGAATTCTCAGAATGTCTTCACCAAAATGTCTGAATTTTTACGAGCTCTTGATTTAAGTGGTTAAATATCAAATGAAAGATTTAGTTATTAAATTGTTGAAAATTTTATCGCATTAGATATTTTTCTTTAGACATAATTTTTAGAATTTGTGATTTGTTTTGAAATCTATTTTATGGTAGATTATTTGATTTTTTTTAAATCTATTTTATTATACAGGCATAAATTGTTTTTATATTTTATTTTGGAGGTAACCGTGATTCACTTGTTAATGAATTTTATAAGGAATTTACGAATACCCATTATCTTAATGCAACATAGCCAATTAGAGCTCTTGCGTTAATAAAATACGTATTCCAATACAAAACAATCAATCAAAATCTTGAGAGCGTGTATTTTATAGCTTACAAAACATTTCTAAATTTTATACACGAAACAAAGCAATGTAATAATGTCTGGGGAATATCTGTTATTTCAAACCAATAAAATTTGGAAGTGCTTTAAAGATGGAATAAAAATGCCGTGACAACAAAGTACAGATGTCAGATAAAAAAATGTTTGAACGAAAAAAATATAATGAAACCCATGAACTACTTTTTAAATAAACAAACATACATTTATCATAAACAGTAAAAAATAAAAATTAAAGCGAATGTTTGGGTAATTTTACACTATGCTAAAGCATTTTACAAAATTAGTTATTATTTTAACCAAATTTTTCTTTTTCACATTTTTAATCGATTATATTTTGAAAGAATTCTGAAATTGAATTCATTACAAGAAAAAAAATGGATTAGTAGATAATTGAAGTCGGCGAGAAAAAATTTAGAAATTGTTACTTTTCAAGATACTCCTTTCAAATTTTTCCAACTATTTCATTTTCTTGTATTTCGATTAAAATAAACACCATTTCATGATCGAGCGAAACAAAAGTGAAACTGAAAGAAAGCAAATCAAATGTGGAAAAACTCACGCAAAAAAGTACTTAACTCGACGTCCAATAATCATTTTTGAGAGCACTTGAGTAGCAAAAAATTTATCATAGTTTTTTTTTTTTTTTTTTTATAGATAAAGGGAATGATTTTTCATGAACTTTTGTATCATTCGATCAATACGGCATTTTTGTCGTATTAAGAATTAAGCTAAAATCTTTTGTAATCTTTGAAATATTAAAACATCAAATGGAAAATTGATGTTATTTAATTTTTATTTGCCATCTTTCTTTACAAATAAAGTGAGCAGAAAATTCTCTTTTTTCCCAGAATTTATAAAAATAAGTTTTTTTAATTAAAATTTGTGTTATATAGCATTGAAGTGCAATGTTATTAGATAGATTAAAATGCAAACATTTTCCTTATGAATTTTCAAGTGCAGAATTCCTAGAAATCATAAATATCATATTTTTTTGTTGTTTTATTTCATTTAAATGCAACATTATCACAATTCCTCAGGTGATTGCATTGTGAAAAAAAATCCTACATGTCACATAACGGAAAATGACGCTTCATTCCCAAGAAAGGACAGATGCCTAATAGGAAAACAAAGTGAAGTTGTTCTCAATAATATCAGTGGAAGAAACTTACAACATAAGCAGGTATTACACAGCAATAATAATATGATTGAAGATAGAGAGCTCGCTCAGCGATCAATAATCTTAAGAGAATACTTGCTAGACTGATTCGCTTTTGTTTTTTATTCGCTTTTATATAGGTTTCCTGACAAGAAATTGAATTTTCTTGAAGTATCTCCGAATCTCAGTCACTGATAGAGGTGTTGTCGAAATTCCAATATTTTCTAAAATCTTTAGTTTTGTTTTCCAAATCACCTAATTTATAAAAAAAATCACTATTTCCAAGCATCCACTCAGCATTCTCTGAGAATATTTGTAAATCCCCCCTTCATTTTGAGACTAATCGCGTTAAAAGCCATATTATAGATTCTTAGTAATATTCTTTTTTCATTTTAAAGCTTATATTGACATTTCTATTTGCATTTTGATTTAATACACTATTTTAAGAAACTGTCTACGTCAGTGTTGCCAGTTAAAAATTGCTGGGTTTTTTTTTGCTTTATTTTTTTCATTTTTTTGCTTTTCAGTGAAATATATTTTAAAATCTTTAGTGAATCCATCGATGCTTGATGGAAGCAACTTAAAACACAGCTTGTACAGTTTCAAATTCAAGAGAATCAAGCTACATTTTACAGAACACAAGATATAAAAATATCTAGATTTTACGGACACTTGATATTAAAAGAAAAAAAAAGCAGGGAAACTGTACAAACAAGTGATAAATCAATAAACACTTATTTCTCATTAGTATTACCTCTGTCTTTTATATGTTTAATGAAATCAACTAATTAGCAGGTTGTTGTTGTTGTTTATAATGGCATTTGCCATGGACAAGCTCGCTGACGAAATCAGCGATTTTAAGCCAAGGGAGCGTCTCTTGTTTTTAGTAGTTAAGGGCAAAGAGTACGTCTTAACTACTCACGCATCACATTCACTTGCACAACCCCTTTTTACAGGGGGGCACATTCACACATCTCACAGATAGTACAGCTGAAGAACAACCATGCCCGAACCGGGACTCGAACCCAGGACGTCCACGTCACGGGGAAGACGCGCTACCGCTATGCCAGGACGCCGGCTAATTAGCAGGTAATAATATTAAATATGCCGTAATGAGCCAACTTTTTAAATGACATTTGTATGAACAAGTCTGACAATTTAGCACATAAAAAAAGTACACAATTGTCGTCATACAATTTGACGAGTGATTCTTTTACGGTATCAGCAACAAAACGTTTCGATTTGTTTGTATGCAATAAATGTTACGTGTTTGTCTGCACATAAATTAAATGAAAAACAGCCTGCAATTAGCACCCGATATCGAAAAAAGAAATTCTAGAGAAAAAATTTCTAATTCAATGGCGATATCTAATTCCTATAATTTCTGATTTCCCGAAAAACTCTTAGATATTATTCAACACAGAAATATTGTACAAAATTCTCAATACCATTTAATATTGTACAATATCAACAAATATTGATATTATACAACATCGAATGATATTGTACAACATCGTACATCATATTGTGCTATCTAAAATAAGGATTCTCTTTTCATAAGTTTGAACACACTCCATTCTGTAAAAATAAATTCCAAAAACTCCTTCTATTCCAAAGGAGAGCTCCCTTTGTCAGTTTATCTCAAGGGCCTCTGATGATAAATGATCGGTCAAGCGCATCTTCACCATCGTTCAAACACCCATTTTTTTACGAGATCTCCTCATCTCCAAGGGAGTGGATGACAGAGTTGAAAAATTCCGGAAATATAGGCAGTCCATCAAGGTATTTCGTTTTCAAATATCTTAGAAGTTTCTTCGATCAACATTGAGCGCAATTATGCCATTCGAAACCAACTGCTTAAAAGGATTCCTGTTCACTATTGTTGATGCGCTCTAGTATATCAAAAAGAAAATAATTTTTGTTCAAACATTATTCCAATAATTTGTCTGTTATCTAAAGCTAATGCTTTGTGATCATAATTATACATATCATTCTTCAAGCTAAAATAATAATAGTTCAAAGATAATTTTAATAATGTGTCTACTGACTGAAGCTAATATTTTATGAGCATAATTGTACATATTACTCTTCAAGCTATTTATAAATAGGCCCTTATCTCTGTAACTCAAATATCTCAAATTCATAGATGTGTTAAAAATTGATTTATATAGTAAGTAATTATATTATTTTCATTTTCCATAAGAGAAATAATGTAACTGCTTATATATTATATAACAAACAAAATATAGATTTGTTTAACCTTTCATCCAGTACGTTTGTTCAGAAACAAAGTGTTTTCAATGGCTCTTTTGGAAGATAAACAATTTCATAAGTTTTGCATATGTATTGTAAGCATATCTATTGAATATTAATTCAAATATATTGATTAAAATAAACTTCTCAAAATTAATTCATCAATTTAAAATTTTCAAAGGAATGCGTGAATGTATTATACATACCTATTTACTTAATATACGCAACCAAAACCTTTTTTTACAACTGTTTATTATTTGCCAATTAAAAGTTTAAAAATGGAGATCAACATTTTATTATACAATTTTAAGATTTGACAAACTATTGTAATCATAAAAACATTCGATTTCCAGACACTATGGAATCTCCTCGTTTTGAAACCGGCAAACTAAAGACCTTCTTAAACATCAAAGTGAAATTTGCTGAACTGATATCTATCTCTTTATGGTTGAAATAAAAAAATGCACGTATAATTCGAAAATAATTATCTAGACTGTTGAAATCTGTTATGTTGTATTTGCATTAACATATCATTTATATCGAAATTTCAGGCAAAGTTTCTCAAATGGAAATTTGTCTTTTATATTTTTACAGAAGAAACAAATATACAATTGATTGAAAAATATTTCCTCTTGATAAAAATATTTTTAAAGAGTAATTTGTAACTAATTTAAGATGTAATATTTAATTCTGGAATTTATTTACAAATTTCAGTGGTTAAACGTAAATCTAAAATCGGAAACTAACCATTATCATGTATTTTCATCTACGTTATATATCTATATCCCTAAAATATCTATAATTAAATACTGTAAACTGTACATTAATTTGATACACAATGCTATATACTGCACTACAGCATTAAAATACACTGGTTAATTGTAGAAAACTGCAGTATTTAAATTTTGGGTGAAAAGTACTAATTCTCGAAATGATGGTCTTTCATTGATTCAACTTCTGATTTAATGATTTTTCATTGCTGATCAGCTTTCATTTAAGCTCAGATATTCCTAATAAAAGCCAATAGGTTATCAAAATTCAAACCGAATTTGATGAAAAGACAAAACCTACTTTTACATTTCTTTTGAGAAATGGAAATTTAAACAAAAGAAAATATGCGGAGCTTTTATACTTTCTCGTATACATTGTATAAAATATTGTAACTCGAAATTTCGACAAAAATACCCTTTTCAGGCATCTCAGGTCCGAAAGGCGTTTATAGTGTTATATTTGTCTGTCTATAAGCTTGATGCCCCCCCCCCCTTCGAGATTGAGATGTGATATTTGGTGCATGATAATTACGCCACTTTTGCAGATTTTCATCAAACTTTGAATGAAACCTCATTGTAGGAAATTTGTTTGTCTTGCTTCCAAGTAGAAGCAAATTTATTCAAAAAATATTTTTGTTATTATATCTAACAGTAATTATTTAAACTAAATGTTGAAGCCTTTTTTTTATTTTTTATATTTCACTTCTAAAAACACGCTTGCCAAAAATTTCTCAAGCTGTAACTCCCTCTATTAACAGCGCTGTCTACCTGCATCTTGTCTTACATTATTTTGAAAAGAGTCGTCCTTTTTTTTTTCTTAGAAAGACGCCATAATAATTAAATCATTTGGTGCAATGAACCTATGCGACGTAAATATGCATTAGTTTTAAAAGAAAATGAAAAAAAAAATCTATAGTATCTTTGCCATACTTCAGCAATTTGAATGAAGATACATTCTATTTAAAATTTTACGCTCATATTCAGAGCAATATGCTGTATTCATCAAGTTCTATGAATGCAACAGCTTGACGGTTTGACATCTCATTTAAAATTGTCCTTCGAGCACAAAGATCTCATATAGAAGGAGGATTGAATTTAGCTTGACAAACAGCGCGTGTCTCCTTACTTGCTATGCAAGACTGAATACGGAATTAAGGAAATGAAAACGCTGTCATGGTTACCAAGTATCTTTCAGAATTCATTTTCGATGCCTTCCACAATTGTAAATGAATATTTTATGCATATAGAAGAAGACATTGACATTCTTTCTGATTTTTGACAGTCTCAAATGACAATCATACTTCAGAATATTATTTAAAGCTTTCACTTTTCTCTTTTTGATAACACAGACGAAGTAAAAATGTTATGCAATGATTTTGTTCCGGAAAACCATGCAAAGGAATGTTAATATTTCGAATACAGAACGTTTTGTAACAATTTGAAGTAGCTCATTTTAAAACTGCTGGCAGTAAAGAATGTTGTAATTTAACCTTTTATTTGTCTGATGGAAGTTCTTTGTCATAACTTTCAAAATTCTCAAAATAAAACATTTTTGATTTCGAATAGGGCTTGTTAGTAATAGATTGTATGTTTAATTGTTATGTCTGTTGTTTATGACATTATTAAACTATGAGTGCAATTTGTTATTTGTTTTTATTAACTCTAAATTTAATTCTTTTTAGCATTTAAAATTTTGTTTGCTTTTAAAATTAAAGCTTATCATGACTAGTGAAATGCATATTTTCATAAATACTACAATTAATTTTTTAAAATTGTAATTTGGCAATATATTTATAAATATCTTTAAATTTGCTAATTGATGTAATTAAAAAATTACTCATCTACACTGAAAAAACCTTTATCAATTTCTCTTGATAATGTATCAGTGACACAAATTATCCGAGAATAAGTTTATTATTTATAAAGAATCAATATAAGAATTAAGATTAGAATAATTATAAGATAGTCATAGGTTAATAATCAAACAACTTTTTTTAAAGAATTATCCGAATTATCAGTTTGAATAATTATTTAGCTCACAGCGAATGAAATGCTTTTTTTTCCTTATAGAATAATGATAATTGTTTTAAAACATCTTTTGAATATTTGTCTAAAATCATAATTAGCGTAGATTTATCTTTCTATACTAATTGTTAAATAATAATTTTTTATTTCTTTCAATTTTTTCCTTGTTGTTGCTTTAATCGGTTTGGTCCAACATTTGTTGCCAATTTACTATTTTTAAACCTACAAATCAAAACGCATCACCATCTCGTTCCATTGTTGAATTACCATATTGAGATTTACAGAAATGGAAAGATATGCTTATAGAGAACTTTACTGATCAGACCACCTCGGAATAATGTAAATTTGTTAAAAAACTGACAAACACGCAGACAAATTTCGGGAAATAAATTTATCTGCCTAAGCGATGTCTAACAAAATATATGATTTTTTGCCAATTACAATAGTTTCTTCTGCATATTTTATATACAAGATAGCAGAAACACAAAAAAATTGAAGCTCAGATTAAACATATTAATCAAATAAACTTAACTAAAAATTTTACTTTATTGAAGTATTCAACATAATAAGGATTGGACGCTTCATTCAACTGCATCTCTTCTTGAATTACAGGTAGCAGTTATCTCATGTCAGATTTCTATCGGAAATCAATGCTAATATTGTTTGAGATAAATGTTTTCAAGAAATTAAACATACAATTCAATTCTTACAATGGCAATTTTTTAATGATTCCTTCAAGCCATATTATTTATTGGATTTGAAAAAGGTTAGCTATTTCTTTTACTTTTGTTTCTCATAGTACAGTTGTAGAAAAATAAGAGCCACGCAGCTCTATTCTGCTATCGATCATCGTATAAGAAAGTTAAAAATATCATTTAAAAGGCTGTAATGTATACATTAAAAATGTTCGTAAGATAATGTCTAAAATTTTAAAGTGGACAAATTGCGAAATTTCCAATGACAATATTCCCTTTCTTTGATTCCTGTATATATTACCTATAAAAAATTACCCATAATGCAGAATTTGGTTAATATATTGTAATTATATCTGGAATTATTTACTGTTAAGGGGGCATCGTTCAAATATTTAGATAATAAGATTTACTAGATTCATTTCTAAATATCGGCAATAGAATTTTTTTATTTTTGTCACGCTTTAAAAGGTTTTAAAGTCACAATCGTATTGGTAAAATCGATTGCCACAGTGATCATTTCTAGAAGTTGCATTCTTTCCACAAAGCAATATTAAAAGCTTCAAAGTGTTATTAAAATTGTTTCTGAGCTTGAGTCGCCATTGCGGTGTAAGCACCAAAATGGCAAATTTCATTCCATGAGCAAAGGAAATAAAAATAAATATATCTTTTGCTGCTTAAGTAAAATATTAATTTTAGTATTAGCATTAATATCTTACTTATACAAAGAGAGAAAAAATGGTTTTTTTCAATTTTGATCTTAAATCTTGCATTTCTTTATCATTATATACTATTATTTCTAATATCAATGCTTACTATTCACAAAAAAAAAACATGAAATAATATATCATTTCATTTTATGCAAATATAAAACATTAGTGCATTTAATTCAACTGATAAATATAAATCAGATTTATTCCATGCTTTACCGGCAACGTAGTATTCTATGCAAATGCTATTTGATCATAAAAGATTTCATTATATGAAGAAACATATGCGAGTTCAAAAAAGTAGAATGAAAATCGCAAAACATCATTCCATATTTTCATTAATCTATTCTACATACCTTTAATTTCTATTATTGTAGAACTTTTTAAAACTATTATTCATTACATATTTTCCTGATATGAATAGATATTTGGAATCATAAATGATTCCAAATATTTATATAATTATAAAAATAATTATAAATCGAACAATTATTCCATTGTATGTCTTTAAGAATTAATTAACTTAGTAATTAAATATATAACTTAGAAGCTTTTTGATTGAACAGAACAAAATTAATTATAAAGGCATGACGTAGTATTTATAAAAGAAATATAAAATAGATTAATTAAATCAGTAAAAAAAAAGATAAATGGAATTATCACTTATTTATATATGTAATTATACAATTAAATGCTATTTACCAAAAACAACATAATTATACTTAAAAGTTTGTGAATAGATAAAAGTTTAATTTTTGTATTCATTCACAAATTATTTTTTTCAAAATGATATAAGAACTGCGATTTAATTCGTAAATAAAACTATTTATTAATTTTTGATCATTTATATCTCTTTTGAGGTGAGTCATTTATAGTCTTTTCACTATTCTATAAATGTCAAAGTATTAAAATTAATAAGCATCTACCAGTTTTCTTAACTTGTGACTCAAATGAATCTGCGCAGACAAAAGACATATCATTCCATTTTGAATCAAAATGGATGCACAATCGAAACTAAAATGTATAATTCGCTATGCTACATTAAAACAATCGCAAAACTGAATATTTTAAAGAATTTTTAAATGGAATTGCGTTTTATTTCTCCTTAGCAAATTTTTACCTGAATTTTATCCAGTAAGGGCAAACAAAAATATTAAGAAATATTTTATCCAGACTTCATTAAAAAAACATATCCCATTTTGTTTGTGCATTTAATTTGCTTAAGGATTACTTTTTCACTTAAAACATTTTTAACTAATAAAGCCTCTTTAGTTAAAAAGCTATAAATACAATGCATAAAAATTAGAATAAAGTAGACAAAGTCTATATATATATATATAGACAGAAAAACAGCATAGAATTTACAATTTTGTTTAATCTCCTTTTATAGTCTTTTAAGTCTTCTATTAACGTTGCTGTCGTATTAGGCCATAGGGAATAAGTATTTAAGTACTACTGGTTTCCAGTAATGTAATTCTAAAAATAAAATATATTCTATATACTAACTATAAGGAATTCGAAAAAAATTGTTAGTTAACCTAAATATCCTTACTTCTTTTAATGCGACGAAATTCCCTGGATTCTTTGTCTATAAATACGATTACTCGTTATAATATATATAAAGCTCGATTGTCGAGGACAAATTTCTTAAATTTTTTCTTAAAGAGCACTGTGTACCTTTTCATTTGTCCCTAACTAGAAATTTAAGAGAATTGGGTGATTACTTCTAAATCCTGGATAAGACATGTTTCCATCTATTGCAAGAAATTTATATAACGGCCTAATTTAATCTTTAGTATAATAAAAAGAACTCAAATGATTGTTATTAGGTTGAAAGATTTTCTCATATTTAGCCAACAACACAGTGAAGCTATTTCAACAGACAACCTTTGATAAGTAAATGATGAAACTCGATTACTTATCAGAAGGTGCCTGTAAATCAAAATCTAAATATGTAAAATCTTGTAAATAAAATATTTTTTCAGAAATAATTCCTTCACAAGCCTTATGTGAATAGTGACGAAAAGAAATAGAATGAGTAAATTGACATGAATGGTAAAGAAAAAAAAACTTAGAACGATAAAATACAGATTTATCTGTTCACAATCATATTTTATGGATACCAAGTGACAAAAATTGTTTAAATTATTATTTGATAAAAGCAAAAATGTTTTACTATCCGTAATTAAAAATTATAAAATTCAAAACATTACTGAAGATGCTCTTTCATTCAAATAAATAGATTTATCTTGGTAAATTTGAAAAGTGAGATTTTATGCAGCGTTATTTAACCATGATATATATGTTTAATGACTGGATATTATATTTTTAATGAGCGATTTTTCTTACATATAACTGTTCAAATCGACTGCGATTAAATTCATGTTTTCATCCAGTACAAAAATTAATCATATTTTCAATAAAGTCTTGATTTTCAATGTGTTTTCAATAAAGTTTTCTTTAATATATACAGGGTTTTAAAGAAAAATGCTGAACTCATTTATTCTCTCCTTATGCTCCTTTGACAATGTTCTCAACTTTTGTCTTTGCAATGAGCCTTGTTTATTTAATTACATTGGAAAATATTGCCAATATTCGATAATTAACAAGTTGTGTGAGTGTGAGAGAGAGACGACCAGTTGATTATCCAATATCGATGGGAATTAAAATGCTTTCATACTTAATTATTCTGTTTTCAAATATATATTTGTTATCAATTTTACATAAATTAGTATAGTATAAGAATACTTTTATCATCTCGCACATCTTGATTGACAGCCCGTGGAACTTGGTTACCTTTATTCGTTTGAAGATGAAGGGTATATCAATTCTTTCCCTTATTTCTTTTAGGCACTACTAAATAATTACTTTTAACCAGTTTACAGCAAAATAAATTTCAAAAAATATATGAAACGAGAATTTTCGTAAATAGTAGTATAATATAAGACAGTTACATAAAAAAACTTTGTAGATTTGTGGAGTTGAAACGGTTTGCCCGTTCGGATATAATTGAGAGGTATAAGCTCGGAATTCTGTTAATGGTGGTAAAATGGCATTAGCAGTTACAGTTATAGGTACAAAAATTCGAATTTTTGGAATGGCAGCACTCACATTTTTTAAATCGCCAAATGTTCAGCGTATGTGAAAACCCTAAAGAGCGTTGTAACGGTATATGCATGACAGCCGTCCCCCCTCTTCCCCCCAAAACAACATACGTTATTCACACACAAAAAAATAACAAATCTGCAAATGGCAAAAAAAAGAAAAGAAAAGAGTAGAAGTGCTCGTAGGAAATTACATATATCCGAAGCAACACACCAATCACAGAAGGTCATTCGTCTGATATTCAGCTTAGAAAACAGATAAAAATCGGGGTGGGAACGTTGTTCTTCAATCGGGAACTTGCACATACCAACGAAATGACTCTCAGTGAAAATTTGTATTGAATTTATAAAACTCTATTATCAAAATGGGATGAATGCCGTGGAGGCCAAATACGTGATCTATGTACCCCACATGAGGGATTTAGTAAAGAAATTCAATTAAATTAACTGTATATGTATTAGACCGCTATCCGGATAACCAACTGTTCCTAAGGACGATGTTGTGGAAGAGTATCATGCTAACATTGAAAATTATGTGCACTGGCCAGATATGAATGTGCTATCTGTGGCCAAATAATACGTCAAAATTACTATTTTGGTGCGGTAACCGTAACCCCCAAAATAGAATGAATGCCATGGAAGCCTTGCTTGTTTACCACCGACACCATCACCGAACATGTGATCTATGTAAACCCCATAAGAGTGATTTAGTAAAAAAATTCAATGGATTTGGTTGTACATGTAACAGACAGCAATCCGGATGACCAACTGTCCCTAAGAATGCTGTTACGGAAGAGCATCATGTTAATACCAAAAATTGTATGCACCGGGCAGACATGAATCCGCAACCCGTGGTACCAGTTCCTTTACACGACGCCAAAATAACTATTTTGGTGCAGAATTGCAAGCAGAATTTTTCTCGGCTCATACTTCTTTAAGAAAGCGACGCCAATAACGCTTGCAACATGCTCTGTAACAGCCTCCCGCTATACCGCCTTGATGCAAAATTACTCCATACCAGAATTGCTGCAGCGCAGTGCACTTAATGACAGTGTTTGGATGCAAGATGGTAATATAAAAATGTATAAAAATGAAGGCATCCACATATGAAAATGTCTGTTCGCAGGTCTCTAGAGCAGCATTATGGCTACTGTGTCATCTCACGCCATTTTCCATTTCCATGACTTCCGCGATCCCCCGACCCCTGTTTGATGATTATCTAGTTTTAAGATTATCTTAAATATAGAGAGTGCATGTACAACCCGCAATTTGAAAGACTATAAATATGGGATTACAAAATCCCCCATTATATCGGTTCTGTTTTATTATCCACAGTCTCCAGCATGCAATTCGTAATTGCTTGTGATGGAGCCATGTGATTTTCTATGACCTATGTTTTCATTGCTGATTAATGGTTTGATTCTGTCTTATTCAAGTTTCCTCCGTGTGCCTCAGTTCATATTTTTTTCGTTAGCGGGATTGTCTTTTGTCTTTAGACAAAGTGTCCATTTTTTGTCATACACATACAGCCCAAACCTTTTTTTGGAGTTTGACATGCACTGGCTGAATATTTCACAACGATGAAAAAAAGGGCATTGCCATATGAAAATTTTGAGTTTTCTATACCTATAACTGTGATCGCGACTTCATTTTGTTACCGTTCACAGAATTTCGAATTCATGCTTCTGAATAATCATAGTATCTGAAATTCCATCGCTATCGATTGAAAAAATTAATTATTAGAACTCCATAAATCGGCAAAGCTCTTTTTATGACCATCCTATAGATCAGAATCTTACTATCTTAAAATGAGAATTAAGAGAAAAAATAAAGCTACAATGGTTTGACAGATGGTATATGTCCAAAAAAAAAAGAGCAAGTTGCAACTTTATTCCTAATCCAGAAATAAAAATAAGAAGATACCATTCACTGGTAATCCAAATTATATCAGGACTTGGGAGATTTCCTGCATACTTCCAAAGATTTGGAAGCATGCAGGAAAATAAATGCATTTGTGGAAGAATCGGTACTGTTTACCACTATTTAAAGTAATGCATAGAAATCTCAGAAATAAGAAAAAATCTGAAAGTTTAAAATAATGACTTAAGTACAGTACTGATGGTACCAGGTAATCTTAAAACTCTGAAGGACATGATGTCAAAAATTGTCAGCTTTTTACCTACTGTTTGTTTGTTTTAAAGTGTTCGGATTTCTGTTGTTGTGAAACTAGAATTTGGAGAAATATTTAGAATTTCGAGGAGATTTTTTCTTAGATGAGGAGGAAGGACAGTAATTGACAACTTTGTGGCCAATTACATCGAAGAAAATATCAGTTTGACAAATCGGTCAATGTAAGGATGGAAAACGTTTAAGATAGCAGCCAGTCACAACAAATCCTGTCGATACTGCTACGTTCAGTGGTGACGGGGTGCTCGGTTGTACATAAGAAGAAGAAGATCAGAGTCTTACTCTAATCAAATTTCAAAAACATCGGTTTTGAAATTCACAAATTATCTGATTCTAGAATTGAAACCGTGTTTATAGAAGATTACTTGTATAACCAATTCAAAATTCATGGTACCTACTTCAGTTTTCCAAGGACTAAGTCGACCCATTGGACACTTAGTGAAATTACTTAGTTAATTTTAAATATAAAATTATTTTGATTGAAAACTTAATTTAATAAATTAATAATTAGAAATACATTAATAAAGAGCTTAAAAAATGCACCAATATAGTATGGTGGTAATAGGTCGATAGATATAACATAAGAATTATAGATATAAAAAAATCGTTTTCATAAGTTAGGTAAAGTTAATGTTTCATAAAATCTGATTCACCTCCTTCCGGGTATGAATTAAAATTGGTCAGATCTTGTTCCATTATTCTCTTTAATTGCAATCGATTAAATATATATCAATAATGAGAAGTAAAGAAAAAAATGACAAATTTCAAAACATTCGTACTTAATACAATTCATACCCACTATTAAACCGCACACCACTCTCCATTTCAAAATTTTTAATCTTACCAGTGGCTGCATATGTCTGCCTCAAATGCAGACAGATGAATGCCTCGAATGCAAAATGATGAGATCGAAGTTGAGGACGTACACCTCAGAGCCACGCTATCTATTGAAAAATCAAAACTCAAAATTTCCGGAGCCTCCTTCGTCCAAAGAAAAAAAGAGAATTTATAATGCCATTCAATAATTCTTCTAGTAATTAATTTCGATTCAATTTGATCCGCAATTTTAAAGAAATACCATTTTTTGGAATCGTTTACCCTGCATCAAATGAGAAATAAAGTAAGAATATTTAAGGAATGATAAATTGTTTAAATAAAAAGTTCATTTCTAAATAATTGTTCACGCTTTTATGAGATTCAAGATCTTAATTAAAGCATCAATATTAATTGAAAGTGATAATTTATTAGATGCGCTTGAGGGATTCTCTTTAATAAAATTGGCTTTTTTCATTAAAAAATTATAATTATGTAAATGCAAACGTGTTTTAATTTAATCATGCAGAATTAAATTCACTCAATTATTATATTAATTACTTTCTTTTCATTGATGAATCGCTTAATTAAAGATTTCATAAAATAATCGAGTTATAAATTAAACAGCTTTCTCAAAATGACTGTTGCCAGGGTTAATAGTTTAAAAATTTCTTTTAAAAATATCAAAGATACAGGTTTATTTTTTCCTTGCATTCAAAAGAAACGTTTTTCAGAAAGTTCACGAATATTTAAAATTGCACAGCTGAAGATTATTTTTCAGTATTTGGCCATTTTATTAAAATCATTACCTATAATACGGCATTTAATCCTAAAACAAGCTAAAAATAAATATTTGGGAAAAATTGATCATAATCGATAAACATGACGGTTATAATTAAAGTTCCACTTTGAAATGGTCATAAAAGGAGAACTACTGGACGAAATGTTATCAAATTTGATAATGGTTTATAGGAGGTAATGGGAAATTCTTTTCACCAAAAAAATCAAAAACTCAACCTGTGGGGAAATGGCAATATTGTTAAACAATATAAGACATGAAGACATGTGTGAACGATTAAAATGTGTTTAATCGTTTCTGAAACGTGTTACAAAGAATGTTCACCATTTTATGAATGTAAGTTAAATCACATTACTGCATTCTCAACAATCTCATTAAATCGCATTACCGCATTCTCAACTTTTTTTTGCCGAAAAAGAAATTCCTATGCCTTTCTTCAAACTATTACGAAGTTTAATAACATTTGGTCCAATAGTTTTCCTTTTATGACCATTTCAAAGTGGATCCTTAACTATAATTACCCTGCAGAATGCAATATAAATTCTTAGTGTAATATAAAAGTCGAATAACGGATTATTTATAGATTTTTTAGATTATATAAGAGTTTCTTAAAAATTTTCTCAAAATGCCTGCGGATGACATTCTTTGCCTCATATTTAATGTCTAAAAACAAAATTAATTTTTACTCGAACTTATTGCCGTTCTTTGTATGCGAATTCACTGTCTTTGACTTAAAATGTTTTTCCTTCATCTTTAAATTTTTATATTTTAATGTAATATTATTCCTTATTTTTTCGGATTTATTATTTTTGTTGAAATTTTTTAAAAACAGCGAAATTGATTCACTAATAATTGATAATGACTTATTAATGAAAACAAAGGTTTTAATATTTTAAACCAAAGATTTTATTTTAAAATTTATGAAAGAAGTTCTGTTCTATTATTGGTTCGCAAATAGGAATAATTTAAATCCTTTAAAATTAGAAAAAATAACCCAACAAAGAATTAAAAGATAAGCATTAATAAGCATAACTAAAAAAATTGAGATCAGGTAAACAATTTTCTTATTGTTTATTTAATCTCAAGTATTATCTCAATTCGTGTAATTAAATATTTAGATAAACGCAAAAGAAATCACGTAATACAAATATACTATCAACGACTAGCTGTTTTGTCTTCAAATTAGGCCAGGTTTTTATTTATTTAAACCTCTTCTGCATAATTTGGTTTATACGCTTTCAGGTTCAATACCTGATTCCATCAAAGAATCCTGGGTAAGCGGGTCTGATCCACATTAAATCCGCCGGAGCCAAATGTCCTCAAGCATGGAAGTTCTGAGAGAGAGCAACCAGCTCAGGTGTCATCTGACCGCGGTTCAAAATGGTGAGGTCCGTCCCAAAATACCCCTAGTGCTGCTTCAAAACGGGACGTTAATAACTAAACCATAACTTGGAGTCCTTGGTCCCTTAAAAATGATTTTTAAACGACAAGTTGTGCTAGGCAAGAGGTTAATAACAGCCTTTAATCTGAACGTACTTAATAGTCCAAAACCTTTGGACACAAATCATTTTCTTCTAACATTTAATTTCATTCCTTTACTTATTCCTAATTCAAAATATTCAATCGATTCCGACATTCCAATGGAATCGACTGCATATATATCTAACAGCACATTAGTTGCATTAAAGCATACAGAAAAATAATTTAATTTGAAACTACAAACATCATTTACCAAATATATTTCTCAAAGTACACAGAAAGTGTTCTGTAGAAATTCCGCAAAAAATGAAGTAATGTAAAATGAGGGTTCAATTCGCTACTATTTTTTTCCAAAAATGTTAAAAATGAACCTTCAAACTTTAAATTTGAACAATTGAAGTAAAATCTAAATAATGTAATCAAACTTATTTATTATTAATGAACACGATTTGAGTTTCACTGTAATATTGAAAAGTATTTTGCTAATTACGTAAAATATTAAGATGTTTTTAAAATCTTGTTCGAATTAAGGAAAATTTCAAAGACAAAATTGACTTCAATGAAAAAAGACATTTGTATTTTAAGGAGGTGTCTAAATGATTAATGTACAATTATACACTGGTGCCCAAAAGAATAAATAGTAATTACAAATATTTTCTATACTTGTTATATCATTTTCATTGATCGTAACGTTTGGAAATCTATGATCCTAAAATGAACTTTTATCTGAATTAAAACAAAGTTTAGAGGGCGAGGAAGGGATACAAATTTTTTCTCAGCCATATCCCACATATGATTCATAGGAGTTAGATTCAGTGAGTGAGTAGGCCACGTTAGATATTTTGTGTTTTAAGGAAGTCGTCGATCAGCCTTTCACAATCATAAAGTGCGTTATCATACACAAAATTTGGAACGACAGCACCTTGATACAAATGAACATAAGGCTCAAAAACTTCATCTATGTATCTTTTAGCATCCCATCTTAAAGGTATGCAAGTCTGTTCGGACATCCAGTATAATGCCCCCTCGTACCATAAATAGCCTTGAAGGAACATGATGTATTTCCTTGTAAAAACAAATCCATGTCTTGCCGTATCGTTAATAGATGAGAATCATTTTTCAGCCAAAAAGGTGATATCACTGTAGAAAATTGTTCCAAATTCCAGAACTGATATCCTAAATTCCAGTTTATGCTTAGAAATGAGAAGAATGTGAATGACTGGTCATCTGGTTTAGAAACTGCATAATTGAGTCTCCTTTAAACATTCTGAAGTCATAGCATGATTATTCTTGCTCAACCTCGTACTAGTTGTTCTTATTTCCTGCATTTTGATGTTGAGAAAGCACACATTCACAAATTTTGATGTTGAGAAAGCACACATTTACACATTTTGATGTTGAGGCACATTCATAAATCAAGATACTTTGGTTTGTGATCGCTGAATTCGGTCATTCAAGCATTCAAATGATTCTCCCTTTCAAAAAAATGCTCTATTCTCTTTTTCGTGTCATCATTAACATGGCTCCTTCACATACAAATTGAACCAAACATTTGAACTGCTCATGCCAAATAAGCCGATTTATCAGATAGCCGACGTGCACATCTGTTTTGAACATGAAGACGGCGACTGAAGATGTTTTGGATTAAGACGAAGACGCTTCACCTTCAATAGATGATTTACCACAAGTTAATTTGAACAAATTCAGCAATATTTATTCACGTTTTAAGACTTATGCTTAAATTTCGAACAACAGAGTATTTTCGAAAGTTATCATTATAACAAGTACGGATTGGCTTAATTTCTTTTTAAATTCCAATTAAAAATTCGAAAAATTGCTCCAAAATACAATTATTTTATTCAAAACTATAAGTTTGCTAAATTTTATAAATTTTAGTTAAACTGTTTTCCAATACGGAGCGAATAGGTACGTTCTTTATCCTTATTATTAAAAATCAATGCAGGCAGATTTAAAGCCGTTTCAAACAACAGCACACATTAAAGTTGAGTTTGGACTTTTCACCAGCTATTTAATTATTATATTTTATTCACTAAAAAATACATATAAACAATAGAATTTGATCTTAACTATATATAATATACAGGAATCTTAGTATAAACAATAAGTTTACTTTATAATCTGAGAAAATAATGCATTACTGAAACTAAGAAGTATCTGCTTTAATTAGTAATTTATTTAATTAACTCTCAGAAAAACAAATATTTTCACAAATGTTTACATTTTTAGCCAAAGGAACACGCTTAAGCAATGCCATTGACAAATATATGAGATTAATTTTTTTATAAGTAATTCATAATGAACTAAAGAAACATGTCATATTTTGAATTCCACAAATATTATTAAGAAATTTAAGAAAATAGGTACACTTAGGTATTTTATAAATGTCTAACTTTTTCTAAACTTCATTCTTCCTTCGTTAAATCCAATTTTAATACACATATTTTAATTGATTAACAAATATTCATTCATAAATGAACAAAACTTGAGGTTTGGAAAAAAATAAACCGATATTTCAAATCTTATTTGTTACTTTTATCGTTAATAAATCGTCAATTATTTTTATCAAAATCTTATTTTTTTGCAGCAACAACGTTAAATGAAAAAAAGAAGAACATCAAAGATAACCTTTTGTTTTCAAGCCACAAAGGTTAATCACTATGACTCGTATTTGCTCTTAATTTAGGATGATTTTTTTTTCTATTTTAATGACACTTAACAAATATTTTGATTGTTGAAAGCTAATCTTTAAGACTTTCTTTCATATTAATAAGAGTAATAATTTTTTTAACCTTTCTTTCTTCAGAGATATTCTTTTTTATTTATGAAATCTTATCGCACCGAACTAATTATATTTATTCTTGCGGAATTAATGCGATAGATTTTGCTAACAAATGAATTCTGTATCTATGTATCTAATAATTGATGATAGAGAGTTTGTGGAAGCTGAAATTTTAGATGTTACTTACAAATTAATGAATTGAATTGAAACCTTTAATTAATACATTTGAATTGAAAAAAAATGGACAATTTTATATTTAAGTCAAAAGATAATTTTATATCAACCTAATGTTTTGATTAGTTCATATTACGGTAAATAAATCTTTTTTTATTATTATAAGTTGCGAGATTTTAAAGTAGAAATTAATTATTACCGAAAGAGGAACGCTGTTCAATTGTTATACAAAATAATTTAGAATTTCCACTCTTCTATGAGGTGCACTGTAAAAAATATTTATAATATTATTTCCAACAGCAATTAATAACATAATAAAGAATGTTAATATTTTTATGGATGCCAAATCACTGTCTCCGAAACTTGATGACATTTGATTACTGGCAAGAAAACTGAAGGTTGTATAGAATGCAAGAATTATAGTGACCTTTTTATCAAGAATCGAGAGCCTATTTGAATATTTCATATTATCTCATGGAGACTATATAAATGGCGGCGCACTCACGAGCAGAGAATTAGGTGTAATCTTAAGTTTGGAAGGACAACTCTGTTTTCACTCTGAAGGCTATCGTTGCTACTAATTAATAACGATTTGCTATTCCCCTGTGGGTTATTGTTGGTTTCTGCAAGTACTCTTTCTGTATATGGAGCTTTTTGCTTCATATATTCACCGAACGTATCTATAGAACATATAAAATTTATGCGGGAAAAAAGGAACTGAGGTTCGACGGTTAAAAAAAATCTGTTATTATTATATGACATAATAATTAGTCATTATGTGCTTTTATTTAATCAGGTTATCTGCATGAAAAAGAGTCAATAATAGTTTTGCGCTGTTGTAAATAGAATGAATAACACTCCATTTTCGAACCTTTCACAAAGCACTTCTGAAAGATTTAAATTCGAGAGACAGTGGTGATTTTATGCCTGAAACTCGGATTAGAGACTTGAATTAGAAATTCCATTACACATCATGCACGTAAATAATTTAAATTCATAAATTTTAGATATGTTTACGATATTTTAGTGTGATTTTCTTGTTGATCAAATTGTTATCTGACCTCTTATTCAAAATGACAATATTGACCTTTTGTAGTTTCGTAATGAGAAGTTAATGGATGGATTGCTAAAATAAATAATTTTCATTTATTCAAACAATATCACCCGAGTACAATGCTTAATGCTAGCCAAATGGAATCGATTGCTTGGAATACGTTGCATGTGAGATATAACTTTGTAGTTGAAATTTATAGCTTTCCATAAGATGTGAATTCCCAACATAGTGCCACAGAATATGCAGATTTATGTTATATGATATGTGCACTTACGTTGTTATATTTCATGGACCATTATGTTAGGCCGCCAGTTGAATATAATCCATTAGATCTCAAGTCACAATTCTAGCATGGCAATGCAAAGATTGCCATAAAGTCATTATAATCAAAATTCTTAATTTCGGAAATTTAAGGAATTATTCATAATATTAATATTGATATATTGAATAATATTTTAATTTTGATATTTCTAAGTTTTTAGATTTTTGATTCTTTATGTCAAGAATAATTTTACCACATATTTTTTTTTCTTTTTGCATCACAAATTTCGAAGAAGAAGAATTACCGAAAAGCAGAATTTTCTAGGTAATTGAAATGATTGAATTGGTAATTGGTAAAAATCTAATTTATGATTTGAAGATCATCTATTGTTTACATCTAAACAATTTCTTCTTGTTTGTGAAAATACAATTATTGAAAATGCTCACTTCACGCAGGCATAAGCTTGATTCAAGAGCCAATGTTAAATAGAAATCGTAAAAAACGGAAAGGTAAAGCAAAATTTGTAAAAATATCCTTAGCCTGTATAAAATATAATTGGAATAAAATAATTGATAATTAGATAATTAAAATAATTGCCTAATTGATAATTGATAAGAAACAAAGGAGTTCACATTTTATTTAACTATTTTTTACCGTTCAAATATTTATATTTTCTCGGCTTCAATTAGCCTATTACTAGTATTAAAATTTATTTTTTTAGTTCTTAAGAATTCATTTGTTTCGTTCATAAATGAAACAACTTCTATGTTTCATCATCTTATCTTAAACTTCTAACTTTATTTTACATTGAGGGATAAATATTTTACGATTTCGAATGAAAATGAATAAATCATTTGCTGTTATAACGCCAAATATAGTATGTCTATAAAATAAATCTTGATAGTTATTGTTTCTAAATCAAACACAATAAGTGTTAGGAAAGGAATATGCTAAATGAGGATGAAAAATCTGTGGTAAGTTTATAGATGAGTCAGTCATCCAGCTAAAATGTCGGAAAGGAGGATAGATCTGATAGAGGGGACTGATATCTTCATTGCCGCATAATTTCTTCGCAATTAGAAATATTAATTAATTAAGACGAATTATCGACTATTTATTGAAAAAATTATAGTGTATGTTTCTAAATCATTCCAATTGCTAAGGAATTATGGGATACAGAAGAGATTTTTCTCTAACATCTAACATTGATTTTAATATAAGTTACAACGCTTTGTTGAAATACACTGCAGGAAAAAACATACCGAAGAGCTTTGGTTTAAATTTATTTGGTTGTGTAGTTTATTGATGCAAGAATCATATTTGGATATATTGAGCATATAAAATGGTAAAATTGGAATAGATTTTTAAAAACACCTTTATTAAAATATAAAAGCAAAGTTATCAATATCAAAACACTAAAAATATAGTAATTCAAATAAATTATTTTTAGCATCTTAAAATTAAATTGTGTTCCATGAAAATTCAAAACAATAATGTAATACAGAAATATTAAGAAATAGAAACAATAAAGACAGGAAAAAAAGTACTAAACATAAGTAAGAAAGTCACTGACAAATCGTTTTAAGAACTTAATATTACATTTAGAGCATAAAAAAGGAAGAAAAAACTTTGGCTCATTTTCTTTATCACTGCTACAAATATGAGAAAAGGAAATTTTATGCATAAATCTAGCTCACCTGGACATTTGGGAGAGAAAGAAAATATGTCCTATTGAAACGCACTTGGAAACCTAAAATGATTAATGTATCTGCGGAAGCTAATTATTTAGAAGAGCGAAAATTTATTCTCTACTTTCCGGTAAATTCTTTTTGGAAGAATCTTAAAAATATACGAATGACGTTAATTACAAGCCATAAAGTCAAACCATAAGAATGAAACATTGCAAAAATTATAAAAGTGTTAGTTCATGTTGTATAATAAATTAAAAATATATATATATCTTATATCAATTTATAAATTCTTTTATAATGCATAGATGTATTTTTGAAACAGAATTGTTCTAAAATTACCAATACAAACATCGGAAAAATGCTGAGTTTTATTGATGTTCAATGTAGCAATAGTTAAGTTACATTTTTTTAGATTTAGCCCTATTAATGAATCAAGGTAAATTGGTGAATAAAATAAAAAATCCATTATCATCGTATAGAATCTTAGATTTTGAAAACGACTCTATGAAAAGTCTATGCAATATAAACTTAGAGATTTCTGAAGCGTAATAGTAGATTTAACTCAAATAATTCTAGATACATCTCTGTAATGGCGACTACATGAATTTTGATGTTTCCAGCAGAAGGAAATCGAATCGTTACTTAATCAATCAATCTAGATTAAAAATGTCTTTAGGCAATTTGACGCAAGAAAATAGAATTAAAATGTTTTTTAAAACACAATTTCCATTTCTGAAATTTCAAATATGCAGCTAAGCAAACTGTTTTAATTATCTTTAATAAAGACACTGACATGAAACTACTCACAGAAAAACAGATTAAAGCTAAATTAATCAAATAGTAATAAAATACCCCACAAAAATCATTCACCAATAAAATTAGAGAAAATGATCAGTAATAAAAATTTTGACGAATTATATCTTAGATTTATTAATTATCATAAAGTTTAGCACTTTTTCAAATTAAATATATATATATATATATATATATATATATTTCTTTCTTAACTAAATTTTATGCTCTGTTGAATCGTAGCAATTAGCATTTGGCATTAGATTAAATTCATTTTTTTTTTAAATTTTTAAATAGTGTTACAGCTTCACGCCGATAGATGGCGTATCTGTCGAGTACAAAGTTCTGTTAATTCCTTTTTTGTATCAGAACGTAGAGTGTGTAAGAACGATTCTGTGAGAAAGACGAGGCATAAAACTGTGAGAGGTGTCCTAATCTGTAACAGTCTACATGAAGTGGCACAAAAAATGTGTCCGAAAATAAAATGGTGTTCACCAGAAAGAAATGAGTAATTATTTGTAGAGAATTACAAATAGAACTATAGATCGTGAAAGCAGACTTGCATGAACCTGAAGAAAATATTTTTAATTTATGGTAAACAAATGTATAAATTATTATTACAAAAGCATAAAATAAACATTCCTTCAATCATAACCTCCAAAAAGACATTTTTCTATACAATTCGATCAAGGATAACAAAAAAATAATTCAATAAAATTGTTCAGGAGAGGCATTGATGTCTTTCAGAGAATCGGAAATTTCCAGAATAATTCACAGATAATGGTACAAGTGGTGTTTCTATGTTTTTCAAATTGGTTTAAGAAATTTCAAATATCCCTTGTACATGGATATTGTCTAAAGGAACAAGTGAAACCTTTTTAAGTCATTCTTTGAGAGATGAGATTTATTTCTCTTTTGACATAAGGGCCATTCTTTCTTGCATTTGCCCATTTATGTGTTCTTTTGTAGTTTTCTAATTGACTGCGATGCACATGTTGATACCGTAGGATATGCTAATCAATATGTCTAGAAGTAATTACAGTGAATGACTTTTTAGAGTGAAAATCTTTAGAAATATACTAGTTATAATTTATTATTGGTTAATTAATAATTTATTATTGGTTAATCAATAAATTTACCATTAATAAGGATTAAAGAAAAAAATATGAAATCATGCAAAAAATATTTAAATATAGTTTAAAATATAGTTAAATAAATGACTTCGATCAATCAGATTTTAAAAGATAAATTATGTTATATCTATATAAATAAAATTGAGACGACATTTTTGTATACTGTTGAAATTATAATTTTTGAATAAAATAACCATCATTAAATTTTATTCAAAGGCATTTGAAACATAAAGAAGATATAGAACAAATTAAATCATTTATATTTTATTAATTAAAAACTATGTTTACTGTGGAGTATTTGCAATGAAAAATTCTTCTGATAACTCACGTAGAAGGTAAATTAGTCAAATATTAGTTTGTATGCTATAGACATCCTAACAGTATGATATCCAGACATAAATTTGACCTTGACATAGCACACACGTTCATGAAATTGGCCTAGATATACAAAGTAATCTTTACTTTTACAGTTTATATACCGCTAGTTAAAACTAATCTGTAATATAAATTCCAAAAACTTCGGACAATAAATGACATGTAAAGAATTCTTTTTCACATTTAAAAGACTGAAAATATATTCCCTTTTAGAGAGGTAAATTTGCTACACGAAGCAAATATGGTACAAAAATGCACCCTTTGAAACACTATTTTCTGTAGTTGATGGTTTTCAAACGTGATTATCAAACTTCCCTTCTACATGTCTAGAAAATCGCATTAGCTTTACCACCGATTTGACTCTGGAAAGAAATTGTCGAAATTGACGTAATTCATTGACGTACATTTTCCCCTTCCTCCTTTTTATTTAATTTTTATCTCGATTTATTAATGAATTGTTATCTTATATGAAAAACATCGCCTTATCTTGCATAACCACTTACAAAATAATCTCATTGTCCTGCCATTACTCTATTCGCCTATTATATTTGGAAGTTAAGAACCTTGAGTTCAAACCCTCCGTGACACTGCACTCAATTCAGCAAATCGATTCTCAATGAGCGACACTGTCGCTATTATATTCTCTTTTTGGCATTGATTGAATTTAGCAGTCAGACAGTCTTAATTCTTTTCAGTCAACAGCCTTCTTCCCAAGCAGGTTTCTGAAGTAAATCAATATTTCCAATCTCAAGAATATAATCAAAGTATGTGTTTATAAGCTAGTCAAAAATTATAATATTATGGGTTGAGGAAATATTTAATGTAGAGGAGGTATAAAGAATTTAAAATAATAGAATGAGACACTGGGAAAAGGAAATATTGAACATGAATACTTGGTGAACAGAAAGAGATTAATTGGATAATCACTTGGGACCCAAATTCCTTCAATAAAATAATAAAGTTGGGAAAAGTAAATAAGTGATAATTTCACCTGATTTTTTGAGAGGATAAATGGCGTAAAAATTTTTTCCTCTATATCTTTCTTTACAGGTGGGATAAGGAAGGAATGTGCTTTGAGGCAGTTCATCATTAGCCATTTGGTTTCAGCAAGGGTAAGGTTTAGAAGTTGTATTCTTCTTATCTTCATAAAAGCTACTTACAACTACTAGCTATAATTTGGCCTTATCTTCACATTTTTAAATATTAGTATTATATTTTCATACCTAAACAATTCGGAAATAAAAAAAAATATTTATAGTATTGTTCATAGTTAAGTGATGCTCAAGATAAGGAAAGCAGATTATTTTACAAACTATTAAATATAAAAAAGACACTTGAAATTGATCTGATTTATTTTTACTAAAAATGCACCGATATATCTATTTTGGTAAGTGGTTTTAAATAAATCAATACAACGAAATAAAGCTTGTCTCTATCCTTAGTATAAAAAATTTTCCCCTTTTGTCCTATACTTATTTTCGAATATCGGTGTTTTGGTGTTACTGCGTAACAAATGAGCATAGTTACATCAAATACTAATAAAAATGCCTAGATAAAAGTTAAAATATGCATTGCAATACAATAAGTTTTGATGGTATAATTGATATTCACAAAAATAATTTAAATTTGCAAAATTTTTTTATTTTATGTGGAAAAATTCACTAAAATAACTCGAAATTACATATTTTAAATAGCTTATTGACGTAATAGAACGTTGTTTTTTTAGATTTACAGAAGAGACTATAAAATAAATAAAAAATCGGGATCATGGTTAAAAAATAACATTTCAAGACTATTCAAAGAAAATTGAATAAATATATTTCTCTCCAGGAAAGATAAGAATGATGCTTTTACTCTCTCTTTAATCAGCAAAATACATTCACAAGGGGAATACAAGGTAAAAATAGCAATTGTACTTCAATTTTCATATATTCTTAGCTCAAAAATAAGCATGTTTTAAAAAGATTATGGACTGATATCTTTTTATAAATAATTTAAACTTAAAGATCTTTTACTTTTCAGTGCCTCAATGTTTTTGTCTTATTCCTTTGAATTGGAAAAAAAAATATTGCTGTTTTCCATTTTTTAGAAGAGTTCAATGACTTCAAATATTAATTAGATTGTTACTATTTTTCTATAAAAAGATCAAAGAAGTTCTTTGAAGCGGGGAATTGAAGCTCCAGGAACAAAATTTGAAATGTATCTTTGAAAGCTGATAGTTACATCTGCACAAATATGCAATCCAATATTTTCAATTTCTTTCATCAAAAATTCGATATCGCTTGCGTTTAAATTAAGCTTCTCTTTAGTATTCTATGCGCTACAAAAAAGAAGTGCAAATTTTATTTGCATGTAATTAATTAGCTAATTTTTTCATCATCCAGAATGTCGAAGCCATGTTATATACAGAATATATACAAATAAAAAATTTTAAAAAAATATTAAAATGGAAATGCAACAACAACAATGTAATTGGATTAAATATAGTAGAAGAGCGCAAAAAATGTCATATTAGGGAAAAAACATACAAATATATGTACCAAAAATGTTGGTTTTATTAAATTTCTTTAATACAATTATTGCCTTTAATTTCTTTATTATTTTGATTCCTACTCGCTTGCTAAAATAACTTTTAATGTAAAAACAGAATTGTTTCGTTTTTTTTCTGTCGATAGCATAGGTGATAAACGGTATTTACCGTTTCTGTGATCATTTCGATTTCATTCCAGGAAGATACAAAGCAATTTCAACACGCTGCTTTACTTTACACATTTATATGCTTTACTGATATATCATTTATATTTGCTTACTTTTTAAATAAGGAGATATCTGATTTAAGTTGTAGCGATATGTTTTTGATAATAATGATCTAAAAACATTTACTGGCAAAAATATTATTTTTCCAGTTTAAGCAGTTTATGAGATATCTACCAAAAAAATATTAGTTATTTATTGATCTATTTATTAATACTTCCCATAAAAGTGCTAGTTTTACTTGAAATAATGACTTATATAAGAATAATTCCATTTTAATCAAAGATATCGATATGAATTAGTACTTATAATTTTTTGAAAGAAAATTTATTTTACTTTGCTTACATATTTTTTATTCCTGGTTCTTTAATCAAAGTGAATAAATATCTTGTCTGCAGTTGAAATTTGCAAGACAGAATAGCTGTTCATCTTTTATATATGTTTGAAAGAAGAAAACAAAATATATAAATATTTGCACGTGGAGTTATTAATTAACATTATCTTCTCTATTTTAATTTAAAAGGCTATTCTCTGTTTTCTGACAATATTTTCCTTTCATTAATTATAAAAGAGAAGTTAGGTTCTATAGAAGGAGCTCTTAATCTTTAGTGTGTTAATGAATTTTTACTGAGAAATATAAACTATGAATTAAAGATTAAGTGAAAATAGGGAATCTTATTTGTTTTTTTTTCAATCTAAATTATTAAAAAAGATTAACATTGCTAGATCCACAGGTATTCTTCCTTCATAAAATATTTATGCCATGCATGAACATTAAGCTTTCTTAAAGAAGGGTGATCAAATAGAAATGCATCGAAACTTAATCACATTATACTTCAAAACTTCTTTTTCCTGACTAAATACTAAAATCAGTATTTCTAATGGACTTTAAATTGGTTTTATTTAAATTGAAAAAATAAAGTTTTTGAAAATGTAATTTTAAACACTTGTATGATTTATAAATATAACACCAAAAAGCAAATGGTTCAGTCATTTGTTTGATTTATTGTGCAAAAGATAGGCTTAATGTATTTCTATAGTACTGTTTGCTTCAATGTGAAATAATTATAGTTTAATATTTAGAAAGAGTTTCAGCATGCATATTTCAATGCTTTCTATTTGATGTTTTATGTTTTTTTTTAAATTTTATATCATAAAAAGTCGTATAGTAATAATAAAAAAAGGATTTAAAATCATTTTTATAGTTAAAATTCTTTATAACAAAGCTATTTAAGCCTTTGTTTTAATTTACGAAACAAATTAAATAGCTTCATTAAAATTAAATTTATAAGAAAAAAAAACGAACAAATAATGTATAAAATACCCAAACTGGTTGATGTAATTGCTTAACTTCCTATTATTTTATATGGATTTATTGTAGAGACAAGGAAGAATTTGATTTTAGCAAATTAATTTCTATAACTTAACTATCCAGAAATTAAAAACCCTTAAACCCTTTTTTAGTCTTGTAAATATCTTAAAAAAATGAATATTGAAAAGTACTCTAAAAGTCTAAGAATTATCTCGTAAGAAAAGAATTGTAGAAAAAAGGTAATTTTAAAGGTTAAATTTTAAACTACTTAGGATTAAGTTATTTCTAGGTATCGTATATCAAATTATAAATTGAAGTATTTTTAATATTTATATCATTCCACAAACAAATTATGCGACAGAATTTGCTTGATTCTCAAAAACATATATTCCTACCATTGCAAAGTGTTTCTAAAGATTAGATTTCGAATCTCTTGTAACAGGCCATGAGATCGAGAACCTAGTGGAGGTGGAACATATAAATGATCATCTTTCTAACTAACTGAGAAAAATGATATTGGATGGCATTTCCGTAGTTTTCACTAAATCAGAAAAAAATGTTTTTAAAGATTAGAATGCGAATTTTTTACACAGGCCATAAGATCAAGAGTCAAATTCAGGTAGGACATACACTTTACCCTGTTTCTAACAAGATGTGAAAATAATCCTGGATGACGTTTCTCTAGTTGTCAACAATTGAGAAATATAGCATATGTGGCCTAATCAAAGGTGCAACAGGTCACGGTGGAGAAAGGAAAAACATTGATAGACATTGAATTTTAAGTTCTTACTATTATCATGTGAGAACATGATGTTGTTTGGGTTAGGGGGTTTTGAAGCTCGAAATAGAGTAGGCAATGAATATTGAAGCTCGAAATCGCGTGGGCTATGAATAAAACATAAATGGCAATTTTCATCATCATCTTAAAATCGCATATATTTTTACCTGCTTTTACCAGTATTGCATTATTATTATATATGCTTCTTTGAAAGCAGATGCGTTTTTAAAAGGTTGACCTGCTTTTACCAGTATTGCTTTGTTATTACGTATGAATCTTTGACAGCAGATGCATTTTTAAAAGGTTGACGTAGAACTATGGCATCATAGCTGTTATTTCATCTCAAAATTGGTCGAGTTCCGAAACTTTGTCTGCCAGCTAGAAAAATTGAAAATGAAAGTTTTAAAAAAGATAATTATATATATATATATATATATATATATATATATATATATAGAGAGAGAGAGAGAGAGAGAGAGATAGTGACCTATAGAGAAGTCTCGTGATTGTTTCAAACCGGTTTAAATTGGTTAATGACTTAAATTAATTAAGACAAATGACGACTTGAAAAATAATAATGTTCTCACATGATAACTTGACATTTGCGATCGTAGATTTGACTTTTTTTTACATATTGTTGGTTTGGAATAAAAAAAATAACAAATCCAGTTAGTACAAAATAAAATTATAAGTCTTTATAGGGCGCGAACTCTAATATCATTCCTTAATTGTATTTAAGAAAAATATATGAGAGAAAGAAGATAAAGGCTGTTTATTGATTAATATAAAAATTGGAACTATATTTAGGAATTAAAATAACAATTATCCATCCAAAATTCAATTAAAATCTTTTTTCATTTAATTGCCATATAAAAAATTATTTTCTTAATACAGTCCAAATAAATCAAATAATAGAGATGCAAAACCTTTTAATTAGCTACTGAAGAACTTGATATTAACCAAAAAAAACTCTTTCACATTTTTCTCTTAAAAACATTATCGAAAAGTGTTTACTTTTTTCTTTATTTGACAAAGAATTAAGAAATTAAGTAATTATTTACTAATTATCGGAAAATCATGATGTCATTTACAAAAGATCCAAATAATTATGTAATTTAATCTTCACTGTAAGGAAAATCTCAAGAGATTATAATGGGAAGTTGTATTTTTTTTATAATGGACCAGCAAAGAAGTTTTATGATTGCTTTATGAATATACAACAGTTTTATTTTAGCACACATTTGACAAATGATAATTGAAATAGAAAGTTTATCAATGAAATTCATTTTTACAATATTTTAATCCCCCCCCCCTTTTCATGGAATCGTCTCTTTTAACTTGTTTTTGTTGATAAGAAATTCCAAAGATTTTGTGTAATTATCATCTAAATGGTTAGAATAAATAATGTTCAAATAGTAATAGAAATAAAAGATTACCAAGAAGCATTCCTTATTTAAAGAAAAAAATCAGAAGTTCTTTTGTTATTCCACACAGTACCTTTATTTGTTATATGCATTATATTTTCTTTTTCATTTTTTGTGACTTTAATTACTATTTTATAATGCATTCTTCTTTTAATTTTTAATTTTCAGTTCCTGCAAAATTAACCATTTTTGGCAACTAGTTGGCGAGTTGGTATCAAACTATAATTTTCTGTTAAAACGTTTGTGCAATTGTGTCTAAATAAATTCCTCAGTAAAATATTTTTAACTTCACACTTTGTTAGATATATAGCTCATATTGTTTTAGAAACAATTCACCATTTCGTTCGATTTCGACCGCTGTTCATTTTTGTATTAAGTTCTCTAATTTTCTTTCTATATCTTTTACATACTTTTATGTTTGTTGCAGGAAAGAGCAACAATGTTTAAAATTGATTCACTTGTTTAAAGAATTAAACCTTAATTGAAAGTACAACGAAATTTCAGAAATTTTATTAAAAACCTGCCTTTTTACTGAAATTCTTGGAATGGAAAAATAATCTGTGTCCTCATATCTTGATAATCAATAAAGAAGAAAACTTAGGATGAATGCCATTAGGTGAATGAACATTTTGTTCTGCATAAAAAATAAGTATCATCCTAATTAAAACTATCTATAAATTGCAAAATTAAATTTAAATTACTCTTAAAAATGTTAAACAAGAAAAATGCATCTAGAATTGAACCTTAGCCTGCTAGTAATAAAGTGATTGTCTAACAGACAGCGCTGGGGGGACGTTCCAAAGCGGTGATAAGTTACTAAAATATAAGCTACCCACAGAGTAAAGCTTAATTTCTAGGAAACAGATGGCTATAGTGCTTTAATATTTTTAAAAATAAACATCCTAGAAGTATATTGTCTAAATCTCTTTCAGAACTCAATTTTTCAACCTGTTCCCACTACTTATTAGATCGTAATAAAATAATTAGAAAGAATCTTGAGTATAATAACAATTTATTGGTTAAATTGAATTTGATTTTGAAATTTTTCAAAACGGAATTGCATTTCTAATGGGACAGATTAATAACATCAAAAGTCACATTGACACACCAGAAACGTTGGTTACTTCAATTTCTTGGCTATTGCATTTTCAGAACTGTTTCAATGGGAATTGGATCACCCCCACCCCCCAATTTCGGTAAATATTGGGAAGAAATGGCTTTTTCATGGAGAGGGTGTAACTATACCTTTAATTTATCTTGGTAAAAAGAAATATCTCACATTAACAGAAAAAAATCGCATGCATTTATCCACAGTAATAATAAAGGTTTAGAAAAAAAATGTAAAGAGTTAAAAATGTGTATTATTGAAACTGTACGTGGCATTTTTAACAGGAAATAATGTAAACCATGACACTAGTAAAAAAATTAATAACGCCAACATCACATTAATTGATAAGAATGTACTTGTTTCCTTCTGGGAACATTAAATTGCTCCTAGGACTTGAAATAATTTTCTAAGACTACTCTCTGTAATGAGATCGCTATCATCTACTGAAGTGCTTCGCAGAATCCGAATATATTCTCCAAAGAATCCTAACTTATGATATCACTGATGAAAAAATCGAGTCAATTCTGTAGTATTGTTTCTTATGACACTTAGAAAAGCCCGCTGTTACGAAGACAGCGATTTAAGCCGATAGAGGGTTTGTCTCTTGCTTTAATAGCTCCAGCTAGGGCCAAGAGTACGGCTTTGCCACTCACGCATCACTCTTTCGCTTGCACAACCCCTTTTTACATGAGGGCATATTCATACAACTCACAGATATAACAGAGGTAGAACAACCATGTCTGAACCGGGACTCGAACCCAGGACGCCCAGTTCACTGGGAAGACGCGCTACCCCTATGTCAGGACGCCGGCGAGTCAATTCTGTATTGTCAAATAAATATAATTTAAAGGTTTTGCTAGTAAATTAATTAACATAATTGTTCTATTGAAATCATTTCCGATGCATTAGTTTGTATTATTTTCTCGCAGGCAAAGCATATCATGTGACAATAATAAATATTGTATATATCAGAAAATTGTAATCGTCAGTATAAATTAAAACGAATCCCTCGAAGGAGATACAATTGCAAAAAAATTCCTGAACATATTAGACATTATTTAATGAAATGTAATTAATATCTGTCTAGTTATGGAAAAAGGCATATTATTTTGTATATTCATACATTGTAATTAATGAATCCCAATAGCAAAATTCTTCCTTCTAATAAAATGCGTTACAGAAAAATAACATTATATAGGTAGCTATTTTTATTACTTTTATGGTAAATATTCTAAAAATCGTTTTTAAATTGAGAAATAATTCTAAAATATTAATATCTTGAAAATTTATTTTTATATTCTTTTAAAAAGCATTTTAAATTGATTTTATAATTTGCATAATTGAAAACAACATTTTATGCAAATCTAAATTTTTTGTCTTAAAACCATGTGATAAGTTTCGAAGTTTCAGAATTCATGCATAAGATTTTTGTCCATAAATGTCTGAAAGAATTGAATTTTAAACAAATAGTTAATATTATAACCAGTTTGATTTAAAAAAATTTGAATTGGTATTGTATTAAAGGGTTTAAAAACATTTTCGTTTAAGACTTACTCTTTTCACATGGTTTGTAGAGATTTATTATATATTTTACAATATTCTAAGATACATATCAGTTCATTTGTGTGTACAATTACTTTTTGGAATACCAAAATTTTATGCATTTGAATATATGAATTTAAAAAAAAAACGTATATAACATTATAAAAACATTTTAACACGCACTATTAAAACACGAAAGATTCATTCAATTGTATTCAGATTAATAACTGAGATGATTTTAAAAATAAATGCCAGGTTAAACAAAGGAACATAATTCCTGTTTTTTCGGATCAGATTCAGTTAATTAACGAGTTTTAAATAAATTAACTACATTAAATTTAAAAATTTAGAATTCGATTAAAAATTAAAAAGGGAAAATCAATTCTTACACCTTTAAATATGCTATTTGATTAAATTCGAAAAACCAATAAAAATGATTGCCTTTAAAAAAATAAATCCAGATGCACTTGGAATATAAACAATTCAATTTAACGTAGGAAAAAACGGATGCACTAAAGAGTCGTTGAAATTGCAACTGAATTCAATTAATCAGAATACTTTTGTTTCAGTAATTTATTTTCATTTTCTTTATCGCCATTTTTAATAAAATGATAGTTATTACTAACAAACATCGCGCTGTATCTAATGGATTGATGAAGCTGCAATAAATGATGCAATGAAAAATTAAATTTGTAAGAAATGTTTGCTCTTTTATGAGATTTGGGATCTTAGTCGAGATATTAATTTTAATTGAATTTGGGAATTTATTAGTTGAAACGAAGACAATTTAATTGTCATGCGTTTTTTAAAAATTAAATCTCTATAAATGACTAAGCATTTACTTAATCTTTCATAAATATCAGAATTTAGTGATCATAATTTTTTAATTCTAGGATGCTTAATTAAGCTCCTCGTTATAGAAAAATGGCTTGGAAGGTTGTTCAAAAGATTGCTGCGAAGTTAATTAATCTAAGAATGTATGATAGAATAGCATTCAAGCAATTTTTTCCATTTATTTCAGATGGAAGGTTTTATCGAATTGATTGCTTTAATAAAATTTCCTGCTGAAACTGGGGCTTTCGATAATAAAAAATAGACAGAAATTTTGATATAAAACGAAAGCATATCTAGAATTTAATGACAACTGCTTCCTAAAATTTAGAAATTATATACTTTTGCTGAGTGATTTATTTCAAGATGAAATATGCTTTTACTTTCTTGTAATATTTTATATATTTTTAAATAATAATTTCAAGATTTGTAATTCATTTTTCGAAGCCATATTAATAAAAAAAAATTCTAAAAAAATAATTTTTTTATAGAATTATAGAATATCCCTATTCTTGTAACAAAAAGAAGAGATACATCAAAAAAAAAAAGGATAATACCTAGAATAGTGCTTACTGTCACGATGAAGTCAAATGATATAATACTACAATCTTCTGATAAATGTCTTCGTAAGACTGTAATCAGCAAATGTTAGATAAGAAACTGATTTGTCAAAATGAATTTGGATTTCATATATCACCTTCTAGGTTGGGAAAGGCTGACTTCTTCCACTAACACTGCTAGATAAAAGTCTTATCGACATCGATTTATTTCATTATTTGTAAAAAATAGTAGCGCAAATAAGAAGCATTTGGAACAATATTTATTATAGGTTAAAAATATTTAAAATAGTAAACCAAAATTATCTAATAGCCAAACTTCTTCATTCTATAGTAAGAAGAAAACTTCCTGGTTTGTAATAGGTAATATACATAGTCTTGACCATGCATTAGCATACAGTAGTGAATTATCACTTCTCAAATTTATAAACTATTATATCATTCAAAAACTTCATATTTGTGTACAAACATGACACATAGTCCAAAATTCTTTTTATAATACTTTCTTAAAACGATAGATGCCATCTAATTAGATAATAAAGCAGCCCGATGCCTTTTTCCCGACCATTTGAAACCAAAATTTGACACAACATTTCATTTCTAGTAGCATTATGTCATGCCAAATTTCATTAATTTAAATCATTGAGTTTACATGCATGAGAAAGTATAAACCGTCAGACGATCACAAATTTCAATTTGATATCTTTAACAGAGTTCGCTCAAATTATAATAAAAATGTACATTTAGGATATATTAAACCCATGGATCAAATTATTATGTATTTAACCTTTTAACGAATTCAATTGTACTAGGATAACCAGAGAGGCAGATTTCCTCCGAATGGATTTGTTTCAAAATTTGATGGAAATTTACAATTTGATGTTAAGAACATACAAGCAATTTTTTTCTAGTGTATGGTTCAAGATCTACTTCAAGGGGAGGTTGATGTACTTCACCCATCTTCCTAGGTCTCAACAGTTTTTGGGGTCGGGCCCACTTATTTAAGAGATAAACCACAAATCTCAATCAACATTCCATACTGATGGAACAGTGCAAAAATACTTTGTCTGCCTAGAGAAGTAACCAGCCCAATTCAAACGCAGTTGATGATGATGCTTGGTCCACAGAGGTTTATGAGTGGGACATATGCAACAGCATGCACTAAACTGTGTATATAAAAACTCTTTTACTTGGACTTGCATAGTATTGGGCTCTCAGCTGAGCCACGGACTGTTGCCCATTTTACTTTACTAAGCGATTCAGCCTCCGAAGTCCAATATCTTAGACTCTACTCTGGTTTCACCGCCATTTATCCAGTTTACATAAATAGTGACAACTGCGGATCGCGAACAACCTACCAGCTGTGCAATTTTAGAGATACGCTTCCGAGTCTTCAAAGAATACACATTTTTTCAATGAAGTCTTCCATTACACTCTGCCCTGTATCAAATCAGTACAAAAATAAGGCCAAGAAGCAGTTAAATATCATGTGGGAATGATCGTTATGTTTTGGCTCTTAGAGTATATGCTATTCTCGAATTATAGAATAATCTGTTCTTTTAAAAATATCTTACAATTCTTTTAATGCTGAAAAAGAAATATTATTTATTAGTCGAGTCTCAGTATTTAGAAATATAGCTTATTTCTTAGAACAAGAAATAGACAAAATATATTTCTTAAATTATTTACAAAATTTTGAATGAATTATTTGTTACACTTCTAAACTAGAATGTTTTTTTTTTTCCGTATACATCTTTTCCTTCAAAAAACAAAAACAAAAACATTTTTTTCCGATTATCAAAATACTTTGGCTGATATATTTTTGTCTCTTATTTGTTATTAATTCATTTTATGCGGATATTCAAAGAATACATATTTTAAAACATTTCTTTAAAAATTTTTTCCAAAATTAGTTACTTACTTTAACAGAAGCGCAGATGTATATTTCGTATTTTCAATTGTTTAAAAGTTTGTTTTTTTTAATTTTCAAAAATAATATTTTACCACTTGAATTGCCAGCAAAATATTCTGTTTTCCTTCGTAAAGGAACACATTCGAAAAGTAAAAAATAATCAAGAATCAAATCCTCTTCCTTTAATTTATTCTTTCTTTCTCAAACAAATCCTCAGTGATTTCACCTAAGGACTTGCTCTCGCTTTAATACTATTTATTGAGGAAGAAAAAAAGATCAAAGTGAAGCTGTTCTTTTGAAACCACGAAAGTTAATCACTCCCACTCATGCTTGAGATTCTACTCGGAATTCCACCAGTGTTTTTAAACCTCTTACAATTCTACTAGCTATCAAACGTCTTAATTATCGGAATTTATCTTTGAAACTTTGTAACGGAATAAAAAGAATAATTTTTTTTTCTGCAGTTCTCCTTCTCTTTCTTTACCCAAACTGATTGTCTTTCTAATTTTGTGTAATTGTCACCGATCCCAAAAGAATTTATTATTTCTTTTTTCCACAAAATTATTTCATAGATTTTTGTGGGAACAAATCCTTACCTTCACTCGCTGAACAGCTTCTTTCATGGGTTCTTGTGGGAAATGAAACAATGGTTGTTTCTAAATTATTGAGATGAGTTGTTTTTATTATTATATTTTGGTTGGAATCCTTTCAAATTCCCAACCAGTTGTAATATCAAAAATGAAAAATGAAACTATTAATAAATTTTTTTATCAGTTCAATCTATGATCAGAGTTCAGAGACCAGTACATCTGTTTTCTAAGATTTAAAAAAAAAAAAAAAAATGTGGTAAATTTCAAGAACAGTTGATTAGCTTCCAAATGGCCTTGGAAGTAGTTACTAAGAGAGTGGAAGGTTTTATAAAAAAAAAAAAAAAAAAAAAAAGATTTTTTCTGTGATAGATTTTTAAAGTCTTTGGGCCTCCAAAGCTTGATGTGAATCTCCCCATATTAATTATAATTCTCATTGTTATAAAGCAAAAATTTCATTAGTTTTTAAAATAATGAAATAAAATGCTATCCGTTTATGAAAAGTTCATTATCATACCTTTGCATTAAAGAAAATATATAATATTTTCATTTTATAAAAAATATCTTTTCACTTACCCTAAGTAGTAACCCTCGGGGGGGGCACCTCGAAATGAGGATGAGATGCTTCCGGCATGGTGGTTGGATCTCGCCATCCAACCACCATGCCGTTGTACACAAATAGGTGGGGGATCTGACTCCTCCTATCGATGACGGGACGTACTTCCTTCGGGGAAGGTTGTACAGTGGCCGGTGACAGCCCTTAGGACACAACACAGTTTCCACTAGTGTTGCTGTTGCGGTGGTCCGGTCATTCAGCCTAAGGATTTAAATCTGTGTGCCTTCGTGGTGTGTCGGAGAGTCAGTTGGTTCACTTACCCTAAATAGTGTTCAAATTACCGTGGTCTATATCCAAGTAGCATTTGTTGTAGATTTAAAGTGGCATTTCAATCTTTTTCCATTCTCTTTAGAGATACCATAATATTTTTTTCTTTATTTGCCAGTTAAGAATGGTGTCAACTAAAATATTTTTTTTTGCTCACTTTATACAACTAAATTCTGTTAACTTCTCACATTACAGATAATTTTTTCGAAAAATCTGATCAATCTATTACTGCATATTGCTTTATTAGGTCATATGATTTGTTCTATGGCTAATGTAGGAATAACTGTAAATTTCGAAAATGAATCTGATAGCTCCTTCCCTTCTTTTCAAGTAAATGAAGAAAAAAAATGTCTTTCCGCAATTTGCGTATAAAATCTTTACATACATCCTAAGACTGCAGAACAGGCCAGTGAAATTATGCACAATCACCACGTAATTAGATTCAAAAAAATAATTATGTTCTGACATCATTTTGGTACACGCTTTTAAAAATATCTAAACAAGATATATAATTTTCTTAGATACATTTTTATACCTCCAAAATAAAACTTATGCACAGAAACTAAAAATACATATCAAATTCCGAAGTATTTGCGAAATCCGAAGAATAGCGAAAATAAATTATCCCTATTTATAACATGTGTGTTGAATATTAGAAATGTTAATCCCAATAGACTAAATTTTAGTCACTGAATCATCAGCCATTTTAGTCACTCCTATACATATAACAATTCGTAACAAATCTGTTTCGTGACTACAATTGTATTATAATAGACTGAGTGCATTACAGAGGCAATGCACTTAAAATTACTGTTCATCTAATTTTTTTTAATTCTTCAATTTTTGTTCTTAATTCAATAATTATTTTGTTCTATGCATTGAAAGAAATGCTGACAATATTCATCGTTTTAAAAACAATTAATTCTCCTATACATTCTTAATGCAGGGATGCATTAATTCTAGACTCTTAGCAATCAGTACTGAAATCAGTGTGCAACAAAATCCTACTAAAAAAATACAAAACATTCTTCGAGTAGGAAATGGTGTATGTTCCCTTAAGACTGCATAAACGTTTATTGAGACCCAAAGGGTCGTTAACTTAACTGTTTTCTAGCTATTTATAGCCCACGCTATTTGTGGCACACTACAAATAATATGATCTCAATAATGATCGGTGGAACACTCTGGAACGTTTGAATAATTTTCCCTTAGAGACGACAGAAAGTGGTTTCTAACTTTTGGCTAATGTTGATAGAGCATATGAATTCAAAGATAAACATAGAAGCAATGAGGCGGGATACTTAACAGGTGATTTCTGATAAACTATCGATTTCTGTGTGATTGGAAATGGTTGAGACTTCAGCTGCAGTGACAAAAAAGAAAAACATTGACATAAGTCGTTTGACATCTAAAGAATCGTTTGGTCAAATTTAGAGCTTTGGATAGTTGGAAAGTAAAACAATGAAATTTCTATCCTATCACGAGAACGTACAATAAAACTAAATGACAAAATAGCTTCAGGTAATAATAATGTTAGAGGAATCTGTCTGGTGGGCGTATGGTACAAGAAATACAACAAGCTAAAAAACTGATGATGCCATCTTTGTTCACAAAGAAACATGAAACCCTGGTAAAAAATACAATTTAAACGTACACAAGACAATCGCCTGCAAAGATCAACAATATACACAAAAAAAAAAAAAACAGTAAATCGTCATTAAACAACAACAGCATAACAATAGTCAGAGTGCAGGTTTAAACCTCGTTTCTTGATCAGCGTTCCAAACAGAAAATTCATACGCATATGAATATCTCTACTCATATAGTCTGCATGGTAAGATTTTTTAACTTATCATTTCACACCACAATACACACCCGTTTCAAGGGCTCATATGGCTCCTTTCCGGTTTAGTATAGATGTAGCTGGATTTTATTTAAAAAAATTGCACAACGATCAATTTGAAAGAAATAAACACATGACAAAATACGAAAACATATAACATAACAAGAAATAGTGAAAACTAGAACGAAGAATATTTGAAGTACAATAAATCTGGACGAATGAACATGATAATGTTCAGTATGAGTGAAAATATAAAGGAATTATAAAAAATAGTTACCTGAGGGGGTTAAAGGATTTATTATAAATAAAATGCGAGGTGTATTAAATGATACCTTAAAAAATTGATAAGCTTAATCTAATTGTTATAATTATCCATGATCTATTAGGAATCTAATCATGTTTACGACTTTTTTAGAAGATGAATTATTAAGGACTCTTTTGTACCAAAGACTTTCTAGCGAAGAGGAGGGTTTTCGGAGGTGCCATGAAAGAGTAAAAGGGCAGGATGTCGCAAAGTGGATGGGATTGCCAACTTCCCCACAAGAACAGTAGTCGTTTTCTTATAAATGGAAACGGTTAAGAAAATGGACCATGTCCAGTAAAAAACAGGATTTCTTCACGAATCCAGGAGAGTGGTTGCAATTTTACTGTTTTGATGACTTTATAAACAGAATGACCAGTATTTTCACTATTCCAAAGAATTTGCCATTTTCTTATAAATATTTTCTGAAGATGCTGTTTGAGATGGCACCGGAGTTTAGGAACTTCCATTACTACACCATCGATGATGGCTGCTTTTGCTCGAATATCAACTTCTTCATTACCCTGATAACCAGCTTGGGCTTTGATCCTCTTAAAAGAATATTTGGGTTTCGGAGGAGTAGGGACTGTATGTCTAGGGCAAGTTGATAAGGAGAATGGGAATCTTGTATTGCTAGCAAACTTGAAAGACTGTCTATCCAGATTTTAATCGTCTCATTTTCTTCACTAGCTCGTATAACAACCCTTTTCAATCCAAGCAATTCGGCTTGAAATACAGTAAGGAATTCCTCTAGTTTTCCTTTCCATTCAAGGACTTTCATGCTATTTTTGAATGCAGAATCCCAGATCTGTTTTAGACCATCTGTATAGAATGTCAGACTGTAATCCTCTTCAAAGAGTTATATTGTTGAGATTTGTTTTTCTATCTTAAACAATGAAGGGTGGATAGTAATATTCTTGACTTATTCTTCAAATTCTCTAGGATAGTAGGTTACACCTTCGAATTCTATTTCTTTCTTTAAGCATGTGATATTGATGTAAAGGGCTTCTTGTTGAGCTTTCAAATGTTGTAGCATGAAGCCTATAATGACTTGCGAAGCTGCTGTTGGTGTTGCACGATATGATCCAGTGATCCTCTGAATAAATGATAATTTTCTCTCCAACCTAGGAAGTGATGAAAATGACCAGGCACTTACACCATGAAGGAGCATCCTCTAGGTGATTGATATAGGGTCCTTCTGAATTTTTGTTGTAGACCCCAGCGAGGGCCTGCTATGCGGCAAAGTTGTTGATATTGGCTGATAGCATTAGAGCCCTGTTCATGTATATGAGTAATTCAATTTAACTTTACATCTATTGTTACTCCCAGATATTTGAGAGGTGAACTTCTTAGAGGCTGTGTGTTCCATCGAAAAGTTGGTCCCCTGGATAGTTTTCAAATAAGTAAATATTGTGATTTTTCTATTGATATTTCAAATTGATTTTTATCTGTCCATATTTTAAAAGTTTTGAGTGCTAAGTTTGTATGTTTTTCCTTTCTCTCCGAGTTCTCCTGCTGATGGCAAATGCGAAGTCGGCATGGTAAGATTTTGAATTTTCTAAAAGAATCTATGGTTTTCAGTTTTCCTGATTGAGATGTCACTCAAATTTAGGCATTTTCCCTTTTGTTGCCAAAGTTGCCAAGTTTATCGCCAAGATCGGTGTTCATTGATCTAACAATCGTTAAAAATGCATGAAAATATAACTTTTCAACATATGATCAACATTTCAGAAAAGCAGTATTGAAGATTCGTAACAATATAGGTACTGTAATAAGGCATATAACTACCATTACGAAGTCGGAAGGCAAGAACCTGAAAAAAAAATTGATAGTCCTATCATAGATGATGGCACCATATTTGCCGCCAAGAGGGCATTCAAGATGTTGCTTGCTTATGCGAAAATTTATCATTTTCGCACTCAAGTTGGTCCACGGTAAGAAACAAGAAATAAATAAGCACACAAGGTGTGAAATTCACGTTTTTTTTAGTTTTATTTATTATTATTACATATTTACAAGAGCATTGATTCTAAAATGAGGTATTTTATGTACGATTCTCAAATTCTTGTAATAAAAAGAAAAAAATGTCTAGAACCAATGAAATAAAAATGTTTTTCAAAACCCGACACGTAACAGAAAAAGTAAGCATTTGTTAAAATTCAAGAAAGTTTCATTTCTGGAAGATTACAAACACGCTTTAAACATGTATGCTTTTTTATCTAACTTCACTGTACCATATTTTTTTATACGAACATGTACATAAAAAGAAATGAATAAAAACAATATGGGTTCATGTTCAGGCTCCAAATAAGAACAATATCCCAAGCGAACCGCAATAATTCTATCCGATACCAAATCGTAACTTTTATAGTAATAAAAGATTTCCTTCGAACTTCAATGGATATAACTTAAAGGAAAAGTCCCATTAGGAGAACTTTAAAAGACTAAAAAAATATCGTTAAAAAAAGGAAGGACTTTAAAAGGTATTTCTTCCTTGCATTACTTTAAGTTATACCACTTCAACTCCAATTACAAATTATTTCATTGATTATTCTTTTTATTTCAAAGCCACTTCAAAGTTTTATTTCTTTGTCAAACAGTTTTATAGTCAAGATTATTTCTTTGAAGTTTTCTTCACTTTCATCTTCCATTGGAATGGATGTGGCTTACCTTGAATAATCATTTCTTTATTTAGTTGGGTTTTTTTTTATGAAACTCGTCCAGAGTGTATTAGCCTTATATAGGTAGTTGCATAAAAATTTAATTTGTTTCCAATCCCTTTCGACCAAAAGTTATGAATTAATAAAATATTTAGTATAGTTATATTAATATTATATCATTTAACCGAATTATGGATTTTAAAATTATTTAAAGATATTATTATTATATAAAACTATTTTTATATTAGATAGTATAAGAAATCTAGAGGAAAATCGGATAACAAGACGCCTTCAATATATTATTAATATACTAAAATATGACATATGTCTTTTTATTTATCTCTACTAATAATAAAAACGCATGATATATGTGTATATGTGAGCATATTGACAGGTTTTTTGACCTTAAATTGTATTTGGCACCAGTATACTTTAGAATGTAGAAATCTGCCTCCAGAAATGATTTTTTCGAAATATTAGCTATAATTTTAATTAATTAAATATTTTGGAAGACGTACCATATCGTCAAGTGATCCATAAATATTTATGTAAAATTTATACTTTACAAGAAAATACATTATCATTTGACTTGTAACTTGAATATGATTCTCACTAAAAACTATAGTCTCTAAAATTTGTATTCCTTTGGCAGGTACTTACTCGCAAGTTTGCGGTTGTCATTCGTTATTTTCTTTGATCTGTGTCTGAGGTGTTCGCTCCCGAGGTTTGCTCTAAAAGTTGTTTGTCCACTTTAAGACCAGGTTAGGCGACTTTTTTAAAAATTTAAATAGCATAATGTACAGAAAAGTTTCTAATTTTTATTTCATTTCTCTTTTTTTCTTAACATGTTTCTTGTTTAGTTATTACCTTTGATTTCACTTGCACGACATTTCTTAAAAAAACACAGGTGTATTTAATATAATCTTTTTTTTCATGTTTTTATTTCATTTATGTTAATGTAACTTCTCTGAGTGTTTTATAGTGATAATCCAGTGAAAAAAACGCAAAACTAAAAAAAAAAAAATATTTTTTTTTATATTCTAATTATTTAAAATTCATTAAATATATCGTCTCTCTTTGTATATTTCAGTTTCGTTAATTATTTTAAAGAAATTGTCCTAATCCAAAAGTATATTATTACATGGAAAATTACACATCTTTGAAAAGAAGTAAAAAACAATTCCTTATTAAATAGAATAAACATATGAATTTAATGCATTTCGAAAATATATTAGAATAAAATTTGGATTTAGATTAGTGGTACTTTAAACTCATCAAACAATAGCTTTGTACGGTTGCATAGTGATTAAAATTTTTTATATTACTTGAAAAAAATGGAAGATAGCAATATAAAAAAAAATGTATATTGCTCGGTAATTAACTATAAAAGAGCACATAAACAGTGTTTTTTTTTGCTCTTTTAGCCATCCCAAAAAATGTTAAATTCTTACGCTGGAATTTTTTTTTCTTTCAAAGACAATAAATACAATGCCTAATAATTAGACAATCAGAGCCTTTTTTTCTGCTGAATTACCTCTGAAATATTTCCTTATGGAAACATTGTCGAATGCAATAATTTTTTGTTCTTCGTACAACTAACAAGTGAAGAAAATTTAGCCATTATTTCTAAATCTTGGGAAAGCCACGTCTCCACAATTTGCAAGGAGCTCAAATAATGTCCTAATTTAATCTCCAGTATAAGAAAAACCACAAAAGACTCTTATTATGCTGCTAGTTTTTTTCCCAAAATGAACCTACAATGCCATTTTACGAAATGCAGCAATTTTAGTGGTCATTTGGCAAGTTAAGGATGAAATATAAAGTTTGTTAAGAAAATTCGTTTTTTGTCTCTTCTTCCCTTTTTCCTTTGTTAAGAAAATATCTACTTTAACACGTTTTTTTTTCTCTGTAAACTAGAGAGAAAAAGCAAAATAATTTAATTAGAATGGTCTTCGTATTCAGAGGTAATTCTGGCATTCATTATTGGATAAAATGGAGACCAGACTTCTTAGGTTTTTCATTGTTATATTAACGGAAATATAATTATCGCAATTTTATAATTGGGAATATTTCAAATTTTAATAATTCTATTTCTTATTGGAATTTGACTTCTTTTTCATTTAAATATATAAATGAAAGGTACACCAATAAAAAAAAGGATAACATCTTATAAAAATGAAATTTATTTTTTAATGAAGAACAATTCTTTCATTTGATTTAGGCAAGAAAGACCTGCTTGCATATAATTCTTTTCTATATGGAAACAAAAAATTTTAATTCTTTTGTATTTTAATATTTTGAGAGCAATTTTCTTGGCTATCAGGCCAATTTCACTTCACTTTTAATCCTTTCAATCACTTGCGCTCTAAGATATAAGTAATAGTTGTATCTCATGAAATAGTTTAAACTTCTTTACAGTCTTAATGTGCTTAGACTAAATGATTAAAAGAAGATTCAGATAATAGCTCTTTTAACAAATTAAATATCTAATTAGTGATTTTAAGTAGGGGAGATAGGGGCTAGTTGTAACACTTTTTGGAAAATTGTATATAATTGTAAATGTATTCGGGATTTCATGATTGTAAACACTTATTTTTTACAACTTAACTATTCTTTCATTATATGTATGAAAAAATTGAACAATTTTGTTAATTTATAACCAAAATTACTTTTTGAAACAGTCAGTTGTGCCTTAGTTACAAAGAAAATTATATCAGACGTAAACAGGCGCAAATGGTAATTTTTAAGATAATTTTTCTTTTACCATTCTTTTATTAATTAAATTAAAAATGCATTTTGTCATTACCAATTAGCATAATGAGAGTAAATATGACAAAACACTTAATCATATACATCGCGGAATATACTATAATATACTAATCAACTTAAGATAGAAAAAAAAATTATTCCTCGTTTTTAAAATCTGCATTTGTGTTTAGAATCTTCAAGCTTCTTTTTTTTATTTTATCACTCATCATTTTTTCTATAAACTTTAGTCTCTCTTATCCTTTCTTCTTATTTTCAATTCTTATTAATTATGTAATGTTTTTTTCTACTTCTTATTCAGGTAGGTGAGTTAGGAATATTTTGTTATCACTTTTTATCTTTTTTTTTTTTTTTAATTTTGAATTTGTGTTAGACTCTTTCAAAAATGATTCTTTAGAGAGAGATCTGATTTTGCTGATGCATGATAATATTCAAAGCAGGATGTCTAAGTACTTAATCAAACAAAACTGAAGAGAAGTCTCGTAAGCTTTTATATGTTACAAATTGCCCAGAGGACTTGTTACAAGTTTCTCAATCCACAATTTCGGACATTTTTGTTGATTAACAAATATTATGATAAGTAAAAAATTATTTAAACGGCTTTCAGAAATTTAAAGCATTGTTAAAGTAAATAAGTAGAACCATCTTAAAAACAATTTAATTAATCTTAAATCAAAATATACAAAAAATTTTCCCATGGAGCACGCGTTCACATTTTCTCACTATCCATTTTCAATAACCAGTGACTGTGCTGAAGTAATAAGGCTGGATGTTGTCTGATATCATAAGAATCCTATTTTCCTAAAAAAACAATGGCATAAAGTGCGTGTTACAAATTTCCCCTGGACTCGTTGCTTAATTCATAAGAAAAATGATTGGCAAACGACTTGAAGTTTAAAATGAATGTAAATATTATTGAAGATTCACAGCGATTCGTTCATCAAACTTGCAGTATTCCAATCTTTCTTGATATTATTTTAAAAACTTTCTTTCACATTTTTAATCGCATCTCCCTTTCTTGAAACTTTGCTTTTAATGACCAACAAAAATGAGATAAATTAATGAACAAAAGAGAAAAAAAAGTTAATTAACATATAAGAAATGCGTAGATATCGGGCTATATAGCAACTCTTCCTGGAAAGCATCAAAATTCGCTCAATATGCATTGTTAAGTAACAGATCTAAAAGTAAAAGAACGCTTTATTTCTTTGAATTAAACGATGGCAAAGATCGCTGCAGCTCATGTTTGGCACTCGACCAACTGTTCTGCAAATATGTTTATAGCTATTTTGTTCTCTTATTTTTTTTTCTTCTGCTTTCTCTTCTTTACTAATAGCTTCGGATATATTTTCATATTTCCTTGGCAGATCACATCTTTCTTAACATATTCATTAAATTTTGTTTGATGCAAATCGTAAAAAAAGAATGTCGATAATATTATTTTAAAGAATTAAAAATTTTGGAATACTCAAAAATAAACATTTCTAAAGATTGGATTTTATTCTGGTGAGAACATTTTTATTTCAACATTTATGAAATCGAATGGAGGAGAGTTCGCTTTTTTTAAATACGTAACATGTTAGAGCTTATAAAGCAATTTTGTTAATTAAACAAATTAATTAAATTAACAATACTATATTTACTGAATTTTAATTATTCTTCTAATGCCTTATTTGAAATTAAAAAATTGATATCGAATTTGATTTTTTGTATACTGCAAAGAAATTAAAATTGAAAAACGAAAATATGGAAATTATTCTCCAACTGAGTTTTAGTACTATTAATTTATTATAAAACATACTTATTAATTATTAATATATTAATTATAATTTATTATTAATTAATTTTGTAATTATTATTTATTAATTAAAAATGTACATAATTATTTTTCTACTTTTGTATAATTCTCCTACAATAAAGATATAATTTGAGCATTTTATACGCCTGATAATTAGTGAAAGTGCGAAAGATCGTACGTCAATTCAGTTTTATCAAAATCCACAAACTAATTTCCTTTTTTATAGCTAGCAGATGAGAAACTACAATGCAAAACAAAAAAAGACAATTACTAATATATAAGATATAATAGAGAAAATATTAGCCATAAAAGCGCGAAAATGAAATAATATTTCATGAATTATATGGCAAAAATAAAAATTACTTTTAATTTTAATCTTAACCATGATATTTCCTCGTACTTACTGGCATTGATGACAAGGCATCTGTTGGCAATATGAAAGGGTATTTGGGTTTGGATTTCAATCAGTTGAATTTTTGAGGTACTTTTTAGGCCTTGGGACGCACTCTTGTGTTTATTGTGTACATTTTATCATTCTAATACCTGAAATTGAAAAAAAAAATGGCAGAAATTCGATTGTTTTGAAAATCGTGTTAATATTGGAAAAGTTGCAACAAAAATATCAAACGTGAATTAATAAAATGTGATCCAATGAAAATAAATTGATTTGTCCTAAAAACAATTATTAGAAGGAAAAAGCAGTATCTTTTATCATCAAGAATTTGAATATTTTGAAAACAGGAAGAAATTATAATGTTTGTATATTAAATTTTTTTTGTATGTTAGAATTTCTTATGATATATGAATAACTTAACATAAAAAATTTTATTGTTATTCCTTAAATTAAAAAATTATATTAAAGTTTTTTTTCAAAAATAAACTTAGTTTTTTTAATTCATAAATTTTGAATCAATAATTTAGCTCTAAATAGCACAAATTACAAACTTAATCAAACTAAACTTTAAAGTAAGGCGATTAATTTGCATATTAATTATCAAACATACAAATTCTTGTTTTATAAAACAGACAAATTAATATTTGTAGTGATACAAAAAAAGTTTTATCACTGGAGCTTTAATGCTCTCTAATTAATAAGTTGCCGTTAGCAAAGAGGGTTTATTATTTCGAAAGAAAATAATTTACTCTTTAAGCAAACAGATAAAAAGAAATGAATAGGATGGCTTGAAAATTTACCTCATTCATAAAATATTTTATTAACTAACAAAAATAATCTCAAAAAGTTTTAAATTCTGAAGTATAAATGACACTTGTTTTAAACTAAAAACTTTATATCTTTGATATATTGTAAATACAACAGCAATAAAAAAAGCGAATGTTTTAGAATTTATGTAATACTTGAGATATTTAATAAATTACTTTTAATTTAGGAAATGTAAGAATTTATGTAAATTTTTCAAAAAAAAATTAATTTTATGAAATGTTAATGCAATTAGAAGGATATTTTTTGATAAATTTTCAGTCATGAAACTGATTTAAAAAATATAAAAAATGATAAATATAATATTATCAAAAACAATTTGAGTATCTCGTTAAATATCAAAAGCTGAGGAAAGACATTAACGAAAATGTATGCAGAAAAATACTACTAAATAGAAAAATACTAAGTAGAAACAAGGGAAATCGTGAAGTATTTCTCGTTTATATATTTTAATAGTTATTTTATTAATAATTCATGCATATGAAATTCGAGAAATGTTTATAACAGCAAATATGAAAAATTCATTTAATTACCTGTATCAGACAATTAACTTTTTAAATTGAAGAATTAATGCCAGCTTTCTCGATTCAAGTAGGCATATATCATTCAGTATTTAGCAAAAACATCCATTAATTAATTACTGTATATTAAATTAACTACAACAAACAGGAGAACTTGGAATTCTCTAAAGGTAATGCGTGGAATAAATTCTCAACCCACTCATTTTATTAATTGTCTAAACTTATAATGAACCTTCTAGCATTTCATAATACAGAGTTACGAATAAAAAATATCCACTAGGACTGGAAAAATAATTAAACTGTATTTAGAATTGAGAAAAGGAATGGGTGCTCTAAACCAGAACGAAAAATTATTCTCTGAGCGTTAATCAGAATTAATTCAGTTCAGTCATTTTATCTCCATTTTTAACAAAATGTTTATTATTTATCAGCTGTCTCAAGAGGAATATAACAGGAGTCAAGCCAAATTGTTGATGCTCGGATAAATCAAGACATTCAAGAATTCATCCTGAAAGAAGTAATTCATACTTTTGAGGATTTTGATTCTTTTATTAATTAGCTTTAAATGGATCTGAGAAATTATGATTCAATCTAATTGAATGTTAATTGCTATGTTTTGTTTTCATTAAAATTAATTATTCTTCTCCTGAAAATTATAGAAATGTGAATGGATTCGACTTAATTTTATAGAAACATAAAAACTCATTAAAATGCAATCTTAGTTCAGATTTCTTCTTAATATATAATTATAATTATTTCATAATGTTTAGATTTTTAATAAATTTTCATGTTACAGGTGGATGCATTTTATCACGAAATGTGTTGATTAAAAATTAGAAAACTGTTTCCGTGTTAAAAAGTGATATAATTTTCAAGAATATTAAACAGATATCTTTTAGGAAGACTATCTTTTCCTATCTACACATGCGTACCTTCCAATGGCTGTCGTGACACATCTTCGGTAAAAAATCTGCTTGTTTGCGATCATAGCTTTAAAATCAAAAATATCTTGTCATAAATCAACATTTTAACATTTGCGCCATAAAATATCGCATTACACCATAATACACTTAACTACACCAAATCAATGCAAAACAGATCCAAAAACTACCTTTCGTTTATGTTACCTATGTTAATATTTGGTATTGTGGGCATGCTGTCTTGAATAATTTAAACCGGATTGGATGAGCAATGTTTTGCAAGCGAGTGAAACTCTTGTCCACACAATTTATTGTAGAAAAATATAGATAATGGATGAAATTTTCCTTTCCAATTCAAATAAGATAAGCTAAATGAATTCTTTTAATTCGGATTTTTCTGATACAAGAACCATGATTTTGATTATTCTGAACCAAAAAAAAAGGTAAAATCATATAATTGTTAAACAGTAAAATAGAAAATGTCAAAGGTACTTAAAAATCTTAAACATGGTTTAAATATATGGATAATGGATTTTAAAAATGCAAAAAAAAAAGAACATGAAGTGATTAACTAATGAGAAAAATAATGTAATTAGTAGCATATCACAAAATGTACAATTGTTGTGCATTAGATTTTGAGCAATCTGATAGCGCATGTTGGATAAATATTTGACAGCTGCATTGTGAACACAGTTCTCCCAACAATAAGTGCAGATAATTTATCTTATTAACCAAACGAGTAGACGAGCCAACATTTTATTTGCTTTCCAGTTTTGTAATGGCGCCATGGTTGTACAATAGATTTGGTAACATGAAGTTCGTTTCTTCCCCAAGGTCTCACTATGTCACTTCCCAATTTGAAGTCTATATTTTATTGCTTGATAAAATCATAGATACATACATGTAAGTTTTGCAATTCGGAGTTCGCTGACAGTATGTTGGAGTCTTGGGAGAGTCACGATTTCGAGCCCTGGAAGTTATGATTTGAGAAATAGTATTTCATGGAAGACTCCTCATGTATGAAAGCATAGTTGCTATAATTACCCTAGAGAAAAAGTATGTTCAGTATGTTCTAATTAAAAGTATGCAATTTCACCCTTGAGCTTGCAATGGATAGTTTTTTTTGGATAAAATTGTATGTTCCGGTATGGTGGTTGGATCTCGCCACACTGGAGAGTACACAAATAGGTGGGGTATCTGACTCCTCCCATCGATGACGGGACGTACTTCCTTCGAGGAGGGTTGCACCGTGGCCGGTGATGGCCCTTCGGACTCAACCACAGTTCCCGCCAGTGTTGCTGTTGCGGCGGTCCGGTCATTCAGTTTTAAGGTTTAAATCTGTGTACCTTCGTGGCTGGTCGGAGAGTCAGATGGCTGACTTCTCGTACGCTATATACGTTTTATAGATTTTTTAAATTGCTTTTTCGTATGTGGCTGATAGATATATTGCATTGAAAATCCTTTGTTATTTAGAGTTTTACATTCACTCTAATTAAAACTAAGTATTCTGTAAGTTAATTACCGAATTGATTCTTTTACTATCTTTTACACTTTTTTAAATTACAGTTGTTTTAATCATATTTATTGGTACGAAGGTGAAAGATGAATATTTATCACGACAAAGGATATACAGGAACCCAAATCAAATGATCTAGTCAGTGAAAGATTGGAAGATATGCTCCCTAGTTTCGCTAATTTAGAAGAATGTTTTAATAATTCAACTATCACGAATGTAAAAAAAAAACACATATTAAAAGATTATTTTAAATATACGTGGAAAATATAAGCCATCTGACTCGCAATGCGAAACAATCAATCAATTTGGTGTGCGATTTTGTAATTACAATTGTGGTTATGTGTCATATTTCTGTTTCAACCGCTTGTGGGAAACAAGACTAAAACACAAATTCGCTTTTCGTATTCTATTAGCTGCATTCCCGGAATTAATCTCCAAAATACGCTCCAAGGATCACAAGATAGATTCAGTATAGATGCTAAATTAATATGTCAAAAGTTAACATTTCATTGATACATTGTGTCAATGAGTGCTAAGTTTTCCTTCTTAAAATATTTATAAGAAGAAATGCGGGAAAGTTTTCAGGAAGCCTCCTTCCACTGTTTTCCTGCCATAACCATCCTTAAATTTTAATGCACTTTTATTCAATTAATGACGCTTGAGTAGAAGAAATTCAATATCTGGCTACATTTTTTTTATTCACTATACGTGTTAGCTTATAAATAGTTTCTGCCCTTGAATTACGCACATCTTTTCTCATCATGCTCACGTTCCTAATCAAGCATTTAATTAAAAGAGATTCCGATTCGGAGAAAATTCATCCCCTATTCTTTAGCTGAAATCGATACTTTGAAACTGAAAAAGTGGCTGAAAACGAATCCATTGAGTCGTATCTCTCAGAATGATTTAATTTCTTTTTTCTGTTGGTTTCTAAAACTGTCTTTCCTTTCCTTGACGTAAATGTGGCTAGACTTTTATACCGAGTTAAGCAGAATCCAGTTGCTTAGATTATTTTTGATTGAACAGGAGATAAACTCCTTGAAAATGAAGGGCTAAATAAGCTTTAAATACTTTAGTTTTTATTTGTATCATTTTGTTTTTTGTTTGTAGGCTTCTACAGCATGTGGCATGCTGATATTTCTTTGCCACTTGCTCTGCAAAACACTGTTCGGTAAGGGAAGTCACATTTTTACATTTTTTTTTCCTCTTTAACGAATCATTTGTTACGCGAGGTTTGAAGCAAGCAAATCAAAGAAAGGCTGATATATAATTCTAAATTATTTGTATGCAAATGAAAGATGATAATATACTGCAGGATTAAAAATATTAATCGCAACGTCACTATAAATACTCCAGGATTGTATATGAATCTCAATGTCGCAATCAATTTCATGAGATTCCACAGCAACATAATAAATAAAGCAGTACATTTCATCGATATATGGAACTCAATGATGCACCTGATCAGAAAACTGCTTATTGCTGATGATGGGCAACATTAATAAGCAAATGATCATCATTTGTTTTATTCCTTATAATGATTTCGTTATCATCAGCAACCAATAGATATGGATATCTGTATTCCTTTAGATCATTTCTGAATTACGTTCATTCATTTAAGTTCCAATTACGAGTATAATGTGTAAATAATAAATGCCATTTGCTTGCAAGAAATTATTATGTATCTCACTATAGACGTTAAGTAGTAAGAAATAATGACCTGGGTAACATCAGTGACACATTCTATTGATTTGCTACACTTGCATGCTTGTGAATTGACGCTATTTTAACACTTTTCAAAATCTTTTCTGAAAAAAGTAATTTTTCAATGTTTGATTACCATTATCTAAAAGAGAATGTTAAATACTAACTAAGTAAATATTTAATAATAAACTCAAAAATATTCAAAATTTAATAAAAATTTTCATTTTTAAGTAAAATACAATACATATTTGAAAGCTTATATTTAAAATTTTCTTTGCTGTAAGTTAGCTTTCATGCTTTTGATCTGTGTTAATATAAATACTGATTTACCTACGTATATGACTCAAATTTAAAATGTGAATTTAGAAACAAAAATCCCCCCGACACAACCCAGAAGCCCCATGCTTAATATGACCCTTCAAGGATCATATTAAGAGGAAAAACACACAAAGTCTATAAGCACACTAGAATCTTCCAAATCTGGATAAATATGTAAAACTCACTTGGAAAAATGAATTGTTGAATTTGTTGAAATTCAAAAAGTAAACAACAGAGGCGACCGAAAATGAATCGAATCGGAATCGATTCATTTTCTACAAATCTACAGAAAATCTACAAAAAAGAGCACCATTTATAACTTATAGAGAATCATTTGTAAGACATTTAACAGTTCTTTCGTATATGAAATACACAGAAAGTATTGTAATCGCCAAAAAAATTCAAACTCGAAATTTCGTTGAATCTCCACGTTTTACACCTAACAGAGTTCGGAAAACAAATTTTTGCAATTATGACTGTTCGCCTGTCTATGGAAAAAATAATTAAAAGAATACTATACGGTAGACATACGAAATTCTGTATATTGTCTTTACATCGAATTTGTTGAATTCTATCGAGCAAAATATATTCGGAGATACTCTGTCAGTCCGGCTGTTCGAATGTAATCAAACAAGATAACTACAAAACAAAGAAAGCAAGACGAATTAAATTTTGTACACACATTTAACATTTATATTAAAGCTATCCAACAAATTTTGAGCTAAAGCCAACAAGGCGTTTGACCATATGTCAGTCTGTGCTTTCAGAAACATATAAAAGTGATAACTCAAAAAAAAAAAAACAGTAACTTAAATATATCAAATTAATCAATACGGAAAATTTCATGGATTCAGCATCTTCGTCAAGTATTTTCAGCATGAGACTGGTGAGATACTCTGGATGACGGAAAAAACGTAGACTTGACCCGAATTTTCGGAGCTATTACATTTTGAGCCGTAACGCTCCTACACGAAATATAAGATTTTATTAGAAGGCCACAAGAATGTAACGAATAGTTGGAAAGCATATTGTTATTTTGGTACAGAAATATTCGTCGTATCTTTTTCCTTGCAGACAGTGCGCCAAATTATTTACCCTTCTTTACGGGCAACTACAATTTTCATATCAATAACCGATAAGAACTTCAACTCTCTCGTTTAAATTTTCACTTCTCTCATCTTTCAAATTATAAAATTGGAAAAATTGCTTGTCTAGCTCCTAATTAAATAAATGAAATAAAATGGGAAGGAAATCGTTCACATTCGCTAAGGTGGCTTCCGGTTTTAACGAAATGGATAGTGCCGGATATGCGTAAAGATATAATTTTGAAATAACTAACCAGTTATATAATTATACATGTTTTAAATGCTATATCTGTCGTCTGGTTCTATATTTAAGGCCGTTTCGAAACAGGAACAACATATGACTCTAATAAAAGTTGTGCAATATCTGTAAAGTTTTCTTTAATCGCCAAAATGTATTTCAAAACCGGAAGTAAGAGCATGTGTTGAAATTCAGAAAATTTTTAATTTAGTTTCCTTCAAATTATAGCTTTCTAGAAATTCTTAAATAATTAGAAATCTGTGTGTAGCCAATTATTCATAGCTAGATAATCTGTCAAATATATGACACAAAATTATTAAATTAACTAGGCATTAGGATATAATTTGGTGCTTAAGCATATCACTATCAGTCTAAATAGATAGATATTCTTTCATTTTTAATACGTCTTACATATTGTGGAACGTCTTCGGCACTTCAGTTTGCCGACTCACAGGAATTCTTACACACTAATATAAGCTGTGCACTAAGATTAAGATTATTTCCTTCTATCTGGTTCAGAAGAAAAGCAGTTTTTTGGTTGAAACACCCACATAAGAAACCAGGGAAAGTCGTCTGTCTTATACTTTCTCACACTTCTGTAATAAATGTTATCCAGAGAACGCCTTACGTGGCATTGGCGTACACGTAAGGCGTTTATTTTCAATTTTTTCAAGGTTTCACTTCACGATTTATTTTACGAAATATAAATCTTGAAGTGGATTTATCATTTTTACTGAATCTATCGTGTCATCATTGGTGAGTTTTTTGGCGATTTACCTCTGCCATGCGGTTAATAGCATCCAAAAATGCAATTGATGTTTTAAATACCTTTTTCTTAACGGATTGAAACAAAAATTGGACACGAAACTGCATTTGTAGTCTCAAAATTCCGTATCAAATTTGATACCATTGCATTTATGAGTTATTGTGTTTACATGTTTCTGAGAATACAAGTAGACAGGCGATTAACGACTGTTTGGATCAAACCCGAAATTTGACAAATATATACACAATATATGTTAAATATATTTATTGAATATTATCCTTCTATCTTTTTTCATTTTGTAGTTATTGGGTTCATTTATGTCCGAGCAGCCGGATAGACAAACTTTTTGAAATAGAAATTACTTTATATTTGATAGAAATTTAAAATTTGAAGTAGAAAAAGAGTGTCAAATTTCATACGTCTAGTTCCAAGCGTTTTTGAGTTATCTATCGCAGGCATATAGATAGACAGGCGCATATTTTCTATAAAAATGTTTATTTCGTACTTAAGTAAATCTAAAAATGTGGAGAGTGTCAACATTTCGAGTTTGAATTTTTTTGATGATTATTATACTTTCTCTATACTACTTATAGGAAAGTAAAAAAGTAAACAATTTATATCCCTAGAGAGAGTGCATATTTTATCTCAGGTGCATTTTACTAAAGAATTACGGTTGATTTTTCTTAACAAATGTCTTATTAGCGATGCTCCAGATAAATTTACGAGAAAAATTAAGAATATTTGTGCATTGCTCCATTTGTTAACTTATAAATCTTCTTACACAGTGATATATCCCCCGGGGGGCACCTCGAAATGAGTATGAGATGCTTCCTGCATGGTGATTGGATCTCGCCACCCTGGAGTGTACGCGAAAAGAGGGGTGGCGGCTAGTTCCTCCAATCGATGATGGGACTTACATCCTTCAGAAAGGGTTGTACCGTGACTGGTAATGACCCTTAGGACTTAACCACAATTCCCGCCGCCTTGTTGTTGCGGTGGTCCGGTCATTCAGTATTTATTATCCGTGTGCCACTGGACGGGTGGGAGAGTCAGTGATATAATGCATGTACTGTTTAGAATATTTAATTCCATCTAGTTTACAAAGAACACTATTATTTTCTTGAAATAACTTAATGATGAAAAAGGAAACAATCTGATATGTGAAAAAATAAATGTCTAATTTTTCAAAGGACATATTAGTAGAATAATTGTTATAGCCAATCATAATTTAAAATATTTTTACTGAAAAGATAAGAATTATAACATACTACTATTCATTTACTCTTAAAATATCTGATGTTTTATTTTAAAATATACAAGAATTGAAATGGAAAACAATTCGAAGAATCTCTGCTTAAACTCAAGATAAAACAAATACCCCACACGAAAAGAAATAAACTCTAACCGTTTCCGTACCTTGAAGCTTTAGAGCAATAAAAACGATTTCTTTTGCATTTTGGTAAATGTAACTTAAAATAAAGTTCCATTCAGCAAACTTTAAAACTCTCAAAACACTCATAAAAATTGAAGGACTTTAAAAGGCGTTTCTTCCTTGCATTACATCCAGTTATCCCGATTCAGCACAAATTACAAATTATTTCACAATTTTTTTCCCCTATAAAATCCCACCTCAAATTTAGGTTTGTGTGCCAGATTCCTTTATAGTTAAGTTTATCCCTTTAAATTTCTTCTCTTTTACCTTATTTATTTTTTCTTCCAATGGGCATGGATTTAGTTATATCCCCCCCCGACCTTTAATTTGGTACATTTCTTGCGATGATTGGTTCAAAGTGTATAACAGCTATACTATCTTAGGTTTAATTTTTTTTCAATCCTTTTCAATCAAATTTACTTTTATATTATGACAGACTGATTTTAAAGAGGAGAAAATGGAAAGGAAATAAAAACAGGGCTTTCAAGATATTTTTCTGTTAAAAAAGTGACCTTGTATAGATTTATTTAAAGCAATTCCATTGGTTGCAGATGGCTACAAAATTTAATTGCAAACAATGACAGGAATACACAATGTAGAAACACCAGTTTAAAGATTTGAACGCGTGCAACGTAATTTTACTATGTGACTTTCCTTGGTTGCATAGGCAACAACTATTCTGTAGTCCGTTTCATGTCACTGTGAAGCAGCCTCACAATAACGCATGTAGCTCAAGGTTATAAAAATGCATGATTATCAAAATCCTCTGATAGAGTCCTAATTCAAGGTATGCACTTATACTATTTCATATAGTAGTGATGTATTACTGAATGTTGCCCATGTGAAAAAGGAAGTCACACAGGGCAATTATTACATAAACAAATTTCTGTATTATATTTATATTTTCCTGCCTATTTAAGGCCAATAAATATAAAATATTGTTACAAATTTGTAATGCTGCTTCCCAGCATGGTAAGTGCAATCACTGGAAAGACAGTTTTACGATCAGCTCTGTTGAATGCTGGTGGGATACTGAATAAGTGATATCAGGGCTTGGCGACAAAATTGGAAACCATTTGATGATTTGACGGCCAATTTTGTGACTTTTGCGATATACTAGAGTCCTTCAGAATTTTGGCTATAGAACCAATAGGAACCATTTTTGTTTGCTTCCGAGAACTATAAAAGGTCGGTAGACTAAGCTGAAGACAATCGTGAAAAGTCAACAGCGAATAGTTGGGTCAGTCCAGCAAAGAGCAAGCATTGAGTGGAGATTAAGTGATCACTGAATTGAGCTGTGCGCCGAGTACTGGTGTTTATTGTAGAAGCAGCAACGAGTCGTGTGAGGTGTAGCCAGTCGTGTAATAGTGAGTCGGCAGATGGATACAGCTAAAGCGGGGAGAAAGTGGAGAATTAAAGGCGTTTGGAGAGACCGTAGAGTGAAGCTACGAAGGTTCCCTCCTCATGCTGAATTCTTTCTGGCCGCTATGCGTGCTGTGGTTGTTATTACTGCCGATTACTACTTGTGGGCTACTGTTTGTTGTAGTGTTCTGCTGTGTGTTGCCTGTGTTCGTCTCGTCTGTATATTTGTAGTCTACGTATTCTTGTATCTGTGTTTAATATAAGTGGTCCTTCGTTATTGATGCCTGCTGATTGTTTCCACACCATACACTCACTACAAACGATCCCGGTAAATTTACTGACTTAATGAAATGTAGAATAAAAATATGACTGTCAAAATCTTTACATACTCAAACAAACTTTAGTTTTCGTCTGTATCATATGAAAAATCTTTTCTGCTTAGTTCACTTCAAAAGGAAAGTTCACACAGAAACATACATAACAAAGTTGTGGCTATCAAAATATTCTTGACTTTTCATTTAATCGAAAAATCTTATAGGCAATGCCATAATGTACCTCCACGAATTGAAATTACACATGAGAGTGAAATGGGACTACAGTCTGGACGTTGTCCAAATGACCAAGAGAAGTCACGCAAAAATACTACATAGCAAACAAACTTTGAATTTTCTTTTGCATTGTGTCCTAATCTGTTCTTTTCATCACTATTTAAAGAAAATTAAGGCCTTAATGATCGGTTAAATTGCTTTAAATAAACCTATGATTATTTTAAATATAAATTACTTAATAATCTGTGATTTTAAAGAAATAATCTGTCAGAATTGGCATTAAAAAAGCATGCATTTTCGGATACTAATAAATTATTGATGATCTTGTTTGACCTACTGAACGAAACTAATAGACTTATTTATGCTAAGTTTTTCTTTAAATTATTCTCAGAGCAGAAAATTAAAATGTGTTCAAAGAAAATCCAAAAGAATCAATTTTTTTTTCTTTTTCTCAATAATATAAAAAAATTTTATCAAATAAAAAATTGTATTATATATATATATTTAAGAAACTCTGTCCTGAAGAGGTTACTAAGATGTCCAATCAATTTCATGAAGTATTTGAGCAGAGAAAATGTTGCCACCATCAGTTTCGTATGTGAAACAATGCGAAATATTAGTTTGTTTCATTCTATAAACTAGCCGACTCAGGCGACCAGCTGGTTCGTCGAAAGAATTAGTTATAAATCTTTCTTCCAATGCTTGAAGAGGAAAATTCTTTAAAAACTGAACAAATCTTTATTTATGACAACATACTTACGATTTCGTCAAATTATTTGACAATAATGACATCCTATTTTAATTGCTTCAGTTCAGTTTTGTCTATCATGTAAAACGAAACATTCAGCTCCATGATGTCATGCTGCTATAAAAAAAGTGAATTTGTGTATCATATATGCCTTAGAATGTGAACCATAATATATCTCATATACTGTGATTTATAAACCTAAATTTCGCAGGACTGCAACTTCACTTTTTTATAAGTTTCCTAAATTACATAAATACTTAAAATATCTTCATTCTTCATCTTTCAACAATAGTAAAAAATTACATGATGATGAAACAAGAAAAACGGTTCAGGCAACAACGTATTCTATTGTTTTGAATTAGGCATAATTAAAAAAAAAAAATTCAAATTTCAGCGAAAATTTGTACGATTTTTAAATTAGTATTATTAAAAAGACAATTTTTTGTTTTTAAATTTTGAAACGAATGTAAAATTTATTTTTGCGCAATAATATGTTCGGATGCTATTGTGGAAAAACAACAAAATTTTATTTACTTTTTAATAAATTAAAATTCTATAAAAATTCCGAACAAAAATCTCTCCATATTGCACATTCCATCCTCCAAAGTACATTTGTGCCAAATTTGGTAATTGTAGGTCAGACGACCTAGCCTATAGAACGCCAATTCACACATTCATCTTTATGATTTGTATAGATTTAATTCTTTTTGAGAATAACTCAAAGAAGCTATACAGAAGTTTAAGAAGATTTTTTTCTATATCACATAAAACTCGTTATATCAAATCCATCGTTTGAAATTGTCACCAAAAAAGAAACTTCATTTAACCATCCGGTCTCCTCTTTGTGATTTTGAAGTTTTTAATCTCCAAATGAATTCTCGTTGGAAGATAAATGATTAAAATGTCATTTAAGCGGAGGCTTGCTATTTTTTTTATATAATTAACATTTGAAATTAATTAAGTTACAGGTTCATTTTGAATTACTTGTAAGCACGCATTTAGAAAGAAGCTACGTCATCTTAACAGTTATTAAATATGCTTTAATTCAACTATTTTTTTAAAAAAAAATATTTTGCTGAAATTTTGCTATAATACGTTCATTTTTCAGCTAATTATTTCCACTTTTTGAGATTTTCTTTTTTTGTTCATTTAAGGCAAGCGGAGCAGATGGCACTCATTGGAGAAAATAAGGTAAAATTAGACGCTTGATGGACTTGAACATGATAGTTTTTTTTTTTTTTTTAATTTCCGAATGGTAAAATTTGTAAACAAATTTGGAACTAATGTATGCGCACATGTGTCCTCTTGTTTAAATATTTCAATAGAATACACTGTTTCGTCAAGATTTCAAGAATTTTTCCCAAGTAAATTTTTAAAAAAACAAACTTATTTAAAACATTGTTCAAAAGTTGTGCAAACATGATTAACTTTTTTTCTTTAAAACTTACATCATTATTATCTAATTATTTTGAGAAAGTGCCAGTGTCAGCCATGGATACAAGGAAATGGAAAGATGTTTTTAGAATTTTTGACTTTTCACTTTCTTGTACACGAAATATGAAGAAAGTGTCATAATCTCCAAAAACTTCAACAATGTAACGAATATCCACTTTCAGACTTCCCTGTGTTTGAAAATCACATTCTTGGCATTAAGTCTATTGCGATTAATCAAAACAGTTTTAAGCTAGAAAAATGAAATTTCTTATATAGACTTACGACCCAATTTGCAGATTTCTATAAAATTTGAACAAAATCCATTTACAAGTATTTTCTCTGGTTGATTCGATACAAGTAATCTCCATTACACCAAAACACGAACAGCTAAGTAGATGAACTTTGATATGCAGGTGTAGTATGTTCGAAGTAAACATTCTTATCAAATTTTGTATGAAATCTGTGACCAGCTTACCATTTGTGGCTTGTACTTTCCTATGGCCACTAAGCATAAAATATGAAAACATAATATCTCATAAGCTAAATAAAAATTAGGCATTTTATCAAGCGACTTCAGCTGTAGTTCCGTGTCAAATTTTTGTTTCCTTCGGTCGGCGAAAAGGATTTATAAAATAAATATTGGCAAGATAATTTTAGTAAAAATATTGGATTCACGAAGAAAAAATTACATTTCGTAGATATTGTTCGCTAAAGCTATGCAAGGCATATGTTTCCTTTCCTAAGACCTATAATTTTATGTGGGGATGGGTTTTTAACATACTCCACTTAATTGGATAATACGTAAAATAGTTATGGAATATTCACTCCCGTGGTTGAAATATATCGAATTGCCTTTTTACCTTGAAGATTAAACTACATTGTCTGAATTTCTGCCTTAAAATTATTTTTTTTTCTCAAATAATTCTTATTTTTTCAGTGCAGAGTGTAAATTTATATTTTACCTTATCAAAAAGTGTTGGAGAATATCATATCCTCCCTTTTGACTGGATTTGACAATCATAACATTTTACGAATAGAAGGAAAGGAGTTGAGAGGAATTCCACTGAGAAACTCATTTGTTACATTTATGTAACATTTTCACTCTTACTTTATCCTCAACCGCCTTCTGGAGATGTTAGTCTCTTAAATTTTATATTTATTTTGTTACGAATCTGCAGTATTGTTTATCTGCTTAATTCGTCTTATACTAAAAAAGTGAGTTTTACAGTTGTTAATTTATTGGATATTGTTTAAAAGACCACCATGAAAGGAAAAAAAATCTAGAAAGTACAAGAATTAAAGCATATCTTTCAAGATCCAACGATTCTTCTAAAAAATGCAGTGCTCTATCATGGAAACCTATATAAACTCGAGAGAGAATCAATGAACTGAATAATCTCTTGGGAACGTTGATCACAGAGCGATCTATCTTCCTACACTGTTCTATGGTTTATATCTTTCAAGATCAATGGGATAGTTAAATATATTAAAATCAAAACAATATTTTAATAATGGTTTCGAAAGGTTTAACGATTTAATACCTGCAATCTGTAACGGATTTCTGCATTGTGTTTGTGTGCTTCAACTGTGCTTAATTACCTGCGTTTCATTATTTTATATGTTATCTGCTATGCGTGTGATAACCGTTCCCAATACATATTATTTTCTGTTTATGTTGTAGTCATTTAAAGAAGAAACATAATTTTTGAATATTCTGTATTATATATTTGAGTTACAATAATTTTAGATAATAGTTTCGTTTCAAAATTCTAATTTATTTTGCTTTTTTGGCTTTTAAGATTATTAAAATAAGAATTTTTTATTTCTATGGAATGAAATACAGGTTATGTATACTTATTAGTCTCTCCTAGATAAAGTTCAGAAGCAGCTTCATAGAAAAGAATACGAAATGTAGAGAAATAATAAAAGGGACTGGAAAATAACATTTGATAAAGAAGAACAAAGTACTTCGCAGAAATCAAATAAGTTTTTCTCTTCATTCAAGAATAAGTATAAATGTTTCAGTTTATCTTAAGCTGCAAAAGTCATTCACAGAGGAGATTCAGCCTAAAAATAGCAAACTTGCTTCAGCTTGTTAGTCTGAGAAAGCAAATACGAACATGTTTTAAAAAAAGATATCCCTAATGCAATACTGCCTGAATTGCTCACTATTTTAAAAATAACTGTTCATTTAAAGTTCCTTTTACGGCAAGTGCATTATGAAAATCTCTTTTAAGCAAAATAAAAGTATTGTTTCCTTATTTGCCATTTTCTTGGAGATGGTTGTGATTATCCTGATGCTTAAATTTTTTATAAAAGAAGACAATACCATCAAAGAAAGTTTTTGGAGCTGCTTTCTGAAGCTGTTAGATTTATATTTGAATCCTATTTTAAATCTTAACTGAAATGCTGAACTGGAAAATAAAATTTTATACTTTCTTTATGGAAAACTCAGTATCTATCAATCCATTTAGAAATCGTAAGTTAATTGCATTTTTCAGAATTAATTTGATATAAATTGAAAAAAAAATCTTCTCTATTATTCCAGTCAATTAGTTTAAACATCCGAAAGAATAACAAATAACGGATGTATATTATATGTATATGTACCAATTCTCCTATATGCAAAGTTTTATTTATCTAAGACAGTTTTTGTCTGACTTTATTAATTTATTGAAAGTATTCAGTAAATGACAAAGCTTTTTCATTTCAGGCTTAAAAACAAAGTATTTGCTCAAAATTAAAAATCGTCCAATTTCTTTTTGAACTTTTAAAGAATCAAAAATCAAATGGGCTTCTTTTATGTAAGAGTATATTTTAAAATTTTTATAAAATAAATCTTGCACATTTTATCATTTATCCATCTTTTTCTAAACCATTACACATATTTTAAAACTATTTTCTTCTTTGAACTTTAATATCAGAAATAAAAAAAAATAATGAAAAACCTTTTTTCCAGAAACAGTTTTTAGCCACTTCTCATGAGTCCTTTTATATCTCAAGAAACTAAATTAAATTCTTTTTTTCAGTCCCGTTGAAAAACTTTCTTTAGAATAAAAATGTTTCTTTTCATAGATAAGTTAAGTCTTATTTTTAAACTGAAATCCAGATTCAATTTTTGAAAAAAAGGTTTTTTTTCTTGGAATAATTTAAAAAGTTTCAGTTTGTGTCTTTTATTATCTGTATTTTCGTATAGTAGCAAGACGTGCGGTGAAAGTGTAAATTTATGTCAATTTTTAGATATATAAATCTCCTCTTATATACAGCCATAATAGTGTGTACACAAGTAACATATTTAGTACAGTCACATAAGCGTATTATTTTAAGCAATAAAATGTATTGTTCTAAAATACATTTCAAATATGTGTTCAACAAATTTATTAAAATTAGATAAAAGATTTCAAATAGATAAAAATTCATGTCACTGAAAAGTTAATTTATTAAATGCGAAGTGTTTCAAAATAATTTTTGTGCAATAATATTTTAACGTGCAATCGAAAACTTCGTTTACTAAACAGTCACAAAAACTCTTATATTATCTATCTCAAAATGAAGCTTATGTTTTATATTGTCTGATTGCTAATGTCACTCATTTTATTTGAATCCCATATTCTTCGCAATAAAGTAGATATTCTTAACAAAAGCAAGAAACTAACAGCCATTTTTTTTAAATCGACATATTTTTTTATGGAATATTACAACAGCGTTCAATAAACTTTAAAAAAAATGTTACAACGCTGCCACTCACTTAAAATTTTGAATTACAAATCAAATTTCTATTTTTTAATGAATTTAAAAAAGAATTTAACATTATTTATCAGCAATTTTACTGGTATATAATAAAAATAAAATTTAACCTGCACGAAAATGCTTTTCGTGCATGAGCAAAATTAACCTTTATGAACGACCTGCCATCACATTGACAAAAGCTCAAATTAAAAAAATAAATTTTATATTATTACAAATTAAATAAATATTAAATAGCATTTCTCTAAAAAGTAAATGCAAAATATGACAAATATGTCCCAAAATTATGTAAAAACAATTAAATTCCGATTACTTTTAATAAGAAGTTGAAGCCTTCTTTTTTAATGATTATTTACTATTCGAAATGTACCTAAAATTGATTTTTAAATACAATTAATTTAAAATGTTCCTAAACTTTTGCTTTCAGATATACCGTGTCAAGTTCAGCAGTGGTAAATTTCCTTTATTTTTTGCATAGTACATTTTGAAATATTTTTGTTACTTGCAAATCCAACTACCTTATTTTCATACATGTTGGATTTCATTTATCTTATGATTTGCTTCACAGAAAAGGGCCATATTTACAACATAAAATGTTTAACAAACACTTTAACAAACGCTAATTGTAGTTTATGCTTTTGTACGTTATCAACTCAGGTAAAATATTTTTAATAATGTATAAAATACTACACATGAGGTTTCATGTCACACATGCAGAAAATTATTGTTTACAATTTATAATTCCGTATCTATTCATTGCCATTTTTGTCCAAGGAAAACATTTAACACTTTCTTATTTCGTGCACATATTTATTCACATGCCCGCTGTCATATTTATATAAAAGAATATTCTTTACAATTTTAACTAATAATTTATTCATACATTCTTTGTTTTACGTATAAAAAATTAATTGATTTTTAATTATAGTATTTATGAACATTCGTTTTCATTGCTTTTATTACCAAGAGAACGAAACGCGCTAAGTAAATAAAAAATAATGAAAAAAAATACAAATGCATCTATATAATAAAGATTAAAGAAAATGTTAAAGCAATGCCATTTTTACATCCATTTTTAAAATTCAAAATCCTCTAAATACAAGGGTATGTACAGTGATCATATATCAGTGATCACATATAAGGAATAATTATACATGGTGTAAAAATAAAGCTATTTTAATTATAACTGCCTTATTTTTTTTTTCGTAAACAAACGTGCTTTGTATGTATGTGTCATCTAAATTACTTCACTGAGAAATCCTTTGTATCAGCTCTATAGCACAATAAGCAACTGTCATACAGAATATAATTACTTTTGTCAGAGCATTTGTACTGAGTGTCAAAAGTAATTACACCGGATAACTCGAAAGTACATCCTTTAATATCCTCCACAATTCTTGACAGTTCCCACTCTGCGTTTAATTCTACGCTGCGATGATTATTATGATCACACAGAATGTATTAAGTTCTAAGTTAGCTAAGACGTTAAGCTAGCCTCTACGTTGAAAAAAAAAGTGATTAGTTTTGTTGAAAAGTTTTATTTAAAAAATCTTTAAAATGATTTGGAACAGATAATTATAAAATGATTAAATATTTCTAAAATGCTAAACAAAATAGAATGCTGAATGAATGCTCCCACCAAATGCTTTATTCTAATAATTTTGTTTAAAATTTACTAACGTGACGACTGCAGTTTATTAAAAAGGAAAGGCAACAAAGTGCGTTACAATTTGCTAATGAGGTAGGATAGGATAGGTAGCAAACAATATAAGTTTATTAAGTGAACATAAAGACAAACATAGTGGATTTTTCAACTGAATTTATAAGCATTTTATGTGCTAAAAATGAATTTAAAGGGTTTTCTTCCTCATTATTTGTAATTATAAAAATAAGACATTTACCTTGACATAGGGTGAAATTAAGTTAGGCTAACTATCTACTTTCGAGTGCTCCCTGAGCTTATTGTGAATACGGTAGCCGATGCAAGCAAATGGTACTTTTAGTAATCCAATGCACAATATTGTATAAATTGTCAAATATTTTGAATTTTGACGAGTTGGCATTGTCGGAATCTTTTGCAATACGAAAAGATACTTTATTGTAGATTTCAATAAAAAAATGTTTATCATTATTTATCAAAAATCTTTTAAAGATTGGAGATGAGTTTTAATATATAATTTGGAAATCCTCAGCTTTAGCAGACCATTAAAATTAAGCTGTTTGTATCAAAATAGTTGTGTTTAAAGTGGAACGCTAATACCTAACATTTAATAAACCAATAACGCTACTTTTTTTAAACGCTAATACCTAACCTTTAATAAACTAATTATTGAAAATTTTGTGGCCAGATTTGAATTTAGATATTTCGGTTATAAATTTTTCCATATAAATCTTGAAATTACTGTAGTAAATTTTACAATGGGAAGAGATTTATTAAGCAATCAGTATTTTTAGTAAAAGTAAAATATTTTACAATTAATTAATAAAGTGTGTGAATAAATAATTATAAAATAATGGAATCTAAGTAATTTAAAATTCAATTTCTAGTTAATTTGATTTCGTAATTAAAGGCAATAAACTCAAAATAAACAGATATTCACAAAATATTGAAAATATTTCTAAAAAAATATTTATTGAAACCATATTCAGCAATTATACTTGAATACTGTTATCTTTGATCGATAAAAAATATTTAATGGAAATTCAATTCATATGCTAGAACGCAAACTTAGTAAAAACACAATGATAAGCATTAATTATAAAAGACTCTAACGAATTTAACGTTTAATCTAACTCCATGAATAAGAAAGACTTTGGTTGCAAATATTAAATATATAATTTCTCTAAATTAAGAAAAAAATCTTCGACAATATTATAACTTCTGTATTTTCTACCATTTCACAGATTACAATGGATTTTATAATTAGTTCTTTCATTATTATGTGCGCACTCTGAATTACCCTCAACTTTTCAACGATTTATCCCAGTTTAATATAAGCAATCAACTCAAGATGGATATTCATTTATCTCTTAACGCGATACCATTTAAGATATCGCTTGAATTCAACTGAGTCATTCATTCCAAATCATTGCTTGTATATCTTAATAGATGAAGCATTCTGCAGTGAATAATATACATCCAGGAAAGTACCTTTGATAAATATTTCATGATATGCATACATCTAGATATCGCTGATTTTCGTAAAGGATATCATAAGCTGAAACATTTAGTCATTAAGTAATCTATGAATGATATCCTTGTTATGGGTGCGCAGCTGCAAAAATTTATTCTTTTCCATGATTACTAAGTATTCTGTGCAGATTTGTAATGAATATTTCAACAAGGATTTCAGTCTGTATTATAATATCACCATATTACCTTCCACATTGTTATCTTGTATAGGAACTAAAGGCATTAGCTTATCGCTTTAAACAAACAGAAACCTCAGTGCAATTTATCATCAGAAATTCATGACTCATTTTTTTTTTCAAAATGATAAAATACCACTAATTTATATAACCTTTAGTAAATAATAAAACAGTTATTTTTTAGATTACCAAAATTTTAATATTAAAATTCATGAATGTGGCTTTTATATTATATTATGTTCCAATGTTTCAATATGTTCATGAATATTAAAAAGATTATTTTTTTAATTTTCTTTTATACTTTTTTCCAATGTTTCTGAATGTTTTCAGACTTTTTTTTCAATGTTTCTATAAACGTGTTCTCACCAATTACCCGACGAGGGAACATAAAATGAATTTATTATTAGGAGACGGCACATATTTTGAGAAAATGTCTTATACTTACTAAAAAAAGTATATTGTACTTTTTATTTGCTATCAGTACCCGCATACTGTTTGTATCCATGTCGATATTAATGTTAAGGAAATCAAAACCAGAAAAACAAAATAAAGCTACTAAACTACGTAAGAAAATTATTATTATTTTATACTTTTTTAATGATAATGGTATCGCTTGACGAATTAGAGAGGATAAAAGTCAAATAAATAACCGAACATGAAAACGTTTTAAAAAATGTGAAGGACGGTGATTTTAAAATATTTTATTACAGAAGCAATCTTTTTTTTTTCTTTTTTTTTAAGTAGGGAAATCAGATGATTCTGTGGTTCATCTCAACCGCTGGTCCGATTTCCCCAATTTGTGTCATATGAAAATTTGTGACATCTAGATATGTCGTCAGTGATCAAGTGCCCTCCTTCGTATATGAGAGAAGTAAAAAAAAAAATACACTGGTTAGCGGGGGAAAGCCCTCAATAGATTTCGCCAGCCCTAACTACTGGCTCGATTTCAAACTTTTTATTTCATATGAACAATCAGGATCTATCGATGTGTTATGGTCATCTTTGTGCAAGGGTCAAAAATTGCCCATTTTTCAGAGAAATCGAAAACCCTTTATATCACTTTTCACTTTTTAAGTGGAAAGAACGTCGAATGAATTCCCTCATAGCGGATATACCGATTCAGAAACTCATTCTTTCAAATCAGTGCTCATGAACTCTACATTCGTTATTAATGTTCTGCCATTTTTCTCATGAGCGATATTCTTGGTAAAAAATAGATCTCAGAAATTGATTACAGAACCAATTTTTTAATAACGTTACGTTGTAATTTACATATAATTAAGTGAGAATTTTTTCTGCATCTAAATCTATTAAAAACATTAATTTCATTTTAAATTCAATTTATATTTGAAATTGCAATAAGGGGACTTTTTTTTTTACAATTTTATCAAAATCTACTCTATTGTGTTGTGGTTGAATGTAAACTGTTTGTGAATTTTGATTTCTGAAATATTTTTCCTGTTCAGAAATTTAAAATTCAAAACTTTAAACAATTTTTCTTACAAGAATTTAAATTAAATTAAAAATATTTTTTAATTTAATAAAAATTAAATTTTCGTTTTTCAATTTTTAATATTTGTTGGTAAAATTTTTGAAGAATCCTGTTAATGAACTTAATGGGATAAAGCCTTTAGTATCTCAGTTAGCTTCGGAAAAAAAATACTCAATTTTAGAATTATTTTGGAACATATCCGATTTGTTTCATGTTTTCATTTCCGCCATTTCTTTTTTTAAAATTCTTATCAAGATTTTTACAACTCAATGCCTAATTTATTAAGTTGCTATTTCTAAATTTACAGAAAAAAAAAACTTTCAAAGAGTTTGAATAAAATATTTTTGACTGCTAGTATTTTGTAGTAGATATGATCAAAACAAAATATCAAAACTGTTTTATTTGGAAAATCTAATTTACGTACCTCTACATTTCTTATTATTTCAGCGTAATTCTTATTATTCTTACGTACCTCTACTTTCTTATTATTCAGCGTTCTTTTCTGTTAACCCGCGACATTTCCAAACGTATCAGAATTAAAATAACCAACAATAAATTATGTTGCAATTTTGAAAAATCTTTTATTTATTTTTTATTTATTTTATTATTTTTGAGGATATATTTATTTTGAAAATGGTTCCAAACTTTATGCGCAGATGTTAACACAGAAATACTTGTGAAATTATCAGTTACAAACAAACACAGAATAAAATTTACAGTTTTCAGAAAATTGCTTTACTTTACTTCAAAACCAAAAATTTGGTGTCTAATGAATAAAACATATAAAAATAATGAAAGATGATGTACGTCCTTTAATCCCATCTGTTAAAATCGCATAATAATCGTCTATGTTGCATCTCACAATGTATTTGTCCAATCCTTTCAAAATTTTCAAAGAATTCAGTGACAAGTCCAGAAACAATTTTAAATATTCAATTAAAATATTTAATTCTTCGATTTTAGAGTATAAAGTATTAAAGTATTTCCTTTGATTTGGTTCCGTACAATAGTTATATTTTCTCAAAGAAAAAAAGCATGACAAAATGTATTGAAACAAAAATTAAAAAAAAAAAAATGGAATTGAGATTTTCTGAAAAATGTTTCTGATCATCATCCATCAGGATGAAGGTGTTTTTTTTTTCTCCTGTATACTCAAGTCCTCGCTGGTAAACCTCTTTTCTCCACGACTTCCTAAAAATCGACTTTTAATGTTCCAGGGGAACTTTAACTTTCCGTAAGAAAAGTTTTTAATTTTATTTTTGTGCCCGGAATTCAAATATCATATATCGGCTCTACGAAATGGATAAGAAGAAACCGCTTTTATGAAGAATGTAGCAATATTTTATCTCTTACTCTTACAATTTTATAAAGATTTATTGCCTTTCTTTGTATTTTATAATATTCATTATTAAAAAAAAAAATCAATTTTCCCTTTATGACAACAAATAGCATCTGTTGAAAACTGCCGGAAGAATAGATTGATTAAAATTATAAACTTGAATTAAAAAAACTGTTATGTTAAAAACTGGAAATGAATAAATATTTGTTCAATTTTCCTATAGACAAAATATGGGACATTAAAATCCTATTTTTCTGCAACTTAACTAAAACTAAATCTTATGATTAAGACAAATAAAAGAACCTGTATAAAGAATATAATATCCATTAATTCAGCAGTAATCAAGTTATATTAAAAATATATTCTGTAATTTAACATAGAAAGTAACGGACCTGTCAAAATGACAGGTCGCTTTTTGGTGGAATTTACATATGTCTTGATCTAAAGTAGTTTTGATGTTATCTGAATAAGTAGAAAGGGTGTAAATCTTAAGTTAAAGAAAAATATCACAGAAAAAAATCACTGGTTGATTTATATATAAGTATTCTAATAAAAATCGTAACAAAAACAAGGTGGGAAGAGAGATTTATTCACTGATTTATGAGGGCACCAGAATTCGATGCTTTTAAATCATATATAAACAAGCAAATAAATTAACGTATCATTAATCTATATTAATCTATTATTATTATTCTGTACTAAATTATGCATATTACCAATGATTTGGATTTAGGAAAATCATTAATAAAATATAATCTATTAATTATTAACAACTTATTCATGTAATAATATAATAAAATGATTATAATAATAATTTAGACTGGTATTATTATAAAATATAATTAAATTTCAAAAGAAGAAAATTATTTTCTCAATTCGTAATCGAAAATAAAATGCTAACATCAAGAGAAAATAGTGCTAGCAAAAGCAAAATTTGAGAAGCATTTTGGAACTTCTGAAAGATGACAGATTTGAAAATACCCTCTGGGTGATTAAAAGTAGTGCTAAATCATTTCGCTTCAAATACGTGATAACCGAGCTTCATGAGCTTCGTGCCCATTCTTTATATTCCAAATTAGACATTAGACATCAAAAATTCATTTAAATAAAGCATTTATTAAAATTTATAAAATGTACTAAATCAAAGAATGAAGGCCGAATCGCCGAATTTAAATGAAATATCATTATAGACTTAAGAGAAAATGGATTTTTTTCTTAATACTGCAAAAAAAAATTTTAAAAATGTATTCGCTTTAAAAATTTCTGGCAGATGTAATCACGGTAACCAAATTAGAATAATTATTAGAAATAAATATTAAGTTTACAGCCAATGAATCAAAAAGAAAGATATAATGAATCTGGCCTGAAGAATTTTTCAAGGGTCACCCTCAGGCAAGGATTCAAATCAGGGATTTTTCTATGAGGGGTCTGACTTTCGTCCAACAAACTGACCCCTCGTGACCAAATTCAGCTTTTGGAGATAAAATTAGTATCACAAAATTAAGGATAATTATACAATAACGAGCAAAATCATTTCCAAATTTATTAATCCACGAACACAGCAAATAAAACAATTGATTGTGTTAGAGTTTTGATTCCCTCCGGTGGAGAAAAGGAGAAATTCTGTTCCCCTAACCAGATGTATTCGAGACGCCGACACGGCGACATGTACATACTCTCTCTCTCCCGTCTTTTGTGTTGTGATGTGTTTGTGTGGTAGCTTAGAATTGTCCGTGTCCATAATGTGTGAAAATAAAACCTATAAAAGTTTCAATTCTTGCTTCGTCATTAATGGAATTATCATGCAGTGACTGATCAGATTGATTGGCTGTAAACTTAATATTTATTTCTAATAATTATTCTAATTTGGTTAAGTTCATTTGTGTTTTAGTTGCAACAGCATTAGCGCGCTCTAAATACAATGTATATTTTATTATATAGATTCAGAAAGTATTATATAGGTGAATTTTCATATTGATTATTTTGGATTGATAGTTTCGTAGTCACAGTAAGTTACTGTTTGAAAAAACTCAAACAGTAAATTCCATGTGCAGGTCTCTGCTGAGAGGAAAAGTATCTATCTTTGAAACATAAATATGGTGCATCATACAGCATTTAATCAGAAATTTGAATTTCTGTTGAATCCATAATTACGCAATGAATTATAAATACTTCAGGGACAACTAAGAGTCAGAAGCTAAGCAGCATTCATATCACTATTCCAAATTACATAATTGCAAGCTAAAGACCATTGAATGACTTTATGTAAAAAGATTGAATGTAAATCTTCTGTGTTCTCAAATGACAGCTGTCTCTTTCTAGGTACAAATAATTGTCGCTTATTGATTAATAGGAATCAAGGACCGAGCTATATGCATTGCAGCTTCATACCAAGCTCTATGGAGAATAGTTATACTGGTCCTTCATCAAAAGTTATATTCTGGAAGCAATTTCCTATCAAGATGGATAGGAAATGAGTCCTAGAACATAACTTGTGCTATAGGACCATATGCTTACTTTAAGAACTATAGAACCTATCAAATACGATATGAAATTGCAAGAACAGGAGGAATTTAAGCAAGAGCCTTCTCATCATTATCCCAAGCACCTTGATAGGAATGTCTCGAAACAGACTGATGATTAAATTGTTGAGCTCAATTTTTCATTATTCTTCCATAGAGCCTTTCCAACCTTGTAACACCCATCCTCCATATGTGCACTACAGACTTTTGCATGCCATTGATTTTTTTTTCTCCATTTAGCACGAATGGACAACGGACATCGAGCATGGACAACATATTTAACGCCATTCGCAACCATCAAGAATCGTAGCTGATTTGACTGATGAAATGCAAAAGGTATGGATCTCCATTCCAGAAATTTATATATGCCCCCTCCCCCGCACGACATAGTGTATACGCATTTGAATGTTTTTATATAAAATCATGACAACTACATAGGTTAATAATGTATCACTATTTCATATTTGAAATGACTAATTAAATATGTTAAATAATCAAATTCATTGCTGAGTTTCATTCCACTGAACCAATTTCTTGTTGGTACTAGATTTCGTTTTCATCCAATATAAAATTAGCGAATTCTAAATTATTTCTGTCGAAATGCAAACGTTTTCGAATATTCTAAGTAATGCTTATTAAAAACTATTAAATGTATTTCTTATTTTGCGAAACATATTTGTAATCCATTATTAATAAGTATTCTTCAAACTACGGCATGCAAATATCTAATTTCTAAAACATTTCCATTTTCTAGATCACGCAATCAAAATTAAAATTATGGATTCTAGGTGCTTTTACCAATATTTTCTTTTTATTTTAGGTAAAGTGCAAATAAGTTTTTTTTTTTCATGTATTTTACGCAAAAAGTATGCTGATTGCCATGACTGTGACAGAGTTGAAGAATGAATCGAAATAATAAAGAATATCTTTTATTCCTTCAGGAAGAATCTTTTAGCTACGATATTCATCACAAAGCAAATTTTCATGATTAATATTTTAAAAAAAATATTTATTAAAGAAAAACAATCTACGGAATAATTTGAAAAATGTTAAATTCATTTATTATTTAATATCGAATTTTCAATCCACGAAAGTGAAGTTGTTATGGATTTTCAGACTCTAAACAAATGTCACATGTTGAAGGGGGCTAAATAACCTGAAAAATACTGTCCAAACTATCCAACGTCAAATGATTAATTTTAAATCACTAATATTTTTTTCCATTTCCGAAGTAACATGAGGCGGCCATCTTAAGATATCCTCTTTACAATAATGTTAATAGATTGTAATTTTTCTTCGTAGATAGATGACAAGTATAGATTCTCCTTCCTACGTTTTGGCTCCTCAACAGGGAAACATTTGGTCTTGGAAGATTTAATGAGCACTAAGTCCATTTTAATGAAATAAATTAATTTTTTAAGTCACTCAACATAATGATAAAGTAAACTAAGAAATATTAATTTTCATATATTTGCAAGGTCTTATTTTTTACATTTCCATAAAGATGTTTGGCACCGACAGATTTAGCGCTCACCGGACCAGCTTACACGACAGTTCTTCGGTGGAATCAGGTCTCAAATCTGAAACCCTCCGGTTCCGAAGCAGAGATCTTACCACCAAGCCATCGTGGCCCAACATTTTTTCAGAGAAAATAGTAATGGAAACCCGGAAATGAAAATAATGCTTTTTAAATAATTCTGAGTGTAAAATATCGATTTGTTATATTCCGTAAACAAATTAAAATAACGTTTAAAGGAACTGGAAGATTTCGACAATGAAAATCGTCGAAATTTTATTTGTAAATGTCGGAGATCTTTTCGACTTATTTACATAGAATTTTGCATCCGATTGAAAAAATTAGGATAAAAATAATGAATGTTTTCAAATTATAAAACAGTAGAAAAATATTTATTTCTTAAAATTTTTGTTTTTAATGGAAAATAGAAAATGATGTGTTTTGATACGATAATTTTCAAGTTCATAATCATAAATTAGTACTCTCAGAAAAATATCTTATGTAAAATTATTCAAAAATTAGCAAAATATATGAGCACAGTAAAAATTGCAGTGGACTTATTTATTTAAATATGTTAATAACAAACATTTAAAAAAATGAATGTTACGTGATTCGAAAATTTAAAAAAGTGATATTTGTATGATATATAGCCTCTAATGATTAATACTATAAATGATAAACAATAAAAATGGGTTTATCAGATGCAGGATATTTTTAAATATTGTTGTATGAGGAATATATTTTACGCATGTTGGAATTTCAAGAAAACATGTTTTGAGAAAAAGGCAGAAGCTTTGTACCTAAGACCTTTTTTTAATTTCATCCTTAAAGGCTAATTTATATATTTACAAGTTTCCAAACCTATACACATTATAGATTTCGGTAATCAGTGAAATAATGCCTTCTATTTTATTATATTAAATTGAAAAATCTTTTTTTTTTGAAAATACAAATTTTTCCAATTTTCTTAAACACAGTATACGATGGCAGTAGTAAATTAGTTTACACACAGATAATAAACATTTTTTACAATGTCAACAATCATCCAACTGACATATCATGCAGGTTTTCAATTCGATTTGTCAATGGAAGCTCTTGGAAACTGATTCATTTGGCTGTATCTTCTCTAATTCAGACAAACTAATGGGATCTCTACTCGAACCCTGTCAATCTTTCCTCCACTTTGGTTTACACATTTCTTTATATAGTTCTGGCATTCGAATATGCAATTTGAGACAATAGATTTTACAAAATGATACAAAATTCAGTATAAATTTACAATTTTGATGGCAAAGCAAGTTTCATTTACACAGTTTTGATGACATAACAAACTTTCTTTATATGCAGACAGATAAAACAAATAATAAGTAGATAATGTTGTTAATGAGCGATTTGGCTTAAATAATACTCAGATCTAATCCAGAGATTAAAATCCGTTGCTAAATTAATTAATTATCATGTTCACATACACAAAGACAAGGACCCAAGATCGCTTCATTGAATCGTTTGATCTAAATTTTGAAATCTACAAATTGCGCAGACAAAACAAAGATGAAGCAAATAGATTATTTTTTATAATAATGGAGGTCTAAGATTTGAAGACTCTTCAAAACTTTAATGATAAAGATATTTCCTTTTTGTACATGGAAGTTACAAGGAATACAAGAATATACGATGCATTACAGTTACAAATTTTATATTTAGAATAGATGTATCAAAGTTATCATTTTTTTTTCGTTATAATAAAGACAAAAAAAAGCACGCGCAGACACACTTTTTTCTATTACACATAATAGACTGAAATAGACTTGAAATAATTGTATACTCTTCTTAAAAGACCTATAGACTTGAAATCATTGTACCTTTTAAAATTTCGTTTCATTATCGCTATTTTGGTTTTGCGTACAGTAATTTTTAGTGATGTTCAGAAATTGAATAACCGCCTCATTCTAAAAAGAATATTTATAAAATTCAAGGATACATATTTGAAAATACACACTCTAAACACAAACTTCAAAACATCTTTCTTACTTAAAATTCACCTAATTTTGAACTAAAGTTTGCTTCTTTTTTTAAATTCGGTGCATAATTAAGATGGCCTTTTAAACATTCTGTATGAATAATTTATATTTTTAGATATTTGAATCATCAATATTCTTCAAGAACAACTTAGTTGTGTTATTCTTTCCTTTGATGATAGCAATAAAAATGAGAAGTACTTTCTTTTATTTAAAAGTAATCACCAAGGCAGATAAATTTCACTCACGATGGCATTGTTATTCATGGAATCCTCCTCATTTTGGTGATTTTTTACTCTCCGGCATGCGCAGAAGTTTTAATATATTCACATCATTTTTTTTTAATTTTTTGAAAATATTCTAAAGAGTTTAGACTTTAAGAAGGAATATAATTAGCTGGAGTAATTAATAAAGTTTTTAAATGTACATAAAATTAATATCTTGTCAAGTAACACTGTGATATAAATGAGTTTGAAAGTTTATTTTCTATTTAATGTGTCTCGTATATATTTAAGAAACTTCAAAATAATTTTTTAGAAAGTATTTACACTTTTAATTCATTTTCACTTTATCTATGTTTGATTTTAGAATAATCAGATAATAGCATTAAATCTATGAGTATTTATTATGAGTTTATTTAAATTTTTCATTTTATTTATTTTATGAACCAAAATGCTGCAAATGATTTTTCATTACTTATTATTGACTTCCAAAATTATAATGGTTTTTTCATTAATCAAAACATTTTTTAAGATTGATTGAAATAGTATATTGAAGCATAATGATATAGAGATCAAGAAATACAACATAAGGATTTAAATAGAATATTCATAGAGTTGATACTAATATGTAGATTTTAAAATGATACTGAAATACTAAAACGATTATATTTGCTTAGACCAGTGGAAATGTTTTCCCCGAAACTTTCTCGAATACTCTATTATACACATACTTAAATATTAACGCAATGTTATTACTAAGCAATAGTTACGAAAGAGCCTATTAGTGTGCAACCTTAAGCGATTTTTTTTAAAAAAACCGCTGGATTGCAGCTATTGAACAAGATTCCAATCATCAAATGTTTATTTTGTGAACTTTTTTCCAACCGATAAAAAAACAAATTTGTCACAGAATTTAAATTTTAGTCCCAAAATCAGATTTCAAATTTCATAAATTTATGTCGTGTTTTTGAATGACTGTGTTTACATGCATGTGAAATCGCATATCGATAAATGGTCAACTCTTTAATGAATTTGCTTCCAAATATGAAAGAGGTCACCATTTTTAATGTTAAATCTATTTGATAAATTTTATTTCTTTATCAGCCATAAGGATGTTTATGCAATAACATAAATAAATTAAAAATCAATTTATTGTTTTAATATTTTTCATAAGAAAAACAATTTTTTAAGATACGATTAATATAATAAGTAGTCGTATGATAAATGAGATTATTAAAAAAAATTTTAAAATTAAAATATCAAATGGATCAGTGGCAAATAGTTTTTAATATATATTTTTTTTTTCTATTCATTTCGAAAACGAATAGAAATATTCAAATAAATGCTCTTTGTGACATAAATGATTAAAATGTAAAGTATCTAATAAATAAGTAATAGATGAAATGTGAAAACATAAAAATAAATAAATAAATAATAACTAACTCAAGGCAATATTGCTCACTAGAATGTTGTTAAAAATTGATATTGAAACATCACGAGAAATTTGGAGTACTCGATAAACTAGAACAGATAAATATAAGGGCATATTTTCATTGTAAATAACCAAATCGCTTTGTAATCAATAACTTAATGGATACCGCCTATTAATATTATAATATCAAAATCAGTTCCATAAAATAATCAGTTGTATTTTTTAATAACTTAATAAGTTTGAAAAAAGTATTAATATTATTATTAATCCAGCTTCTTGCAAATATACAAATCAATCGATACAATGCGATTTCTATTATATTCTGTTTTAAATTATAAAATTTCAGTATTCATTCTGTTTTCAAAATGTCAGTGTATTTTTAATCGCAGTGATAATTTTAAATTCCTAAAAGCAACTCAGAGAAATTAAAATGAAATAGTTAAATCTCTTGAATTAAACACATTCATACTTTAAAAAAAATTAAATATATATTTTCTGTATATTATATATATTATTCTGTTAAACTTTGTGGTAGCATTATTCAATATCTAAATTGGGAATTATTAGTCGATATCTTGTTGTTGTTTTTTAAATTAACAGGAATTACATTTTTATGCATTGAAATTCATTGAGAAAATATCCTGCGTAATAAAAGAAATCCAAAAATATCGATTATAGTGAAAATGTACAAAAATATTTTTCAAATAAAAATAGCTGAATTTTTATTTCTACTTTCGCAAATCATTTCAGTTACTTGCATTTATGACAATTCAAACATGCATTTACCAAAACGCTTTCTGCATTATAAAATATTTTGTATTTCTCCAGGATAAAGGAATATTTAATTTTTTATATCCAGGTTTCTTAATTGGAATATTAAAATACACTCTAGATCAATCATTGGTTTCAAGAAATTTTGCTATTCTATAAATATCTCAATAAAACTTTTAGTCTTTAATAGAGAAAAAGAATAACTGAAAGAGAAGAAAGAAAAAGGATTCGAAATAGTTTAAAGATATTTTTGTGCATCATCTATCATGGTTTTCCTTTTGTTTGCTTTTAATGTCCAAGTATTGTGACGTAAATTTCTCCTTTTTCAGACTGTCTGAAAATCGACTTTTGATGTTGGAATGAAACTTTTGCTTCCAGCAGGTGAAATTTCTTGTTTTCCTTTTCCGGTACTATTTTAAAATATCAGGAATGTTTCCCATGAATTATTTAAAAGTAAACAATTTCTTTGAGCACTATAATCAAAATCGTTTACTCAAAAATTTATATATTCTTCATATTATATAATAAAAAAGCTTATCTTACTATAAATAAAAGCCATTGTGGTTTTCCATGCATATATGCATGCTTGAATCATGTTACATAATACTTCACATAAATACAAAATCAATATGAATCAGAGTTTGCCTATATATTGATGAAAAAATAAAAAAAAAATAAACGCTATCATCTTTTTAAGATACGAAAAATTATATTCAACTAACTGAAAATGATTTATAATCTTGCCATTTTTCTGCAGTAACAGCAAAGCAAATTATTTTGCAAGATATATTTTATTAAAATCAAAAATTCAAATTTTTATCTTCTCAGTGATACAAAATTATTTCTGCTCAATGAACTTTTATTAATTCTTTTTTTTAAAGAATTAATAAAAGTTCATCAAAAGCGATTGCTATAATTCAGACAACAAGCAATTCTGAATTACAGCAACAGCAAGATTCTGATTTACTACCACTATCTTTGGAATATTCTATTTAAATTATTTTCCATTTTTTTGTTAGTTTAAAGCAGTTAGTCAATGAAAAAATATCTAAAAGAAATCTAGGAATAGGTTTCAAACAGAAAGTTTAATCAAGCACAAAAATAAGCTTAACCGTGGCCAGATGTGTATCATTATGACTTGCCTACGGAAATAGACGTTTATATCTTCCAAAACAATTATTTTATAAAAATTGTCTCTGAATTATTTTCAAGCTCAAAAAAGATCACCTTTTAATGATACCAATTTCATTTCCGTACAATTTTAACGTGAATTTTAATAACATTCTTAATTCAATTTGATACATAATTGATTTGCTACGATGTTTCTATATTGGAATTGAAATTTATTCATCAAAACATGCAGTTCCTGGCTTTTGCCAATTATTTTTCACTTCCCTTTTGTTATATTAGTACATAAACTGCTTAATTTGCTCTAAACTGATTCAATAGAATTCACTTTTTGTTATCAAATCAAATAAAAAGATGGATTTTTAATATTTTATATATATGCATTCCAGGTGAATCATTTAACATCCTAAAAATTCAATAATCCGGACGAACAAGCTGGTTAATAATGGCGGCTAGTTAACATATAAAACGCTACATCATATTATATTAATATTATATATAAAATACAATGTATAAAAATTAATGTAGAATAGCTTATACATGGATGTCAGTAAGAAGAATTAATGGAACACATCCAAAGTATTTGAGAGTTTATGGCATTTTGCTGACACTGACACCTAACTTAACGAGTACAGTTTGTTCCCAAATTTTACTTATAATGCAAAAGATTCCTTAAGAGTGAAGCAATTTTTTTCCATAGAATTAACATAAAATATAGTAAAGCTTTCTTTGAGTAATAATAAAAATACTCAAAGAAATTTATAATAATGCAGTTTATTATTTGCAATACATGTTTTTCTCCAAGATGATAAATTACGTTTATTTTACCAACGCTTCAAAATTTTGTGAAAATGGGACATAGTTTTATCGTTAAATAAATTTATAGCATGCTTAGTTAGTTAGCGTTATAGTTAACGCCTTATTAGTACGATAATTTTCAACGTATAATGTATCAGTTTCCCATGCTTTCAAAATATTTCTTATTTCACGAAATGGTTGTTCACGCTGTGGCTATTATATCCTCCTCTCTTAACAAATACCTCCACAAGTTTCCTTGCTGTGGCGCAGCATGTTCTTCTTTTTTCAGCTCTTGTTTATGATTATATTTGGATTCTTATATTATTTAAATAATTTTTCCCCACATAGGAATCGGAAACTGCGATGCTTATCAAAGTGTCTCGCATTTTTTGATGGTTCATTTAATAATATATTTTACAAATCCGTAATTAATAAAAAGAAAATCAACAAACAAACGCTAAATGTAGACTCATAACCAAATATAGGCAAGAAGATTTTGAGTGTGACGTCAAGTTGTCTCCTCGTCACTTATTTTGCGAAACATCGCTCTTTGAACGAGCCCTTTTTTACATCGTGTTTTTCTCTTCATGTGAATCATTGCATAAGAAAGATTGTCTATAAGAGAAGTTTGATTGTAAATTTAGTTGGTTTCGAGAAAGAACTTCATTGAGGAGTATTATTGAAATCTTGATGTAAAATAATTTAAAGTTAATTTCGACTCCGGATCTATGGAAATAAGATTTCTTTTATTATTATTATTATGGAAGAAACCATATAATATTTCTTATTTTGAATCTTGGATAATTTATTTTTGATTAGGTTGCTCTACAAGACAGATTCAAAGTTCTGAGTAGGTGTGTTCACATGAAAAGGTATTGTGACTGGCAATTTCGTAGCGTAATGGAGGTGATAGGCCACTCTTCTTAGGCTGCAACAGAGATATACTCTGATTTCAAATAAGAAGGGAATGGGCCATGACCAATTAAGAAAATGATGCCTTGCATCTTCCACGGAGCTGGAATAAAGGAATTTGTGGTATAATAAGGTGGAAGTTTCTTCCAATTGAATCATTGTCCCATTTTACGAACAACGAAGATTACAGTAAAGGATATTCGTACAAATTTTAAGTTTTTCTTGTCTAATACTAAATTTATCTAAATCAATTCGAAATCTAAATTGTATATGGACACATATTTTAAGATATGGCTGATTTTTTTTTTATTTTTGCTGTATAAATTGAAACATGGAGCGTTTTAAAAACATTTAAAATTTTAAAAACTGATGTTCGTTCGGAAAAATTTTCTTCGAGAAGAAACATTCCTTAAAAATGAACATATTCCTCAAAACCAGTTAATTTTTCATGAATAATACCTCTTTTAGTCTGCTATATTTAATTCGCAATACAAATGTTTGCATTTTCTAAGAATATATAATTCCTAAGTGTATATATTTTCCGATATAAATGCATATATTTACATAAAACAGGAAAGCAAAAATTTTAAATGTGATTTTTTTTCTGTGCTTGCTTTAAAGTTTGCTAATGATCCTTAAGAGAACACTAGTGAAGGGAAGGGTACCAGTTGATATGTTCGTCTTGTCATTTAACCGTGGGGCTATACTTAAAAATAACCTTTGCTCAGCTCGAAATGCAATACATGTACATACATTTTCGCTCATATAATTAATAATGATCCGAGTTTCCAATGTATCTGGCGAAGTCTTCTTTTAATTGATCTAGTAACTTTTGCTTAAATTATTCAATAAAAATTAGGTCATTTACATTCCAAATATTAATGACTCTTAAAGTGAAATGTAATGGACTTAGCGAACGAAAAAGTTGTCAAACGATGCCAATGCTCATTATTAATATACTTTTGATTAATGAAATGCAAATGTAATTGAAAATGTTAAGAACAGTGCACTTTAATTGGACTAATTTTATTTTTGTTTCACAAATCAATTCATTAATTAGTTATTATAAAGTAGTTTTCAACTCATTTAAAACGAAAGAGAGTCATGAAAAAAACTAATTTATCATACAATTCTGTTCTTCAGTGCACGCAATAAGAGCTTACATTTAAAAAGGGCCCGCTAGCAATTGAATTCGATAGAAACACTGCTTCATTTATTTCTTTGATTCAATAAGATAAAATTGTAAAAGAATCTCAAACATATTCTATCTTTGTTTTTTTTATATGACAATGATGATTTTAGATAAATAAAGTATTTTTTAAATCAAATCAAATATTATTTTAGCTTTGACAACAAAGAAAGCAGTTAGGTGTCAATCACTAAAAATTTTATTTTTTCATACACAGTTATTTTTATTAGACTTAGAGCTTATAAAAAAATATTTAATTTTCCAAAAGACCAACAATATTGAATCGAAAAAAAATCGTTTGAAATCTTTTATACTGTGGATACAAGCATAAAATATTTCATTAATTATAATAAATTAAATAAAGAAAACTAATAATTTTTCACCTCTAAAATTCTTGATAATATCAATGGATAACAAGGCATAAAATTCCACGACATATGGTATTAATATCTAATTATAGATTATCAGAAATTGCTAAGAGATTGATTTAAATAAATGAGCTCAAGATTATGAAACAGAAATTTAATTAAGTTGTTGTAGATGAATTGTTGTATAACTATTTTTTCAAATCAGTTAAATTATTTATCATTATGTATTATTATTATTCTTAATTTAACTTCTATGCCTCAAGCTTTATCTATTGGATTAATTAAATTAAATCTCTAATAAATTTCTCAGATCTGGTGGAAAAAAGTTAAAATCATTTTTGTTTTCAACGCATGCAATGAGTTAATGGGTAAGTTAATTTATATTCGGCATGTTTTATTACAATATTTCAATCATTTTAATGAATGTTTAAAATTAAAAAAGTTCAAAGAATGCTTTTTTCTTTTATCTTAAACGCTGTTTTTTGACTAGAAGAGCACCATCTAAGTATTGCAAAAATTTACGTTTTCTGACTAGCTTCATATTTGTTTGTTTAGCATTTTCTTCGTGAAACACATTGTTACCGAATAACATTTTTTTATCTTGGCAATTATCTTTTACTAATGCAATTTTATCCTATTTTTTTTAAATACGAAAATAAAATTAGCACTATTTTTTATATGCTGTCTACCTATTTTGTCTGAAAGGTTAATTTGATTGAAATTTTGGAATTTATAGTTTGAATTAAACAAAATAGAAGGGTTTTAAGAATGGACAGTTCAAGATAGTTTCTAGCAAATTATTTTAATAACACATAAATTTTTTTTTTCTTATTTCCTATTACTAGGCGAATTGTTTTTTACAGATTATTCATCATTAGAGCAAACTTAATATTTTAATTTAATAAGAAAAACCGATTAGATAACGGAGACTTATCTATGACTTTGTATTTTAAAAGTTACATTTATAGAGGTTTAAATGAATAATGAATTTCACATTCGTTAAATTCAAACTTAATTGGAAATTAAACAAAAAGAAGTTATGATACTCAAATTCATACCAGTACACAATGTATGATATTTTTTTTGTATTGCACCATTTCCTTTTCTTTCCTTGTTTCGATACATCGTACAAAGAAAAATAATGTAGCAACCATTTCTTGTACATTTTGAACCAACATTTTCTATCGTTCATAACTCTTTCTTTTTCTTAGACTTGTCTATATTCTAATTTATGAGATTTAATTGCTATTTCTTTATAATTCATTTGTGATATTCTGAGATATTCCTCTAATTCAAGATATAGTTTCTTTGATTTAAACCGTCCATTTAGGTAAATGACCGATTTCAGCCTTTCTTGGGCATAGTAAAAAATTCAACTAACTGCATGTTAAACTATTTTTATAGTAATTGTTAAATATTTCATTCTAAGAATTTAATAGCGTCATTTGCTACTAAATTAAAGAAAAAGTGTAAAGATTATAAAGCTGTCTTGAAATTATTTAATTTATAATTAAATAAATACATTTTATCTCTATCTGCTGCCATGGAGTTATTTCGGTTAAAAATTATTTTAGAAACTGTATTTTAACCATATGATGCCTATTTTACGCTTCAAATATCTATTAAAATCAAATGTAGGATACTGTTCAAATCTGAGTTTTTTTTTTTTTTAAATTTGGTAATTCTTATTTATCTGTAATTTATAGAAAGAGAATGACTAATGTTTGAAAAACAGATATTTCTCAGAGATTTTAAAATTTTTCTGAGAAGATAAGTTAGATTTTTAATAAGAATTCCACGAAACTCCCTTTGCAGATGGCTCAAAAATATTTATTGATAAGTTCTCAAATATATAACCTTGCATATCAACTATATCCATGTTTGATTTATGTATCATATAATAGTGTTATACCATATAATATCTTATATAATCTTATATAACATCTTATAATAATATAACAACACCATAAAATTATCTCATTTATTCAATAATGAAACTCAAAACATTCTCTATTCTTATAAAGTATTATTCAATTGATAATTATCAAATGTTAAATGCATATAATCATATCAAAGCATCAATTAATTTGTAAAATACATTTATGTCTAATTATCGGTTTCAAGATATAATTATTTTATCCAATGTTGTAACTCATTCAGCTTATTTAAATTCATTGAAAAATGCGAACAAGCTATGCAGTTATAAATTTTAAACATTTAGAGTAAGTATAACATTTTAGTAAACCTAAAAGTATATATAGGATAACTAAACAACGGCCGTAAACAATCATGGCCTTATTCTTCGGAATATTCGACTATTTAAACACACACCAATTTCAAATTCAATCTCTATATAGAGTAACTTCCAATTTTTAATTGATAATATTTTTTGCCATTTTTAACTAATTTTGCATTAAATTTGAATTTCAAGGAACACTTAATATTTTTTAGTATGCTTCATATAACTTAAAAATGATAAAAGAATTTTGCTTTTTTGCTTAGAGCAGTTATACATTTATATTTGAAGGCCAAAGAAAAAGGAAATAATTATCTTTATATGTATTTATATATTAATCGAAATCTTACAATTGTTGAACTACTTTTGTGTATTAAGAAATATTTTTTTTTCCTTATTTCCTAATTGTAAAAAATTATAAGGGTACTAGGCAATACCCTTTTACCTCCTAAAAATCAATAATAATATACTATAAAACGGCATAATTTTATCAATAAAATTGAAATATATGATTTAACAATAACCTTTGGATCAGTATACAAATCCAAAATTCTTTTCAACTTTTGTCAATATAAAATATTTCTCAAAATATCCATTTGCTTGTAGTTGAGTATTTTTTTTTTCTTCAAACAAAAAGTAGTTTTACATACATCTGTGTTTCAAACGCATAACAGAATCGCAAAACATTTCATAAGATGCAAGTGCTCTTTGAAATACGAAGGAAAATCCGTATGAAAGGAAGAAAAATATTTTACTTCTTCCCGTTTCATTTGATTCACTGAAATTTATAGCGCTACTTACTGAAGTCCTTTCTTGAAACTATCAAACATTGTATCCCAGTCTAAATGTAAGCTTGGAAACAACCAGGAAACATTTGTATCGAATGCGAGGTTATATAAATATTATTGTGTACCATGAAAAATAGGCTTTGTAGCATTTTCAGAAACTATTGATGTATTTCTTCATTTAATTAAATGTTGATTCCATAGAGGCAATTTTTAAGGAATTTGAAAAAAATGAAAGTTAATTGAATTTGAAAGTCAAAATTCTAAAGATATGTATTATAATGAATCATAAATTAATATCTAAATTTAGAATAAGTTTAAAAAAATTAATAATCTATTTTTGGGGATAATAATAAATTGCGTTATTTATTTTTTATAAGTCTAGAAATTTATTTCAATATTTCAATAAGAATTTTAAGAAAATAAGATGTAAAGTTATTAATTCAATTGCTTTTCTTAAATTATTCAAATATATTTATTTCATACACTCTCTCGTTTCCAATTATAACACTTTCCCTTTCATTTTTACAGCAGTATAATTTAATAGTTATTTATTTTGAAATGTTACCAAACAATATTATCTAAATTTTGAGATTTCACTTTACTTAAAAACATGATATAAAAGATAATATGATAATTACGTTTAATAAATCTGAACTTCATGAAAAAATGAAAGCGGTATGAATTTACTTTCAACAATAAATCATTCGTTAAAAATCAGGCAAAAATATATTTCGTAAATAATTTTAAACTAAAATTCAGACAAAATTTGTATAACCGTTAAAATGGTATAAAAAATGGGAAAAATTACCATTTTAAATTTTAAACTGGTATAAGAATCTTTTTTTGAATAAGAATATTTTCAGAAACTTATAGCAATAGTATACATAAATATCACTCAGTTTTCCATTAATTAAAATTTCAAAAACTCATTTCTAGATGCATTTCTTCAACATCCAGAATATATTTATATGAAATTTAGTGATTCTTTCTCAAATTGTCTCCCCCCCCCCCCACACACACTTTTTATCTCTCTCTTATATTTGATTTTGTTGCCATTTCTTAAGTATAACACATTTTTAAATAACATGGCATTTTTAAGAATCTACCAAATAAGATTTACAAGAAACTAAACAATTCCGATTTAAATTCAATATAATTTTATTGAATGATTTTATTCCACAACGTCTTAGATTTTAACTCATGTTTGCATGAATTGTGATTTTGACGTAATAACGCTGTTTTATCGTAATAAGGTTATATTATATAAAAAATTTATTTTCATCAATATTTTTTAATATTTCTGATGTTATTACAAGATTTAAAAATCTTTTGCTTTACTGAAAACTGTAATTTTTATTATTATTTCGAATGTCTATTATAACAAAGATATTTAATACATATATATCATAATATTGAATTAATACCCATGTTACATCTCTATTATTCGTTTTACCTTGAATATCTGCAATATCATAGATAATCAAAGTGCTTTATTCGCCTTGGATATATATGATACGGTATGAATGCAATATTTCAAATATTTATTTCATGAAGCATTGAATTTATTCAGCAGATAATTTGCTGTAGCAGCACAATGCAAAAAAATTTCATATTCAAATGCAAATAGATTCGAACTATTTTAATACAAAAGGATTTTAAAATTAATAATGGTTGTAAATTCTTCTTCAAGTTAGTTTTTGAAAATTATAAAACGCGTTCCTTAAATTGCCAAGAAAGCATTATTTGGATAATAAGTCAATTTATTATTAATTATCACACCAAGAGAATTTAAATTAAAATAAAGAATTTTTTTTTTCAAATAAATTTTTTTTTAAACCATGGAACATCAAAAGACGCATATACTGCATCTCTCAGATCTGATAAAAATTCCTAACCTTGCGAAATACTTTAAGAGATTATTTTCAAAATTTGATATACCAGGAAACTATTCCTTGAATTTTCCGAAATTCCAATGGTGTTAAATAACACCATCGAAAAGCAAGATGTTTTACTATTTTATTCTTTTACAAAATATAATAATCCTACCAAACCAATTTCTCAATTTACAAACCTCGAATACTGCTAGATCGCAGATTATAGGATAAAGAGTTATTTTAAGTATTTATTATTTTGCATGATTAATCTACAAAACCATTCACTCCATTTTGCAAAGTAGAATGTTATTAAACCACACATTATCGGATCAGGAGTCTGTTCAAAATAGTTCCATTTAGATAAATGGAAACCCTATTCCTCCATAAACAGCGAACTTTTTTCTCCGCTATCCTATTCTAATAAATAAATCTATGAAATGACTATCCACTAAAACCTACTTTTAATGGCTAATTTTCACAATATATATCGCAATAGCACCGCAATATTGCACATTATTTGAGAAAAATTGTAAAATGTTCGTGAATAACGAATACTGTATAAACAATATTACACCATATATAACAATATTCAAAAAGCATTGCATTTTTAAAAAATATTGCTACAATAGAGTTCTACCTTAAAATAATTATAGCTTAATAGCTCAATTCATTTGAGATTTTATTTCAACAAACTGACGGTAACAATTTTTTATTAAAAGTCGAATACTGTATAATAGTATCCAATATTGTACAAAAAAATAATATTGAAAATTATATATTGAACCACGTTGAATAATATCGTGAAATATATTGTAAATCCAAAAATGCAATGCGAAAAAAGCTGCATATTCAATCATATTAATCAATGTTCCGGTAACACTACTAAAGATTATGCATTTATTAACACATTAAAGCTGTTTATTTTTCATTGTATTTATAGTTTTAGTGTATTTCCAGCTCTGTCTGAGATTTCTAAGGTTATTATTCATTAGTTAATTTGTTTTTTTGAGTATTATTTCTGAATAAGAATGTTACCGATTGAATTTCTTATTTTACGTATGAATTTTCAATAAAGAAAGTCTAAAATGATCCATTGGTCTTCCATTCTAAATGTCTTTCAACAATTAGGAATTGGTGCCCTACCATTTCATAGATTGCAACCTCAAATTGCCGGCTCTGAGCCTGGATGAAAATAAATAAAATGACTTTAATCATCTATTAATCATCTATAAGATAAACTATTTTGTAAACTATTATGACATTTTTACTAAAAGCCTTGTATAAATTCTTCATGAGTTTTCCTTTTTTGAAATAAAATTAAAACAAACTACTGCAAATGTAAATTTGAAATTTGCGCAGAAATTCATTTCTAAAAATTTGAATCAACATTTTTAACGAATTGTAATTTTTTAAATTTAAAATAGGTTATTTCAGCTAAGTCACTCATTAAAAATTAAAAAGTGGAGTAAAAAGACTTTATCTAATAATTTGAACTTAAAGAAAGAATTTTAATAATAAAAAAAACTAACGCACCGTTATGATTTACTTGCATAAATAAAAGCTGAATATCATCAAAATACGAATAATAATGATAACTTTTTGTGATCCTAATCATTTGAAATTATTTAACTATTCTAATCATATTATATCTTGTATTATTAATTCATTTTATAAGTTAGAAATAAAAAGTAATTGTATTTTTGTAATATAGTACTTTATAGCTGCATAGCATTTTAAACTGATTGCATTAAAAGTAATGGCATACTACTGTTTTAAAGTGTCTAGCAAACAGAAAAGAATCAAAAGAATCTTCCATTTTAAATTTTAACATAATCCTAACTTCTAAGTGTTCTGAAGTAAATATTTAATAAGAAAAATAAATAAAACCGAAGGAAAATGCTTAGAAAATGTCTGAAGTATTTTTTCATTATTTGTCTCTGCTTCAAGTGTTCAATTCTCCGATTTAAAAGTCTTCCTTTTTCTACTTTTCAAAAAATCGTCTTGTGGTATCTAAGAATTCTGATAAAACATTTTCTACTTTTTTGCACTAGACAACGTTTCTCCATTCTTTTTTTAAACTACCGTAAGAGGTCTATCTGTCCAACTTGCACGCAACATACTTCAAAAAAATCACTGAAGTGTTTCTACATTTTGTTGTTAGCTTTTTATACAGCCTCTAAATATAGATGCTTGTAAAGCTTAGAAATCTGTAAGTGATTTAGATTTCAGAGAATGAATGTTTCAAAAATGATACATAAAAAGTTACAATCAGAATATCATTTTTTAAATTTTGAATAGTGTCTTTGAAAAAAATAATATGTGATATTAAGAGAAAATTCTAAAAATTGAAAAAGAAAGTTTTTGTAACTAAAATATAAAAGAGATGCAATTGTTAAATTGTAATTTAACTATAAATTTTTCTTTAAAAATAGATAAATATATCTTAAATAATTGATGAAAGCATTCAGAATTAAGTTCCTCGTTATTAAAGTTTCCTTCAAAACGTTATTCACAATCAAAATCGATCCTCGTTTTATTTGTACACCTACTTCAGGCTATGATAAGAGAATGTTTAAATCCAAGAGATGAATGCAGTAAAATAAAAAATAAAAAAAAAGAGTTCGAAAGGAGAAGAATTAAAATGAAGAGAGCGTATGAAAGGAATGAATGGCGACTGTAAGCCATCTGGTTCAGAGTTCTATCAAAGGAATTCGAGCTCTTAGAAAATTTAGAGTTTGTAGAATCTCAGACTATATTAAGAATTCTTTTGATAACTTACTGATTCATTTCTTACAATAAAGCAGCTGTTCTAAATTTTTTTTTGTTCTGCTTGTTCATTCTATTTCCAGCGAAGAATTCTAATATGAAGGCCATTATTTTTAAGAAAATAAATTATAATAGCACATGATATTAAAAATCAATGAAAAAATATTCTAGTGGGTGCGGTTATTACAAATGTCATTTAAATAAGTGTATTTATATAAGTGTAATGCCCGTTATAGTTTGATGTCCTTCATTTATTTTATGGGTTGAAAGAAATATAAACTTTAAACGCAATAGAAAGAACGTTTAAATCAATTATATAAAAAAAAAATGTTTTAGACAATGAATTTTTTGACATGAAACAACAATTTCACTTAGAAGATGACTTATCGAATTTTATTTATGCAACTTTCACAAACATCAAATTAATTTAAGAAAATAATTTCAAATAATTCAGATATAAAAATATTCGTATATCATTTTCTTAACCAAACAATTCTTTTTTAATATGTTAAAAAAGCAGAAGGGATCGCCTTAAACTCTCTCATACTACTTTGTAAAGATGTTATTCCCCTCTTCCCTATTCCCCCGGCGGGCACCTCGAAATGAGAATGAGGAGTTTCTGGCATAGTGGTTGGTCCTTGCCCCTCTGGAGGGTACATGAAAAGGTGGGGGTCTGGTTCTTTCCATCGATGATGGGACGTCCTTCCTTAGGGAAGGGTTGGACCATGGCTGGGGATGGCCCTTATCATTCAGTTATTTTATCCGTGTGCCTTCGGGCGGGTCAGAGAGTCAGTGATATGATTTCCCCTCCTCCCCGCATAAAACTGAGGGCCTTGGGTAATGCTCTAAATATCTTGCATGACAATAGTTAAGAAATGTAGATTTTTTTTTGGCGTGAATGAAACATTTTGATTGAATCTACCGTGCAGTCTTTGGCGGCTTGGTCAGTTGTCGGTCTGATTTTTTTGGTGGTTTTTATTTTTAAATCTAACACCTAATCTGTAATAACTGGTGAGTCTTACTTTTAAAACCATACCCTCTTTAAGTGTATCAGCTTATCTCTCAATCTCCTACTTTATATATGATCATTTCCAAAATGAATATTTAAGAGATAAACACTTTGAGATTTATAGATATTGCAGAATGTACTCATTAAAATATAAATAAATCATGTTTCATGCCAATCAAGGCATATTCTGTAGTGGATAATGTAAACCAAGAACTGTTGCTTTGATAAACAGATCATGCATTGTATTCCTCCTAATTTCTATGTTTATTAGGGAAGATCTAACGCGCCGAAATGCTTAGTTATTAAGTCAAAGAATTGCATAAATAATGCTATTATTGTTGGTAAAGGAGCATTTCTGAAGAATTGATTGTAGCACGCCTTTGGATTTTATTATTAATAACACTTTCTATGCATTATTTTATGCATTATCTTGTTTATATACTATTCTATTTTATACATTATCTTATTCATTACATACAAAAAAAATGGATTTGCTTTTAAAAGCAGTAATAAAAGTGCCACCTCTGCTTTTCTTTTTTATATATAATCAAACACTTAATAGAGTTTTCAGATTTCTAAAAAAAAGCCTTAAAGTAAGAATTAGTATTAAAACAGACGATAAATAATTTGTGAAAGAAAAGAAAATAGAGAGTGTCCAAAAATCGGAGGATTAACAATTTTTTTTTTTTTTTATATATATATATTTCAGAAATGCTATTTTTAGAAATTCTTTTTTTTTTCTATCAAAATGCAATGCATTAATTGGTTTTAATCAATTCTTTTTTCATCACAACAATAATTATTTTCGATAACTCTGTATAATAATCAGCATTGATTTAAATAGCGTTCTGTATATTGTTATTAAAAGGCAGTAAGAGAGAGCAGAAAATAAATTCTAGGCAGAAGTTATGTTTTAGATGGCTAACTTTAAGTTGAAACATCTTTATAAATTTCGTTCTGTGGTTCAAAAAAATTTGAAAAAAATTCTGTCTTGATTTTAATGATTCTTTTTGCCAGAAAAAACGTAACAAATAACGAAACCCAAATTATAATTAATTCTTTATCTTAAATTTCCAACGATTCTAAGTTTAAAAACATTCTGATATATTATTTAAATTCATAACATCTTTTTAATATTTCTGTATTGAAAATCTCATATTTCCTAGAATTTAATTGAAAATTTTCCAATTCTCACAAGATACTTTAATTGGTAAAATTTATTATTTATCAAAAGTTTCGGAATATCATATTGATTTTTTCAAACAAACTAAAAGTTAAATAAAATCTTTTTCATTTTTGAAAAATTGAAAAAAAACAAGATATTTTAAACACCAGTTCAAATTACGCAAATACTGTTTCATAGAATTTCAAAACAGGAAAGCAAATTTGATTCATTTTTATAATTGACGAAACATTTCTGAAGCATGTTCTGATTCATATCATTCATAATGCATATTTATCGAAGAAACACCGATTTTCCCAAGTATTTTGTATATAATTCTTTGTGAATGAAGAAATTGTTTCAATTCTTTGTCCAGATTTAAATTTTTTAATACCAACTTAAGGATTAAAAGACTTTCAGAATTTATCATATATTCGGAGTTGTCGTTTTCATTTAAACTTGTTCTGAAAAGTATTTAGACTTTCCTGAATGAAATGAAAAACCAAATTCGGAAAAAAAAAAAATATGTTTCAAAAGTTTTTGAATTATTTCTCAACATCATCTTTACGATTTCTTTTTTTTCCGATACTGAAATCGTTTCAAATATATTTTTTTCTCCTTAGGTTTCTTAAAGTTCGATTTCTGGCATTGTACAGAGAATTTAACTTATTAGAATAGAATTTTTATTTTATTTTTCAGCTCAAGACTCAAATATCTTCCATATGCTCCACTAAATGGTTAAACTCTGGAAACAAATGTTATTGGAAAACATCGTGATTTGTATCATTTTCTTGTGCAAAAGATGTAAGATATTTATGATTAATATAAATAAAAAAATGTTGTTTAAGTAATTCATTATTATAAACTTTCTTAATAAATTTTTAAGATTTATAAATAATTTAAACAACTAGTCCGAAATATCGTAAATGATAATGACTTCGATTTAATATGACTGCGTTAAGATTATGTTTAAATATATTGTTACAAAAAATATATTTAAGTATAAAGTTCGTTAAGTGAACGGTATAAAGTACAACGGACTTAATACTGGATAACGACGCTGTTTATTCTACTCCGAAACATGCGCCACCAGTAAGAGAAAAAATTAAAGCGAAGCGTTTACAAAATCAACATTTGAAAAATTTTACTTCACAAAAATAGTATAAATTTAAACAACAGCAGCAGCACAAAACACTCAGACAGAATTCAGTAAAAATCAAAACGTCACTGAGAGACTCCGTTCAACTACTGGCTTAGCTCAACTCAACTATTGACACTTACCTTGGTTTTCGTAAGAGCTCATTAAATGTTCTAGAATAAGTGCTGGAACCAATAAATAAAACCACATTATTACATTGATTTTATTATTTTATTAATTTATATTTGAAATAATTTCGGAGCAATTTATGCTCCATAATATTTCTACTGGAATTTAATTTTCACTTTTAATTTGGGAAACAAGAATCAATTTCACAAAAGCAATGCCGCATTTAGAATCAGCTTCGCGAAATTAAAAAAAATCACTAGAATATTACTGATAATAAAAGTAGTAGGGCCATGCTGTAATTAGTTAATGCGAAGTAATTTTCCTCCCATTTTAAACAAAAGAAAGTCATGCAATTATCTAATTTATCCAATAACTCTGTTTACCAGTGCACGCAATCAGTTTAGAAATTATAAGAGCACAGAATTCTCATTTGAATAATAGAAAAATCTTTGCTTTATTTGGTTACCACAGTGTGATAAAGTTGAAAGAAATTATAATTTGTTCTTCAGTGCGTTTCACACGCTAACATTTACCCCGATTTTATGCCTGGTTAGAACTGTACAGCAATTACTAAATTCAAGAAGCACCTGTCTGGCACGATTGCTAGATCCTGTAAAAGCTATAAATTGTCTAATCCAAACTGTTAGAATAAAAAATAATAGATCTAAATAGGAATAAATTCTTAATAAATTAAAATAAGAAATGATTACTGTTTTTAGATGGACAAAGGAAATGTTTTCAACATCGAATAAAATAACCCGGCAATGGTGGCCCATGTTCTTAAGAGTTTGTTGCACAAATGAGGACTCCCATTAACTCAAAAATCCCTTGAGAGTTCTTAAAAATCTTCCATGTCCCCCAAATTTATTTGGATTAGTCTCTATAAGGAACAAGCATATGTCAGGGGTATTCAATCTATGACACTTAACGAAAGGAGTGAAAAATTCTGATTTTCTGGTATTTCTGGTGCCAGCCACAATTTTGTTAAGGAGTGTTTGGAGCCTTTCAATATTGATTGAGTTAAGATGCATGCGAGTAAGATTGAACCTACAATGCACTCCTTAACTCGCTACCTCATTACAATTCTAAGAATCCAACCGGGTTTACATTGAATATCAGAAATGGCAATACTTTGCGTTAAATATATTTTGCAAAAAAAAAAAAAAAAAAAAAAAAAGAAATGCAAATCAGTATTCACAGCATATTAAAATCAGTGAATGACTAATGCTATAATAGATATAAAAAATTGACTCAAAATGCGTTTTAGGGTACACTATTGTCATTTATGCAATTGCTTTTTATTTTAAAGGGATATATTTCTATACAATGATGATGCACTATTTCTAAACTCGACCACCACACTACGTTAAGGACACTTTACCCTTTGCTATCCACTGTCCAGTAAAACTATGTATTTCACTGACATACTTATAAAGACTCTTTCTAAATGTCTTTTTGATTCCGCATACTACTATATTTATAAACTTGGGTGTATTTTTAATTCCTTTGCCAACGATCTAATAAAATCAATAGAACGCAAAGAGTAAATATTGATAGATATATCTGCACCAGATCTTTGTACTTGGTAGATGTTTTGATGGAATGTGCCTTCAACCAACATTTCCGAATCTGAGATTCTATCACAGTCGAATACAACCCCATTATCATCCATACACATAACCTCAATATATGTCTCCTCGCAGTTGTCAATAAACTGGGGCTTTCACACTGATGACCTCATAGGTTGATCTGCATCTAAATCTTTCATTTACATCTTAGACCCTTTCTGAATTCGCACTCATACTCTTAGTGGTTAGTAGGAAATGGACATAGATGAAGAATTGCTGCTCTGCTTGGGAATCAGGGAAATAGATTACCAAAGGGAGTTGAAACATAGAAATTAATTACTTAAAAGAAGGCATTAATAATTTTCACAAGGGAAGTACTATCGACCAAACGACAACAGAAATATTTACGTGATATTGGGTAAATAAAATAAAAGATATCAAGTATTATTTATATTGATAATTATGCTCTCAGCTTCTAGAAAAAAAAAGGAAATTATTAAAAAGCTGTAGTAACGTTTTGTGATGTTCATCAAATTTTCTATAATTACGTGAATAATTTTAAGTTGTTAGCTGTAGTATACGGAGTGGCTTTTAACATCATTTTTATAAAGAGAGAAATTTAATTCATAAAAAGACTTCGCAAAATTCTCTAAAATATCTTCTCCTTAAAATAAATTTATGTATTTTTCCAAAACAGCAATTCACATTCCCTTTTGATTTGTGAAGCAATTTAACTTTAGTTTGAAATTAGTATCTATAAAATCGAATCATTGGTTCTCGCAATCTCTTTCTCGAAGAAATTGTTTTCTATCCTCAAGTGGAACTAGAAAAAAAATTATAAGCTTTCGTATTAGGTTATTTGATAATCCACTTAATCCAATCCAATTCTTCTGCAAGAAAAATATTATACCTAATTATTTTTTAAATCTGAGAGTTTTGTAAAGCGATCGTTTATTATACAGAAAAACTCTTGATTTTCCCATTTTTATTTCATCTAAATTTTTGCATTAACATGATTTTCCTCGTATGCTAACATATAATAAATTTATAGTCGTTATTATTTTAGAAAATGTAATTATAGGTAGTTAATTTATGAAAATGTCACTTAATTTGTTTCCCCCTCTCCTAAGTATATTTTCAATCTTTTACATATTCCCTTTTATAAATTATCTTTTATAAATGAAGAAATAATAGAATAGTGTTGCAGTAAGTAAATAAATAAGAAAAGGAACTGTAATCATAATTTTTCTACTTTTGACAGATAAATAGCAAAAAATATTTTCTTGTCCATTGAGGCTCTTTTAAGTTGAAATTCGTAGGTAAATGAAAAGAATCAAACATGCAATTTCGATTTCTTCCTATTCGGGCATGTGTTCAAAATCTGGTAACTATCTAAACTTTTAACCCCAGAATCAATCATTTGGCTTTTTTAAGTGTTTGTGAGCTAACTTTTCACACGCACTTGGATTGGCAGACAAATTGTTCCTAGCTTATTTACTTGCATCTAAATTTTAAGAGTAAAGACAACATACCGAAATTGAATTGCTTGTTGCTATTTCAAGGAAAAACAAATCGACAAGAAATTAAAAAAAAGATCTTCTATAACCTTAAATCCATATTATATATATATATATATATATATATATATATATATATATATAGGACTCAGAAATCACTACTATTTTAGAACGTACATTTAATTACATTTAGGACGATTAGGACATTTAGGATATATATACATTAACATAAAAGAATTGAACATTCAGTAGATTTCGTCGAATACGTCTCGTCTTTACTTTCGTCCAGATCCGTCTGATCTGACACGTCTTTACTCTCGTCCAGATCCGTCTGATCTGCCACGTCTTTTCTCTCGTCCAGATCCGTCTGATCTGCCACGTCTTTACTTTCCTCCAGATCCGTCTGATCTGACACGTCTTTGCTCTCGTCCAGATCCGTCTGATCTGCTCTCCGTCTAACCAGCGTCAACTCCGTCTAACAACCAGCAGATGGCGCTCGCCAACAGGCGCTCGTCACTACATTCGGCGATCCTGACGTCTCTTTCGTCCTCGAAAGTTAAAGTAGAAAAATCTGAAAGAATAAAAAAAAGAAAACAGTATCTGGATAAAACAATAAACATTTTTTTTTCTTTTAGTCTGAAGACCATGCTTTCATGAAATCGGCTGCTGTGGAAGTTGTATTTGGTCCGTCATGACATCCAACTTTTTCAACGTCATACCGATCCTTAGGTTTAACCTTAACAATCCGATATGGTCCATGAAACTTTGGTCTTAGTTTGAGTCCAGTTCCAAACTGCGTCCGTTGTATGGCCACTAATTCACCAAGTTTGTAGATGCGCGCCACTTTTCTTCGTTTGTTGAAACTTTTCCGATTCTCTTCTTGCATCTTCAAAATGTTTTCCCTTGCTTCTTCTCTCATATTATTTCGATCTTCCATCATTGCTTTTGTGTATTCTTCTTCCAATATTTCCTTTAAATGTAAATCAGTTGTATCTTTTAATTTTACACCAGTTAAAAGCTCAAACGGGGTAAACTTTGTACTCCTCGAAACAGTACTATTGATTATTTTTTGCACTGATGCAACATGTTTATACCATTTGGTAGGGTCTGTTATTGAGAGTTTTGATAGAATGGGTATTAAAATTTTATGCATTACTTCAATTTGTCCATTTCCGCGAGGAATTCCAGTGCTAATTTTGAAATGTTCAATATTTTCATCTTGACAGTATGTTTCAAATTCTTTTGAGGTAAAAGCTGAACCTCTGTCTGTTATTATTCTTGTCGGATTTCCAAAAGTAGATTGTTGAAGCTTAAGTTTAGTTATTGCATCCTGAGTAGATGTTGATTTAACCGGGTACAACCAGACAAATTTTGTAAAAGCGTCGACTATTGAAAAAATATGCTGATAGTTCTTATTTGTAGAAGGCATAGGGCCAATGAAATCTATGTGATATGTACTTAAAGGCAAATTTTCTTTTGGGATGGGGTTAAGGAAACCTTCACCTTTCCCACGTTTCTTATTACAAAGAATACACTCCACGCAATTGGCAATCACACTTTCTATTTTTGACCTCAACTTTGGTATGTAAAATTCTTGCTTTAAAATTTCTTCCGTCTTAGCCACAGCGTGATGTCCTTTATTGTGAATTTCTCGAATAATTTCTCTTTGTAATGCTTCTGGGACTATGAGCAATTCTCTACCATTATCGTATTTGTATAAAACTCCATTTCTCACAATGTGTTCACCGTCTTCTTGTTTATCTATCAAAGCTTTCAATTTCTTAAGGAATTCGTCCTGATTTTGAGCATTGGCTATTTTAGTGGTCACTTCACTATATGAACGAGTAACAACAAGTACTGCGTTTCGACTAAGAGAATCTACGTGTGCCATTTGTTTTCCTGATCTGTGAACAATTTGGTAATCAAATTCCTCTAATTGTAAAGCCCATCTTGCAACTTTTGGTGTAAGATCTCTTTTACTCATAGTTTGTTGAAAAGCGGAACAATCAGTCACAATTTTAAACTTAGATCCCAGTAAATAATGTCTAAATTTTTTTAACGCTTCGATTACAGCCAAAACTTCTAATTCATAGCTACTATATTTTTCTTGTTGTGGAGATGTTTTTCGACTAAAATAATGAATAGGATAAAACTTATTGTCGGTTCCCTGTTGCAGCAGCACTGCTCCGAACCCCTGACTGCTAGCATCTGTATGAAGTTCTAAAACTGATCCCTGTTGATAGAGATGCAAAATTGGCTCCTGAGTTAAAATATCTTTGAGTTTTTGAAAAGCTTCCTTTTGTTCAGATTCAAACTTAAATGCAATGTCTTTTCTTAGTAGATCACTAAGCGGTTTTGCGATTTTTGAATAGTGGGGTATGAATTTCCGAAAATAGCTAGTAAGGCCTAAAAAGCTTTGTACTTGTTTAACAGTTTGTGGTTGTGGAAATTTTTGTACAGCTACCGTTTTAGATACAGAGGGTTGTATAGTTCCGTTTTGGATTCTATAGCCTAAAAATTCTATTTGTGGTTTTAAAAACTGACACTTCTTAAAATTAAACTCCAAACCGTACTCTGATGCAACCTTTAGAACACGTTGTAATTTTTCTAGCCCTTCTTCCTCGGTTTTGGATGGTATAATAATGTCGTCCATATAAATCAGTACAGTTCCATCTAGCATCAAATTCCTAAATATCACATTAATGTAACGCTGAAATACACTCGGACTATTGGAAAGTCCAAATGGTACTTGAAGAAATTCCCACTGCCCATGATGTGTTACAAAAGACGTAAATTTTGTGCTATCTCTCTCTACGTCTACATGAAAAAATCCGTTTTTCAAGTCCAAAGTAGTAAATATTTTTGATTGCTCAAGTTTGTCGAGCAAATCTTCTATGAGGGGTAAAGGGTACCGATCTTTAATCATCTTTTTATTTAGCTTACGATAATCAATGCATAACCTATAACTATCATCCTTCTTCTTGCACAAAACCACGGGTGAAGAAAAATTTGAACTACTGGGTTTTATTATCCCTTCCTGTAACCATTTATCAATCTGAGTTTCAACGAATTTTTGTTCTTTAAAAGGCAGCCTTCGAGGGTTATGACTAATCGGAATATCATCGCTCAATATTATTTTCATTTGCAAATCCGTACTTTTTGTTTTGTTTGGCGAATATTTATTTAAAAGACGATTTATTTCCTGTCTCAACGGTTTTTTTACATGACTCATGTCGATTTCATCATAGTTTATCGAATCCGTTAAATGAATGAAGTATGGGAGAGGATGTGTATTTATTTTATTGCCAGTCTCAGCAAAAATAGGTGCCTGACTGTCTCTTTTCAGCTCCGAGGAACGTAGTGATACGACCTTGACCTCGTTTCTCACCAGCCGGGTGTAATTTATTTGGGCTCTTTTTTCATGAATGATAATTTGATTTTCTTGGAATGGAAAGCTTAGGTTATTTAATACGTCCATGCCGATGATTATTTCGTTCGGCATTATTTCTAACACATACACATTAGTTGATATTACATATTCATCAATTAATATATCACAATAAAAAAAACCTAGAGGAGTAATGCTATTTCCACTTATACCAGCTAATTTCACATTATCAGTCGTTAAATTAGGTTTACCAATTTTCAAATAAAAATCATAATTAATCATAGTAATATCACTTCCAGTATCAATTAATGCATCACAATTTACACCATTTATTTCAACATTTTTACTAAGCTTATTTACAGTTTTTGGAGAGTTACGAGTATATACTTTATTAGAGAGAGACACTTTAAAATCTCTTTGCGGGCAGTTACTGGCTTTGTGGCCAAAGTTACCACATTGGAAACATTTCAATCCTTTGTTTTTAAACTTGCAATTAGTTGATTTGTGGCCAGTCTCATTGCAATTAAAACATTTATTATTACTCTTGTTATAGTAATTATCATCAACATAATTCTTTTGAGCACGAACGAACGGCAATGGTGAATTTTTAGCTTCTTTCGCGATATCAAATTTACTTCTGTTTTCGGAAACACGCCAATTTCTGTTTGTTTCCTTTTTAAGGTGACTTCGTGCAGCTTCATATTCGTCCAGTTTGTTAACCAAATCTTCTACTTTCTTTATTTTGGGTAAATCGTCGAGGAAATGATCGCGTACGTCATTTGGTATTTTACTCTTTAACTGGTCAACGACCATTAGCTGCTTTAAATCTTCAAAATCGGTTATTTCTAAACAATTTATCCATTCCTCAAAAAAGTTATTCAGTTCAAAACCGAAATCCCGCCATGATGAAGAAGAATCTCGTTTGTGAGTAAAGAACTTCTGTCTGAGTTGTTCGGAAGTTAATTTAAATCTTTTAAGCAAGAGTTTTTTTATGTAATCATAGTCATTAGCTGATGGATCAGGTTCGCGAGCAATTAAATTGACTATATCCAATGGTAATAACCCGAGTAAATAAGAAATCCAGTTATCTTTTGCAATGTTAGCCCTACTTATTTGTTTCTCAAATAACGAAAGGTAAACACTTATGTCTCCGCTATTATCATAATTCTTTAGCAATTTTAATATATCAGTCTTAGGCATATCTGATGCAGTTAAAGTATTTTCTCTACTTTTTAACTCAAGTTCTAACTTTTTCAAAGTATATTCACGCTCATTCTTTTCGGCTTCTGCCTTAGCCTTTTCGGCTTTGGCCTTTTCAGCATCTAACCTTTCGCGCTCCTGAGTGATAGTTAAAAGTAAATCTTTTACGAACTTTTCGTCATAGTCTTTCGACTTTGTTATCATTGTAACTAACTGTCGCACTTTGGCATCCTGTGGTGCCGTTAGTTCTAATTCGTCTACTAAAGTTAGTAAGTCGCTCTTTCGTGCTCGTGTAAGAAATGCCATACTTGAGAATAAATCAAAATTGTACTCACAATTTCTTCAACGTCGATCCACACTGCGTCAGTCCACAAGGAGTTGGTATCCAAAAGGTTTATTGTAGCACGTCAAATTGCTCTACGTCAAATTTCACTCCTGTTTGGCTCTTCATTAATATCTCGGCCGAACCCCCATATTTTGTAGGACTCAAAAATCACTACTATTTTAGAACGTACATTTAATTACATTTAGGACGATTAGGACATTTAGGATATATATACATTAACATAAAAGAATTGAACATTCAGTAGATTTCGTCGAATATGTCTCGTCTTTACTTTCGTCCAGATCCGTCTGATCTGACACGTCTTTACTCTCGTCCAGATCCGTCTGATCTGCCACGTCTTTGCTCTCGTCCAGATCCGTCTGATCTGCCACGTCTTTACTTTCCTCCAGATCCGTCTGATCTGACACGTCTTTGCTCTCGTCCAGATCCGTCTGATCTGCCACGTCTTTACTTTCCTCCAGATCCGTCTGATCTGACACGTCTTTGCTCTCGTCCAGATCCGTCTGATCTGCTCTCCGTCTAACCAGCGTCAACTCCGTCTAACAACCAGCAGATGGCGCTCGCCAACAGGCGCTCGTCACTACATATATGTATATATATATATATATATATATATATATATATATATATATATATATATATACAGAAAGTCAACATACGTGGTACAGAAATCGCATTTATTATTTATTGTCAAAAGGGCAACTGTCAAATGTTAAAAAATCATGTTATGAAGTTCAGGCTGCTTTATTGAAGTTTTTACAGCAGCGAAGAATTGAGCGTTTCGCTCAGATAATTATTGTAACTATAGAATATTATTAAAAGTGTTCCGGAGATCACTCGCCGCAACAACAACAACAAAAAATCATTCTGTTAGAGGAATGAAGATATCTAAGCAATAAGCTTCGCACGGGAAGTTTAATAGAGCGCAAAACTAGGCTTAATAGAGCGCAAAACTAGGCTTAATCGACGGCAGAGGGATAATCGCTATGACATGCTTATGGAAATAGGTATAAATATCTTTCAAAGCACATGTTTGACAAAAGTGTTATTTATTTTATTTTAAGACTCAAAAAATTATTTTGTAATGATATCAATTTCATTTTCACATATTTCCGCCCTTAATTTTAATACTTTTTATTAAAATTCAATTGGATGCAAAGCTTATAGCAATGTTTTTAAACGATATTAAGGAATTTAATCTCATCCACCAAACACATTTTACCGTGTCTTTTTAATTCTATTGCAGAATTTTCATTTCTGCTTTTAATTCGTAATTTATATTCTTTTTTAAATTACATAAAAACTGATTCAATTAAATTCCTGTTTTAATGCCATATTAAATAAAAAGATGAAGTTTTAAAAAATAGGTTTCCAATATTAATCATTTAACAGCTTAAATGATTCTATGCATTTCATAGTAATCACCTGTGCGAACATGCTGGTCAGCAAAGACAGCTATTTGATTTATAAATCTTTATTATTTTCAAAAACATTCTTGTATCATAAAATGAAACTTTTTGTCATTTCTTATTTGAAAGCCATTTCAGTTGACTAAAGCATCCTCACCAAGCTAATAAAGGAAAATAATAGTTCCAAATATAAAAAATCTCCTTCCTCTTTTGATGTACACAAATCTAATTTCTAATACTGTTTCGCAATTTTTCTCTTTCAGCCATTACAAAGATATTTAAAACTGATGATTAATGTGATAAGAGTGAAGTTCTGAATGGCTTCAAAAATAATTTCATTCAAATATTTCAAACACATCCTACTTAAGAGACTTTTATACTTGATAATTATTATACTACGCAATAAATATCAACACTGTGAAATGAGAAATAAATTAATTTAAGTATTTGACAGTTGGCTCTTTTATTTCGCAACATTTTATTTCGAAATGATGAAAATATCATTTCTGGGAATATCATTTATAATAATGCATAGTAAGAAAAACAATCAAGCTATCACTTATGTTTCCAATTATTGCAGTTTTCGATCATTCTTTTAGTTATGAAAATTAATAATTTATTGCCACTTTTCTCCTCGCGTTATTAGATAATTTAAATCTCACTGTTTTGTCTTCTTAATTCTTTAAAATCTATTACATTTTATTCTATTACTTTGTCTCCTAATTTCAGTTATTTATTAGCAAATTATTCTTCCCCTCAAACGATATTGATTATAAAACTGTTTGTTTTAGAATATTTAACAGCCAAGATTGAATAATATGAAACAGAATTTTTTGATGAGGGATATAATTTGAAAATGACACTTCATTGACTTTGTCATAATTAAAATATGAAACATTTTCACACAGTTTATGTTTTTTCCTTCTGTCTTCTCACTACAGCACGAATTGGTTATTATGGATATTTTTTTCTTAATTTGTGAAGCCAATTCCGATAGAATGTGATATTTCATATAGATTAATTAGTTTTGTGTGTATTATATTATATATATATATATATATATATATATATATATATATATATATATATATATATATATATATATATATATATATATATATATATACAGTCGGAAATTCTCATTTAATCTTAGGAGCTGATGGAACTCAGTAATTTATTGTGATAAATCGATAGTTTATTCAAAATTATAAGAAGTTAAGTATACTTAAGAAGTTTTAATCTATAGAATTTATGTATGTATTCAAAAATGGATACTAGCGCATGAAAAAATGTTGTACAAATCTAAATGTGAATGTGGTACCACGGACGGTATCATATACGATATTCCACAAAATTGTATGATATTTGGATAATACATTTTTATAATATTTCATCTAAATTAATATGGCAATAGATATTATCTTAGGAAAGCAGGATACTCTATTTTATTTTACGTGGTGTATTTGTTTTACATGGGGTTTGCAATAATAATTATTCAACTAGTTTTCAGTCATATTGTATGTTACTTTTAGTCTAATAAAAGTTTTGATCAATTTTAATTCGTTATTTTTTTTGAGGGAATAAAGCTATCTGAGATGAGAATTTTCTGTTCTCTAATTATTTTAACATTATTTTATTCAAGACTGAATGAATATTTTCTCATTCACCATTTCGAGGAGAATTATAATTCTGCATTCTATAAAACAGAAGGAAAATTAGAATCATTACCTGTGATGTGTTAAAAATTCTTATGAAACGTCAATTTTAATCAATTGTTTCAATGTCATGAAAAAAATTCGCTTGGAAATATTACTCGAGTATCGAATAACGCAAACCAAAATAGAAAAAAACTATAGATGTCTATACTACAGATGTTAAATCTGGGTACCGAATTTGATCCAAATTTCATAAAGATCTATTTTTAAACGATAAATATGTGTACTAATTTATCCATCTAACCTTCTTCGTTTTGTAATTATCGTGTTAACTTATATTCGAACAACCGAACAAACATACTTTCTCTAAATGGATTTTGTGCGAAATTTGATAGAAATCTACAAATTTGGTGTAAAGACCGCATACCAAACTCCATACATATAGCTCAAAGCCAATTTTGACTTAGCTTTGTCATGGAGTGACAGACAGATAGGCAGACGGACATGATGACAAAAATTAATCCATTTCTTACTAGATTTAATTAAATCATTTCATAATCAACCCTATCTTTAAATTCCTTATCGAACCACGAGATATATTTGATAGAAAATACTGGTATTCTTGATGATTGTTTTGGGATAGAGTATATACAATCTTGAATGTGAAAATAACATATTGTCCTAATTTATAATAATTTTCAGAAATGAATTAAAAAACATCAATGTAGCGCGTGCATATTAATATTGAATTTGTTGAAGAAAAAACATTTTACAGATTCTATCTCCTCTCATTGTGGCATTTCGGTTGGAATGATGACATTCTTATCAGAAGACGGATGATAATGAAGAAGGGGGCGGGAATTTCACATTGATATCCAGCCGTCTCAAGTGTTCGCCATAGATTCATTGAAAAGGCGTCCGAGTCCTTTCAACATTGTTAAATGTTTGGTATTTCATTTTAATAAGAAGAAAGACATGGGTTTTGAATAGTTGTTTTGAAGTTAGTAAATGAGTTACATAAATTGAAATGAGAATATTATAACACACAGATTTAATATTCATATTGTAGATACCTGCCAACTTTATAACCAAATCATACAAGGGGTTGAATGTCTATACTTTCAATAATATTCATGTAAACGCAATGACTTAATTACGTCAGTTTTGGTATGTGATTCTGTGGCTGCAATTGCAATTCTGAGTTAAATTTTGGTGCCAATCTGTTGTGAAAAAACACGTCTGAATTACAAATTCATCTTTATTAAGGAGTGTTAAGTTTTTGGAAAGCATTTCCACTTATTAAACAGAAAAGTTGACTAAAATCTGTGATAAATATGAAATAATTTTGTTATTAATTTGATTTAGAGACTTCGATAAAGATTATTTTAAAGGATTTTTTAACTAAGCAAAACTTTTTACTCTGCTTTAATTGTTAAGTGCGCGATTTCAGATACAGTTAATTGATATTTTGACAAACGGTCTCTTTATTTCTCTAGATTTTATTTAAGAATAAAAAGAAAAAGATAATGGAAAATATAATTAATGCGAAGAGTAACAATGGGAGCGATAAAGAGTGAATAGTTCAATTGTTTTGTTCTAAAAGACAAATGATTTTGCAGACAGTCATTCATTTCACTTTTGTGAATTCAGTAACCTCTTTTCATTAGTCATTTTTTGTTTTTGTTTTTGTTTTATCGAGAAGTTTAGTTTCTAATGTTCCATCGCCTTTATTCTTTTCAATTTAAGATAATATTTCATATGATTCAATAACCATCCATTTTGTTCATTTTAGCATTCCACCAGTTTTAAATAGTGCATTTTAACTCTCATTACAGAAGCCATCTTTTGTTTATTACTAATTTCTGGAAAGAAATACTGCTTTTCTTATCAGAAGCTGTTTCATTAGCGAATTTAATTAATATCCTTCATCACTTTTATAAAATGAATTTCGTTTTTAATCATTTTGCTTTAAGCCAAATGCAGATGACTTTCTATGAAATAAATTCACGTATAACAAACAAAACTAACTAAACAACTGAAATCTACTGAAAGTTCAAGCGCGTTTTTCAAGATATGATATACTATTTTAAGCAAGCTTTTGGGTAAAAAAAATCTCTACAAACAATTTAAGTATTAATTAAGTATAATTTAAGTATTTAAGTATTAACAAATTAATCAAAGTATTAGAGTCTTTTTTTTAATATAAAATGCTAAAATCATATATTTGTGTTCAACATTTGCCCCTTTGCACTCCAATGTCTCCTCTCAGGCACCATTCAAAACGGTGTATCCTTTTGATATTTTCTTTATTTATTTTTAATAAGGTTATTAAAAATACCCACGGAATGATAATAAGATATAAATTAATCTTTCGGAGCAACAAATAAGTCCTTGTATTAGCTGAATAATTATGCTTCGAATTAACTTTCTGACTGCAAAGGATTAAGCGGCTTATACATACCGAGGGTCCCTAAAATGACTGTCGGATTTTGAAAATCAATAAAAAAAATAAATAAAATAGATGAAATGAGATAGAAACGTATTGTTTGAGGCCTCACGCGTGTGATATCAGGGAATTTTTCACCACTAAATTGAACATTTGTTTAACATTGTCACTGGTAGATGACGCTGCCGGCTATTTCGAAAAGGTGTAATTGAAACTAAGCACTTGAGACCTGGAAATTTTTGTCTCAGAATAAGCGACATTGTTGTTTCAAGGGAAGGTTACATTGGAAATGTCATTTTTAATTGTTTGCAACAGTCCTTGCTACCTTTTTATACCGGTTTTTATTTTCCAATTTTCAGCGCCATCTTTCGGTGGTAACGTTAACTAAGTTTGCGCATTCTACATTTTTTTCTCCTTTTTTTGTTAAATGCTTCATTTCAAGCTTCTTATATTATTTATTAAATAATGTTTCATCTAATTGATCGTTCTATAAAAATATTCACACATTTCGTTAAAACCAATTTTTGTTTGCTTTATAATTTTTTGATTTTTTTTTCTTTACTAAGTTAAAAATGACTTTATATTATCGAATATTTTTCTATTGCAAACTTCATAGAAGCCAGTGATTTTCAGAAATGCACGTATGTTTAAAAATTCTCTAAAATGCAGATTAATAAGAAATAAATAAGTAAAAAATTGAAAATGACTTTAAATTCTATCTATAATGAATCAAAGTTTCTACCTTCCTAGAAATCGAATTTTACGGAATTAGTTAAAAAAAAGGGGGGGGGGGTGGAGGGCTTATCTGGATATGTTTGAGAATCGGGAAAATAACAAAAGGAAAATGGAAATAGATGATGCGAAGAAATATTTCTCAAAAACTCTTGCGATTCTTTTGTTCTTCATTCTGTTTTTTTTTCCTTCTTTTTTTTTTTTTTCTTTCAGCTATATCAGATTTAGATTATTCTTTTTTCTGAAAGGGCTTAACCATTTTACAAGACACGTTCAAAAGAAAACAAATCGACAAAGTAGATCGAGTAGCTGTATTCAAGAATCTTTTAATCCAGCAACTAGAAACTAAATATTTGAAACTGGGCGTTTTGCTACATTTTTTTTTTCGGAAACTGAACTCAAAAACTTATTATTACAATCAGTCAAATAATTATAAGTTAAAACTGTCATAAATGTGAAGATTTGTTCTAACTAATGACAATTTTTCAGTAAGTCAAATTCATATATCAGGAAGGTCTTTTACATTTAAAAAATGCTGAGTTGTTTTTCAACAGCAAGTAAATAAAGCTTATATTTTTTCCCTCATTAACTTTTCAAAGGACAGTTTAGAGTTTCACTTTGAATTGAAATAAATCCGAAAGAATATATAATGTTATAGTTTTCTTTAAAAAGCGCCAGGATATGCTAAATTTTGTAGAATGGTATTTAAGTTTCAGAATGAATTCAAATGTTGCACAGAATTTTAATCATTGTATCAACAAACAAAGTTTTAAGTATTAAGAACTATTTATAATATTGTTATTAATCTTCATTATAATGCTATTTGGCCTTATTAACATTATGTCAGTATTTGTAATCACATTTATAATAAAATTGTGCTTCAGATTTCAGGGAGCAAACATCTGTATCATATAAGATTTCATATATATGTAATGATATTTTAATTCTAATTTCAATTTAATTAATTTCCAAGATTTTATCTTAATTTAGCCCATAGTAAATTCATTCTAAAATATTCTCTTATTTCGTCATCCAATTCCACTTTCGGTTTAATTAATTCTTCTGTAAAACTAATGCGCCATCAGTACTATGTATCAAATGAAAGTGATACTTTATTTGCCCTTATCAGAGGTCAAAACATGTATTCCATCGGCGCGTGACCGGAAATCCTATGTTATATAAGACTAGTGATCATTTGTTTGGCCTTTCTTTATTACTTCAGCTTTTGTGGCGCGCTGTGTCTACTTGTAAATAAATGGCTTTCCCGAGATGGATATTAAAGATAATTAAAAATACAACGTCTCGTCTATGTCTTCAAACCTGCACTTTGCTTCAACCAAAATAATCTTACATATATATAATTAGAGTGCATTGTTGAACGAGAGAAGTTATGTATTCTCTATCAACTTCTGTCATACTTACACATACTAATGTGATTCTAAATCGAAGAAAGATAGCATAAAGTCAAATGTATTATTTTTTTGTAAAAAATAATTGCATTTTTTTTCAAAAAATCACTTTCAATTGAAATGTACTTCTACCCAAGTTTCTCCCAAGCATTAAAACATACCTTAAAACCCATTTTGTAAAACTCTTTCTTTAATCGAATTAATGGATTCGAAATGGCGACCACAAAATGGCAGTTTCAACCGTGTGAATGGGAAAAATTCGCACAGCATCATATGATGTGAATGTGGGACTTATAATGCTTATTTAATTATTTTTTTTAATTTTTTGCTAAATGTCCTATATCGTTGACAAAGTCGCATTATCGTGGTGCAAAGCCCGTGAGTTTTTCACCATTTTGTTTTTGTTGTTTTCGAAGTTCCCCTGGTAGTAACTTTTTCAATAAAACCTTTAATTGGTAAAAAAATGTTCACTAAACGTCAATTCTTTGTTCTGATCAACATTGTGATGATTAGACGAAATGCGCAGTGTTCCAGCTTGATTAAACAGTGGAAGTTGTTTTTTTTTTTTAGCTTTCTTTAAACAATTTATTCCCCTGAAAATACACTGGTTTATTATAATCAGTTGTCTTTAAAGACTTTTTGAAATATTTCAAATATTCTTGTCGCAAGAACTGCTTTTCACAAGTCAATCTTAATGCAGATTCTGCATTCCATTATATTGGCTCTTTTGGAAAAAATCGACAAAAATTGAAATTTGTATCTCATTAAAAAACTTTATTTTCAGTCAATAAAATGAAATAAAGTCCTCGTCGAGGTCAAATGTTGCATAAATAGTACAAATGTGTGATTACAGTTTAGTGATGATACTTATCATTACACATATATTTAAAAACGAAACATTCCAGACACATTTTAATCAAATATTATCAGTACATATTATGATTACATCCTAATATAGCAAAGAAAAACCAATTTATAATTTTGTGCTTTTTTTTTCTTTACAAACTACATCCTAAAATTGACAGATTAAAAAGATAGCACATGGGCCGCATACCTAATTTTATTGATCCAGCTTTTTTTCAATTAATTTGATAGCTAAGCACGTACGGACACAAAAATAGATACTCAACCCTCCTAAAGGTGTCAATTAAAATTATGATATCAAGCTGAAGTTCGGCGCAATCATCTGCTAAAATCCACCCACACGATTGCTTCGTATTTCAGTTATCCTCTTTTCAAAAATCAGAAGAAAAAGAATGGCATAGATTTAATTATTGTTAGATTTGATCTACAATACAGATTTACAATTCTAATTATGAAAACATTTATCATTTTATCTATCTTTTTGCATTGTAGAGTTATCTTGTTTAGATAGACAGGCCTTCCCTAGGCAAGATAATTTGTTGAAATGCTCAGAAGAAATTTCTCGGAAATTTCATTTTCTTCCTTTTTTCTCCCGTCTTTTGTAAGAGATATATAAATTTAATAATAAAAATTTTTAGAACTATAGTTTTTTTTAGTATTCATTATTATAAATACTTGGGAATCTTGAAATAATGTTCCTTTATAATTAACTGTTAGATACTTCCAAATTCATGACATTGAAATTTAATTTAATTGATAGATGAATTATTAATTAACTTCTGATAATTATTATGTTAATATTATGTATAATATTAACTTCTGAAATATGATATGCATTCGAAATTGAATATTGCTATTAGAAAAAAAATATTGAGTCTATGTAAATCTACACATTTAGATGACCTTTCTTTAAAAAAAATACATCATACACTTACTGACAACATATTTCTATAGTGGCAAGAAATATTACAATTTATTATAACGTTCTGATAAACGAGCAGCCGTTGGATATTTTTTGACCAACCGTACATTCATTTTCTTTTATCAGAAGGAACCCTCTAGCAAAAAATAAGATAATAAAATTTTACTAAAAATTTTTGGTTATTTAAAAATAAATCAGATTTTTAAAAATCTGTTTTTAAATAGTACTTTCTTTTGTAAAATATTTTCTCAGAATTGAACAATTCTGCATTGATTATGCATTGGTTCAATGCAGAATATTCGTTTCTGCATTGAACTGCCGTCATTGAAAATACATTGAATATATTTTAAAGAATAGGAAGAATCGCTCTACAACGATCTTTCATTCCCTGCGATCAATTAGCAGATATGCTTTGAATTCCCTGCAACAGTCAACAAAATAGAACAGAATTAAACGCTATCGATGGTAATTACCGAAAGGTCGATTACACTCGACATTAAAACAACACGCCTTTCCAACGAGTAAAGCCTTACTCATTTATTATTTTGACTTCATAACCAAATACTTCCGTATATTTTACCCTATGCGCTAAACAGCGAAACTGGGCAGTATTGCTTTATATGAAATATTTATCAGGAGTGCATTTCTCGGTTTATTCTGTTGAAAGCAATATGTTTGTTCGTTTAAGCTAGGATAACAATCATTTAAAATTCAATGACTTCATACTGTGATATCTGAATTTTGAAAATGAATTCGTTGATTAAGCTAATATTCGTTCCACTTGTTTAAATAGGAAGCGAAGGAGTTTGATTGTTATATAGAAACTAGTGGATATTTCTGAAAGAATATGACGCAATGTAGCAGATATCAAAAAAGGCAACGACTGTTCTATATGTTTAAAGTAAATACAAATAAATCTTTTTACTCCACTGTTGATTTTCTTGACATCAGTTGAATCCAATTAAGATGTGCAAGTGATTTTTTTTTTGTTGAAAACTGTTGAATATCATATTTATTGGAATACACATCAAATATTGATGACATGCCTCTATTCTCCAAATAGCTGTTCAAGTTTCATGGCTGAAAGGAGATGAAGTGAAAAGAAAGGAAGAGTTGCGCAAGAGAAGTGTGTGGCTGATGCCGGTACGAGTGTGTTTGTAGGAGCTTCAATGGGAATTCCGAGGAATTAGAGTAAATTTAAATCGAAATTTAATATACACTTTCGATGCTAAATTTGCATATTAAATGATATCTATCCTTTTCCTAAGTTTTGTACTTATCATAATTATTTGTACTCTGATAGCAAGCCAAATTTCCTATAAATTGATGTTCGAAATTCGATAGAAATTACGAATATTGTGCAATATACCAAATTTTATCAATCTATATTATAGTATTCTTCATTTGTCCTTTTTACAAACGCACATACCGAATTCCAAAAGTATATATTTCGGAAGTATGGAAGTCTCAAATGTGAAAATTTATCAAATTCTCGAATCCGATTTTTTTTAAAAAGATTGCAGCGTTTTCGATTTAAGCAATTTTTACGCTAAATAGTAAAAGGTCAAGTCTCACAAACACAAGTAATTGCTTTAAATCGCTTTTTGTCGAGTTGCTTCTCTTAGGCGATTCCAAAATTAAAATACTAGAGTGAAACCTACATGATCTTGAAGGGACTCAATTTCCACTACTATTAATAGTACTATCTCTAAATATAAACTTTCTCAAAAGTGCCAACATTTAAAAAGTTGAATACATTTTAAGCTGAGAATAAATTTTACTTTTCTGAAATGTGACTCTTAAATTTCACATCGGGCGGGAAGGTTTTATATTAGTTTCCAAGTGCACTTGTGGACTCTGAAAAGACGGTTGATCGTTAGAAGAAAGAAAAAAAAAAAGAATTGTAATCAGGCATCGCCGCCCACTTCTGAAATGAAAAAAGGGGAAAATTCTGTTTGAAGGGAGATTTCTTATTTTTCTACTAAGCCTGGAGGAACATTTGTACCTGATGAAATCTTTTTCGAGTAACAGATTTTCATTAGAATTTCGGTTGCATTTTTTTTTTTTTATTTGGGAAAATGAAATGTCACTGTTTTTTAGATGATGATGACTGTAAAATTGAATATGAAACAAAAATTCTTCTCAAATAGAAATATGCTTACGGTCATAATAACAAATATCCATTGATAATTATTAAGAAAATGCTTGTAAGATCTTTCTGCAGTGTCCAGATAAATTTATAAAACACAGAATTTGAGACACAAGACAAATCATAAAATTTAATCACAATATAATCACAAAGTTATAGACACATGAAGTTGTAATATATACCTACTGAATGCATCCCAATCCAAATTATAAAACTTAATGTTGAAAAATCCGAATTTAATATTTTGTACTGTTTTAGGGAATTTTATGCACGTATTTACAAGTAGTGCTATTTATAAAGATAGTACAATAACCTATGCATCATGGAAGACAGCAAATAATTGTAGTCCTAAAAACAAATTCTTTGGCGACTGTAACACAGTTTACTGAATTTGAGCCATTTTTAAAATTCAGTCAATTTTCCATTAAAATTTCGAGAATTGAAATTTCCATTACAGCTCCGTTTTCTGTTTCTTTTCACCACAGAATATCGCCGGGCATGATACCTCTCGGATTCCCAAGCTGGGAAGGTGGTTCAATGGGTATATGAGGAACAGTTTTTCGAGAAAAAGGAAACGTGCTAAAGTTTATAGTAAATCAAAAAATTTTGAAACGATATAAAATTTATATTTGTGCAATCAAAGTTTAGAAAGTTATTTAGGAAAATCTTAGAAATGTTAATTAGTTAAAACTTCATTAAAATTTCAAAAATCAAACCGATTTGAATATTCCCAGCTTTCAAGGTATATAGATGCCGAATTTGGAAGCTATAGGTTAAACGGTTTGGTCTGTAGAATGCCAAGCACATTAACACATTCATCTTTATTATCAATATAGAAGATATAGATTATAGTAAGTCTAATTTTCACTAAAAGGAATGGTATTCAACATATATAGATCATTATTATGTTAATTTCGGTAGAATGTATTTAGAAATTAGATTTCGACATATTTCTGTTTAATAGATTCATTACTCATTCCCTTTCAATTCCAGCGGGGCGGTTTAGGGCGGTTTGAGAATTTACCCTATAACATCCTAGTGGGTCGGTTTTTGGCGGCTGCTAGACATTTTAGGGGAGATGGGTATTAAAAGCTGCTACTCTACTAAACACTCCAGGTGGTCCTCGTTATCTTCGACAATCGCGGCTTTTTCACAGTAGTTTCCCCTGTGCCTTAGGGCGGTAGGGGTTGAGGAGGAATTCACTAAATAGGTTGTTGGCGTATATTTTGTATTTTGAAAGGGTTTTAGTTTCTATTTTCATGTGTTGTAAGCTCAAAATCGGAAAGATTCTATGGCCATTTATTAAAAAATTTCCACTGAAGTGCTCTGTTAACGATGAATAATATATAAAGATACCGACAAGTTGTTTATTTTTCGAATAAGCATTAGAAGCTCTGTTCAGTATTAAGACTATTATAATGTTATAAAGACAAACTATTGCATTGTCACTGCAACCTATTCACATCGCAGTTTTCTCACAAAATGTGTAGCGACTCTTGTTACTGTAGATGGAAGTCGTTTTACACACCAAGCGTCTTATTCTGTCATCAAAGGACTGTGGAATTTCTGAGGCTAAGTACAAACTACCGCTTTCAAAATAGCAATACCCCCCCCCAAAATGGGGGTATTCTTTATTGCCCCCTTCACAGAGTGAGATAAGTTATATAAATACTGAATTCCTTTTTCAAATACCATTCTGAAAATTTATCTTCAGTTGTGAATTTCTACTCTTTATTTTACGTACTGTGAATCGGATTTTTGGATTATCAGAGTAATTTTTGTATTGAAACGCTTATTATTTCTTCATTATGAGTAAAAAAAAATCGTGAACACATTGAAGAAGAAATTAAAGCAATTTTACTTGCTTCTGATGAAAGTGATTGTGATCTATCAGCGAAGATGATTGTAGGCCAAAAAATGATAATTTAGCTGATCTCTCATTTATTCTAAGCAAAGAAGCAGAAGATGAAACAAACGAGGGTCAGATGAACGAGAGAGATAGAGATGAGGAGTCAAAAAATGTTATATAATGTACATATTATCAAAACTTTGCAAATGATTCCCTCATGTGTAAATGTGAGGAAATTTAATATGAAACTTCTGTTCAAAAATTTATCTTCACTCAAAAATACTATAGAAAACTTCACATAACGTTTTAAAATCAGAAATTTATCTTGAAAAATTCAGAATGACAGTCTATAACTAAAAAAGAAATATTTATGATGAATTTAATAGTAAATGTGTTGAATATTCATATTTAGTTTATGAAGAATGTAATAGTGATGAATGTTTTAGTAAAATGTTCAGGCTGAAAAATGAAGGAATGTATTTTCAAAATATATTTCGCTGAGTAATTTTTTCCCCGAATTTTTTTTCATAAATTTTTGCATTTCAGTATTAAATAGAGTTTTAAAAATTTGTTATCTTATCTATCGAATTGTTTCAAAAGATGAGATATACAAAGTTTGACGTAATATATTCCTTTGGTTAGACAAAGTTTTAAAAGTTTTACTTTAAAAGATTAGTAAAAATGAGTGGCAAAATAAAGATATTTTTGAAATGTATATTTATCCCACATTCTTTTTCAATTATTTAATGTAAAAGCAAGAATGCGTAAGGTTTTGGAAACAAAATGTGGAAACTTCTTTAAAAATTTAATTAAAGTCCTAAGACTTTTCTCTTAATATCACTATCGAAAAAGTGATGAATCTATTTATTATAGCATAATTATTAACATTCAACATATATCAAAACGTTTTTTTCCTTGTTTAGCATTTAATTAAGATTTTTAATAAAAATAAACTGATGAAATTTGTAATATGTAGTAGAAAAAAAAAATGACCCCCCCCCCCGCTTCTACCAAGGCTTGAAAGTTATCTGAAACAATTTCTAAAAGCAACTCTTCCAATTAATAAAATATCTAAATGAAATACGTTCTGAAGAGCTGAAAAAGATTTTATTTACATATTTACTTCCAAAAAAGTGCGTGCAAAGTAGAAAAAACTAAGAAAGTAATTTAATTTTGAATAATAAGAAATGGCAACTTCAAAATGAGACGACAAAATAATAACTAAATACATTCCAAAGTAAACAGAAATATTTGATTTTGAATTGAAAAGAAAAGCCATGCTGAACAACGAAACGGTTGCTGTATACAATTTAATAATTCTCCAAAAATAATACGAAAAAAAAAATGTTAAGAATCCAAAACTAAGATTGGAACTTTGAAAAAGAAACATATTAAAATTAAACCTGAATAATACGCAACTTGTTATTTTTCCAATATATTTCATTCCGTTATTGATATT